>NC_138776.1:243198091-243798091 GCF_965119305.1 Pelophylax lessonae
AAACAAAGGGATGGTGCTCGGAGGTGGGTAGGGGGTGGAAGCAAGGGATGGTGCTCGGAGGTGGGTAGGTGGTGGAAGCAAGGGATGGCTCTCGGAGGGGGGTAGGTGGTGGAAGCAAGGGATGGTGCTCGGAGGTGGGTAGGGGGTGAAACCAAGGGATGGTGCTCGGAGATGGGTAGGGGCAGAGTCAAGAAGTGACTTAGAAGGGGGGAGTTCCTGCACCTATTCTCTGAGAAAAAAAAGTCCTGGGAATACCACATGTGTGAGACTTTTTGGCAGTCTAGCCGTGTACAGGACCCCGAAGACCAATCACCGCCTTCAAGCTCTCTAAGGGCGTAAATTGTTGATTTCACTCCTCACTGTCTATCACAGTTTCGGAGGCCATGAAATACCAAGATAGCACAACCCCCCCCCCCCCCAAATGACCCCTTTTCATAAAGTAGACACCCCAAGGTATTTTCTAAGAGGCATGGTGAGTATTTTGCAGCTCTGATTTGTTTTGGAAAATTAAGAAAGAAAAGGAATTTTTTTTTTTCTTTTTTAAATTTTTAAAACTTTGTGACAAAAAACTAGATCTGCAAAACACTCAACATGCCTCAATAGCTTAGGGTGTTTACTTTCCGAAAAGGGGTCTCACACATGTGGTACCTCAGTACTCAGGAGAAGCAACAGAATGTATTTTGGGGTGTCATTTCACATATACCCATGGCATGTGTGAGCAATATATCATTTAAGTGACAGTGTTGTGTAAAAAAAACAAAATTGTGTCAATTGTGGCACAATATAAAATATTCCATGGACTCAACATATAGCTTAGGGTGTCTACTTTCCAAAATGGGATCATTTTGGGGGGGGGGATTGGTTTTCGGGTTTTGTTATTGTCAAAAATGCTATATAAATTAGGGATTGACCGACTAACGGCATCACCGATATATTGGGGGCCGATATGCACTTTCCCTGATATATCGTAATCGGCCCCTGAGGTTACCGATATTGCCAATATTTAGGGAAAGTGCTGTACCGGAGTGATGCCTGCAGCTAGAGGAATCCCCCCGGTACCGGTGTCCATAGCCGACGGTCGGCTGTCTTGTAGTGACAACCTATTCGGCTGAGAAGCCGCTCGGCTGTCATTACAAGGAGCGGGAGGGGACGTCCCCCCCGGTCTCCCGTCCCACCGGGAGACCCGGGCATTCTACCTGCATGGCCGCCGAACAGAAGACCCAATAAAAGCCGCTTTCGGCTCTGATCGGGTCTCCATGTAATCAACCCGGAATGACATCACTTCCGGGTACTCGGCGCTACATTCAAACAACTGACAGCATTCAAAACAGCCAAACTTGGCGTTTTGAATGCTTTTCAGTGCAGAGGAGTGGTTTGGGGTCTTTTAGACCTCCAGATCCCTCCACAAGAGTACCTGAAAAAAAATAAATTAACTAAAAAAAAACATTTTTTTACATGCCCGAAAATATCAGCCGATAACGATATCCAATGACCAAAATATCAGTATCGGCATTAAAAAAACGATATTGGTCGATCACTAATATAAATCACAATACAATTGTTCATAATACAACTGTGAATGGTATAATAGAAAATAGAATTGGATTTGGATGATAAATTGGATGTAATAGGAAACAATCAACTCAAAACAGTGCTAGAAATGAAACATAAAATATATACTTTTTATTATCAGTAGTATAATGAAAATTGTGTAAACAAGTTTTATAAGCCATAAAAATATCATGAAACCTAAAATTTCACAGTGTCACAGTATATCATAAACCAATGAGCTTGGAAAATATGTAAAAACCATCTGATTTTTAAATTTCAGGATAAAAAATGATTTAAAAACAGAAAGTGCACTAGAACAGGTCATATTATGTTACTATTATTATTTCCTAATACATAATCACATGTTTCTTCATACAAAATATGTAATGAGGATAAATATTGTAAATCACCAGCAGAAGATAAAGAACATCATAAACTCAACGCGTTTCATGAAACACATTTCACTTCATCAGGAGTTTGATGTTGCTAACAGGGTGTCGGTAATTAAATCCATAAAGTTAGTAAAAATAAGTAGTATAAACAATGACATAAGAAATTGACAAAATAATTTTGTATTTTGGGTCCGAACATACAAAATACTACTCTGATACAAAATACTACTCTGATACAAAATACTACTCTGAGATAAATTTGCCCAGTGGCTCTTCATCTTAATTTTTCTTCCCCTAAATTTTTTATTTTTTTTTTCTGGAAGAATTTCCACATCCGTGGGGTTCCTTAACCACTTCTGGACCAGAAGATTTCCCCCCTTAATGACCAGGCCCTATTTTGCGATTCGGCACTGCGTTACTTTAACGGACAATTGTGCGGTCTTGTGAAGTTGTACCCAAATTAAATGGATGTCCTTTTTTCCCCACAAATAGAGCTTTCTTTTGGTGGTATTTGATCACCTGTGCGATTTTTATTTTTTGCGCTATAAACAAAAAAAGAGCGACAATTCTGAAAAAATATATATTTTTTTCACTGTCTGCTATATAACATTCTCAAAAAAAAAAAAAAATGAAAAATCAAAATTTTTTAACATTTTAGGCCAATTTATTTTCTGCTACATATTTTTGGTAAACAAAATCACAATAAGCGTATTTTGATTGGTTTGCGCATAAGTTATCGTGTCTGCTAACTACGGGATAGATTTATGTCATTTTTATTGTTCTTTTGTTTTTTTTACTAGTAATGGCGGTGATCTGTGATTTTTAGCGGGACTGCGACATTGCAGTGGACAGATCGGACCCCTGACTGACATTTTTGACACTTTTAAGGGGACCAGTGACATTACTACAGTAATCAGTGCTAAAAATATCCACTGTTACTGTAATAATGACACTGGCAGGGAAGGGGTTATCACTGGGGGTGATCAAGGGGTTAAATGTGAGCCTAGGGGAGTGATTCTAACTGTGGGGGGGCGTGGCTTGTGAAATGATCACAGAGACTTGTGATCCTATATAGAAGGATCACAGGGGCTCTGTGATCATTCCAGGGAGAAGAACGGTCAGCTGAGTTTACAACAGCTGACCGTCCTTCTCTCTCAGCGGGGAGCGATCGCGGGTGTCAGGCGGCAATCGGAGCCACCTGCCCCATGCATTGGAGTCCCCACTGCCGAGTGGGGGAGGGAGCACGCCACGATGGAGCGCGCTCGCCCCCTAGCTGCAGGCGCGTGACCGTCGTAGGTCTACGTCGGTTTGCGCAGGAGGGCCGCACTGCCGCAGTAAATAGGTGGCGGGCAGTCAGGAAGCGGTTAAAGGATATGTTTAGAGATTTAGGATGTACCTACAGATTTTGGATTAATTCTCAAATGAAATGCATCTTATAGTGTTTTCCTATTTTACCTTTTTTTTGTATTATGAGCATGACCAAAACTGTGTGTGTATATATATATATACATACACTATATGGGCAAACAATTGTGGACACCTGTCCTCACATCTACATAAGCTTGTTGGCCCTTTTATGTCTATGAGAGAAATAGAAGAGTAGTACTGGGAGCCTAGGAATGTCTTATTGTAGCCGTAATATTTGGACAGGGTGTCTGAATTCTGGGTAAGCAGCTTCTCCAACTCAAAGGATTTCCACAATTTCCTTGGTATGGAACTAAAATGATCTGAGACTTAAAGGATAAGTCCGGTCAAAGACTAAATAACGCTAAGCCTGCTCTTTGCCACATTCTAAGACTGTTCAATCTAACTCTATAAAGCAAAAGTCACTGTACTTTCCTTTTCTACACCCAATCCGGTCCCTTGCTGAGCTGTCAGAAGCGGCTTCAGTGTGGAGGTGGGTGCAGGAGAGGCACTCAACAGAGGAAGCCCCATAGTAAGTCTATGGGTGACGTCACTTACATAGTTAGTCAGTTTGAAAAAAGACACAAGTCCATCTGGCTCAACCAATAAAAAAACAATAAAGTAAACCCAACCATACAATCCCATATACACAATCCTATACATGCAGTTGATCCAGAAGAAGGCCAAAAAACCCCAGCAAAGCATTCATTTTACAGCTGTTGTTGGTCCTCTCCTGCACAGAGCTTTCGCTGTTGGAGACCGGACCGGACTGGGTAAAAACGGTAAGTTGAGCGATTTTTGCTTTACAGGGTTAGATAGAATAGTCTTAAAATGTGGCAAAGAGCAGATATAGCATTAGTTAGTTTTTGACTGGACTTATCCTTTAAAGCGGAGTTCCGGCCACAGAATCGTTTTTTTTTATCAATACCTCCCAAACTGTCACCCCCCCCCTTCATACATCAACTAATCCTGTTTTTTACAGTATAATAATCGATTGGCAATTAGAAAATCTTACTTTATAAAAAGTCTCCTGAGCGCCGCCATCTTTGTCCGGGTTCCCCTGAAGCCGCTGTGTTAATGAATGCCCTGCTTCCTGGTTCGAGAAGGAGAGGGGCCGGTGAATGCAGCGCGAAATCTCGCGCATGCCCAGTACTATGCGATCGGCATAGTATAGGGATGCCTATTATCGTGTTATTTCCTGTTTGGAAATAATGCAATGAGAGGAGCGGCCAGCCGCCTACGTCACTGCCCATTGCATCCTGGGAGCGACGAGTAAGAGCTCCCAGGACGCATTGCGGGACAGGAAGTGATGGCGCGGGCCGCGGCCGAGGAGGAGGAAGTGGATGTAAAGGTGAGTATATTATCCTCTGTAATAAGGTAGGTTAAAAAGAAAAAAGCCGGGAATATCCAATTATTGCTCAGGTAAGGATAAGGAAGCAGATGCCATAAAATCTAAAGGCATGATTCTGTGGCCGGAACTCCGCTTTAAGTCTCAGATCATTTTAGTTACAAACCAAGGAAATTGTGGAAATCCTTTGAGTTGGAGATGCTGCTTACCCAGAATTCAGAGTTTTTGACTGGACTTATCCTTTAAGTGCCACACCAAGAGTTAATCACCCAGATGTAGATTTATTCCATAGATCAGATAAAAAGACTGTCACAGGACTTTTTAGGTTCCAGGAAACTGCTCTCCTCAAGACTATAACATACAACAAAGGACCTTTTCAGGTTCCAGAACTGCTCTCCTCAAGGCCATAACATACAACAAAGGACTACATATAAGAAATGTATAAATGGAAAAATGTCTCTGATGCGTACTGTAATTTTAAAGGACAAGTTTCAAAATGAAGAGCTAGAGGGAAAAGCTGGGTGATAAAATCCACGAACAGTGACTGAAAACTGAAATAATATTTTTCAAAGTACAGACCATTCAACTCAGGAAAACAATACGAAGAATGTACCAAAAGTCATGCAAAAATGTGCATTAACTTTATTATTAACTTACTTTTGTGGTTCAAAATCCACAGGTTGGTAGAGTAACTATAGTAAATCTTCTTACTTTTCATTATAATGGATTCTAAGCAGAAGCAATGTGCTGTCACTAAGTTCTTGACAAAGGAAGGGTTCAGACTGTCCCACATCTACAGAAGGTTACAGAACGTTTACGAAGGATGGCACCATTGACAAAAGTCACCATTGACAATACATTGCACTTTTCAACGGTGTCATCTCTGTAAACATTCTGTAGCCTTCTGTGGATGTCGGACAACCTGCACCCCTCCTCCATCAAGAACTCATTGAGGGAATGTTGCTTCTGCTTGGAATCCATTATTTATCCGCAATGAAAATGAAGAATAATAGACTATGTAAGGTAATAAAAAAGTTATGCCCACTTTTGCATTACTTTTGGTATAGACCTCGTATATGGCTGTCCTAGTTCCAATACTACTTAACCACTTGCCGACCGCTCACTGTGCCTCTACTGCGGCACAGTGGCTCGTTCCCGTCCAGCGACGTAGACCTACGTCGCTGGACTCCTCCCCTTGTGGGCGGCGCTCGCGCGCCGCCGGAGGTTCGCTCTCACTGTATTCAGTCACAGCGGGAGTCGGGTCAGGGGAGGAGCAGCGGCGATCGACGCTGCTCTTCCCCGATCGTCGGGGAATCGAGTTTGGATATCCGCCCGCTTGTGTAAACAAAGCGGGCGGATCTCCTAAGTGACAGACAGTGACAGATTGCAGGGTTCAGCATAGCTGAACATGCGATCTGTCCCTGTGTCACTCAGTCACCTCCCCCCACACACGTTAGTAAGCACCAGGCATACATTAACCCCTCCCTCTCCAATAAAATTAACCCCTTCCCTGCCAGTGTCATTTTTACAGTAACAGTACATATATATAGCACTGATTACTGTAGTAATGTCACTGGTACCCCCAAAAATGTCAAAAATGTCAGTCAAGGGTCCGATTTGTCCGCCGCAATGTCGCAGTCCCACAAAAAAAATCGCAGATCGCCGCCATTACTCGTTAAAAAAAAACCCACCAAAAATTACAGAAATCTTTCCCTTAGTTAGTAAACGCAATAACTTTTGCGCAAACCAATCAAAATACGCTTATTGTGATTTTTTTTTAACAAACATAGGTAGCAGAAAACAAATTGGCCTAAAATGTTAAAAAAACTTTTGATTTTTACATTTTTTTGGGGGGGGAATTTCATATAAAAAACATGCGAAAAATATTGTTATTTTTTCAAAATTTACGCTCTTTTTTTGTTTATAGCGCAAAAAGTCAAAATCACACAGGTGATCAAATACCAGCAAAAGAAAGCTCTGTTTGTGGGAAAAAAAAGGACGTAAATTTTGTTTGGGTACGGCGTCGCACGGCCGCGCAATTGTCAGTTAAATTTGCACAGTGCTGAATCGCAAAAAGTGGCCTGGACGTAAGACAGCAAAATCCTCCAGGGGTAAAGTGGTTAAAAGAAGGTGGCACCTAACTTCATAGAACACGTTCTATTGTAAACCTAATTTTTTTTCAATCAATTTACAAAATTATTAAACGGAAGCATGCATTTCTTGAACTTGCTACTGTGAAGAGCTGTTTATGCTGCCTTCTGGGTTTGACTATGCTGCTGATGATTCATACATTGCAGTCACAACTTCATTCTGCACCAGAAAAGTCTGTGAAAACAGAGAAGAGAAAAAACATTCATTATTTCACATAAAAAATCAGAATCAAAGGGTCGTATCTCAGAATTGTACATTATCCTTACAACCTCTGAGTCCGGAAAATTGACCTATATGGACAAATGGGAGGTAGACCTACATGAATCTCTGGATCTGGAGAACTGGCATGAGTTGGCTTGCAATGCTTCTAGGGCTCTGTTCAATACCTCCATAATTGAAGCTAACTACAAAGTTCTCTTGAGATGGTATTTGGTCCTCATCAGGTTGGCTGCATATGTCTGGGGGCTTCTCCACTTTGCTTTAGGGGCTGTGGTCAACAGGGTACTGCATTCCATGTGTGATGGCAATGCCCTAAGGTGAGAAGATAGTGGATACGGGTGTACAACTTTATTTACTCCTGACCCAGGTGAATATACGGAAATCCTCGAGGCATGCATTGTTGGGGGATGTGGTGGAGGGTGCCCCGAAGTGTGCCAAATTGCTAATTCGATTTATATTTGTGGCGGTCAGGATAGTGATTGCAAGGTCGTAGAAGTCTGCCTCTATACGCTTTGAATTGTTAAAGGCAAAATTATCTTGGATAATGATTAATGAGCACCTCTCGGCCATACTCGCTGATAACGTGCAACTTTTCGAAAAGGTCGGGAGACCATGGCTTCGGTATTTGGAATGGGACCCCCGAGCAGGATAGTTGTAGACTGAATGGACAACCCTGTATAGGTTTTATGAGACTTGCTGAATAGTCGGCACCAAGTGCCCCACTTCTCGCAGCCCTGAAGTACTCTCCTCTCTACTATTCTTCATCTTTGCTGCTCTCATCTTTTCACTGTGTTTCCTTTCCTTTCTTCCTTTTTCTCCCTCTAGGGTGGTCTTTCCCAACCCGATTTTCCTGAGGATACCTTGGGGTCCCACATATCCATACGGCCCCACACCAGGCAGAGACCTAAAGCAAGAGAGATGGGGTTCACGGAGGGCCCACTTCATGTTGTTTACTGATTTTATTGTGGTTGTAGCCCCCCGCACTCCTATATGCCCCTTCGGTCCTACTGAAGGAAGTCAGTTTTAAGTATGTTCTGGTTCATTATTTGCTGGTTCCATACTGCTTAATTGTATGTTATGTTGTGAAATGAAAACTTTAATAAACACATTGAAACACAAAAAATCAGAATCATACAATGTAATGTGAAGGACCCCCTATACCCTTTTATCAGGTCATGGTAAACAATTGTGCCTGTCAATTTAGACTCGTTTTGGTCCGAATACAAATTAAGATACATTTTTGGTTATTCGGAGATTCGAGTGTATCCGAATCTCTGAATGAAATAGCAACAAATTTCATTGAAATTCTTTTAAATTTGTTTTGTTTATTCGTTTTCTAATGAATTCCAAATTTTCCAAACGATTTGAATTGGTCGACCATTTTTCAACAGATCCAAATTCTAATTCTGTGTGAAGAATAGCTGGTTGTTAAGCAGCAGGCCAGGAAGCCGAAGCCACGTCCTTAACCACAGATGACTCATCAGCTGTCAGTGCGCTTTTCCACTGACAGCTGAAATGTAAACAAAACAATGTCGGGAATAGAAAATCACAAAAAAAATCCAGCGAGGTCACCCCCCATCCCCCCAGTCAATACCAAGCTCTTTGGGTCTTGGATGGATTGTAAGGGGAACTCTCCCTTAGAAGAGGGAACTCAAGGAAAAGGGGGTGCGGGAACAAGCGACACATACCCAAAACAAGGGGGGGGGTGCATTGGGGCAGGGGGGGGGGGCTCTGCTCCTCCGTCTGGCTGCCTGCTCCTCTGTCTGACATTTCTTAAATAGCCAAGCCAAAAGCCAAGTCAGCCGATGACATCACCTGGTGACCCCGCCCATTGTGACATCATCAACCCAACATGCCCCAGGCGGTAATGTCAAAAGGGGCGGGGTCACCCACTGACGTCATCGGGTGACTCTGCCCCTTAGCTATTTAAGAAATGTGAGACAGAGGAGCAGGCAGTCCACGGAAGTGTTCGGCGAGGAGTGTGGCGGGCGGCGGGAGATGGATCTACATGGGGGAAATTATTCATTTAATTAAGGAATCAGAGGGGGTGGGAGCACGCAATTTTTTTTTTTTTTAATTTTGGCATGATAGGGACTGGGGGACCCCACATTGTTTTTTTTATTATTTTTTTATTTGTGATTTTCATTTGCATTGTTTACATTTAGGTTGTCAGTGGGGAAGCACGCTGATGGCTGATGAGTCATTTTATTTGTTAAGGACGCGGTGGCTGGCTTCCCGGCCAGCTGCTTAACAACCAGCTATTCTTCACACAGAATTTGAATTGGTCGATCATTTTTCGACCAATCCAAATTCCAATTGATCTGCAAATTTGGAATTTGTTAGAAAATGTATAAACTAAACAAAATTTAATGAAAACTAAACAAAATTTTACAAATTTCGAAGCGACCCTAAACCGTTCTGCACATGTCTAGTACTCAATAAAGCAAATGTAAACTTTCAGTTTAAATAGGTTGAATAAATTCCAAAACAAATCAAAAAGTGTGCAAAGTTTTACAGTTCAGTTTCTATAGAAAGCAGTCAAAGTTTCACTGGAAAAACTTGTCCTTTCCCAGCATGCTGCAGAGAAAATAGCTCTCTGTATTGAAACAGTTGCCTCTCTGCAGAGGTCCGATACACAACTACTGAGTCAGAATTAGAGATCTCCAATCATCTGGGATCATAAGCTTTGCTCATAGCAGGTCTATAGGTCTGTCTCAGCAGAGGGTTTGTCCAATTGCGGAGATTTCCCTTCACTTCCTGTCCCGTAGCCAAAAAGGAAATGAGGGGGAAATCCCTGCAAATTAAGGGAATACCTTAGGGATCCCCAGGTCACCAGAAGTAGGGTCCCCATTGGAAGATTTCCCCTCTGTTACTTTTCTGGGGGCAACCCAAAATTTGGGATTTTCTTTAATTTTCAATGATAATGGTAAACAGGACAAATAGAGAGGGCGCATCTTCCTAATGGGGACACAGACAGCAATAAAAACCTGACAGGGGTTCTAATCCCTCTCCACTTTATCCAAAACTCTGTGATCACCTCTGTGATTTTTATTCTTAAAATATATATATATATATTTTTTTTTTTTACTTTCTGCTATATAACACTAAACTAGGGGAAAGATTTAGGTCATTTTTATTTATTTATTTTTACTAGTAATGGCGGCGATCTGTGATTTTTAGCGGGATTGCGGCGGACAACTCCACTCCCATTCGATTTTCTGCTGTGTACCTGTGGCTCAGCCCACCCCTGCAGCTCAAAATCTCTTCCCATGCATTGTTACCTCCCAAAGCACATTATCCACCTAGCAAGCACATTGCCCAGCTGTGTTCACAGTGCAGGAAAGATGGCTTCCAAGAGACTGAGGGTTGCCCTTGAGAATGAACAACTCATCTGACTTGTATTTGAGCATCCTGAAATTTTTGATACATGGGACCCAACCGATAAAGACCAAGGCAAGCAAGACTGAGCATGGTTAGAGGTAGCAAGACTCTACCATGAGGCTTGGGAAAGCTTTTAGGCCACAGAACATTTCGGCCACAAAATGGTCCAAAAAATGGAAGTTCAGTAAATTGTGTCACACTCTGTTTTGTTGTTATTGGCCTAAACCAAAATTGCAAAACATCAAAGTCGCAGGACAGTTGCATTGAAGTTACATCAAGTCACAATGCAAAGTCGCACTGGAAGTTGCAAGACTTTGGGGTCACAGCAGTGTGAAACGAGCCTGAGCATGATTAGGGTAGCTCAGAGGTATCCATATTACTACCTCATAACCCCTTATAAGCTCCAACCCTCTTTTACCCCATTAAGACACAAGGTGGAGTTAAATGGCCTTCTGGCCTTTTATTCAACAACATAAATAATAAATAACAATAAAATAATAGTAAAATAAACCAAAGCTAGATGTCACTGACTCGGGGACTTTACTACTTGTCCCACAGACCTTACAGGTCTTGCACTACCTGGTCCCTCTCATTGTACCACACCCAACCAGAGGACACCATACCAACGATGGTTCCCCACTTGTATCACACCAACAGATTTTTAACCCCATCCAAGGGGTCCCAACAGCCATCTCCTTACCTACCCCTCTGACCGCTTTCCCTGTCTCAGGGAGGGAGGGCGGGACGTTCATCCGATGGCTCCCCACTCCGACTGTTACTGTACCACCCCTTCCTACAGTCTTTTCTTCAATGCTCCTCCCCATCACCCCTTCTATTCAACCAATCACGTAAGACTCCCACCTCTCTCTTTTGTACATTAACTCTCTGCTGTCTGGTTCCCCTTCCACCCTGTCATGCCAGCCCTACGCTTCATTCGTTCCTCCTAGCTCCGGGCCTTCCTATAGCATTCATTTTGGGAGGGGGGGTTTCGTGTTTAGTTTTTAGAGGGAAGGATAGCGTAAGAATAAATCTAATGATAAATGTCAGTGATAGGTGAGTTAAGTGGGGTACACACTAGTAGAAAATCTGCCGAAAATTCCCGTCCGAGGTAAAATCGTACGATTTTCGGCTAGGGTGTACACAACTTTCAGCAGCCGATGCCGACATTTTCAACGAAAAAAAACGGAGGGACAAACACCAAAATTTTTATCGTCCGTCCCCAGACGACCAATTTTCGTTTAATGTGTATGCAGTACGTCCGTGAAAAATCGGATACAAAAGACCGCGCATGATCTGAAGTTGCTGACGACCCGAAAGTCTAGGAACAAATGTCCCAAAAAAAAAAAATCGGACAAGAAATTTTGTGAACATTTATGCACTGTCTACTAAAAACGGTTATGAACGCTTAGCAAGAGAGAGAAAAATCGGGAGATATTTCGTCCGATTTCCGTCAAGTGTGTACGGGCCTTTAGTTGAGCATGACTGGTTTTGCCCCTGGGGCCAAAAGCTTAAAACCTAAAATGTCTTTGTTTCTTTTATCCCAAAAGTAACCTACCGCTGTTCAAACTGCAACAAGACTCACCAAAATGTCTCTACAGAGCTAAGTACAGATGGACAAGATTCCAAACAGTGTCTCACCTGGGGTGCATTATGAGGGGCAAGAACCACCGCCTGGCACCCAAACACAGACAAGAAAATGGATACTGAGAAGAGCAAGAGATTGCTTAACAGAAGCGTTACAAGAACAACGTATCCACCAGCCTGTAAAAACAAAAAGGAAATATTAGTGCTTTATCATGCTAACATTATTGGCAACTAAAAAGAAATCTGTGCTGAGAAAACTATGAAGTCTGCCTTTGCCAATGTATAGAAAACAGCTTTGGTCTGTAACCACAAAATTCACCAGAAATGGTCCATAGTGGTTAGAAACTTTTTTAAAACCCCCATACCTCTATAGTTCCTATGAATTCTAACAGATATAAAAAATGTTTTACTAAAATAAATGACATGTATTTTTTACATACAGCTATCATAAGCATCCGATCCTGTCTAAAACCTCTCTTCAAGACCAGTTTTTTCCATTTTCACTGCAAGATAAATGTAAATTATCAACTTCACATAATACCCTCCTCCCGCAAGAAATAAAAGTAGTACTGGAGTTTGTACATCAGAAGATAGCAAATGTTAATCAAAACATCAAGTTCTACCAAAAAAAAAGCCATTAGTTACCAAAAAAAGCCATCAAATATGAGAGTTGAGGTTGCATTAAATTAACGAGTAACAAAAATAACTAGGCTTGTAGTGGTGTGCCCCTTTATCCAGATGAAGGTGCAAGTCCCTTTAACTCGATTCCCCACAATCCTCTGGGCTCCCAGCATCCCCTGAGTTCCAGGACACGCCCAGGGAGTATAAATGCCAGCTTCGCCCAGCTTCCTGTGCTCAGAGTTAAACAACATAAATAATAAATAACAATAAAATGCCTGATGGGACAGCAGTGACTGGGCAAGTGAGCTGTCCCCAGGTGCTGGGTCCTCAATCAATCAGTCTGGTGTGCGGGCCACCAGCAGTGAGCACAAGAGCACGCAGCATCTATCCAAGCCCCAGTCACTGGAGAGGACTCTGTTAAGTCCATGTGGAGAAGCTGTACAAGCAGTGGATTGGTCCTATCTACGGCCCCCAGAGCCTCCTGACCAAAGTCAGCATCAGCAGCGCCTGTGTGAAGTCTGTGCCAGCAGGAAATCCCCACAGTCTGCTGAATGAACGATTAATCTATGGAACACGTGAGAATCTTCTGCTCTTTATCCTATCAGTAAACTGAGCTCAGAACACTCTGCTGCCATCTAGTGGCCATTAGTAGAACTGCAATAGAATTGTTTTCATATGTGTTATGCCTGTTTCTCCCTTCCTCATATTGCTGTTTTGTACTGCAAACCCCTGTTCACATGATCTCCTGTGTAATCTACGTTCCACGTTGTTAAGTAAAGTAGAAATTGCACATCACCACTGGTCTGATCATTTGGCTGATACCGTTACATAACAGGCTCAGTTGTGTGCACACCATTACGGAAAAAAGAAAAAAGTAATTGTAATTATTTATTGCATTAGTGTCAGAACTTTTGTCCTGACATGGACATGGTGGCACTGTGCTTCCCAAGGCGGAAAGTTGTAGTTCCAGTGTCAATCAGTAGATGTCTTCCAAGAGCCAGCAGATCTCAGTAATCAGTTTCCATCTGATGCTGGCTACTGGGAGTGTACTTAAAACAGAGCTCCACTTGTCTGCCTACTCCCCCCTCTGCTGCCACATTTGGCACCTTTTGAGGGGGAGCGGGTACCTGGTTTTGACAGGTACCTGCTCCCACTTCTAGCTCAGTTCGCCGCCCACTCCCCCACAGTCTTCTGGGACATTTCACAGGTCCCAGAAGACTGCAGCACATTCACAGAGTTCCGCGCTGCAGCTCATTCACAGCCGCACAGCTTCAGCTGGTTTCCCTTTGTCAAGATGGCGGCGCCAGCACTCGATAGCCGCTTGAAGAATCAGTTTGGGTGAGGATATCACTGGATCCCGGGACAGGTAAGTGTCTTTATATTTAATGTCATCAGCTACAGTATTTGTAGCTGCTGACTTTTACATTTTTGGGGAGAGCCTGGAGCTGCTCTTTAAGTCCCTATTCTGCTGATACACTTTGCATCAGTGTTTTGCTTGGCTGTGCTAAGTCAAATGCTGCTGCCATTTATTATGCTCCTGATCTTGCTCCTGCTATTGCCCTGCATCCTGTACCTTGCATCCCACTGTCTTATATTTGCTCCCCTTGTTCCTGATCCTAGCCCTGGCTCCCCCCTTTGCCCCCTTTTATAAATCTAGCACTGGTTCTGTAGACCATGGAGATAGCTGGGAACAGTTCTGACAACAGACAGCAATGGAGTACAGAAAGTTATCAGCTGACAAGTTTTAATGGCTTATGACAGTCATCTCCCAGAGTACTGTCATCCCTAAAATCAATGCAAATTAATGATAAACAATATGTAGGATTTTTTTTTTTTTTTTTTTTTATCAAAGTGCTATTGGGTGCAAATACATAGAAAATTAAATATATACACAAAGTATAATTGATTATTCAAAATATGTATTTTACATATTGTACATATCACATATAATACACATAACAATTGATTGGTGCATAAAACAAGACTATTATAATACTATTTATTTTGGTCAACCATCAAGATAGGTGAAAAAGTATTAAATATGCTGCTAATTGTATTATGGGCTGGGTGAAAAACAACAACAAATGTAAATAGTTCTAACTGTAAATAACTGTCATTTTAAAAAAATGTCTAATTATCATTTTAAATATTTATTTACATTATTAACTTTGACATTATTTTATATTTAATTCTCTATCCCATAGCAATGTGATATAAAATCCCACATCTAGTTTTTTGTTAATTTTTGCACTTATTAAACAAATAAACCAAAATACATTCAATGGTATATTTAACAGAAGGGAATAAGAGAAGTTCATTAATAGAGGTCTTTTTTTTTTTTTTTTTTTTTAAATAAAACCTTTCTTGCATAAATATCAGAAGCATTCATGCTAGGAAATCTAATCATATTTTAATTAAGAGATTCATTCCTGTATCATCAGCTCCATCTAGTGGCCAACATGCAGTATAGTTTTTTTATTGAGGCATTTCAGAAAATTATACAGCATTTTGGTCACCAGATGGAGTGAAAATACAGACAATAATACAGAGGAATTCTTGGATAATCAGCTCCATCTAGTGGCCATACTGTATAGACCTCTTATTGAGGTATTGGAAACTACTATACACCATTTTGAGCACCAAAGCTGATGGATACAGGCGGAGGTATAACTAGAACCTTCAGGGGCCCCAATGCAAAAAACAATGAAGAACCCCCAACGCAAGCCTGGGACCCTTTCCCCCTAGCCCAGTGACCTTTACTCCCGTTGCAGGGCCCTTTATTTTGGTTCCGTACTGGGACCTTTTTGCTTGTTCTGCAGCGGGCTCTCCTCCTGCCCTTCCATAGAATCCCCTTTTACATTTGAGTTCCCCTCTACAATGCATCAGAGTCTGCAGGATTTGCCTTACACTGACCCTGATGTAAAGGGTAACTCTGCGGAACCTGATGTAAAGGGTAACTCTGCGGAACCTGATGTAAAGGGTAACTCTGCGGAACCTGTTGTAAAGAGTAACTCTGTGGACCCTGGTGTAAAGAGTAACTCCGCGGACCCTGATGTAAAGGGGAAATCTGCGGAACCCGATGTAAGGGGGAATGTTGTGGACTCTGGCGTAAAGGAAAACTCTGATGTAAGAGGTTCTCTCGTCACCAGAGCCCCCCCTCCCTCTACATTAAAATTTGCAGAGTTCCTCCTTACCTCAGATTCTGCAACGTTTCCCCTTCCACTGTAAGGGTGAACTCTGCTGACTCTGACGTAAGGGGGAATGCTGGGAATTCTGATGCAAGGGGGCTCTTACATCATAGTTCCCCTTTACACCAGAGTCTGCAGAGTCAATATACTAAGGCAAAGGGTTCACTGATGTAAGAGGGGAGTGAGGACATGATATAAGAGGGACCCCTTCATATCAGTGTCCCCCCTTACCTTAGAGTCTCCACTCAACACTTACATCAGTGACCCCCCACAGAGAGAGTGACTGTCTGACTGCCCTACAGAGCTGTTACACACTAACCTGTAAGTGCCTGAAGGCTTTGGACCTCCTCTTCCACCCACTCCTTGCAGTTGCTTTCAAAAGGAAAGGTGCCTTGTCCTCAGCTTCCTCTCTTCCCCGCACCTCCCTCCTTGCGCACTTGGCTGCCCCCCCCCCTTCAAGCCGAGCCCAGCCAAGACAGAGCTAAGCTTAGCAGATTACTAATCAACTGGCTCTGGAGCTTCACACATGCGCAGTTCTGGAGCCGGTGTAACGTTAAAAAACCATACCCCGTGAAGAAACCAAACCCTCGTCACTTCCTGTCTGAAAAAGCTGAGCAGCGCAGCAGTGCGCATTCTCAGAGCCCCGGATACGCAATTGAACATGAAAGAATGTGAGAAGTGCGCATGCTTGGTGGGCATGAAATTATCACGGCACTGTGTCTAATGTTATACTTGCGGCGGGTACATTAAAACACTTCGGCTGGAACATCAATAATCTCCTCTCCTATCGCTGTAACTTCCCTCATCTCCGGTAATAAATATAAAAGCGGCGGCGGGTGTATGAGATGTAAATGACGGCGATCGCGGCTCCGTGATCCGCTTTTATATTTATTACCGGAGATGAGGGAAGTGACAGGGGAAGGAGCGGAGATGATTTATGTTGCAGAGGAGCTGTTTTAATGTAAGCACCGCAAATGTAACTACCGTGAGAAATCCATACCCTCCGTAGGTGCACCAGAAGTGACGAGGGAATGGTTTTCTCACGGGTATGGTTTTTTCACGGAACACCGGCTGTTTGTTAACCACCCCCCATCCGCGCTACAGCCTATATACGGCTGCAGCGCGGACTCGAATTTTCGGGAGGCCGTTTTTAAACGGCCTCCCAGTGACACGCCCCCAGCGCGCTCCCGCGAGCGCGCTGCGGGGAAAATCTGTGTCGGCCGTGTCCCTTGGACACGGCCGAACACAGATCGTGGTGAATGGCCGCTGTGATTGGCCATTCACCACGATCTGTGTTCGGCCGTGTCCAAGGGACACGGCCGACACAGATTTTCCCCGCAGCGCGCTCGCGGGAGCGCGCTGGGGGCGTGTCACTGGGAGGCCGTTTAAAAACGGCCTCCCGAAAATTCGAGTCCGCGCTGCAGCCGTATATAGGCTGTAGCGCGGATGGGGGGTGGTTAACAAACAGCCGGTGTTCCGTGAAAAAACCATACCCGTGAGAAAACCATACCCTCTGGCCGTCCAATGAGCGATGATCTCATATGTAAACATATGAGATCATCTCTCATCGCCGGCGCTCCTTCCTCACACGGAGCCTGCAGTGTGAGGAAGGAGGGGGAGCCTCACAGCGCCGGGGACACTGGAGAAAGTAATCAGGGCACCGATCCCCAGTGCCCTGATTACACAAGGTAAAAACACACACACAGTGCCCCCCCATCAGTGCCCACAGTGCCCGCCATCAGTGCCCCCCATCAATGCCCACAATCAGTGCCCATAGTGCTGCTAGTCAGTGCCCATCAGTGCCTGCTCATCTAGGCACTGATGAGCACTGACTGGCAGCACTATGGGCACTGAGTGTGGGCACCAGTGCCGCTCATCAGTGCCACCCGTCAGTGTCCAGTGCCATCCGCCAGTGCCCATCAGTGCCGCCTATCAGTGCCCATCAGTGCCGCCTCTCAGTGCCGCCTGTCAGTGCCCAGCAGTGCCGCCTATCAGTGCCCAGCAGTGCCGCCTATCAGTGCTCATCAGTGCCGCCTCTCAGTGCCGCCTCTCAGTGCCGCCTATCAGTGCTCATCAGTGCGGCATATTAGTACCTCCTCATCAGTGCCCATAAGTGCCACCTCATCAGTGCCCATAAGTGCCACCTCATCAGTGCCCATCAGTGCAGCCTATCAGTGCCCATCAGTGCCGCCTCATCAGCGCACATCAGTGAAGGAGAAAAATTTATTTTCAAAATTTACTCGCAGAAAATAAGAAAAACTTTTTTTTTTGTCTTTATTCTTTTTTTTTGTAAAAAATAAAAAACCCAGAGGTGATTAAATACCACCAAAAGAAAGCTCTATTTGTGTGAAAAAAATGATAAAAATTTCAAATGGCTACAGTGTAGCATGACCACGCAATTGTCATTCAAAATGTGACAGCGCTGAAAGCTGAAAATTGGCCTGGATGGGAAGGGTGTTTAAGTGCACAGAAGGCAAGTGGTTAATCGGGTGAGCCCAGCTTGGGTGGGGGGCGGTCCGTTGATCAGGTGTGCAAGGATGGGCGTGGCGGGAAAAAGAAGCTCAGGGAGAAGTGGAGTTTTTATGGGCACTTTTCTGCTGTTTACAGACAGCAGAAAAATGCCCTTTTTTATACTGGTAACACTGCTCATGGCCCCCCACAGTGGAAAAATGCAATAGCCCAGTGGCAAGTGCGACCTTTGTGACCCTGGTAGTTCTGCCACTAGATACAGGCATTAATACAGGGGCATTCAGGGACGTTCAGCTTGCACGAATGCTTCTGACATTCATAGAAAAAAATGTTTTATAAATATACCTCTTATTGTTTACATATACCCTTTATTTAGAGTGATTTAATTAGGACAAAGAAAAAGGGGAAAAGAAGCGTATATACTGTACCTAACAGGCAATATAATCCATCAAAAATAAAAAATAAGGTTCACTGTATTAAACATTTAAAATAGATAGGTTTAAAATCATAGACACTACCACAAATACGTATATTAAAGCAATGCGGTTGCTAAAACAGTGAAAAAAAGGTTGTTTGTAAAAGCAGAGTAAATTAATTATTATATTTCATTATTTAATTCATTATTAAACAAGTCATTATTAAATTGTTCAAATAAACAAATACATTATTTAATTTATACATGAATAAAAAGATGTATATGATTACCAAAAATACATTAATTGAACTAATTATTAAATTATTTATTTAAATGATAAACAATAAATTAATAAATTAAATACATTAACAAATTAATAAATGATTTAAACAGTTATTATAATTAATTGTTATTAAATAATTAATAAATAGCATTGCTGTTCTAACCACCGGCTTAGCACTACAATGACACTGTAGCGATGTAGTAGCTGTCATTTTTTTTTTTTTTTTTCTTTAGCAACAAAGTCCCTGTAAAATGTACTTAAAACACCTAACAATTTATAACAATCCTAGCTGGTGAATGTGTGACCCATTAAGGAATAAAGACCCAGATTTAAAACATATTTTTTTTTTAGTAAATTAAGGGTACACTGAAGAATATGGGAAAGGAAGCTTAGATTCCCACTTTCTGGCTAAATATAAGAATTCTATTTATTTACAATTTTTCATATATGGCTTACCAAAAAAGTAATAACATAGTAAATATACATATTATATACTGTATATACAATACTGTGTATTTCTTTTACAATTACAAATTTACAAAGAACTTACAATTGATCCTTTATTGTAGTGATGGTAATTGTCATGACTTATTACGATCAGATCCACGCAGACCATAACTAGTGCGAGAAAACTGATGAAGGTAGAAGCAACATTTAAGCCAAAAGAGCTTTTTATCTGGAAAAATACCAGAAAAAAATTAGTGGGACTCCATTCAAACAGGAACATTTAAAAAGCCCTTAAAGTGGAGTTCCACCCATTTTCGTAACTTTAGATCTATGTAATTCCCTTTAAAACGACTTTTACCAATGGAAACTTTTTTTTTTTTGCTAGTAAATACCTTTAATTTCTGCTTTATTCCTCCTCACCTCACTTCTGGGTCCGATCGGCGATGACGTCATTCGGCGATTCGCAGTGTGTGCTGGGATGTATTCCGTTCCAGGAATATCCCAGTATTACCCAGGAGCTGAGCTGTACTGTGTGTATTCAGGCCGTGACCTGCCCCGCTTCCGCCCCGCCTCCTCTCAGTGAGTTGTACTGTATGCATTGTATTCAGGACGTGCTCCGCCCCGCCTCCACCCTGCCTCCTCTCAGTGAGCTCAGTGAGGATATAATGCTTTCAGTCCACGCTCACTGAGAGGAGGCGGGGCAGAGAACGGCCTGAATACAATGCATACAGTACAACTCACTGAGAGGAGGCGGGGCAGGTCATGGCCTGAATACACACAGTACAGCTCAGCTCCTGGGTAATACTGCAAGATTTCTGGCATGGAATACATCCCAGCACACACTGCGAATCGCCGAATGACGTCATCGCCGATCGGACCCGGAAGTGAGGAGAGGAGGAATAAAGCAGAAATTAAGGTATTTACTAGCAAAAAAAAAAAAGTTTCCATTGGTAAAAGTCATTTTAAAGGGGATTACATACATCTATGTAATCAAACGTATTAAAAATGTGTGGAACTCCGCTTTAAAGTAGCTTAATCGTCAAAGAAGAGCTCCATGAAATGTTTTTTTCTCCCATGCAGTCCAAGCATAACTGCTCGTTTTGTCTAGGGATGCATAGAAAGGCTATACTTATTTGATCCTTCGATCCTCTGAAAAATAGTGATCCCCACGTCCAGCGGTAGACTGTTTCTGGTGTCCTCGCATTCAGAGCTAGTCTTTGGGCATGATGACGCCAGGAGCAGTCCATTCACAAGACCGCTGGCATGCAGGGGGGTAGGAATGGCCGGGACCGGTCTTGCTCTCTGAGGATTGGTGGAGTAGATAAGTATATCTTCACTCTGCAATCCCCTGTGGAGTAGATAAGTATATCTCCACTCTGCAATCCCCTAGACAAAGCCCAACCCTCATTCATCAAGGCATTTTGATATTTACATAACTCCTCCCAAGAACTTGCATCAGGGCTGAGGGCTCTACAGAGTAGTACTGAGGGTGCTGTGATGTTTTACAGCACCCTTCTGGCCCCTCCCACTAGCCATAATCCTCTTGCATTGTATAGAAAAGTACAGAGACAGAATCATAACATTGTTTTGATCCAAATTAAAGTATGTAATGAAAATGGAAAGGTTTTATTTTAATATTTTTTTTGCATGTTGATTAAGAGGGAGGGAGAAACTAGGGAAAGAAAAAATGTAAGAAGATTAAACATCAGCTTTGAATTTGAAAAGTGTACGGAAAAATTCTATCAAGTTTTTATTTCTGGGTAGCACCCTCCTAGAATAGCTTGCTAGAGAGGTACAGGTAAATCGAGTTCTTTGCCTCCTCTGTAATCTTTGGAGTAGTGTGTGATTATTTTTGGCTATTTTGGATATCTGTTGTTGCAGCCTCAACTGCTTCCCCCTACTATATAGTGGATTCCAGAATGTAGTGGGTTGGAAGAGAAAGACCCTGGACCTGAATATTCACATGGTTTCAGCCAATCCCTGGCATTAGGTGACTGAGGATTCCATAGTTTGGGGCCTGGAGCAGCAGGTTTCTTGTCCAGGATGAGAAGATCCCAGCCTGAAGGGCTGTTGCCCTTCTGTGCACAGTACCTGAAGTCTGTAGGAATTCAACGGAGGATCTGGGCTGGGAATTCACAGGAGAAGCAGTGCCATCTTAAGAGCATTAAAGGGCCCCAGGCAATGCAGTGTACTGGGGCGCTGCTTACACAATCCCCCACGAGAATAAAAATGCAAATTATCGATAAGTCGATATTTATTGGAACAGCAGTGCCAGGCTAAGGACAGCTTCCAAGTTCAGTGGCTCGGTCCGGTGAACACACACACAGACGGGAGTCAGACTCAACTGTCCTGTGTGTGCCTGTTTCCATGGAGGGGGCAGGCATTCCTGCAGTTGTGGGCTCCTCCACCATGGCCCAAGTGGCCTGACAGCAGCGCAGGGCCAACAGGCGCTTGTCACCTGCTAAGTTTGGTGGCGGGATGCACACGGGAATCAGGACTAATGCTTGGCTGTGGTTGGGTCACTGGGACCCCCAGGCAACTGCCCAGTGTGCCCATTCGGTAAGATGGCCCTGAGGAGAAGTGCCTGGTTGATATTGGATGGAGACATCCAAGTATTTGAGGACAGTGAGTATTGGCCTGAGTGAAGGATCCTAGTGACTGTTTGCTGCTTTAATCGTTTGAGAATCTGCTCCAGTGTTGCTGAATTGGGGCATTTCCTGTGCTTGGACTCCCTGATTTACTTGTTTTTCTATCACCTGCCAAGTTGGGAATTGTACTGAAGAGTGTAGTTAAGGAAAGAGTTTCCTCAGTCCCCTTGTGCACTACATTTGGATTATCCCAAAGCCTACCCTGCACCCCCAAACCAAATTCAACAAGTATTAAATTCTAAAAAGACATTTCTTGCCTGGTTATTGAATTATGAGACTGTGTGTTCTTTTGTGTGCCTGGCTACCCTTCACTCTCATTTGGGAAGAGAACCTGGGACAAATCTGCTGGGCCCGTCAGAGGTCTGTGCTACATCTATATGAAGCCAAATTCCCTCCATTCTGTGCATTACACACTCCTGGACTCTGCTCTATGTGTGTCCTGTAGTCCTAAACCTGGCACTGACTAAAAGACTCTGTGCATTACATACTCCAGAACTTTCAACACATTGCATTACACACCCTGGACCCCTAAACTCTGTGTTATGTATCCTAAACCCGACACTGACTGCAGCACTCTATGCGTTATGTACTCCTGACCCTTGCACTCTGTGCATTGCACACACCTGACCCCTGCTCTCTGCCTTACAGACTTCTACACTATAAACACATTATATTATACATTATATACTGTAAGTCTCACCAAAGTATTCATTGTCTCTATAGTTGCTGGTGGCTGTGTAATCCCTGACTATTTTAATAAAGTTCTTCTTTAAGGTGAGCTCAGACAAAGTATTTGCTCTCTGTATGTTTTCAGTGTGTGCAAAACCATATGTAATGGAAGAGTTTTTTTTAATGATTGTGCTGAGGTTTATATGTGTCTGCGAGGCTCATACTTGTGGCACAGCAATTAACGCATATTTTATAGGTACAAACAAGTCTGGGTTTTGTTTAACCATGCCCCTTAAGCCCCTCCAAATGTAAAAAATCTGTCCACACCCACTTTTTCTCACAGCTGTAGTCAGAGGCGTAACTAGAACCTTCAGGGCCCGGGTTCAAGAAACCAGGAAGGGCTCCCCTGACCCCCAGGGTGGCCCAGCCCCATGCATCACCCCTGTACACCTAAATATGAGGGGCAGCGGGGACGGCATAAAGAGGAACTGATCCCCTCCATTTTCTTCCTGCAGAGAAGAGGGGATTTGGTTCATCTATATGCTGCCCCTCCTATCCAGGTATACAGGGGTGAGGCATGGGCCCCCTGAAGCATGGGGTTAGAATGAGTCGCAGCGGTGGTGATAGTGATGGGGGATGGAATGGGATCAGTGGCAGTGGTGGTGGTAGTGGGGGGGGGTGGGATAGGATGAGTGCCAGGGGTGGTGGGGGGGATAAAATCAGCGGCAGTGGTGGTAGGGTAGATGGGATTGGATGAGTGGCAGTGGTGGTGGTAGTGGTGGGGGGATGGGATGAGTGGCAGCAGTGGTGGGATGGAATGAGTGGCAGTAGTTGTGGGGGAATGGAATGTGATCAGTGGCAGTGGTGGTGGGGGGATGGGATGAGTGGCAGCGGTGGTGGTGGGATGGGATAAGTGGGATTCCTTTAAAGCCAAGGCCCAAAGTAAGGAAGAGTCTAGCCTGCAGTCCCCTCCAACCTGGGTGAGTCTATCACATTGGAGGTTGGGTAGGTGGGAGGTCGGGCCTCAGTAACACAGCCAGAACGAGCGGTTGGTCGGGCCCCCTCACAGTGGTGGAACTTCAGGGCCCAGTCGCAGATGCGACTGCTGCGACCCTGGTAGTTCCGCCACTGGCTGTAGTGTCCCTTATTCTCAAGTTCTAAAGTTGGGAGGTATGCCTTACCTTAGCAAAATAAAAAAAAAGGAAAAATATTTAGAGATATCAAAACCGAGCTGTTATGTTAGTAGGAGAAAGAATTGGCCAAGGAAAGAGTTAACATGTGGTAAGAAATTGATAAGTACCTCCATAGCAGAAAATGGTTTAAAGAGTTTGGTGGAGCTGGAGGGGTAGGCTCAGGGTAATGGTTTGGGTATATATTATATTTTGTAGAGAATGCCAGAAAGTGAGACCTTACTACAGCAAAATATTGATGAGGGTCCACTGGTGTAGATAATGTTTTTTCAGTAAAAACTCACCATGCAGATGTTAAACTTCGTCTGAGCTTTAATGGTTATAGCCCCAGCAGTGATGTACTAAAAAACACACATAATAATGAAAAAAAGATTATGTAGTATGAACATCAATAACTAAGCATTTATTTTTCGATATGAAAAACAGTAAAAAGAAACCAAAATCTTTTCTTTCCTTACCACAGTGAAGCAACCAAATGTAAACTGAGTGTATGAAACTTTCACAAACAATGCACTGGTGGGAACCCCTCATAATGGGCAAGGTAGGTGTGCAGACCCTCAATCTAACAGTGCTGACCTATATGCTCTCACAGTGCAGACCCATATGCTCTCCCAGTGCTGACCTATATGCTCTCCCAGTGCTGACCTATATGCTCTCCCAGTGCTGACCCATATGCTCTTACTCAGTTTCACAGTACTGACCCATATGGTCTCTAAATTTCACAAATACTGACTAGTAATGGGCCAAACACCCCCTGGTTTTGTTCACCACCAGAACACCTAAACATGGAAAAAGTTCGGACCCAAATCTAGAACCCTATAATAGTCCATTACTTGCTGACTTTGGGTTTTAGACAAGGTATTTGCTACTTCGACACTCTCCACCCCAACCTGAGACTCAAGTCTTGCATCAGCCAGGAAGGTTCCCTGTCTTTCCAGGGCTTTAACATTTATCTTATATGGCTTTCTCTTGCCCGATTGGTGGACTTTATACTTTATCTTCCCCATTTTTTCCACAATTTCAAAGGGACCTTGTTATCTGGCAACAGACTTACAAGAATGTACATCATGTAACTGGCTACTAACATTCATTGGTAAAGTTGATCCAGGGAATATCCAATTGCCTCTCAGGGGATCAGGAAGGAATTTTTTCCCCTGCTGTAGCAAATTGGATCATGCTTTGCTGTGGTGGTTTTTCACCTTCCTCTGGATCAACTGTGGGTATAGGATTGTGTATATGGGATTGTAGGTTTTGTTTGGTTGAACACTATGGACTTTTTTTCAACCTGACTAACTATGTAACTTATTTTCCACTAGAGATGGGAAGAAAACCTCCCTGTTCAGTTTGCACCAGAACTCCCAAACAGAGAAAAAGTTCTGACCTCCAACAACGAACCCTACCAAAGTCTTTGGGACCTGAATTTTAAAAATCAGAGTCTCCATTTTAAAGGCTTATATGCAAGTTATTGGCCATAAAAAGAGTATGGGGGGCCCCGGTACTGCCCTGGGGGACATGTATCAATGAAAATATATTTTTAAATGAGCAGTGATTTTATTGAAGTTTAAAGTAAAACAAATAACAAGAAAAAATATTCAGGGGTTCCCTTAGTCTGTCTGTAATGTGGCACATCTGTACCATGTATAGAACCTGCTGCAGCAAAACTATGTATAGTATAAAGAAAAAAAATACATTAAAAAAAAAAAACATTGCCGGCAATACAAAAAACAGTGTGGGGGTCCCCCCCAATCCATAACAGGCTCTTAGGATTGGTATGTATTTCGAGGGGAACCCCCTATGCCAAAATTAAACAAAAATGGTGTGGGGTCCCGCCAAAATCCATACCAGATTCTTATCCGAGCATGCAGCCTGGCAGGCCAGAAAGGGGAGGGGGAGCGAGCACTCTAGCTCCTGAACCATACCAAGCCACATGCCCTCAACATGAGGGGGTTGATTTGCCCCCCACCTCAAAGCACCTTGTCCCCATGTTGATGGGGATGAGGGCCTCTTCCCCACAATCCTGGGCGGTGGTTATTGTGATCTGCGGGCAGGGGGCTTATCAAGATCTGGAAGCCCCCATTAACAAGGGGGCCCCCATATCCTGCCCCCCCCATGTGAATGAGTATGAGGTACATTGTACCCCTACTCTTTCACCAAAGAAAAAGTGTCAAAAAGAAATAGAATCACACACACTTTTTGACAATTCCTTTATTAAAAATAAAAAAAAAAACAATTTGCCCCGATGTAGATCCATCATTTACGCGACCACTGCACCGCAAGGGCCCAAAAAAATCAGTGATATCACATGGGGCGGTGCCACCAGGTGACGTTGCCAGGTGGCTCTGTCCCATTCCTATTTCAGATGGCAGAGCAGACAGTCAGCAAGGAGCATTCGTTGTGGGCGGAGCATTTTTTATTTCGGGTGTGACGGGCATCGTGATTGATGATGGAACTACATTAGGAAACATTGTTTTGTTTTGTTTTTTTCATTAACCACTTTAATACCGGGCACTTTCCTCCCTTCCTGCCCAGGCCAATTTTCCCCTTTTAGCACTGTTGCATTTTGAAAGACAATTGCGCGGTCATGCAACACTGTAACTACACCAAATTTATGTCATTTTCCCCCCACAAATAGAGCTTTCTTTTGGTGGTATTTGATCACCTTTTTCCTTTTTGCTAAACAAATAAAAAAAGACCGAAAAGTTTGAAAAAAAAAAAAGTTTTTTTGTTTATGTTATACAATTTTGTAAATAAATAAGTTTTTTCCTGCACTGATGAGCACTGATGAGACTGCACTGACAGACACTGATGAAGAGGCACTGATGGGGTGGCACTGATAGGCGGCACTGATATGTGGCACTGATAGGTAGCACAGATATGCAGCATTGGTGGGCACTGATAGGCGACACTGCTAGGCACTGATAGGTGGCATTGATGGGCACTGATAGTTGGCACTGATGGGCACTGATAGGTGGCACTGGTGGGCACTAATGGGTACTGATAGGCGGCACTGGTGGGCACTGATGGGCACTGATAAGCGGCACTTATGGGCACTGACGGGCGGCACTGATGGGCACTAATGGGCACTGATAGCCGGCACTGGTGGGCAATAATGGGCACTTGTGGGCGACACTGAAATCTGGCAATTATGGGCACTTGTGGGCAGCACTGATAGGGAGGGCACTGGCGGGCAGCACTGATGGGGAGGGCAATGGGCCCTGATTGCCATCCCTGGTGGCCATAGTGGGCATCCCTGGGGTCATAGTGGGCATCCCTGGGGTCATAGTGGGCATCCCTGGTGGTTCTAGTGGCATCCCCCCCGAGGGTCTGCACTGGTAATCAATGATCTGATTACCAGTGCCAACCCTCCCCCCCCCCCTTTCAGGGGAGCCGCCGATCGGCGCTCCTTTACTCGTGCCTGTCAGGCACGAACTAAGGAAAGCTGATCAATGGCTGTTCCTGTTTACTATGTGACCAGCCGTGATTGGACACGGCTGATCACATGGTAAAGAGCCTCCGTCAGAGGCTCTTTACCGAGATTGGAGATGCAGGGTGTCAGGCTGACACCTCGCATCACCGATCGCCGCTCTGCGCGCCCCCGGGGGGGGGCGCCCAGAGCTGTATTATCCTGCCACCGTCATATGACGTCCGGTCAGGATAATACAACCACATTCCCGCCGTCAATCTGTAATAGGGCGGGCGGGAAGTGGTTAAAGGAATTGTCAAAAACTGTGTGTGTTTTTATTTCTTTTAGACACTTTTTTTGGTGAATGAGTAGGGGTACAATGAAAAGGGAGCTTCCAGGTGAATTGCTTCAGCCAATAAGGGCTTAGAATGTACTGTTCAGCACACAGGGCATTGTGGGGCTCTCGGCGGATGTTTGCACACCGAGTGTCCCACAATGCAAATTGAGTGTTCGGTGAACATACAAATGGGTGTTGTTCAGGGCCGAACTAATGCTCGGCCCAAACCATTCGCCCATCACTAGTACTG
The DNA here is from genome assembly GCF_965119305.1 of Pelophylax lessonae. Lineage (NCBI taxonomy): Eukaryota > Metazoa > Chordata > Amphibia > Anura > Ranidae > Pelophylax > Pelophylax lessonae. The sequence continues at coordinate 243,226,042 of NC_138776.1, forward strand.
ACCTGTATGTTCTCTCATTCTCCTAGTACTGACCCATATATTCTCTAACTCCCACTTACTGACCCATATGGTCTCTTAATCTCCCAGTACTGACCCTTAAGCTATCTTCCTCTCACAATACTGACCCATAATATTATTATTATTATCATACAGGATTTATATAGCACAGTTTGCGATTGGATTTATATAGCACAGGTTCACTCTGTCAAGCAGATTCCTGTCTCTAACCTCACCACATGCAGATTGTGTGCAAACTCCAGTGGGTTCTGCCCTCACCAAAGATGGCTGCAGGATCACCCAGGTGCCAGCATGCATTTGGAGAGCAGTCCACCTGATTACCATGCAGAGCACTAAGATGAATAAATATTTCTCTTGTCCTAAGCAGACGCAACAGCGCCACCCATGTATGGAGGTCAACCTGCACCTGCCTACATATTTTCTGAATCTCACAGTGCTGACCCATATGTGCACTGCAAATTGTGTCTCAAGCGATATACTAATATTACTACTGTGCTTCTTCCTGTTCTCCTTGCTGGAGGCTCTTTCGCGAGAAAGCAAATCCCTGCCTTCACACAGAGACACGGTGCAGAGCAAGGCATGGTAAGTAAGTAATTGGCAAAGATTGGTTGCAGGGAGAGAACAGGCAATAGTGGTGATTACAAATGTACAAATGTGCAAAAAAAACTTAGTGCTAACTATTACCAATTACTAACTCAATCTTATTATAGGATAACACCCATAGTAACATAAAAGTCCATACAAGTCCATAAATAAAATAAATAAGTCCATAAGTTTCAGTTCACCAAAATTGTGCAAAATAAAGTGTTGAAATCTTCCCCCGTTGAGATATTTTTCAATCATACACCACCTCATGTGCACTGGTGATCCCTTTCCCCAGCAGGTATGCACTCATCAAATCGCAATGCGTCCCACTCTCATGGTTGGCAAACAACACTTTATGTAAATATCCAGCCGTTTGAATATGGAATGTCACCATGTATCTCCCCAGGATTCATAATTGACCATTATCATGTGAAAAAAAGCAAAGATATCCTCCAATGGTACAGTAAACCGATAAACTAAAATTTATTTAATAAGTAGAAAGCCACTCACATATTACATATTAAAAACAATCAGACCACATTTAAATTGCATGTGAATCAAAAGTGACATCAGGCTCTGTGTCTCTGTGTAATAGACATATGATGGTCTCACCACCCATGTCACCTATGGTCGCCGTGTAACCACGCTCGACGCGTTTCATCACTTCCGTCTTCATCACAGGGGGTGGCTACCTGGTGCGGCAACCCCGCTTATGTATCCTTCTGTCATTCAAGGTTAACTCATTCATTACCACTCAGGTACTATGCGTCCGCTGAGTGTACATCCTATGCTGCTCTTCATCCCCCGTAGCCATCTAACCACCTGTGCACTTAACCTCTCGATAACCTTCCTCTTACCCCATTTCTCTCAATACTGCTCCTATGTTTGGTTGATTATCAAACACATCTGACAATCCACATTGTATTGAGTTGATCTTGTAGGGGGACACATATAGCGTTCACAATACATGTTTTATATTGATTACAGTACATACAAAATCAATAAAAATTAAAAAAAAACTGGTGACTAGTTTTTTTGCCCCCCCCCATGCATTTTTTTTTACTCTTTAGACTTAGACTTTACTTTTTTAAACACAGATTATCATTCTTATTCACAATGCCACTAGAACATTCTATATTGGCATTTAAACTTACAAGCACTGGTCCCCAGAAATCAATGCCGCTGGTCAAAGAAATGGCAACTGCTGTAAATATTGATGCAATACCCAGAACAATCTGCAGGCTGGAAGTTGCAATCAACACAATCTAAGGATAAAAAAAAAAGATTATGATAATGATTATTTTTATATTATTGGAATAAATGATGGCCTTATTTGCTCCCTATTAGTTGGTCCATTAGGGGGACTTGATGCATTATTTTTGCTCACAATTTGGTTTTGTATACTCTATATGGACATGACAAACCTACTTCCTTTAACCAATACCAAGGTTCCTCAATAACTCGATATCCCTATTGGTTAGTTAAACAAACTATCAAAAGTGTTTGGGTGTATCTGTTCAGTTATTGCAAAAAAAAAACAAACTACTGAAAACCCTACCCCAATGTAATAGAAATGAAAAGAGGATCTATATTCCTAACACACTTTCTGTCTTAGGGTGACAACACTGCTTCACCATAGAAACATTGAGTGAGAATGCCACGCCGTATTGATGCAGTAATTCATGCCAAAGGAGCCCATACCAAGTATTGAGGGCATACTATTCTGTACATCAGGGGTGTCAAACTCAATTTTATTGTGGGCCGCATCAGCATTATGGTTGCCCTCAAAGGGATTGTATTTATAAGACTAGATGTCCAAAGCACAGCACTCTCCCTTACATCATGTCAAGAGTCCCACCCACCATCCGAAGTTTAGTCCCCCACCCTCCATTACATCAAACTGCACCTCTTACCTTGTGCTAGTGCTGGGAAGAAGCTGAGGGCAGAGCAGAAAGTGCAGGGTCTTGAGGAGGGCTGTAGTCTGCTGAATGCTGAAACCAGGGGAGGCAGGGACGAGGGGTGCTGCGGTTGCATGGAAGAAGTGCAGGATCTGGAGGAGGAGTTCTGTCCCCCTCTCTGCTGCTGACAGCTGAGACAAGGTGGGGGCAGAGTCAATGGGGAGTCGCAGCTGCTGGAGAGCTGCAAGGGCCACATAAAATGCCTGGAAGGCAGGATTTGACCTGCAGGCCTTGTGTTTGACACATGTGCTGTACATGGTCATACTTTTCAGTAAGCCAACATTTCTGTAATAAAAATCCTTTTTTTTTTATTGGTCTTATGTAATATTCTAATTTTCTGAGATATTGAATTTTGGGTTTTTAGTAGCTGTAAGCCATAATCATCAAAATTAAAAGAAAGAAATGCTTGAAATATATCACTTTGTGTGTAACACATCTGTATAAAATATATGAGTTTCACTTTTTGAATTAAATTACTGAAATAAAATAACTTTTTGATGATATTTTAATTTTATGAGATGGACCTGTATATTGTAGTCTAGGGGGTTGTAATAAAGATGAATCCTTACCTTACACCAGTGTCCTTCCAGAGCTCCAGTCTTCTTGTGATCGGGAATGTGGGTAGGCCCTTGAAATTTGTACAAAAATATGGCAACCACCCTAACCTATAGCAGGCCTTTGCAGCAAGGTGCACAAGGAAGGGCAACGCACATTGCAAACAAACAAAACATTTATCTAGCACACTTACCAGCCAGCCTGCAAAACAATCAAATTTACCCTGTCTAGCAGTTTACGCTAAAATCAGAAGGTTTTGTTTGCATGCATTTGCAAATATATGCGTAAGCCGCAGTGCCCACAACAAGGGACCTCTGTATATACTGTGGTCCTAACTGTAAATTTCCAGAGCCTTCATAGTAGCACATATAAGAATGGATAGGTTAAGGGCAGGTGTGCCTGGAGAGAGCCCACTCCTCCTTAATAACCACTTAAGCCCTGGAAGATTTTACCCCCTTCCTGACCAGGGTTTTTTTTTGTGATTTTTTACTGCGTGACTTTAACGGACAATTGCGCGGTCGTGCAACGCTGTACCTAAACGAATTTGACGTCCTTTTTTTCCCACAAAAAGAGCTTTCTTTTGGTGGTATTTGATCACCTGTGCGATTTTTTGATCATGCGCTATAAACAAAAAAAGAGCGTAAATTTTGAAAAAATAACAATATTTTTCACATTTTTTTATATGAAATTCCCCCCCAAAAAATGTAAAAATCAAAATTTTTTAACATTTTCGGCCAATTTGTTTTCTGCTACATATGTTTGGTAAAAAAAATCACAAAAAGCGTATTTTGATTGGTTTGCCCAAAAGTTATCGCGTTTACTAACAAAGGGAAAGATTTTTGAAATTTTTGGTGTTTTTTTTTTTTAACGAGTAATGGCGGCGAGCTGCAATTTTTTTTGCGGGACTGCGACATTGCAGCGGACAGATCGGACCCTTGATTGACAGTTTTGACACTTTTGGGGTTACCAGTGACATTACTGCAGTAATCAGTGCTATACATATGCACTGTTACTGCAAAAATGACACTGGCAGGGAAGGGGTTAACTGTATTGGAGAGGGAGGGGTTAAGTGTGTCCTAGGGGCGTGTTTCTAACTGTGATGGGACATGGCTACTACTGTAAAAACAGAGATCAACAGTCCTACATAGTAGAACCGTCTGATCTCCTCCATTTTTACACAGGGGAGAATGACAGGCGGCTTGTTTACATTATCCGCCTGCCTTTCTCCCTTCCCGGCGAATGATTGCGAGTGACCGGCGGACATCGGGTCTGCCGGTCACACGCACTGACTTGTTAAGGAACGACCCAGGGCGGGCGCGCGCCTCAGTGGGCGCGCGCTCGCCCGCTATTGGCTCACAAGCCAGTGACAGGCTAGTGACGTACCGGTACGTCACTTTGCCTGGCCCGGGCTGACCGCCGCAGTATATGTACTTGCGGCGGTTGGCAAGTGGTGAAAGAAAAAGACAGGGTCAATTTGGTTGCTTTGCATGGTTAGCTGGTAGGTGTTCTGGGAACTTTTTGTTTGTTTGCAATGTGCATTGCCCTTCCATGTGCACCTTTCTGCAAAGGCTACCTATAGTTTGGGGTGGTTGCTGTTTTTTTGTACACTGGATGCCTTCGCTGCCATTGTGCTCTTGCTGGGCATTACGTGCACCCCTGTGCCTCTAGGAGGGGAGGGCTTCCTATAGATAAACCTGCCCTTAATGTTTCCATTCTTATATGTGCTCCTACTATAGAGACTCTGGAAATTTTAGAGTTAGGACCGCAGTATATACAGAGGTTCCTTGGCTTGGGCACTGCGGCTTAGGCATATACAGTATGTGCAAATAAAATGCGCATTTAAAAAAAAATACAAATGTGATATACAAATGTTATAAAATAAAATTGCATATAATGCAAAAGTCCCAATGTTTGGCCCGGTTCACACTGATGCGACAATCACTCCGACTATGAGACACTTGTTGCATCAGAAGTCAAACCCCATTCAGTAAAATGGAACTGATCTAATCAGTGCGACTTGAGCCGCTCCGACTTAGAAAAAGATTCCTGCGCTACTTTCGGTCCGACTTTAGTATGACCTGCATGGACTACTGTTAAAGAAGTTGCATGCAAGTCGTGCTGAAGTCGCGCTGGGGTCTGACTTCAAAGTCGTGTGCAGTGTGAGCGCAGGCTTGCATTCCCAATGTGATAATTCAATCTAAAGTGTTGGTGCTCCTATGGACTCCTTTTGATACAATAAAGAGCCAGTGCTTTCCTATGGACATAGCAAAATGCTCCACTCCACAGTACTTTTGGTACCCCACATGGACGAACATATCCCCTTTATGCTTGACCATCTATCTCTAGTATGGTCAATAGGGCTTGTGGGGCAATTTCCAAATTAACCGATGCCACCTGGATTTGCCAGATGATACTCAACATCAGGGGAGGACTGGGCCAGGGGGCAGGGGGGCAATTGCCCCCTGGGCTGCTCTGATGCCCCATAAAAAGGCTGCACCGCTTCTGCCACAGACATGCCTAAAGGATTTCTGGTGAAGGGAAGTAAAAAGTTCCCACCACTGACCTACTAATTGTGGGATGAAGACAAGGACAGAACGTAGGCCTCCCCTAGCATGGATGGTGTAAACTGTGTCTGAGCAGAGGCCGGTTCCATGCCCCACTGGAGACTCTCCTCCCCTGGCCAGCCTCGACCAAGCTTTCCCAGCTCCCCCCAACTAGCCTCTGCTGACCAGGCTGGAAACCCGTATTCGGCTGGTGAGTAAAGAGTACCTGGAGCGGAGCTTCAGCATGGAATGGGGGTCATGAGGAGGCCGGGAAGTGGTAGCGTGGGAGGGGGGCCCGAGTCACTGCACCATGGGCCTCTGGTTTGTACTTGCCCCCTGGGCCAAAAGTTGCCAGTCAGCCCCTGCTTAACATGTCCATCAATGTTTCCCAGAGGGAAGGATGACAAGAAGAAGATCTCATAGCGTAAAACCACTCCAGTAAATGTATTATAGAGCAATACAGAAACGCACTCACTTGCTGTGATTCCCTATTAGCCTGCACCTGGTGTAAACAGCTTAGTGTGTGAATGGGGATGATGACTGCCACTCGCCCTGAACCCAGAAGTGAGGTATAGGTCACCGCCCGCAAGTGCCTGCAAACAAAACCCTCTGTTTTTAATGTAAAATATTAGACAAGGTCAATTCGATTGTTATGCAGGCTGATTGATAAGTACGCTGGGGAATATTTTTTTATTTGCGATGGGCCCTTGACATCACCACATTCAACGCAGGACCTCTGGTCTTGCACTGAATGTAATGACTCAGTGAGGGGTCAAACATACAACCAGTAAAAAGTAGGAGCTTCATTGAGCAAATCATCTAGTGGGAACAAGCCTGTGGGACATTTTAACTGGAAAGGCTGTGCAGAGCCAGGAAGGGTTGTACATTACATATTGGTGAATAGGGAGGAATGTAAGTGGCAGTCTGCACTCAGTGGGTTTGATGAATTAAGAAAGACTGGCCATACATGATTCAAACTATTAATGAGCTGGCTGAATGTACCAAGTTGAACCATCGATCTGCGACTGCTATAGCCCTTAGCGATAATCACCGTCTTCTACCGGCACGGATGGCTTCCCCTGCCCTTTCCACTCCCCCCACCCCACCGGGAGAAGACAATGGCCTGGCAGGAGGGATTCCTGCATCAACACTTTCATGGTTGCAGGAAAGAAATTGGCTCTGTGTATGTCCGGTGTTCACCTGAAAGCTCCAACTCGCCAAAATCTCCAACCACATCACTCCCGATGACTCTTCAGCAGGAATTGCAAATTTCGAATAGTTGGTGTTTTCACAGAACAGGCAGCAGGGTATACATTCCGGTACTTGCTATAAACCAACCAACAACATTGCCGCCTCCAAGGCGCCGACAACTAGCGGAAAACACAATAGCTTCGTAGGAGGGATTTCCCCATCAAATCAAGCAATTTTCTTTCTTGCAACCCGTACTTGAAGAAAAGAGCATCATATCAGCTATGTCCTGCCTTACTTGCAGTTGTTGGACCATATTGACCAGCCTCAGGTCCCTACAAGCACACTGTAGGTAAACAGAACCAGAAGTAAATAGATTGCGCAACATGATTGTTTTCCTTCTCCTATTATAATGAAAATATTCAAAATTATTGGTCATAACATTGCCGTACACTGATTTTGTTCTAACCCTAAGGCTTGACAATAAAATAATTCACACTTACCCCCAGAAGTTTAGGTCTGCCCTTCATAAATGCTTGTTGATATAGTGTTGAATGGTTAAACTGTGGCATAGCAGCTATAGCCTGGTAGGGTTCAGCAGAAGAAAGTACATCGGGGATAGAGGAGTCAAAGTCGGAATTCTTGTTTGAACCCACAGGATTGACTTTGTATTCCACATAGTCAGGGCTCTGTGTATCTGATGGAGTGGTCATGGTGCGGCCTTGGTAAAGGGGAAAAAACCCAGTAAAGGTAATTAAATAAAACATAAGAAAACTACTAAAATATGGTAAATATGAATTTCAGAGTTTAGTTGGTGGAGCATGGGATAAAAACCCCAAGGAAAGGTGCCTGCTGGTGGAGCAATGATGATGGTCAATTTTCAGAGAGGTTCAAAAGCTTGTTATTAGTAAAACAAATAATTGTACTTTTAGGTATAAAACTACAGCAGAGATCTCTTTGAAATTCATATTCTTTGCTCTACCTACTAAGAACTGCCAGGGCTTCACCTTTTTCTGAAGTCCACGGGTATCCCTTATGAGCATTAAATGTGACCACCAAAATACAAAGGTCTGCTTAGAGACAAAAAAATTCTCTAAAAGCTCTTTGCTTCTCTAAAAAGAACCAGTTGCTGTCTTCCATGGGACATAAGCAACATTTTTTTTATGTGAATTTTGCACCCACTCCTTTAAAGGTGGTATTCTAGAAAGAAAGAAAATTCCATCCTATGTCTATTCTACGAGAGTATTATTTTCTCTTTGGTTTATTTCCCTTTTTTTATTTCCTATTGTGATTTCAGTATTGGATCACACTGACATTGATTGACTGGTTCATGTGAACAGAAAGATTATAGCTTATGAGGAGTCCTACAATCACCTCCCTTTAGCAGAAGCTTGGTGGTGGTCACATTACTTTTTCTTTCTCATCTTGAGCTTTAAGCTCCCAACTAGTGATCGACCGATATCGGATTTTCATTGCCGATACCGATATTTTGGCCATTGAATATCGGTATCGGCCGATATTGGCCGATATTTTTGTACATTTAAAAAAAATATATATTTTTTTATTTTTACACTTGACAGGTACTGTTGTGGGGGGATCTTGGGGTCTAAAAGACCCCAAACCCCTCCTCTGCACTTAAAAGCATTCAAAACAGCCAAGTTCCGCCAATACATCACTTCCGGGTTTTTACATGGAGACCTGATCAGAGCCGAATGTGGCTTTGATCGGGTCTTCTCTTCCGCGGCCGTGCAGGTAGGATACCCGGGTCTCCTACCCTACCGAGCTATGGACGCCGGTACCGGGGTGATGCCTCTAGCTGCAGGCATCACTCCGGTACAGAACTTTCTCGAAATATCGGCAATATCGGTAACCTCAGGGGCCGATTCTGATATATCGGGGAAAGTGCAGATTGGCCCTCGATATATCGGCTTTGTCGATAATCGGTCGATCCCTACTCCCAACAGCCAACCTCGCTGCATCTTTTTTATATCTCATTAAAGGGCCAGTAATCTTTCCTCCGCTGACTTTGGCTACAACTGGTGGATTTTCTGTGCCTGTTACATTTACTGGGCCTAACAAAATGTTTATAGACTAAACAGGCTACCTATTTAGTGCTTCTGTTTTACATCCAGCTGTAATGGTGGTGCAATAAGCCATCCCATTGTCTTTTAGAGCTTTGTTGCTATCATTTAACAGTCTGTGAACACCATTTTGCCATTGATGTGAAAGTGCTACAACAACTTTACCCCTACCCCAACTCCCCTCTTTTCTGGGCCCTCTTTTTTAACCCTGATAGCCTGATGTTACCTTTTTTTTCTCTTTGTGTTCAACCACCTCTCCACTATGTTTTTAGATCATTTTATGGTCCCCCGTGCCATTCTTATGCCCCTCTATGCCCACTAGACAGGTGCAGAACAAAAAAGTGTCTTTTGTTTCAATCCGCTAAATAACTAATTTTGTTTAGTTAAATAAGTTAAATTTGTTTTCGGAATTTCTTTGGTTTCATTTTCTTCATTTTTTAATTTGATTCAAATTTTCAGAATTTAACCAAATTGTATTTAATTCTAAGGAATTCAGAACATTCTCATTCAATTTTATTTTTGATTCGAAGGCGGCTCCTGAATTTTTCACATCTAAGAACTGCAGTATGTTTACATTTCATATTAGTTTCCAAATTCAAATCAAATTCGACTTTGAATTAGAATTGTATTATTTCGGACAAATTTAGTTTTTTCGTTATTTCGGAGGATTCGTTTATGTGATTGGAATACACCCGAATAGACCCCGAATGTCCGAATAATAAAAAAATTTGTCAAAATTTCGATTCAGAACTAAATGAATTTCACATGCCTAATGGCCACATTAAGGCACCTTAGATGCTCAGGTTTATGTCAGAAGGTAGTTCAGCTTTGAAAATGGGTGTTTCATTATTCACGTTTAAATAAGATATAAACCCTAAATGGATTGACATATAATTTGCTAAAGGACTGTGAATTATAAACAACTGCCATGTTTTTTCCTAGTTATTTTTACCTTTTTTTTGTCTGTTTCACTTCTCAATGCTGTTGAACTCCTCCAGTCTCTTTAGGCCTATCTCTATATATTTGAACTTGTTCTAGTTCTGGCTGCATAGCATTGCTCTGGAATGACAACAATGAACCATGACTGCACAATGTGTGTCAGTCCCTAAACTGAGTCAGACTCCTCCAGGGTCGCCTTTCAGTAAATGCCTAAACAAGGACTTTCATGCCAGTGTACTTCTAGAATTTTCTGGTACCTTCTAGAAAAATGGGAAGGGAGGTAAGGTGGAGTTGCCTGGAGTATTCTGAGGGCCCTGACCAATCCCCAACTTTGATTAGGAGAGGGCTAATCAAAGCTGTGGAGGAGTTGTGTTCGGGTAGAAGATGGAGATTGAGTGTTAGGCTGTCGGTTGCCTTTGAGGGAGCTCCCCAGTCTGGGGGGGAGGGGAGGGGGGGTTGACCTTGGGCCTGGGCTCGGGTGTGGACAGGACCCTTTCAAAACACCCAGAGGTTTCCTGGACAGGAGGCATTGGAGTAAGGAGAGGACAGCGGGAGAACACTGCTGGGCAAGTCTCCAGGAGGAAAAAGGATCAGCCAAGAGGCTGGTGGTCTGTCGCAAAGTGGAAAACTGTTCTGTAGTCAGACAAATCAAAATTTCACATTCTTTTTAGCAACCAAGGGACCTTCCGGCTTGTTATCAGTGCGAGGTTCAAAAGTCGGCATCTCTGATAGTATGGGGGTGCATTGATGCATATGGAATGGGCAGCTTCTGGAAAGGCACCAACAATGTTGAAAGCTAGATCCAGGTTTTTGAGCAGCTTATGCTCCCATCCAGATGATGTCTTTTGTTAGGGAAGGCCTTGCATTTTTCAGCAGGACAATGCTAAACCACTTACTGCATCTATAACATCATGGCTTTATATTTTAAGAGTTCAGATACATACCTGGACTGCCTGCAGACCAAACCTTTTACCGAAAGGAAATTATTTGGCGCACATTAACCACTTTACGTCTGCTCACTGTGCTGCTACTGCGGCACAGTGGCTCGTTATTGTCTGGCGACATAGACCTACGTCACCAGACATTCCTCTCTCTCTGTATTCAGTTACAGCGGGAGTCGGGCCAGGGGAGGAGTGGCGGTGATCACCGCCGCTCTTCCCCGATCGTCGGGGATCTAGTGTGGAAATCCGCCCGCTTGTGTAAACAAAGCGGGCGGATCTCCTAAGTGACAGGCAGTGACAGATTGCAGGGTTCAGCATAGCTGAACATGCGATCTGTCCCTGTGTCACTCAGTCACCTCCCCCCACACACGTCAGTAAGCACCAGGCATACATTAACCCCTCCCTCTCCAAAAAAATGTAACCCCTTCCCTGCCAGTGTCATTTTTACAGTAACAGTGCATATTTATAGCACTGATTACTGTAGTAATGTCACTGGTACCCCCAAAAGTGTCAAAAATGTCAGTCAAGGGTCCGATCTGTCCGCCGCAATGTCGCAGTCCCGCAAAAAAAAATTGCAGAACGCCGCCATTACTCGTTAAAAAAAAAAAAAACACCAAAAATGACAGAAATCTTTCCCTTAGTTAGTAAACGCAATAACTTTTGTGTATCAAAATATACTTATTGCGATTTTTTTTTTTTTTTTACCAAAAATATGTAGCAGAAAACAAATTGGTCTAAAATGTTAAAAAAAAAATTAATTTTTACATATTTTCTGGGGGGAATTTCATATAAAAAAATATGAAAAATTTTGTTATTTTTTCAAAATTGTCACTCTTTTTTTGTTTATAGCACAAAAAGTAAAAATCGCACAGGGGATCAAATACCACCAAAAGAAAGCTCTATTTGTGGGGAAAAAAGGGACGTCAATTTAATTTGGGTACAGTGTCGCACGACCGCGCAATTGTCCGTTAAATTAACGCAGTGCCGAATCGCAAAATACGGTCTGGTCAGGAATGGGGTAAAATCTTCCAGTCTTAAGAGCGGTTAAAAATACGCTCATTGAGAATTTTTTTGTCAAAGACATGTAGCTAAATACATTTTGGCCTAAATATATGAGAAAATGTAATAAATTGGATATTTTTTAACTGTCAAATTAGAAAAATATTGTTATTTTTTCAAAATTGTCGCATTTTTTTATGAATATCGCAAAAAATAAAAATCGTAGAGATGATCAAATACCACCAAAAGAAAGCTCTGTTTGTGGGGGAAAAAAGGACGTAAATTTCTTTTGGGTACGGCATTGCATGACCGCGCAATTGTCAGTTAAAGTTGCACAGTGCCGAATCGCAAAAAGTGGCCCAGACGTAAGACAGCAAAATCCTCCGGTGGTAAAGTGGTTAAAATGAAAATGACGACAAAGAAGACCCAGGACTGTTGAGCAGTTAGAAGCCTATATCAGGCAAGAATGGGACAACATTCTTTAAAACTCCAGCAACTGGTGTCCTCAGTTCCCAGGTGTTTACAGAGTGTAAAGAGGAGAAGCTACACTATGGTAAACCTGTCCCTGTCCCAACTTTTTTTAAATGTTACTATTCTATTTTTATTTCAAAATGACCCTATTTTCCTTAGGTAATCCATTTTCTCACTTAAACATTTGATATGTTTTCTTTTTCTATTGTGAATAACATTTGAGTTTATGAGATTTACAAATCATTGCATCCTGTTTTTATGTAAATGTGACACAACGTTCTAACATTTTTGGAATTGGGGTTGTAGCATTACATGCAGGGCTGGGGCAAAGGGTGGGCAGGAGGGTCAGGTGTCCTGAGTGCAATGGTTTACTGCAGGGATTGGGGGCGCCTTGGCCTCAACCCTAAGGGAAGGGGGGTGCGAAGTTTGGCTTCCTTGCCCTGGGTGCTGGATGACCTTGTCCCAGCACTGATTACATGTATTAACCACATAGAGTTTCTAGACTATAATATTTATCACTATAGTGGTCCTTTGAACACTTCAGCCCCAGAAGGTTTGCCCCACTTCATGACCAGACTACTTTCTGTGATACGGCATTGCGTTACTTTACTTGACAAATGTGTGGATGTGCGACGCTGTACCCAAATACAATTTATGTCCTTTCCCCCCCCCACAAATAGAGCTTTCTTTTGGTGATAATTGATCACCTCTGCGGTTTTTACTTTTATAAACAAAAAAGACCGACAATTTCGAAAAAAAAAAAAACATTTTTTATTTCTTTATATAACATATTCAATAAAAAAAAAAGGTAAAACAATCAAATGTATTCATCAATTTAGGTCAATATGTAATATGCTACATATTTTTGGTAAAAAAAATCCCAATAAGTGTATATTGATTGGTTTGCACAAAAGTTATTGCGCCTACAAACTTTGGGATATTTTTAAGGAATTTTTATTTATTTTTTATTAGTAATGGGTGGACAAATTGGACACCTAACTGACACTTTTGACACTTTTTTGGGGACCAGTGACACTAATACAGTCAGTGCTAAAAAAAAATGTCACTGTACTAATGACACTGGCAGGGAAGGGGCTAACATCAGGGGCGATCAAAGGGTTGAGTGTGTCTCTAGGGGGTGCGTACTAAATGTAGGGGGGTTGCACTGCTTGGGGGGAAGACAGAGATCCAGGTTCCTGCTTAGCAGAACATAAGATCTCCATTTTGTCCACTTGCAGAACGGCGATCTGGTTTGTTTACATAGGCAGACCCCCGGGGATGAGCGCGGGTGGCCGGCTGACATTGGGTCCGCCTGACCCACTGGTTGACATCCCGGCTAGCCACTATACTAATGACACTGGTTAACCACTCTAGAACCGCTCACAGTAATACTACTGCGGCAGAGTGGTTCGTTATCGTCCAGCGACGTAGTATTAACGTCGTTGGACTCCTCCCCTTCTGGGCGGCGCTTGCGCGCCGCCGGAGGCTCGCTCCTGCTGTTTTCATTCACAGCGGGAGTCGGGCCAGGGGAGGAGCAGCGGCGATCGCCGCTGCTCTTACCCGATCGTCGGGGATCGAGTCTGGAGATCCGCCCGCTGTGTGTAAACACAGCGGGCGGATCTCCATAGTGACAGGGAGTGACAGATCGGACTGTTCAGCATAGCTGGACATCCGATCTGTCCATGACTCACACAGTCACCTCCCCCCCTACACGTCAGTAAGCACCAGGCATACATTAACCCCTCCCTCTCCAATAAAATTAACCCCTTCCCTGCCAGTGTCATTTTTACAGTAACAGTGCATATTTATAGCACTGATTACTGCAGTAATGTCACTGGTACCCCCAAAAGTGTCAAAAATGTCAGTCAAGGGTCCGATCTGTCTGCCGCAATGTCGCAGTCCCGCAAAAAAAATCGCAGATCGCCGCCATTACGCGTTAAAAAAAAAACACCAAAAATGACAGAAATCTTTCCCTTTGTTAGTAAACGCAATAACTTTTGCGCAAACCAATCAAAATACGCTTATTGTGATTTTTTTTACCAAACATATGTAGCATAAAACAAATTGGCCAAAAATTTTTAAAAAAATTGGTTTTTACATCTTTTTTGGGGGGAATTTCATATAAAAAAATGTTAAAAATATTGTTATTTTTTCAAAATAAACGCTCTTTTTTTGTTTATAGCGCAAAAAGTAAAAATCGCACAGGTGATCAAATACCACCAAAAGAAAGCTCTGTTTGTGGGAAAAAAAGGACGTAAATTTCGTTTGAGTACGGCGTCGCACGACCGTGCAATTGTCAGTTGAAGTCGCACAGCGCCGAATCGCAAAAAGTGGCCTGGACGGAAGACAGCAAAATCCTCCGGTGGTAAAGTGGTTAACATAAGGAGAGATCAAAGGGTTAAGGGCCAGTTCACACCATAAAAACGCATGTCTGGATGCGTTCCATAAACTTTTCTGCATGCATGTTTTTGACGCGTTTTTGATGTGTTTTTGGTGCGTTTTTTAATGAAGTCCTGTGCATTTTCCCCCTATTTTTTCTCAACCTTAAATAAGAAAATGTGTATTCCAGTGCATTTCTGGTGCACTTTTTTTGTTTGTTTGTTTTCTTCCCTGCAAGGCAAAGGCATAATGTGATAGTATGCAACCTTTAAATGGCCCTATAGAAATAAAAGTTAAATAATGACAGAATTTGTGTCATAAACAAACAAGGAAATAACTGTATTGTTCCAACTCAAGTTATGTATTAATGTTATTTATGTAAGGCATTCATCTGCTAGTGAAAAAATCCTCACATAGGAACTGAAAAGTTAGCAAAATAGCCATAAGAATTATTTTGGATTCAAAACTGAGCCTAATATCTTTGCTTTCTTGACTAAAAGAAATGGAACTAGAAATCAAAAAGGTGCTTAAAGCGGAGTTCCGGCCTCAAATACCTTTTTTAACTAAAAATACCCCTATAATCCTAATCCATCGCCCTTTACAGAACCGCTATTCTCATACTTACAAGGTGTATAGTATTGGACTTTAGTCAAAATCTTACTTTTTTTTTTTTTTTTTAAAACAGTGAGTTTTATTAACCGGTTGCTGACCGCCGCACGACTATATACTGCGGCGGTCAGCCCCGGCCAGGCAGAGTGACGTATCAGTACGTCACTTGCCTGTCACTTCCTTGTGAGCCAATAGCGGGCGAGCGCGCACCCGCGGAGGCGCGCGCCCGCCGCAGCTCGTTCACAGGGAAGTTAGTGCGTGTGACCGGCGGACCCGATGTCCGCCAGTCACTCGCCGATCGTCGGTGGAGAGGGAGAAAGTCATTCTCCCCTGTGTAGAAACAGTGATCAGACGGTTCTACTATGTAGGACCGTTGATCACTATTCCTACACTAGTAGCCACAGCCAATCACAGTATAAAGCACGCCCCTAGGGACACACTTAACCCCTCCCTCCCCAATAAAGTTAACCCCTTTCCTGCCAGTGTCATTTTGCAGTAACAGTGCATATGGATAGCACTGATTACTGCAGTAATGTCACTGGTAACCCCAAAAGTGTAAAAAATGTCAGTCAAGGGTCCGATCTGTCCGCCGCAATGTCGCAGTACCGCAAAAAAATCGCAGATCGCCGCCATTACGCGTTAAAAAAAAAACACCAAAAATGACAGAAATCTTTCCCTTAGTTAGTAAACGCAATAACTTTTGCACAAACCAATCAAAATACGCTTTTTGCGATTCTTTTTACCAAACATAGGTAGCAGAAAACAAATTGGCCAAAAATGTTAAAAAATTTTGATTTTTACATTTTTTTGGGGGGGAATTTCATATAAAAAAATGTGAAAAATATTATTGTTTTTGCAAAATTTACGTTCTTTTTTTGTTTATAGCGCAAAAAGTAAAAATCGCACAGGTGATCAAATACCACCAAAAGAAAGCTCTGTTTGTGGGGAAAAAAGGACGTCAAATTCTTTTAGGTACAGCGTCGCACAACCGCGCAATTGTCCGTTAAAGTCACGCAGTAAAAAATCGCAAAAAAAACCCTGGTCGGAATGGGGGTAAAATCTTCCGGGGCTTAAGTGGTTAAAGTTTCGTTACAATACAAAAATCAGGACACTGGACCCATCTACAAATCTTGTTGAACTTATGAGGACAGCCTCTGTGTTTATATAGAAGTCTATGGAAAGGAAGGATATTATTTATTTCCTTAAGGCAAAGCCCAAAAGTAGGGGGATCACTCCTCATCCATTGTCTAGCTATTAATTTCCGGGCAATAAACAACGTTCCTTGTAAGAATGCAGTAGTAGATTTATTCATGTCCGCGTCTGGATATATACCCAGGAGACATTCCTTGGGGGAGAATTGTAAGGGGGATCCCATTTTATCAAGAATGCAAGTGACAATCTGTCGCCAGAGACCCTGTAGCTGGGGACAACTCCAGAGCAAATGGAAAAAAGAGGCCTCCGGGTCCCCGCACATAGGGTGTGAGGGGGCCAAGTCGGATTTCTATCTTGCCAGTCTGAGGGGGGTGAGGTATGCCCGATGAAGAATAAAGGTCTGGGTCAGTTTGTCTGATAATTTCGGTGAAACTCGTTGACACGTCACAAGTGCATCCGCCCACTCTTCGTCCTCTATTACGCCCATGTCCCATTCCCAGCAAGGTTTAAGTGCATATGCTATCGTGGTGGTAGAGGGCGTGTGGAGCTCAGAGTAGAATATAGAAATGAGGTGTTTGGGCTCCGTGCATTTAACTATATCCAATATTGGGAGTGATTCTAGTCTCAGTGATCCGTCCGGGAATTGAGATCTGTACGAATGCGCCAGCTGCAAGTATCTATATTGCATGAGGTCTGGAAGTGAGAATTGCTCTCGTACGGTTGCAAAAGATTTCAGTCCAGCGTCCGTGGAAATGTGACTAAGTAAAAAAACACCTCTCCCGCTCCACACGGAGGGGTCAGGGATGGAGAGGAACTCCTGTAGGACCCTATTGTGCCATTGGGGGGCGAGGTCATGAAACGGAGAACTCTGAAGTTTGTCCGCCACCACCTCCCAGATTCGACTATAGTGGTACAAAAGGGACCGATGGCACAGTGACTCCTCTGAGCCCCGTACACCCCTAAATATAACCAGCAGTGGATCCCCAGAAAGTTGGGCCCACCCAGGGCACAAATGGGTCAGAAACCGCTCCCTGTCCGTCTTATCAATGTGAAAAAATTGGGACAACTCTGTATATAATACAAATTGAAGTCCGGCAAGGCTACCCTCCCCCCCCCCCCCCCCCCCCAGATTTGAAGGGTTCTTAAGTTTGCGCCAGGAAATTTTACGTCGATTAGGACCCCAAACAAAAGCTTTAAGGAGTGATTCCATCTGCTTAAAGTACTTGAGTGGTTATTATATAGGGGAGTGCCACACAACATAGAGAACTTTAGGAAGGAGGACCATTTTAATCAAATTGACTCTCCCCATCACTCCCAAGGGCAATTTCGACCACACTTGAATTTTAGCCTTAAGCAGAGGGAATAAAGGCTGGATGTTATCCAAACCGAGAGACACACTGCAGGGCTGGATTTGCAGGGGTGACTGCCTCTGCCTCCTCATCCAGGGGGGGGACCTGCAAAATCTTACTTTTAAAAACGCTGTCTGGGCGTGGCCATCTTAGACGTGGGCATCTGAAGCCGCAGTGTAATCTGCTGTGTCCTTCTTCCTGATTCCAGGGAGTGTTCTGGGAGTTCTTCCTGATTCCAGCCTCCTGGGAGTGATGACAAACTGCTCCCAGGATGCAATGCAAAGGCGGAAGTGATGTCGGTGGCCGTGGCCACAGAGGGGGGAGAAGGAGGAAGTACAATCATAAATACCTTGAAAATAAGGTAAGGGACCCCCGAAAAAAATTGAAAATGCCCAATAGTTGATAAGCATAGCGAGCACTCCAGGAACCAGAAAAGTTGCAAAATAGGCCAGAACTCCACTTTAAAGACCCCTTACTTAATGTTTGTTGAAGTGTTTTTTTTTTTTTTTTTTTTTTTACTTTTCTCCTTTCTATATAAAAATTTATTTTAAAAACCCTAATTTATAAAATAAGGTCAGCAGGCAT
This sequence comes from Pelophylax lessonae, assembly GCF_965119305.1. NCBI lineage: Eukaryota > Metazoa > Chordata > Amphibia > Anura > Ranidae > Pelophylax > Pelophylax lessonae. Next base: position 243,244,394 of record NC_138776.1, read on the forward strand.
CGACCACAAGGTTTGCTTTTGGATACCGAACTGGTTAAATGGGCGTGTCCAAAGGGTGGTAATAAATAACGCATACACCGACTGGTCTGGGGTGGTAAGTGGGGTCCCCCAAGGCTCGGTCCTGGGACCAATCTTATTCAATTTATTCATAAATAGCATTGAGGACGGGATCATTAGTTCAATATCAGTTTTTGAAGATGACACAAAATTAAGCACGGCAATAACTTCACATTGTGAGGCAGGAATCTTACAGAATGATCTGAACAAAATAACAGAGTGGGCAGCTACATGGCAAATGAGGTTTAATGTGGAGAAGTGTAAGGCATTGCATTTGGGGACTAAAAACATAAAAGCACAATACACTTTAGGGGGGGGGGGACTCTGGGGGAATCAAAAATTAAGAAAGATCTGGGAGTCTTAGTAGAAGATAGACTTAGCAATAGCATGCAATGTCAAGCTGCAGCTGCCAAAGTCGGGAGAATATTAGCATGCATAAAGAAAGGGATGTATTCCAGAGATAAGACTATAATCCTTCCACTTTATAAAACTCTGGTCAGACCTCATCTGGAGTATTCTGTCCGGTTCTGGTCGCCTGTCTTCAGAAGGGATGTGTTGGAGCTGGAGAGAGTCCAGAGAAGGGCAACTAATTTGATTACGGGATTGGAGGACCTTAATTATGAGGAGCACTTACAAGCGCTTGATTTATTCTCCCTAGAGAAGAGACGACTGAGAGGGGACATGATAGCAATTTACAAATATCTCAACGGTGATCTCAGCATAGAAAAAAAGTATTCAGTCGCAAGGAATGCATGAGGACACGAGGCCATACAATGCGATTAGAGGAGAAGCATTTTAACCTCAGGCTACACAGTGGGTTATTTACAGTAAGGGCTACAAGACTGTGCAATTCTCTACCACAAATGGGAAGTATGGCTACTTTTAAAAGACTCTTGGATGTACATCTCAAGGATCAGAACATTCAGGGGTATGTAAAATGATTACGGCCAAACACACCTACACAGGTTGAACTGGATGGACTATTGTCTTTATTCAACCTCAACTACTATGTAACTATACTATGTAATAATTTTGAGATTGAGGCTTTGCACAGTTGCCTATATCTACCTGTGTGTTCATGCACAAGATCCTATTTCTATCCTCCCCTCCTGAGCAACCATAATGCTAATAACCTAACCAATGCACGAAAAATCAAATCATATTTGTTTTATATGACAGAAGAACATCATTGTAACATATATGCAGTATTAAAAAGGGCACCTATGAAAAAAAAAAAACAGCTCGTGTTTTAGAAATCCCAGTTTTAATGGGAGACTGATCATTTATCATTTTAAAAATTAAATAATATAGATATTTCAAAATCAAACACTGTACCTTTAGTGCTTCTGTTGAGTCTGAACTTCGTTCAGCTTATGAATTTTTATTCTCAGCTATAACTCATTTTCTGCTATAGGAAGAATTATATTAGGTCAGTTCCTTTTCAAGTGACGAGCAGGAAAGTTAGATCCATAATTGTGGATAATTGAAGGTTCAAGGTACAGTTATTTCTCCTGATGATCACTACCCCCGCCTCCCAATAAATGCCTGAGCTCTCCCAGTCTTCCAGCTTTGTATCTGCCAGAACTTTAGCCTTAGAGCTTCAGGGAACATCAGCAAGGGATAGACGGAGATTGAAACAAGCAATAACTCTTATTTTCTGCATTTGCTCTCATTAAAACAGCCTTTCTTAACCACTTAAGCCCCGGAAGATTTTACCCCCTTCCTGACCAGGGGGTATTTTGCGATTCGGCACTGCGTGACTTTAACGGACAATTGCGCGTTCGTGCGACGCTGTACCTAAACGAATTTGACGTCCTTTTTTTTCCCACAAACAGAGCTTTCTTTTGGTGGTATTTGATCACCTGTGCGATTTTTTGATCATGCGCTATAAACAAAAAAAGAGCGTCAATTTTGCAAAAATAACAATATTTTTCACATTTTTTTTATATGAAATTCCCAAAAAAAAAGTAAAAATCAAAATTTTTTAACATTTTAGGCCAATTTGTTTTATGCTACATATTTTTGGTAAAAAAAATCGCAAAAAGCGTATTTTGATTGGTTTGCGCAAAAGTTATTGCGTTTACTAACTAAGGGAAAGATTTTTGTAATTTTTGTTGTTTTTTTTTTTTTTTAACGCGTAATGGCGGCGATCTTCGATTTTTTTTTTTGCGGGACTGCGACATTGCGGCAGACAGATCGGACCCTTGACTGACATTTTTGACACTTTTGGGGGTACCAGTGACATTTCTACAGTAATCAGTGCTATACATATGCACTGTTACTGTAAAAATGACACTGGTAGTGAAGGGGTTAACTTTTTTTGAGAGGGAGGGGTGGTGTGTGTCCCTAGGGGCGTGATTCTAGCTGTGATTGGCTGTGGCTTGAGCTGTAGGAACAGTGATCAACGGTCTTACATAGTAGAACCGTATGATCACTGTTCTTACACAGGGGAGAATGACAGGCGGCTTGTTTACATCAGCCACCTGCCTTTCTCCCGCTGTCACGGACGATCGCGAGTGCTGGCGGACATCGGGTCCGCCGGTCACACGCGCGGGGGGGGGGGGGTCCATGACCGAGCGGGAGCGCACCTCCGGCGGCGCGCGCTCGCTCCCCAGAGCCTTTCAGGCTAGTGACGTACCCATACGTCACTTTGCCTGTGAGGGGCTGACCGCCGCAGTATATGTACAAGTGGTTAACCAGGGTTCTGGGGAACCCCAAGGTTCCTTAACCGCTTGCCGCCCACCCGCCGTCATATGACGGCGGAGCGGAGCGACCATTATCCTGGGCCGCCGTCATATGACGGCGGCACTTTAAGCAGGGCAGGCGCGCGATCGCGTGCGCACCGCCCTGCACTGCCGGTGTCGGGGTGTCCCCGGGACACCCCCCGTCACCGGCAGGGGGGAAACAGCCAATGGGCGTGGCTGTTTCCCACGTGATCGGCTGTGTTCCAATGACACAGCCGATCACAATGAAGGCGCCCACCAGATGACCGCGCATGCGCGATCGGGAGCGCGCAGCGCGGTCATGTCGGTGGCACTGTGTTCCGTAGGAACACAGCTGTCACCGGCGGTAGTAAACAGTCACTGACAGTGACTGTTTACTATGTGATCGGCTGTGAATCCATTCACAGCCGATCACAAAATGTAAACAAAGAGCAGTAACTCAGTGTTACTAGCTCTTCTCTCCTCATACAGTTTCCAGTATGAGGGGAGAAGAACTAGAAACAGTGAGTTACTGCTCTGTACACCTGTCACAAAGTAAAAATCACACTAATAAAGGTCCCCCCACACAGTCCTCAGCCCCCCCAATGTCACCTGTCACCCAACAGTCACCTCATCAGTGCCCAGAAATTGACACCCATAACGTTCACATGTGAGCGCAGCGATCGCAGGCAGAATCACTGCGATTCTGCCCGTGATCCAGAAATCATTGCAAATGGCGGGACGCCTGTGCGCTGCCCGTGATTTGCAATAGCACCCCAAACGCTGTGCGATGTTGCCGCCATTTCCACCTGCCGAATCGCGGTAACATCGCGCAAACATCGCATGATGCCCAAAAAAGGTACAAGAGTTTCTTTGGAGCGTCATGCGTTGTTTGCGCGATGTTACTGCGATTCGGCAGGCGGAAATGGCGGCAACATCGCACAGCGTTTGGGGTGCTATTGCAAATCACGGGCAACGCACAGGCGCCCCGCAATTTGCAATGATTTCTGGATCACGGGCAGAATCGCAGTGATTCTGCCCGTGATCGCTACGTTCACATGTGAACATAGCCAAAAGTTCACCGGTCACCAGAGACTGCCATCAGTACCGCCGTGCACCATCGCCCGTCACCTGTCACCCATCAGTGACCATCGCCCGTCACCTGTCACCCCATCAATCACCGTCACCTGTCACCCCATCAGTCATCGTCACCTGTCACCCCATCAGTCATCGTCACTTGACACCCCATCAGTGATCGTCACTTGTCACCCCATCAATCATCGTCACATGTCACCCCGTCAGTGACTGTCATCTGTCACCCCATCAATCATCGTCACCTGTCACCCCATCAATCATCGTCACCTGTCACCTCATCAATCATCATCACCTGTCACCTCATCAATCATCGTCACCTGTCACCCCATCAGTCATCGTCACCTGTCACCCCATCAGTCATCGTCACCTGTCACCCCATCAGTCATCTTCACCTGTCACCCCGTCAGTCATCGTCACCTGTTTGCCATATACATGCAATCACTTACTGACCGCCTAAGGACTATATGCGTCGGCCATTAAAAGCTAAATACTGGGATTATGGCAGCAGATAGCCCCCATAACCCCGGTATTTTTTGAAACGGCGGGCGGTCGGCTTTCAGATAAGGGTGGTCCCAGTGGCGGATTCGCCGCGGAATTACCCTTACGGTGCAGGGGAAGAGGTGCCCCCCCCTCCTGCCGCGTCCCAGACGTTTTCCCAGCTTACCGGACCCGCCGGCAGCGGGGAAAACTATCCGGTCCCGGATCCTCAGAGACAGGAAGTCGAGTGAGGGCAAGATGGCCCTCACTCAACTCTATGGTCTTGGAGGACCGGAGCTACGTCAAAAGACGTTGCCTAGCAACCGGTTTAAAGGGCCGCTTTTTTTTTTCCTCTTTCAACAATTTTTTTTTTTTTTTTTCTTTTTTAGTGTAGTTGTGAGGTGTGAGGTCTTTTTGACCCCAGATCTCACAATAAAGAGGACCTGTCATGCCTATTTCTATTACAAGGGATGTTTACATTCCTTGTAATAGGAATAAAAATGATCAAAACATTTTTTTTTTAAACTGTGTAAAAATAAAAAAACTAATAAATAAAATAAATAGGAAAAAAAAAAAAAAAAAAATTAAAGCGCCCTGTCCCCGTTAGCTCGCGCGCAGAAGCAAACGCATACGCAAGTCCCGCCCACATATGTAAACAGTGTTCAAACCATACATGTGAGGTATCGCCGCGATCGTTAGAGCGAGTGCAATAATTTGAGCCCTAGACCTCCTCTGTAACTCTAAGCTAGTAACCTGCAGACATTTTTAAAATGTTGCCTATGGGGATTTTTAAGTACCAATGTTTGGCGCCATTCTGTGAGCATGCGCAATTTTGAAGCATGACATGTTGGGTATCTAATTACTCGGCGTAACATTATCTGTTTACTGTTTTCTTATTTTTTAGTTCAAAAAATGAATTTTTTTCAAAAAAATTGCATTTGGAAGACTGCTGCGCAAATATGGTGTGATAAAAATTATTGCAACGATCTGCATTTTATTCTCTAGGGTCTCTGCTAAAAAAAAATATATAATGTTTGGGGGTTCAAAGTAGTTTTCTAGCAAAAAAAATGATTTTAGCTTGTAAACACCAAGTGTCAAAAATAGGCCCAGTCTTAAAGTGGATAAATGGACAACTTTGTGTAAAGCGCTACTTGGATGTGAGGCCTATGTGTGTGGCCAGGCTGTGAAAAAGTGTCACACATGTGGTATCGCCATACTCAGGAGGAATAGCAGAATGTATTTTGGGGTGCAAGTTTTGCTATGTACATGCGATGTGTTAGAAATATTGCATAAATGGACAGCTTTGTGTAAAAAAAATGTGTTTTCATTTTCTTTCCACATTTTCCAAAAACTTGTGGAAAAAAATGACATATTCAAAAGACTCATTATGCCTCAAAAATTATACGTTGGGCTGTTTGCTTTCCAAAATGGGGTCATTTTATGGGGGTTTCCATTGTCCTGGTGCTCCAGGGCCTTCAAAAGTGCGATAGGTTGTCAGGAAATGATATGTGTAATTTGTGCTCCTAGAATGCCGGACGCTGCTACTCGGATGTTAGGCCTCTGTATGTGGCCAGGCTGTGAAAAAGTCTCACACATGTGGTATCGCCATACTCAGGAGGAGTAGTAGAATGTGTTTTGGGGTGTAGTTGCAAGTATACATGTGCTGTGTGAGAGAAATAACCTGTTAATACGGCAATTTGTAAAAAAAATAAAAATAAAAAAAATAAATCTTCATTTTGCAAAGCATTGTGGGAAAAAATTACAACTTCAAAAAACTCATCATGCCCCTTATTAAATACATTGGAATGTCTACTTTCCAAAAAGGGGTCATTTGGGGGGTATTTGTACTTTCCTGACCTTTTTAGTGTCTCAAGAAATGAGATAGGCCTTCAGTACATCAGGTGTGATCAAGTGTGATCAATTTTCAATGAATAGCACCATAACTTGTGGACTCTATAACTTTCACAAAGACCAAATAATATACACTTATTTGGGGGTTTTTTTTACCAAAGATAAGTAGCAGTATAAATTTTGGCCAAAATTTGTGAAGAAAAATGACTAATTTGCAAAATTTTATGACAGAAACAAAGAAAAATGCGTTTTTTCACAATATTTTCAGTCTTTTTTTATTTATAGCACAAAAAATAAAAAACCCAGTATTGATCAAATACCATCAAAAGAAAGCTCTATTTGTGTGAAAAAAGGACACAATTTTTGTATGGGTACAGTGTTGCATGACTGAGTAATTCTCAGTCAAAGTGTGAGAGCGCTGAAAGCTGAAAATCGGTCTGGGCAGGAAGGGGGTGAAAGTGCACTGTAGGCAAGTGGTTTAGAGGTTTCTATGCATTCCTTGAGCAATTAACTATTTCTGCCTTACCACTGACACTGACTCTCTTTTTATCTATCTGCATTCTTCCCACCACCACCAATGTAAAGAGCATTCTTCCCTTCACCACTAGTGTACGGAGATCTTTTTTCACAATTTTCTTTCTAAGCAAAAGAGGACCCTTCTCCCAATGACCAGAAATATAAGGTGATCTGTCTCCCACTCGCTATCAATCTACAGGAGGCCTCCTACACTAATAAGTGACCACCAATGAAAGAGAACAGTTCACTGACCAATAATGTCAGGGAATACTTCACTGTCCAATAATGTTAGTTCATGTAAAGAGTGAGTATGCCCCATGGTTTTGAAAAGTGGGATTTATCTTATCTATGAATAGTATAGGACCCAATGAAAATTGGGTATTTTGACGCAGTGGTGGGCTTAAGCACAATATGGCCACATGGTGTGACTAAATTCCCATATTTACTTATTAAGAGCAGGTGTTTTTAAGTAGTCTTGCAAGATTTGAAAGCAACTTTTCTTTGTGTATGTGTACGCTATAATCTATGGTTAAATTTGGTGTTATAGCTCTCACTCTCTCATACTGGTCAAAGGAAGTTCAACATGACACCTCATGGCAAAGAACTCTCTGAGGATCTGAAAAAAAATAATTTTTGCTCTACATAAAGATGGCCTAGGGCTATAAGAAGCTTGCCAAGACCCTGGGGCTGAGCTGCAGCATGGTGGCCAAGACCATACAGTGGTTTAACAGGACAGGTTCCACTCAGAACAGGCCTTGCGTCAAAGGGCTGTCTTTAATATTGATTGGACCCTGGGCAAATATTTTCTTGGGCCCTCCAAAATCCACTTATTACCTATTTGTAGGCAGTGCAGGCTCAAGGGGCAGCTACTTTGGACCCCACAACAATGACTGGGCCCTGGGCAGTTGCCCCTTTTGCCCTGTGTTAAAGACGGCCCTGCTCGTGTCATATCCAGAGGTTGTCTTTGGGAAATAGACGTATTAGTGCTACCAGCATTGCTGCGGAGGTTGAAGGAGTGGGGGGTCAGCCTGTCAGTGCTCAGGCCAAACGCCGCACACTGCATCAAATTGATCTGCATGGTAGTCATCCCAGAAGGAAGCCTCTTCTAAAGAGGATGCACAAGAAAGCCGGCAAACAGTTGTATAAATAAAATTTGTATTTTATATTTTTATTTGTTTTTTATATTTTCATTATCACTGCGTGACGCAGCTCATTTGAAGTCCCAAGGGCGCATTTTTGTACGTTTCTAGGGTATTGGTGTTAGGGTACCGCTGTATTAGAGTTTGTTAGTCTGTGTTTTCACTCATACGTTTTAACTTGTTTGGTATTTGCAAGCAGTTTAAAATGCTGGTTAGTGAAGTAGCTGCTGCCCCAGCTGGGAGAGAAACAGTTATCCTGATTTTTAAGACTTTCTGCTGAGCTCTGACTTTCTCCCTGTGCTGATAATAAAGGGGGGAGGGCTCTGCACGGAGTTAGTTAGTCTGCTGCATGGGAAAGAAGATACAGACAAGCCACAGCATGTAGCTCCAGCTTCTTACACAGAAAAGAGAAGGCAAAGCAGTTCCAACTTGGAGATCAAGCCTTCCTGCTGTCACATCCAACATGTAGGGGGATTGCTGGGACCTACGGTTCACTTTGAAGAACTTCTGCTGGATACTATTAAGATGGGCTTAACCAGTTATAGACTCTTTGCTGTGCAGGTACGCTGCACAGCCACAAACCTGAGTTAGGGATTAGGGAAGTTAGGAAACGACTGTGCATTTTTGTTTTGGTATGCTAAGAGTTTTCAGTAAAGCTTTTGAAACTTTGTCCTTGCCTGACCTAAATTAACGAAAGCCATAGCAATGGAAGCAGATCATTGTCGCAGAGATTCTCCGCCTGTACACAGATATGAAAGAAAAAGAGTTAATACAGAACATGTATAGAGTTTGCACTAGATGCTCGGCAGGACCCCATTCTGTTATTGGTAGTGAGGTAGCAGAGATGCACTGGACAGGTGAAGAGGGCATAGGCTCAGCGTATTCCTCCTAAATGCAACAGAGACAGTACTGTTTACATTGACACAGGAACGAGAGACTTAACTAGAGGTTAGTTTACTGCTCAAGACTACACGGTGCACGGCACAAGTAAAGGTACCCCATGTGCAAGGCAAGTCACCCTATCCAAGGTTCCTAGCATAGCCTAGAAGAACCCACGTCTGTGATAACGCCCAGTGGGTGGGCGAAACGCGTTGACGCAATTTCCGGTTCCACGCCTTCCGTTGCGTCATTTCCGGTAGCGGTGGAACGCATGCCGGAGCCAGAGGAGCCCGCTGCACACCGCGATTGCTGACAACCATACCGGTGATATATGATGATACAACGCTTGGTTTTAATGCATCAAATGTGAGTGTTTTATCTGTCTTCTAATAAATAGTGAAGTTTATACAATATCACACTATTGGAGATCTCTTTCCTTTTATGCATACGATCCCTACTTTGATTTGGTACAAGCCCATAGGAGAACCTGGGGGTTCCCAGCCAAGATCAAAGGAGTTTATCCCGGATCTATAGCCGGACTCTGCCTATGTGACCCTGATACTATAAGGTCTTAGGGTCCACTTTGTCCGGTAAATTCACAACCTTGGGGGAGAGGATCAGTCACTTACCACCGCACCATTGCAGCATGAATTTGCACAAGAACTTTTGCACTTGAGCACTTTTTTCCGTCATCCTTCACTGGCCACCTGCTGGAGTAGTATTTGAATTATTTGTTTTCAAGGTTGATGGACTTTATCATATATTTATGAACTTTCCTTCATTTCACGGGGTGTCTTTAAGTGATTATATTCATAAGAAGTGCATCTGTATATATATATTTTTTATATTTACTTAATTTTACACAATTCCCCAATTATTTTTATATATTTATTCATTGGCACGGTGGAATATAATTTTTAGTCATTTATCACATCAAATCTGCGCTGTTTATTTGTACTATCACTTTCCAAAATCCTTTTGATTTTTCACACAGCAGCATTTTTTGAGTCATTGTATCACCATAGCGCAGCTTTAATTTTGTTTTTGCATTTAACTAGAGGTTAGTTTACTGCTCAAGACTACACGGTGCACGGCACAAGTAAAGGTACCCCATGTGCAAGGCAAGTCACCCTATCCAAGGTTCCTAGCATAGCCTAGAAGAACCCACTCCAGGGTAGGCCTCCTCCTATGTGACCCACACGAGGATGAGAACGTGGAGAAAGTGTCACCCGCCTACCCTACATTTGAACTACATCTGGGCCATTAGTGGGGCCCCAACTGGAGGATTTATGTCTCCATTCCCTACTGTATGATATGTGTGTATATTATGTGATCTGAGGTAGTAAAGGAATGAGAGCCAGCCGGTTTGGTAAAAGCAAACAGTTTGTTTATTTGAAAAAAGGAATAAACATTAATAGCTTACTTCAGCCGAAACAAATCAACAGTCCACAGTGCTGGTACCACAAAACTAGACAGCAGGCTCACCACTAATCATTTTGGTCCCGTACTGGGGTTAGGCTCCTCTGTGGTAAGGGTGCTTCAGAGGCCACAAGGGAGGTCAGCAACGAGCGTCTCAGCTTTTCTTACGCTTGTGAGTAAAGATGGGCGCTTGGGTGTGTTGGAATTCCCACATGCCCAATCCTGCTAGAAAGCGGACACTGCACTCCGCTAATCACAGGCACTGAGACAATTCCCAATCCACAGCTGCACAGACCTGGAAATATCTTACTGCCTGAGATTAGCAGATTGCAGTGTCGGCTTCCTGGCGGGATTGGGGACGTGGGAACTCGAACACACCCGAGCCCATCTCTGCTTGTGAGCCTCTCTCTCCACTCTACTTGCCTGCACAGGTGCTGATTTCCCTCTGCTGCCTTTCAAGCCTCCCCTGCCTGGGGCTAACCCCTTCGGGACTAGAGTCCTGGTAGTCAGGGTTTTGGAAGTTCTCTCCACCCAAATCTTTTTGAACATTGAAAATTCCGGGTCCCCAATACAAAATTAATAAACTACGAGAGAACTGATAATCAGTCCTCTCTTTCAACCAGATCACCCTGGAACCCCTCGTCCTGCATGGGTGAGAACCCCTGAGTACTCAGCCCAGTCTAACCGCTTACCACCCGCCCCATAGCAGATTTTCTGCTACAGGGCAGGCATGCTGTGCAGAATAATGTGTATATATATATATGGGATTCCTGGACTTCCGGGTTTTGGGCGTGAGTGCACGCCACCGGCGGCTCGCTCCTCCTGTGATTTTACATAGCGGATCCTGCAGACCTAATGTCCGCTGGGACCCGACAATCATTCAGTACACTGACAGAATGCCATTCTGCCTATGTAAACAAGGCAGATTGTCATTCTGTCAGTATGAAAGACATAGATCCTGTGTTTCTGTAAAGCAGAAACACAGATCCATGCCTTCCACTTGTAAAAACACCTCCCCCACTACACTGAAACTTTAGCTAAGCACACAGCTAACCCTTTGATCGCCCCAAATGTTAACCCCTTCCCTGCTTCCTCTAACAAGTATTAAAGCTTGTGCCTTTCTTGGGGGTAAATTCTTTTCCCTATGCATTGGGCACATTGGCTACATGACTGGGATGTTGACAGTATGCCCAAGTAACATCTTATTCCCTTTTAAGGGAAGGCATCTCTTCTCTTGACAATGTAATTCCTGATGCTGCTGGTGGTCAGACTGTTCCCCCAAGAGATTTGTGGATGGAGTGGAGGAAACCCTCGTAGTACCTTGTAGGCAACCAGAGTCTACCCCCAGCTGCTAACCCCAAAGCCAGACACCCTCTGTCTCATCTGCTCAGCCTTCTGTATGAAGGTGTATCTCCACTTTTGAAAATAGGGACCTGTTTGCTGATCCTACTGGGTCCCTTGGTAATTTGCCTTCTCACAGTTTGTATGTCCAGGCTTCCCCCTGTAGCTTCTACCCTTGAATCAAGCGTGTCTTTCATCTGCTCTTCCTCACTCATCTAGTATTACTTCACCCCATTTTGTATCTTCCGAGGTTTGTTTGGGTTCCCCGCACCTGAAATCTCAAATTCCTAATCTGATAGGAGCCTATCCTTGGGAATGATGCCTAACGCTACCTCGAAAAGGAGTCCTTTTTCATCACAAATGATTTCTTCCTTTTTGGTGTTTGATTCTCCTCAGCTCTGTCCTCCTCCTGAGGCACCTCTTGACCTACAATTTTTTTCAATTATCAGTCCCTTTTGCTCCTTTCACTAGTAAGGACCTGACTTTTCAGTGTCTTCAATCATAGGTTGAACTGGATGGACTGATGTCTTTTTTCAACCTCACTAACTATGTAACTATGTAACTATGTAAATCAGCTCTGAACCCTGCTGACAGCACTGACCTTGTATCTGTCCTTGTCTGGATCACCAGGTTGATTCATATGGCGATTTTCCAATGCATGGAACCGAACGGTTCGGCTCGCTTTTGTGCTTTTCCACTGCTTGAACCGCATGGTATGGTGTAGGAACGGTTCAGTACGGTACGGCGGCGCTTTTCCACTGCATGGAACCGAACGGTACGCTCTCAAAAACAGTACCACCTCGATTGTGGTTCCAAGAGGTACCATACCCGGTACCATATCCCACAATCCTTTGCATGCAGTCACTACTAGCCACTGATTGGTCAGAGAATCCCACCCACCCCGTTGTTATCCCACCCACTTAACTTTAGTACTACTTTAGTGGAAAAGCAAACCATACCGTACCGTACCGAACCGTTCCAACACCGTACCATGCGGTACCAGCAGTGGAAAAGCAAACCGGGCCAAGCAGGGCCGAGTAGAGCTGAGCCGGTACTTGCAGTGGAAAAGTGCCATTAGTGTCCCCCCCTCCTTGGTCATAGATGTTTCCATATTAGGCTTCAGTCAGATATGGTTCTTTCAGATTTTTCTTTTTTTTGTAGTATGATCTCCTTATCTGCTGGATCTCTTTGAGGTTCTCATCCAACCCTCATTTAGAATGCTTTTGGACATTCTTGACACTTAAAACTTCCCAACATTCTTGTGTCCTTCAATTGATGATAAAGAAAATATTTTTGTACTTAAAATTATTATTTTTTTTTCCTTTGAGGAACAAAGGTCCTGCCCGTTCTGTGTTATTGTCTCTTGTACCGCTTGCTCACATCAGTGTAGCATGATGGTTGAAGGAGAGATTATACGGAGTTGGCTCAACATTTTCCGTTTTCCATTGTCTCAACCTCCTGTAGCATGTTATGTGAGGGACTCTCCCATGTTTGTTGCACAGGTAAGATTGTATATCCTGATAGGTTCAAACTGGCAGGTTGGCTTTGGTGATGCTATTTAGGACTTGTATTACTAGTCCTCTCTTCTTTTTTTAGGGTGTAGGGTTTGATTGAGTGTCCATATACAAGATTCTTTCACTCGTCTGTTTTTCTGGATCTCTTTGGCCTTTTTTTGGTACTGTATGGGAGATTTTTGGAAAGCACTTTTGATGCAGGTTACCAGAATAGACGGTACGTATGTTTTTATTAGAGGCTATTGTTGATTTATCTATATTAAGTGGGCACTAATCCTCTTTAATCATTGGATATGGTCTATTTATAATTAGGGATGATCGAACTTTTGAAAAGTTCGGTTTGACCAGAACACCCGAACTTCCCGAAAGTTCGGTTCGGATTCCAGAACCCCATTGAAATCAATTGGACCCGAACTTCTGGAATAAAAAAACACCATTTTGAAGCCCTAAAACCCAATAAATGCCCCTAAAAAGTGCCTAGGGTTCTGGGTCATGCCCCAGGGACTATGAATCACACAAAAAAAGTTTTTTAAAATTGTCATTTTTGATAGAGAGCCAATTATTGAAAAAATTATTGAAAAAAAAAGAAAAGAGATTTCTTTGGATTTAGTGTCTGTGGGGTCTAAAAAGTGTACCTGTGAAGTCTCAGCTCTGTAGCATGTCCAGAACCAGAAAAAAAAAGATAATTTTTCTTAGAATTTTTAGTAGCGCAGGGATGGTGTTACCCTCTTTTCACACCTGGGAGTTTTTGTTTCAGGCGTTTATTGGGCATTTTTTGGGCGTCTTTGGAGGGAGGCATGACATCTGAACTTCTGTATAGGGGCATATATATATATACACACATATATATATATATATATATATATATATATATATATATATATATATATATATATACACATACACACATATAGGTGTGAAAGGAGCGGAACCCCATCCCTGCACTACTGAAATAATTTCCGTAGCGCAGGGATGGGGTTCCGCTCCTTTCACACCTATATGTGTATGTGTATATGTATATATATATATACCCCTATACAGAAGTTCAGATGTCATGCCTGCCTCCAAAGACGCCCAAAAAATGCCCAATAAACGCCTGCAGCAAAAATGCCCAGGTGTGAAAGGAGCCGAGCCCCATCCCTGCGCTACTGAAATTCTAAGAAAAATTATCTTTTTTTTCTGGCGGTCACCCTGTCATGGAAGAGTTCGGTCACCCTGGCATAGCAAAGTCAGTTCACCCTAAACTACGGTCACCCTGACACTTAACACTTTCCCTACAGAAACTAGATTATTGAATCTAACTATAGTGGTATATAGTACCCTAACTACACTGCATATCCCTTTCCTCACACTAATAATTGCAAAATGACACTGGAGCAGCAGGAGTAACAGAAATGCTTCCACTCTATTGCACAGCCTCTCTATTACAGTGTTAGAGATTTGGTGGGGCTATGTTATATTCTGGGGGGCGTATGGGGGGCATATTCACTCCTGATTGGCCTCTGGACCCCCTAGTCACTCCAATCTGCTTTTGCTGATGTTTCTGGGCCAATCACGGGCTTTTAAAGCCCAGTTCCTGTCCCATTGCATTTTGGGCGGTTCTGGTGGCCGAATTCCGAACTTTTACCGCAAAAAGTTCGGAATTCGGCCGAATTTCGAACAGCCAATGTTCGGGTCGAACCGATGGTCGACCCGAACCGTTCGATCATCCCTATTTATAATATATACTTTATGTACTGGACCTTTAGATACTCCCAGCCCTACTTCTGGAAATACTCTAACATGCTGGTTTTGCTCCATCAGTGTCTCTTTTTTTATACTTGGTTGAGGTGAGTTGGGTTCTTGCCCAAGTTGGTATAGTTCCCCCAAGTTCATTGTCTATTTATATTATATATGTATTGGACCTTTAGATATTCCCAGCCATACTTCTGAAAATGCTCTAACATGCTGACTTTGCTTCGTCAGTGTCCCTTTTTTTATGCTTGGTTGAGGTGAGTTGGGTTCATTGTCCTTATCTCTCAGTGATGTTTGGGGGTTGAGTGGTTATGTCTATGTGGTGTGTTTTTTGTTTTTGCAGTTTCTTTTTTTCTCCCTCTTTCCTATCTTCCTGACAATAATGGGTAAAATATGATTTTGTGTTCATTAAGATGAATGTATATACTTGTTTTTTATTTAGGTTTTTAAATAGATGGTGGTGGCATTTTATTGCTTGTTCATTACTCTGTGTAGAGCCATATCATATTAGGGCGTTGATTCTGAGGAAGTGAAAACATCTCGAAACACGTGGATTCTATAATGCCATTTGGAATCAAAACTTTTTGGCAATTATTATGGTGACCAGGGCTTTTTTTCTCAGAGAATAGATGCAGGAACTCCCCCTTTTCCGAGTCACCCCTTTTCTCCACCCCCTACCCACCTCCGAGCACCGTTCCTTGGTTCCACCTCCTACCCACCTCCCTTTACTGCCCTTTTAGACAATACCAAGTATCATTTTGTGGTGCTAAGTAATTCGTATGGAATTTGTTAATGATAACAAGAAAATAAGTAAAAGTGGTCCCCTGCACCCGGCAAAAATAGATCCCCCTAACAACAATGGACCACCCACAACAAAATCCCCCCCCCCAGCAACAATAAACTCCTGGCAGCAACAACAGATCTCCCCACAGCCAGCATCAATAGACTATCCAAGCAGCCAGCAACAATAGGCCCCTCCCTCAACAGATCTCTCCCAGAAACAACTGACCCCGCAGCAACATAAGACCCAGCGCCAGCAAAAAACGGTCCCCCACCAGCAACAATAGAACTCATCAGCAACAGCATCAATAGACCCTGCAGCACACCCTAGCCCCTCTTGTCATTCTATTCAGTCAGTCCTGGAGGTGCCGGAACAACGTTCCCCCCGCGTTCCCGCTGAAAAAAAGCCCTGATGGCGACCATTACAATTATTTTGTATTTTATCTGGATTTTAATGATCTAATATAAACTCATTTTATTCAATTATTGTCTGACATATGTCCCCTCTTAGACACATTTGAAGTCCCAAATTACTGCTTCTATTCCCTATGTTTCTGGGGGTTTGGAGAAAGATTAGTAATGCAAATACCAAGTGCAAGTATGTTATTTTTCTTTAAATGACCATTGTTTCCTTAACCACTTGCTGACCGCTCACATTGAGCGTACTGCGGCAAAGTGGTTTGTTATCGTCCAGCGACGTAGACCTACGTTGCTGGACTCCTCCCCCCGTGGGCGCCGCGCACGCGGCGCCGGAGGCTCGCTCCCGCTGTGTTCAGTCACAGTGGGAATTGGGCCAGGGGAGGAGCGGCGGTGATCACTGCCGCTCTTCCCCTATGGTTGGGGATCGAATGTGGAGATCCGCCCGCTTGTGTAAACAAAGCGGGCGGACCTCCTAAGTGACAGGCAGTGACAGATTGCAGGGTTCAGCATAGCTGAACCTGCAATCTGTGCCTGTGTCACACAGTCCCCTCCCCCCACACACGTTAGTAAGCACCAGGTATACATTAACCCCTTGATCACCAATAAAAGTTTACCCCTTCCCTGCCAGTGCAATTTTTACAGTAACAGTGCATATTTATAGCACTGATTACTGTAGTAATGTCACTGGTACCCCCAAAAGTGTCAAAAATGTCAATCAAGGGTCCGATCTGTCTGCTGAAATGTCGCAGTCCCGCAAAAAAAAAAATTGCAGATCGCCGCCATTACTCGTTAAAAAAAAAACGATAAAAATGACATAAATTTCCCGTAGTTAATAGCTGCAATAACTTTTGCGCAAACCAATCAAAATACGCTTATTGCAATTTTTTTTTACCAAAAATATGTAGCAGAAAACAAATTGGCCTAAAATGTTAAAAAATTTAGATTTTTACATTTTTTTGTGGGGAATTTCATATAAAAAAATTTGAAAAATATTGTTATTTTTTCAAAATTGTCGCTCTTTTTTCGTTTATAGCGCAAAAAGTAAAAATCGCACAGGTGATCAAATACCACCAAAAGAAAGCTCTATTTGTGGGGAAAAAAGGACATAAATTTAATTTGGGTACAGCATCGCACGACCGCGCAATTGTCCGTTAAAATAACGCAGTGCCGAATCGCAAAATATGACCTGGTCAGCAATGGGGTAAAATCTTCCGTTCTTAAAGCAGTTAAAAATACGCTCACTGAGAATTTTTTTGTCAAAGACATGTAGCTAAATACATTTTGGCCTAAATATATGACAAACATTGAATATATTGGATATTTTTTAACTGTCAAAGTAGAAAAATATTGTTATTTTTTCAAAATTGACGCATTTTTTTATTAATATCGCAAAAAATGAAAAGTGCACAGGTGAACAAATACCACCAAAAGAAAGCTCGGTTTGTGGGAAAAAAAGGACGTACATTTTGTTTGGGTACGGCATTGCATGACCACGCAATTGTCAGTTAAATTCGCACAGTGCCGAATCGCAAAAAGTGGCCTGGACGTAAAGCAGGAAAATCCTCCGGTGGTAAAGTGGTTAAAAAAATGAGAATGAGTCTGTTTTTTACTGCATGTAGGTAATAATGAATATTAAACTTGTAAAGATTTGTTTTTATTTGACACAGATTATTTGAAATCACTTAAAATTGAATAAACAGAAGCCTGCGAATTAGGAATTATATCATTCCACAAAGGACATATTTGCCATTTCATATGAAGCTGAGTAAGGTGGTGGTGGAGGCATTGCAACCAAAACATCATTCTGAAATAAAAATACCTGTGAAACAGACAACAGAAAATACGGTCATTAGATTCAATAAAAAGCTGGATGAAATAAAGTGAAAGGAGCTCTACACCATTTTGCAATTGGAAACATTTTTCTTCTAAAGTTGGCAGTTAAGTTGGACAATATATACCAATTATCTTGTCACGCCTAATTTTTTGGGGGATGTAGAATTGCTCAGTGGCTATCAAGGCTGAGCTAGAGTCTGTGTGTTGCTTAAGGCCCGTACACACGTAGCGATTGTCGGCCGTAAATATTCGGCCGCCGAACGATCGGCCGATTTTTGGCTTGTTAGTATGATGCTTCCGACAACCGACTCCGACTTTTCGGCTGAACAGAATCGGGTGTGCAGGCTATAAATTTTTTGTTGGCCGTCACCAGAACGGCCGATTGTTCGCCAGTCAGTACAGAATTCGGCCGACTAACAGCAGATGAGCAAGACTGGGCATGCTCAGAGAAGAAAAAACACACGGAAAGTTAACCATCACATGGCATCACTTCTGCAGTCGGCTGTTGTTGGCCGATAAAATTCGTGTGCAGTCTTTAGCACTTTTCAACCGACAGGACAGCAACGGACAAAAGACGGCCGATCGTTCGGCCGACATTCGGTACGTGTGTACGGGGCTTTAGAGGGAAGGTGTGTGGCTTATGTCCGCATTATAATTATTTCTTTCTGTTTTTGAGGGGGGAGCTCCACTTAGCGACCGCCCTATAGCAGTTTTACTATAGGGGGACTCAAATAAGCAATAAAAATCAGTCAATAAACCATGAATTAAAAACATAAAATAGAAGAGTGGGTAGCCCATTTGCTAAACATTGATACCTAGCAATAGAAGGTATGCCTCTGATCCAAATATGGAGGGGAGGCTCTATCTATATCAAATCACAAAGAGAGGAGGGAGAGACCCAGGACCCTCCACTCCGACCGGACCAGAACTCAAGCTAACATCACCACAGAACTTCCTCTTCTTCAGCTGTGAGCGGAGGATCCTGGTGGCTGTTTAATGTTACACCCAGGTTAGAGTATGACAGCAGTCCAGAGGCTGTCCACCGATTCCCCCCGCCTATAGGCTTGTGTGGTCTTTTCTCCCTCTCCCCACTACTTGTGTCCTATACGATGTGGAGGGGCCCGGGCACACAGGCGGGGCCAGAGAACAGGGGGAATAAAATACAAGCAGGACCAGGAGGATGATTGGTCTGGTGGGGAGAAGGGTTGGGGGATGCAGGAAGATACACTTAGGGCAACAAAGCCCTAAGTGTATCTCCCTGCAACAGATGAAAGCTGTCGGGAAGGAGAGGGGGAGAAACCAGTTTTCAGCTGCATCAAAGTGAAACACACAAAGCGTCTTTCCTGTACCCCCCCCCCCCCACCGATCATCCTCCCTGTCCTGCCCACATCTGATTCCCCCTGCTCTCTGGGCCCGTCTGTGTGACTGGGCCCCCAACAGGATCAGTGGTACCCCCTTATCGGCAGCTCTGGGCACGACATGTTTCCATCACAACTCTCTGCTCCTGGATTTAATGTGATTCCTAAAATACAAAAATATTGCACATTAGGATGTGCTTAAAGCGGAGCTCGACTCATAATGGGAAGCACTGCCTCCTTCCCCCCTCCGCTACCACATTTGGCACCTTTTGGTGGTGGAGTGGGTACCTGACTTTGACTTCTTTAAGAACCCTTGGGTGCAAGCCATCCGGTCCCGGTGATTTATTTATGTTAAGTTTCTCTAGTTTAGTTCAAAGTCTATCTTCTGTTATCCATGGGAGTACTTTCTGAGGTCTATTATTTAATTTAGCATTACAAGCTGGGTTAGTTTAGCCCCCCAATTCTTTTGTGAAGACTGAAGAGAAGAAATTATTTATCACTTTCGCCTTCTGACTGTTCTCTGTGGCCAGATTCCCTTCATCGTCTTTTATGGGGCCAATGTGTTCTGGTCTTACTATTTACAGTATATACTTAAAGAATTTCTTGTTTTTTTTTTTTTACTCTCCTCCACTATATGTCTCTTATGTTCTATTTTAGCCACCCTGATTTTGCCTTTACATTTCTTATTGCACTCTGTCAGCAACAGGTGTGACCAGAAATGTGTGGACTGACACAGAGAACATTAGACATAATTAAGGTGTAAAGAATATAATTTATTTAAAAATAAGTGAATAACACAAATGTAAACGCACCTCCAGAAAACTATAACTGTGTAAATCCAATCAGATACCCAAACAATAGTGACACACAGCAAACAACTGCTCAAACCAAATATATACAAAACAGGATAAATGAATAGTAATAGTAACAGAGCCGGGGTCATACACGGGAGATCAAGCAGAGGGAGCTGGGAGCAAGACAGAACAGAGAGAGGGTTGCAGGAGACGGAGTAAGCAAACAGGAAGGAAGGAATCAGGCTGCAGGGTCAGGGTCAGGATCAGAGTCCAGGATCAGGATACAGGGACACAGGCATGCAGGTCAGGCGCACATGGAGACAATACCAAGGCAGTGAGAAGAAGCATACACAGGGTTTAAATATACTTCCTGCAACCAGCATCAGGTGATGACTGATTGCATAAGATGTTCGCTTCTGACTACTGAGAGACACCCGCTGGTGGACACTGGAACTGCAGCTTATGGATCTGGGAGCTACAGTGCCACCAGCAGGTGAGCTCTTTCCTGACACACTCTTTATACTGTTGGAATGCTGCCAATGACCCCTCAGCCTTATATTTTTTGAATGCCATTTCTTTGGTATTAATATGCCTTTTTATGTTGAAGATTAGCCAACCTGGGTTTATTTTCGCTCTTTTAAATGTATTCCCCTTTGAAATGCACTGGCCAATCCCTTTGTTTAGTATGTTCTTAAAGCACTCACATTTTTCCTCTGTGTTCTTTGTTCCTAGGGTTCTATCCCATTTGATATTGTCTAGCAAAGAGCGGAGTTTTGGGAAGTTTTGAAATTCAGTGCCCTTATATTACCCTTGTGTTTCCTATTACTATGATTAATACTGAAACGAATTGACCTATGGTGACTGTTTCCCAAGCTGCTCTGTATTTCTATATCCATGATCAGGTCTGTATTGTTGGTAATCAGTAGGTCTAGTACCGCATTGTTTCTTGTCGGTGCGTTCACCATCTTACCCATGAAATTGTCCTGCAAAACATTTAGGAACTGCCGAGCCTTGGATGAATGCGCGGTTCCTTCTGCCCAGTCTATATCTGGATAATTAAAGTCTCCAGTTATAATTACATTTCCCCTCCTTGCTGCCATTCCAATCTGTGAAAGGAGGGCCGCCTCCCCCTCCTCCAATTTTTTCTTAAAATTTTTGGTATTTTTTTGTTTATATCACAAATAATAAAAACTGCAGAGGTGATCAACTACCACCAAAAGAAAGCTCTATTTGTGGGAAAAAAAGAACATAAAGTTTGTTTGGGTACAGCATTGCATGACTGTGCAATTACCAGTTAAATTCACGCAGTGCCAAATGGCAAAAAATGGCCTGGTCATTATTGGGGTAAAACCTTCCGGTCCAGAATGGTTAAAAACTCTTGTTATGATGATGGAAAGATATGTATTGCAGTATGTATGTAGCGCTCAGTCCCACAAGGGCTGCTAAAATTGTGTCCTAGGTTCTTCCCCCACTGGTGCAGCAACAGCCAAACAACAATATTCACTCCCCTGGCTCAGAAAACAGTCTAGACCAGCTTTTCTCAACCTTTTTAACAGAGAGAAACCCTTCAAATAAATTTCTGGTCTCGGGGAACCCCTGCTAAAAATTAAAAATCTACAACTCATGATACATTAGTGTGACAATCAGTGGGAAGAATGCTCCTTATTCCTGTCATCATTGGGAAGAATTACCCCCTTACAGATAGATAAAAGGAACAATCGTGTCATTGGAAAATTATCTGAGAGGCAGAAATTGCCCATTGCTCAAGGAACCCCTAGCAACCTCAGGGGGAACCTTAGGGTTTCACGGAACCCTGGTTGAGAAACCCTGATCTAGAGGTTGCCTTTTTAAGATTATTGCAGAATAACTTGGACAGGGTTTAGGAAAGCTGTGGGGAACTCCAGAAAACTGAACTAGCTATTTGAATTACAAATTTTATTAATTTATGTATTATTATGGGTGCTGTTATCATGATCTGAGATGTAACTCCTGGTCGCTTGTGGCACTTTTCCACTGCAAGTACTGGCTTGGCTCCACTCGGCCCTGCTTGGCCCTGCTTGGCTCGGTTTGGTTTTCCACTGCATGGTTCCGCATGGTACGGTGTTGGAACGGTTCGGTACGGTTTGGTTTGGTTTTCCACTAATAGTAAGTGGGTGGGATAACAACAATTCTCTGACCAATCAGTGGCTAGCAGTGACAAACAGTCAAGGCTGCATACAAAGGATTGTGGGATATGGTACCGGTACGGCCCTCTTGGAACCACAACCGAGGTGGTACTGTTTAAGCGAACCGTACCGTTCGGTTCCATGTAGTGGAAAAGCGACGCCGTACCATACCGTACCGAACTGTTCCAACACCGTACCATGCGGTACCATGCAGTGGAAAAGCGCAAAGGCGAGCCGAACTGTTCGGTTCCATGCAGTGGAAAAGCGCCATTGGATGCCCCTTCTTCTTGGGAGGTTTCTGGATGTGTTAGGGGTTTTGTTCTTATCGGACAGACAGCACATTAAATACATACAAGTCTTGTGGTAAGACAAACAGTGAAAGGTTATTGGTTGAACTAGATGGACTTGTGTCGTTTTTTCAGCCAGACAAACTATGTAATAGTAATAATTGGGGAAGTGTAAAAAGGATGAGGCTGTTTGCTGTCATAAAACCCCATTTTAAAGATATCCAATGTTCTTATATGGGTGTTTTATTGTAAACTAGCTATTTTAGTGAATGCAAAAATAAAATGTTTTTTATTTTAAGCCATATTCTGTGTAACTGGGGTGCCTCAATTGTCCACGTTCCTTCTGCTTTATGAATTAAAGCTCAATCAGAGGAGGCAACTACCTATGTGCTTAAGCTCCGAGCCTTACCTGAGAAGCCATATTAGATTCATGACTCAAAGTCTTGCAACCAAACACGGACAAGGAAGTAGACACAGAGAACAGCAAGAGTTTGAGGATCAGAAGTAGGAGAAGAACAAGAAGTCCATTGTGCTGTGAAAATCATGACATAAACAAAGATTAGTACAACATCATGCCATGTTATGCCATACGATCATATACTACATATGTCAAAGGGTTAAGCCTCGTACACACGCGTCGAAAATCGTCAGGGAATTTTCGTCCGACGACCGATCTGCCGATTTTCGGCTTGTTAGTAGGATGCTTCCGACAACCGACTCCTACTTTTCGGGCCGAAAAAAATCTCGTGTGCAGGCTATAAAATTTTTGTCCGCCGTCAAAACACGTCCGATTTTCGTGCAGTCAGTACAGATTTCGACAGGGAAAAATCTAATGAGCAAGAATGGGCATGCTCAGAGAAGAAAGAACACAAAGAAAGCAATCCAACACATGACATCACTTCTGAAGTAGAATTTTGTGGGGCGAGAAAATTCGTGTGCAGTCTAGGCACATTCCAACCAACAGACACCACTCTGGACAAAAGACGGACGATCGGTCGGCCGATAATCGCTGCGTGTGTACTCGGCTTTAGTTCACCATAAAGTGATATGTTACAGGTGAGAGATGATTTCTCTGTCATTATGTCTAATTCTGTTCCTGGCTGCCTGGGAGCTTTGGATGTTCCTGACCACTTTTGAGTGTTATAAACTCCTCCTGAAAATACAACCTATAACTTGACTTTCAGCCTCTATGACAGTTGTAGTGTCTCTGGATTTCATTAGTAACTCACTAATTGGTTTTAGTTGCTGAAACTGAATTAAAATTATAGAGAGCATTCAACTCTTACATTAAGGTTTGCCCCAAAATTATAATCTTGACTACAAATATGTGTATTGTTAACCACTTTAAGACCAGAAGGATTTACCCCCTTAATGGCCAGGCCCTATTTTGCGATTCGGCACTGCGTTACTTTAATGGACAATTGTGCAGTCGTGCGACGCTATACCCAAATAAAATTGACGTCCTTTTTTTCCCACAAATAGAGCTTTCTTTTGGTGGTATTTGATCACCTGTTTTGTTTTTTGCGCTATAAACAAAAAAAGAGCAACAATTTTGAAAAAAAAAAAAAAATATATATATATATATATATATATATATATTTTTTTTTTTTCACATTCTGCTATGACATTCTCAAAAAAAAAAATCAAAATTTTTAACATTTTAGGCCAATTTGTTTTCTGCTACATACTTTTGTTTAAAAAAAAAAAAGCGTATTTTGATTGGTTTGCGCAAAATTTATTGCGTCTACTAACTACGGGAAAGATTTATGTCATTTTTAATGTTTTGGTTTTTTTTTTTACTAGTAATGGCGAAGATCTTTTTGCAGGACTGCGACATTGCGGCGGACAGATCGGACCCCTAACTGACATTTTTGACACTTTTGGGGATACCAGTGACGTTACTACAGTAATCAGTGCTAAAAATATGCACTGTTACTGTAATAATGACACTGGCCGGGAAGGGGTTAACAGTATAGGTGATCAAGGGGTTAAATGTGACCCTAGGAGAGTGATTCTAACTGTTAGGGGGCGTGGCTTCTG
This sequence comes from Pelophylax lessonae, assembly GCF_965119305.1. NCBI lineage: Eukaryota > Metazoa > Chordata > Amphibia > Anura > Ranidae > Pelophylax > Pelophylax lessonae. Next base: position 243,268,795 of record NC_138776.1, read on the forward strand.
AGATGACCATAGAGACATGTGATCATTTCAGGGAGAAGAACGGTCAGCTGTGTTTACAACAGCCGACCGTCCTCTCTCAGCGGGGAACGTTCGCGGGTGTCAGTCTGCAATCGGAGCCGCCTGACACCCGCAGCGGCTTCCCAGCTGATGAGCGGGGGCTGGAGGCGCGCAATCGCCCACTACCTCCTCCCAGGCGAGCGACGTAGATCTACATGACTTTGCCTGTACGAGCCAGCCTGCCACAGTAAATATACAGGGGGCGGTCGGCAACTGGTTAAAGTGTATCTCTTGTCCAAAAACAAAGTTATACGAGGTGTGACTAAAAAGTTCACTGAATGGTATCAGAAAACAAGCAAAACAGAAGGAACAAACAATTTACCTTTAGAGCCCATTCAGACTAGCGCGACACGACTTTGGGGGGCGACCTGTGAAGTCGCGTGCACCGCTGTGCACCGTGACTTCGGCGCGACTTGCAGAGACTTCACATAATGGAAGTCTATGCAAGTCGCTCCGAGGTCGCCCCAAAGTAGTACAGGACCCTTTTTCTAAGTCGGAGCGACTTGTGTCGCTCCTATTAGAACGGGTCCTGTACTACTCAATGGACCGCGACCGACCGCGACTTGTCAGGCTGACAAGTCGCCTGACAAGTCACGCTAATGTGAATGGGCTCTTACTGGCCTTCAAAATATTCAGCATCTCTCACAGTAGACACGTGCAATTAGTTGCTGTCCTAATGTAAATTCTGACACATTTTTGGTTATTCGGAGATTTGGATATATCCAAATCTCCAAAAGAAATAGTAACTCATTTGTTGAAATTTGTTTTCTAATGAATTCCAAATTTTTGGAACAATTGCAATTGAAATGGGTCGAAAAATTATTGACCAATTTGAATTTTGTGTGAAAAATAGCTGGTTGTTAAGCAGGCCAGGAAGCCGCCTACTGCATCCTTAACAACCGATGACTCATCAGTTGTCAGCAGGCTTCCCCGCTGAGAACTGAAATGTAAACAAAAGAATTCTGGCCATACTAGGCCCTTCAGGTCTGGTATAGATTCTACGAGTAACCCCATGCTAAAATAAATAAAAAAAATGGCGCGGTGTCCCCCCAAAAATTAATACCAGACCCTTAGCATGCAGCACGGCAGGCCAGGAAAGGGGGGGAGACGAGCGAGCACCCCCCCCCCAAATCATACTAGGCCACATATCCTCAACATGGGGGCTTTGGGGTGGGGGGGCACAACCCAGGGCATGTATCCTGGTATTGTTCAGGAGGGGGGCGCTCACATGTTCCCCCCCTTTCCTGACCTGTCAGGATGCATGCTCAGATAAGGGTCTGGTATGGATTTTTGGGGGACTCCATGTGTCTTTTTTTTTTTTTTTCATTTTGGCATGGGGTTCCCCTTAGAATCCATACCAGACCCGTAGGGATGCATGCTCAGATAAGGGTCTGGTATGGATTTTGGGGGGACTCTATGTGTCTTTTTTTTTTTTTTCATTTTGGCATGGGGTTCCCCTTAGAATCCATACCAGACCCGTAGGGCCTGGTATGGATTGGAGGGGGGGCACCACACTGTTTTTTTTTTTTTTACTTTTCTAATGTGGGCATTCTTCTGTTAACATTTCAGCTCTCAGCTAGGAAGCCCGCTGACAGGTGATGAGTCATCGGTTATTAAGGGCGCTCCTTAACAACCAGCTATTCTTCACACGGAATTCGAATCAGTAGATCGTTTTTTGACCAATCTGAATTCCTAATGGGCCATACACACTATAAGATTTTCTGAAGACTTTTTCCTTTAGATTTACCAAAACCATATAATATGAGGTCAAACCTAAACACTTTCAATTTGTATGCAATCTGGCAGGCCCTTGAACTACATAGAAAATGTAAATCTGAAGGAAAAAGTCTTCAGAAAATCTTATAGTGTGTATGGCCCATTAGAACATTAATAATCAAAAAGAAATCAAACAAAACTAAGCAAAACAAATTCCAAAATGACTCAAGGAAACACAATTAGTAAAATAATGAATCTACCGGAAACAAAACAAAACACATTTTTCTTTTCTGCACATGTCTACTTTACAGCACACTTTTGGCAACACTCATAAGAGCCGGTTCACACTGGGGCGACTTGTCAGGCGACTTGGTCGCCTGACAAGTTGCCGTGGGTCGCCTGCCATAGATTAGCACAGGACCGTTCTAATAGGAGCGACACAAGTCGCTCCGACTTAGAAAAAGGGTCCTGTACTACTTTGGGGCGACCTGCATTGACTTCAATGATATGAAGTCTGTGCATGCCGCTCCGAGGTTCACAGGGCAAGTCGAGTCGCTCCTATGTGAACCGGCTGTTAAGCTTCTGGAAAGAAACAATATTTTTGGGAGCCTGGCACTCCAAGATTCCAATGTTTGAGAGTCACCTGGACTGTTAAAGAAAGGGCTGGGAAATAGAGTCGGCTGTCTATGCAGGAAGTTGGTTGCACTGTGATTAGGCTGTCATCCTCACAGTGTGCACATGCTCTGTGTATGTGCAAGAGAGAAGAAAGGGGGGGGGGGGAGGCGCCACTAAGTGCAATATTGTAAGAAATGTGTGTATTGTAAGAAATGCATTTATTGCAAAATTATAAAAACACTTACAAAACAGGTAAAGAATGGTAGGCATCTCTAGGAGTGGAGGTTTATCTCCTACTGCTGCATCCTGGAGGACTTGATCGCTCCAACGTCACTGGGGATGAAGGGCTGGTATTCCTCCGTAGTGCTTGCTTGGAACGCGGAAGCGGAAGTGACATCCCTTTTACGGGGCGGGGAGTCCTGAATACAGAGTCCGTGGAGACTAGAAGGCGAGGCTACGCACTCCAAGCTGACAGCTCCTTCTCAAGACTTCTTTCGGAATCTATAGCAGAACCGCTGTCACACAGTCTTGGATTGCCACGACTGCAAAACGTGCGCCTTTCATGATGCTCTTCTGGCTGAAAAAACAGAAAGAAGTGCATAGGCGCCAGATCAGATGGTCAAGAACAGGTACACTGGGCTGAGCCAAGAATTGGCGTCCCATCCCCTGTGACGATAGTTCACAGAAAGGATGGGTCCTGAACATAAATAGTAGTGAATTCTCCAGAGGTTTACATCCATTTTGGATTCTGTTTGTCTGTCAGCTTGTGCGGCACAAAGCAGCAAAAAAGATCATCCACTTACCCAAATCTTTGCCGATGATGGTGCGCACTGCGTCCTTGCTAATGCCCAATTTCCCTGCCATTAATCGTAGAGTCAGTCGACAATTTCGTGCCAGGATTTGTTGCATTCGCTCTATCATGTCTTTGGTTTTGCTTGTCGACGGCCCACCCGAAATTGGCTCATCTTCAGACATTTCCTTTCTGTCGCAAATGGGTTTGAACCAGTCCTAAACACATTTTCTGCTCACAGCTTACGTCCCGTAGACGTGCACCAACATGAGTGGGATACTTCTCTGGCTCCACTAGGTACAATTTGGGACACTTGATGAAAAATGCTCGTTGGTGCTGTCTTGACGCCAGCTGACGGCCGGCTAGCGCTTAGTGACGCTTAGTAATACTGAAACTGGGCTGGAAACTCGATTTTAATCCAGAAGATCCAGGACTGTAGAACACTTGACTTCTGACACTACCTTTGCTCAAAGTCACTGAACAGCTCCCTCCAGCCCTGCACTGGCCAAGGTAGCTCTGTGGAGATTCCTGTGCTGCTGCAACTCTCAACTTTGTACACTTCACACTGTATACAGAATCTTCAGGGCCCAAACTGCCGGTAACCCCTCTGAGACTTCAGGGTCCTCTAACTAGGTACCCCCTTTAACACTTCAGGGTCCTCTGACTAGGCACCCCCTTTAACAGCTGGCTGACTCCTGGATCTCTAGAACCTTCTCCGGTGTTGTCCCCTCTGACACTAGGCAGACCCCCAGGGGCAGTCCACAGTACTCACGACCTTTGTAGGCTTTCCTGGAACTGGACCCCTCTCTCTCTCCGCTGGTTATCGGCACACCGGATCCCCTCTGCAGCTCAGCTCCTCACTCTCTGGATTCCCAGGCCGCCACCCGGGACACCTACTTTCTCTGACAGGAGGAGAGACAGCTGTACTCTCGCTCCTGGAACTCTGCTTCCCGCCAAAGATGCTGCGTCATGCGTTACCCTTGAACTTATACCCACTCCCAGAATCTGCCTTCTGGGGTAGATACAAGCTTGACTGAGCCACTGATTGGGTTTCCTCCACTGCCCTATGAGAATCCTCTCACAGAGCCAGTGGGGAGACTCCCCTCTCAGTAACCTCACCTGGGAGACATGACAGTCCAGCTGAAATCTTGGCCCTGCTGTTAAGCAGCCAAGGCCCCCTATACTTTACCTAGCACCTACCTGTAGGGTGCTACATACATATACTAGAAGTTGACCACTTGGTCCTGCAGGCTTGTGAGGAAGACACCTACTGACACTGCTCACATTAATGCATTGTTTTCTGCTGGATGGGGTAATCCTTGAGAGACACCCGGGAGCATGACGCAATACTTGAGGGACTGAATGGGAACATTTATATAATCCTCCCCTTCATCATTCCAGGGTCAGACTCCTGATAGATCTTTTATTACCTGGATACCTGCATTAAATAATACCCTCCTTACTCCTCTTCCTCCAGGGTATCTTTGGCCCATTAACCACTTTACCACCGGAGGATTTTGCTGTCTTACGTCCAGGCCACTTTTTGCGATTCGGCACTGTGCAAATTTAACTGACAATTACGCGGTCATGCAATGCCGTACCCAAACGAAATTGACGTGCTTTTTTTTCCTACAAACAGAGCTTTCTTTTGGTGGTATTTGATCACCTGTGTGATTTTTACTTTTTGTGCTATAAACAAAAAAAGAGCGACAATTTTGAAAAAATAACAATATTTTTCACATTTTTTTATATGAAAAATCTAATTTTTTTTATCATTTTAGGCCAATTTGTTTTCTGCTACATATTTTTGGTAAAAAAAATCACAATAAACATATTTTGATTGGTTTGCGCAAAAGTTATTGCGTTTACTAACTAAGGGAAAGATTTCTATCATTTTTGGTGTTTTTTTTTTTTTAACGAGTAATGGCGGCGATCTGCGATTTTTTTTTTTTTTTTTTGTGGGACTGCGACATTGCAGCGGACAGATCAGACCCTTGACTGACATTTTTGACACTTTTGGGGGTACCAGTGACATTACTATAGTAATCAGTGGGGGGGGGGAGGTGACTGAGTGACACAGGGACAGATCGCAGGTTCAGCTATGCTGAACCCTGCAATCTGACCCTGCCTGTCACTTAGGAGATCCGCCCGCTTGTGTTTACACAAGCGGGCGGATCTCCACACTCGATTCCCCGACGATCGGGGAAGAGCGGCGGTGATCACCGCCGCTCCTCCCCTGGCCCGACTCCCGCTGTGACATATACAGCGGGAGCGAGCCTCCAGCGGCGCGCGCGCGCCGCCAAGAAAGGGGAGTGTCAGGCAATGTAGGTCTACGTCGCCAGATGATAACGAACCACTTTGCTGCAGTAGAGGCTCAGTGAGCAGCGGTAAAGTGGTTAAAACTTGTGGTTTTTTGTGAATTTGTTATACTGATTTTTTTGTGTGCTTGCTATCCTATTTTTTTCATTTGGATTTATCTCAAGTATCACACGGTTGATAAATCTGTTCACTAATGTCTAAAGCAAGCTACGTGGTTTCTTCCCACTACCTGATGGACCTTTATTGTGCCTAAATATATCTTTACCTTTGCGCCCCGAAATAATCTTGGATAAGTGGAAAAAAAGGCCAGATCCACGCAGACTAATATGAATGCAATGAAGCTGATGGTAGCTGTAACAATGTTCATAGCAATAAAGCCCCTGATCTGGAAAAGACAAATAAACACTCTTAAAGCTGAAATGTAACATATGCATATAATTGCAAATAAAATGAGAGCGAATTCCCTAAGATGCAGCACTATAGTTTAAGCAAATATTTATACAGTGATAAAAAAAAAATACATAATAATAATACCAAACATAACTGTCATGCCTCCAGCTTAGAAATAATTAATGTTAGTGGAACTCGCAATACCAATATTGTCCACAAGATGTCACTGTGACATAGACTGTTGTTCTACAGTACTTTATGGTATCTCTTGCTCTCTATTGCTGGATATTAGTTCCACCCCTCTCTGAGAAAATCTCCATTTTAAACCTCATGGAAGAGCAGACAGTATCCTATGTGCCTGTGGGAAGATTCCTGAACTCCTCTTGGAAGCATCACTGGTATGCTCAGAACTGTTAGTTATATACTCGGTGCATATATTGTTAACGTTTGTATACTGATTGTATGCTTTATCTGTTTTATTTACAGTTTCACCTATTCACAATCCTATTTGCATATCCATCTGACTTGTAACCTGTTTCATGTGACCACCATTCTTTCACTGGAATAAAGCCTTAAGTTACAAAAGGACTGGTTATTGTAGGATTGAAGGTTTAGCTGTATGTTGAGCTGCACACGCCTGGGGCATACGTGTAGTGAGAACAGAACAATAACAATCAATGATCAGCACAATGTGGAAAATCACAAAGTGTCCAGTGATCACTGAAGGAATAATCTATCCTCCATTTTGTTCTTTCAACTCCATCTTATTACTAAAACCCATAGACTCCGCTTAATTAAAAAGCCTATCTAAGTAAATGTCCTTGAAAGCTTCCAGGAGGTTACGCTTTGTGGTCAAACTGACCCTCAGAGCAAGTCTGTTTGAAGTAACTAATTATTCCTTATCTTAATCCTTAGAACAAGTCTGATGTAATGCCAATTATAACTATGCTTCATTTTAATTAGCTCATATGTAAGTATGTGACTTGAAGCACGTAATAGTAAACTGCTATTCTTGTATCAATTCTATGTATAATCTCCTGGAAAGCGAGCATTCTGTGACATCGTACCTGCTGTCTCATTGAGTGCTCCCAGATATCTGAAAGAACTTTGATGCCTAGGGCCATGCGAGTCTGAATTATTGCTAACAATCACATTTAAAGTGTTAATAAACCCAGGACCCTGCATTCACTATAACTGGTCTCCTACAGTACAAAGAACATGGAAATGCAAGTATTTTAGTAAAAATAAACTGCTAAATGCCTCTTACGACTTTTATGATTGTCTGGATAAAGCTTGTAGGAGGAGTTTTTATTCTGCTCTGATTGCCCTATGAGGCTGCAGGACCCCAGGACCCCTGTCTGGATAGTGCTAATTGGTCCTGTGCTAATCACATGTCCCCTCCCAAGAAAAAAAATAAAATAAAAACTCTCTAGCAATACACGCCAAACTGAGCATGTGCAGAGTGCCCCCAAGGCTCTATTCTATCAGCATATAGAGTGGGGACTGTGGAAGAAAGGGAGGTTTAGAGAAGACAGGATCAAATAGCCTTTTTGCACAATTCGGAGGATTAACCCCCTAGGTTCCAGGAAGATTTTAGACTTTGCTTGCACTTTACAACACAATTCTTTTTACTGACACTTCTATGGGCATTAGGCACAACAACACACACTATCATTAGTGAAGGATAGGACTGGACCCCCCCCCCCCCAAAAAAAAAAAAAAAAAACAAAGAAATTGAGTTATTATACACAAGCTATTTAGTTTAAACTCACCATGCAGATCTTGGGCTTAGCATCGGCTGCAATCGTCAGGGAACCATCAATAATGTACTAATTAGAACAAACACAGAAGAGGGGAGTTATGTTAGTTCAATACATCATAAAAAAGTAATCAGATGATAGTAATGGTTTGGGGTCAGTTTTAATTTAACCACTTCTGGACCGGAAGGATTTGCCCCCTTAATGACCAGGCCATTTTTTGTGATTCGGCACTGCGTTACTTTAACTGACAATTGCGCGGTCGTGCGACGCTGTACACAAATAAAATGAATGTCCTTTTTTCCCACAAATAGAGATTTATTTTGGTGGTATTTGATCACCTGTGTGATTTTTATTTTTTGCGATATAAACAAAAAAAGAACGACAATAAAAAAAATATATATTTTTCACTTTCTGCTATATAACATTCCCCCCCCAAAAAAAAATTAAATCACATTTTTTCATCCTTTTAGGCCAATTTGTATTCTGTTACATATTTTTGGTAAAAAAAAAAAAATCCCAATAAGCGTATTTTGATTAGTTTGCACAAAAGTTATCGCGTCTACAAGCTAGGGGAAAGATTTATGTCATTTGTTATTTTTTTTTTACTAGTATTGGCGGTGATCTCCGATTTTTAGTGGTACTGCAACATTGCCGCGGACAGATCGGACCCCTAACTGACATTTTTGACACTTTTGGGGGGGACCAGTGACATTACTGCAGTAATCAGTGCTAACAAATATGCACTGTTACTGTAATAATGACACTGGCAGGGAAGGGGTTAACCCAGGGGCGATCAAAGGGCTAAGTGTTAGCCTAGGGGAGCGTTGTTAAACTGTGAGGGGGGATCAAAGGGTTACATGTATGCCTAGGGGGTGTTTTCTAACTGTGTGGGGGATGGCCTTATGGAATCATCACATGGACCTGTGTTCCTAATAGGAGGGACACAGGAGTCCTGTGATGATAGCTGAGAGAACAATGATCTGTGGTGTTTACAACAGTAGACCTCCGTTCTCTCTCCACAGGGAGTGATCGCGGGTGCCCAGACAGCTCGGACCCCTAACTGACATTTTTGGATCCCCAGGAAGACGTCATCTATGACGAAACGCGTCGTAAAGGCGTGCTGACATCACCACGAGTTACCCGGAAGTCAGGGGGCTGTGTTCTTCGGATCCCGCCAAATACAAGCGCTGTTTGTTTTTATACATGAGTGTGGATTGCCCGGGCTGTCTCTATACCGCTGTGCATACCATCTAGCAGACCTGGAGTGGTGGCACTTAAAGGATCTATTGGAGCTGACTGGATGCTTATCTCTGGTGGTTCATTTCCAATGCCTGATTACAGTTTTCATCCGGTAAGCGCATTAGCGTGATTTGGGCACTTTGTCACAGCGGAGGAAGAGTTCACTTTAGCGGTGAAGGATTTCTGTTTCTTTGCACATCAATTGCACATTTTTTGGACTCTATATTTTCTATTTTGGACTATACCTTTCGGCTTGGAGCCGATTTTTATTGCTGTTAGGGGGTGTCCCTATATTTATTTGTGTGATTGCACATACATATTTTATATGTTTATTTAACTCTGTTTGATAGCTCAATACTATCTTATGAGATACACATTCGTTGTATTTACATGCATCATTTTGTAGCGCAGCTTTATCTTTAATATTTCTATTTGGTGTTTCCCACTGTAGCTGCAGCTTAAATTTTTCAATTTCTTCACTGATTTATTGATTTATTTTGTGTTTAGCGCAGTTATTTTGTTTACACATTACTACAGTAATCAGTGCTAAAAATATGCACTGTTACTGTAATAATGCCATCGGCAGGGAAGGGGTTAACCCAGGGGCGATCAAAGGGTTAAGTGTGAGCCTAGGGGAGCGTTGTCTAACTGTGAGGGGTTTAGGGACTTGTGGAATCAACACAGAGACCTGTGATCCTAAATAAGAGGATCACAGGCCCTCTATGTCCATTCCAGAGAGAAGAACGGTCAGCTGTGTCTACAACAGCAGGCCGCCGTTTTCTATCTCAGTGGGGAGCGATGGCGGGTGCCCCGCGGCAAACGCTGCCGCCAGTCACGTGGATCGGCTTCCCTGCTTCCTAATGGTTGCAGCCCGCACCCCCAAAAGAGCTCCCGCGAACCGCCATACGGGTACGGCGGTTCGCGCAGCCGAGCCAGCCTGCCGCAGTATATCTGCGGCGGGCAGTCGGAAAGTGGTTAAATAACAACTCTTTGGTACACTTTTCAATAAATCAGTTTCTTCCACTTCCCTCAGTGCTGCCCACCTGAACAAATACCTGCCATCCTTGTTCCAGTGATCCATGGCCCCACTCATTGCTTTGGGAGGCTCTTTATTGAGTAGACCCTATCTGATAAGTAGGCGGAGATTAATTATGTGGAGTGGGCGGAGCTTCCGGCAGAGTGGGTGGGGTAAGTGATTGATAGCTGTGCTGCAAAGTGTCCCTGGAAATTTTTTTCAAATGTTGGCAACTATGCCGTTGTCGACTGTAATACCGAGAGGATTAGCTGACATTAACTCTCAAATGAAGATTAAGAGACTGTGTGAGCACTTTAAATATAAAGTTAATAGTATTTATGTAATTAACAAATCCTTGAACCATGAAGAATCAACTATTCTGTGTCTCAATAAAATAATATCGGGGATATTTTTACTTACAATTACGGCTCCCCAAAAATCGATGCCAGTGTACAAGGAGAAGAGACTTCCTGTGTATACTAATGCTATACCCAGAGCAATTTCCAAGATACCAGCCACAACCAGCACAATCTAAAAGGGGAAAAAAAATAACAATAATATGGACAGCTGGACACATATATCCTCGGCTCTATCTAGTGGAATTTATTGAGAATGCATTAAAGTGACCTAAACTAGATAATTAAAGGTCTTACCAGTGGCAGCTGGTGCTCCATGGGCAGGGGGGGGCACAGATGGACCATACTATACCTCCCGCCCCCGCTCCCATCACCGGGTCACTCACCTGGACTGACGTGGAGGGCTGGCAGCGGCGTCAGTGGCTTCCCCCAGCGGCGGCAGCGGCTTTCCCTGCATCTCCTCCCTCCTCCACCTTGGCCAATAGCATGGCCTCTCCTTTCAGCCAATCGGAAAATGGGTCTCAGGACCTGCTTCCTGATTGGCTGGGAGGAGAATCAGTGTCATAATAGTGAATATTCATTCGCTATTGTCACACAACTGGGTGGGCTCGGGGCTCAGTGCTCTGCGCCCCGAGCCCACCCTTTTTTGAAGCCTATTAGAGCCTCTGGCTCTAATCACGTGCTTCAAAAAAAAAAAAAACATTGGAATCCATGTGTCTGGTGCCCCACATGTAGATTAGGGCAGTGTTTCCCAACTCTGGTCCTCAGGGCACACTAACAGGCCAGATTTTAAGTATTACCTTGGGGAGATGCAGACTAGAGTACTGCAATCACTGAGCAGCAAATGATATCACCTGGGATGTATTTCAGTTTTCTTGCAAACCTGGCCTGTTAGTGGGTCCTGAGGACCGGAGTTGAAACAGTGGAACACTGGATTAGGGGACCGGACACGTGGATTGGGGGGGGGGCGGCGCCCCTGCGCCCCCAATGCACCAGCCGCCACTGGGTCTTACTGGGGTAACTAGCATTTTCAGAAACAAAGCTCAACAATGACAGCTTCTCATGACAAATCTCATCAAATGACTTTAGAAATATACTTACGGTATAGCCGTATTTCCAGTACTTATTAGGACAACAAAAAAAAAAAAAACAGCTTTTGCTGCAATACTCACCTCATCTTTGGAGCTGTCCCCTGTAGTTGTCTAACGCTGGTTATTCTGGGTTGAATGATTCTCAGCATCATTCAACCACTTTCTGTAAGCCCAGGGTGTCAAGGACTCGCAGACTCGCCCCCTGGGAGGGGGGATGTGATCAAGCAAGCAATACTGAGATCTAACAAAGGATGAAAAGTTTAAAACAAGACTATTGTATGTATAAAAAGAAACATGACAGTACACAGTTCTTAGCAACTGTCATTCAGTTGTTGCCTTCACACTATGGAATTTCTATTTATAAAAAATAAGTTTTGCAAAAGTCTCATCATTCATGCAAACGTGAAGTTTCTACCTGTTGCCTTTCACCAGGTGAATGTAACATTCCTAAAATTAAAATAGAATAACCATTAAAAAAAAAAAAAAAAACATGAGCATTGGGCTATATTCTCTATTGATAAATGTTCTTTAATGCTGTAGCACTGCCCCCTAGAGGACTGCTGAGAATTACACTTTCTGGATTTCCCTGGGTTACCCTTAGCAATGGACTGCAGATAATTATACCAGCCAAGGAAACCACGTGTAAAAACACATGAAAATGTAGGTTCACCATCCTAAATCAATACCAGATCCTTATCTGGACATGCAGCCTGGCTAGCTACGAAATGGGAAAGATGAACATGTCTAGATATGGTCAATAACATAACCCAGGAGACCCCCCGCCCCTTTACTTACATTGTAGTAGTAGGGACCAGGAAATGTCATCCGGTGGGAGTTAGCCGCTGGGTTCAGGCGTGTTGGGGCCCAACAATTTACTGTGTTTCCGCAAAAATAAGATTGGGTCTTATATTAATTTTGGCTACAAAAATCACACTAGGGCTTATTGTCAGGGGATTTCTTATTTATTTACGGTATGTACAATGATGATCCTAAAGTGGTTGTAACCCTAAAAAAATATCCTGGTTCTTTAAAGCATGATAAACAGCACAGTGCTTGTGCTGTGTCATTGACCCCTCTCTATGTTCTAAAAAACCTGGAATAAAACAATAAAATGTTTTTTTTTTTAAAGTTCCAGTGCCCCCTGTCTTCTCTCCCCCTGTCAGCATTATGACATTCTGTAATCCCAAAAATAAATCTTGGTTAACCACTTACCGCATATCGACGTAGGGCTACGTCGGTAAACTTTGCGGGGGTATACCGGGATGATGCCTCTAGCTAGAGGCTACATCCCGGTACCGTGGTTACCAGCCATTGGTCGGCTTTCCGTCGGTAATGACCGATGCGGCCCAGGAGCCCCTCGATCGTTACCCGGGTGAGCGGGAGGGGACGCCCGCCCCCCCCTCCCGCCGCCTTCCGTGAGCCAATAGAGAGCCAATTATTGAAAAAAAAATAAATAAATAAAAAAAAAATAATAATTCTTTGGATTTCGTGTCTGGGGGATCTAAAAAGTGTACCTGTGAAGTTTCAGCTCTGTAGCATGTCCAGAACCAGAAAAAAAAAGTTTGTTTGTATTAGTGGACTTATAGAACAGGGATATGGCTCCGCTCTTTTCACACCTTGCCGGTTTTGTAGCAAGTGTTTTTTTGGGCATTTTTGGGGGGTTATTGGAGGCAGGCAAAACATCTGAACTTCTGTATAGGGGTATATATATACACACACACTTCTATGAATTTATACACATACACATATATAGGTGTTATAGGAGCGGAGCCATATGGGTGTTAATAATTTCATTAGCGCAAGCATAGGGTTCTGCTACTTTCACACCTATATATGTGTATGTGTATATATACATACATGTGTGTGTGTGTATATATACCCCTATACACAAGTTCAGATGTCATGCCTGACTCCAAACATGTCCTCAATAAAGCCCTATAAACGCCTGCAGCAAAAAGCAGGCTGACAGGCGAGAAGCCATATCCCTGTTCTATAAGTGACCTAAGAGAAACAATCTTTTCTCTATAGCGGTCACCCTGACATGGAAGGGTTTGGTCACCTTGCCATAGCAGTCAGTGTCAGTTAACCTGTCAGGAAAGGAATCACCATTCAACAGCAATAGATCGCCGGATGCAGAGCAGGTGTGTCACCACGCCCATCTCCCCAGCCCTGGCCCTATATAAGACGCTCTTCCGGTGTGCTCAGTGCTGGTTTATCGTCAGCTCCTGTACCCGTGACCTGTCCGTTTACCTGTGTTCCTGTTTTGACCCGGCTTGCTTCTTTGACCTGTCTGCATCTTCTCCCTTGATCGACCTTGGCTTACCTGACCACTCTTTGCTCTGACACCCCTGCTGGATCTCCTGTGTACCGACCTTGGCTTGGATCTCACGGACTCTCTCTTGTCTTGCCCCTTTGCTACCTTCCACTTGGCTCATTACTTCCGGACTGATTAACTGTGTATGACCCTCGGCCTGGCATTAACCTTGTGTCTTTTTCCACTGAGCACCTTTAGATCTCCTGGAAGCGGTCCTGGGTGTCCATACCATACCATCCATCCATCCGGATTTCACCAGCATCCAGTGCTCCTTGGGACGTGTCATCTCCTGTCTCACCTCCAGGGGTGATCCGCACCGAGCTGCAAGGGAAGCCCTCTCAGCACTTCGGCCTCAACCAAGGTACCTGACAGCATAAACCAGCCATGTTAGAGGCCGACAGAGGTGCTTCCCCGCTCGAGGCTTTATGCCAACAGGTTTCAGCCCTAACCCAAGCCGTACAAAGACTGCAAGATGGCTACTTCCAACTGGAAGGTCGGGTAGTAAACCTAGCCGGCTCATCTCTTCCGAATGATCCTAATCAGCCTGCCACTAGCTCTTTACCGGCTCCTTCTCAACCGGATCAAGCTAGCTCCGCCCATTCAGCTTCAGCTCCGCCACCAGAGCCACGGGTGCCCACACCTGAACGCTTCCGTGGGGAGCGAAGGAAATTTAGGGCTTTCAAAAATGCCTGTTTATTATATTTGGCTCTTCAGCCCAGGACCTTCTCCTCGGAATCCATTAAAGTGGGGTTTATAATCTCCTTATTAGCTGAAGAACCCCAGACTTGGGCACACAACCTCCTTGAACAGAAGAGTCCTACCTTGAACTCAGTAAGCTCCTTTTTTGAGGCCATGGCCCAGCTATATGAAGATCCTCAGCGCACGGTCACAGCAGAGTCTGCTTTACATGCCTTACAGCAGAATAAACGCCCGGCCGAGGACTACACTGTAGACTTCCGTAGATGGGCAGCCGACACGGACTGGAATGAGGCGGCATTGAAATACCAGTACCGTCATGGCCTCTCTGAAGCTCTAAAAGATGAGCTTGCTCGGATAGAGACACCTGCATCCCTGGAAGACTTGATCTCTCTAGCCATCCAAATGGACAGGCGTCTGCGGGAACGACGCTCAGAACGCCTCCAGGGGGCCCGAGCTTCTTGGGTGATGCCTAAGGTCCCGTTTGCCGCCTCTCCTCCCCCTGCACCAGCTATGAATGCCTCTGCGGACGGTGAACCCATGCAGATTGGACTAATTCGTTCCTCCCTAACACCCGAAGAGAGACAACGTCGCCGCCAGGCTAACCTCTGTCTATACTGTGGAGCCTCCGGCCACTTCCTCCGCAACTGCCCCGTGAGGCCCAGTAAGTGCTATTCACGGTCTGTCTTGAACTGTCAGGTCTCTGAGCCATCCCCTGCTCACCTTATCCTTCCTATCTCCTTACAGGTAGCAGAAGAGAAGATCCAGCTCACGGCAATTGTTGACTCCGGAGCTTGCAGTTGTTTTCTGGATTGTACACTAGCAAGGAAACTGGGGGTCCCCCTACAAATTAAGGAGCAACGGCTTCAAGTCTTTCTGGCCGACGGGTCCCTGCCTAGTTCCGGACCTGTGACCAGAGAAACCTATCCGGTACTCACTACCACAAACTCGGGCCATCAAGAGCTCCTCCGCTTTGATGTCTTGTCCTCTCCCTTATTCCCGGTTATCCTAGGCCTTCCATGGCTCCAGGCTCATAACCCACAAATTGACTGGGTGAAGAAGAGGATTTCCTTCTCGTCCAAATATTGCCTGGACCATTGCTTTCCCCCTGGACCCAACGCTCCTGCCACATGTCTGGCCGTTCAGCCAGCCCTAGACCTTCCTGAAGACATTCCCGCAGCCTATCAGGACTTTAGGGATGTATTCGACAAAAAAAAGGCTGATGCTCTACCCCCTCACAGGCCGTACGACTGCCCCATTGAGCTTCTTCCAGGAGCCGAGATCCCTTTTGGAAGAATATTTCCCTTATCTGAGAAGGAATTAGAAACTCTTCGGACTTATGTCAACGAGAACCTGGAAAAGGGGTTCATCCGGCCCTCGTCCTCCCCAGCTGGCGCTGGAATCTTCTTTGTTGAGAAAAAAGATGGCACGTTAAGACCCTGTGTTGATTACCGGGAACTCAACAAAGTTACCATCAAAAATCGTTATCCTCTCCCCTTGATTCCAGAATTGTTCCAGCGCTTCCGGTCTGCCCGGGTCTTTACCAAATTAGACCTCCGAGGAGCGTACAACCTTATTCGCATCCGAGAAGGGGATGAGTGGAAAACGGCGTTTAGAACCCGTTTCGGCCACTTCGAATATCTGGTCATGCCCTTCGGGCTATGTAATGCCCCGGCCACATTTCAACATCTAGTCAATGACATTTTTCGAGAGTTCCTGGACAACTTCTTAATCGTGTACCTAGATGACATCTTGGTCTTCTCCTCCACTCTGGAACTCCACCGGATTCATGTCAAAAAAGTATTAACCACCTTAAGGAAACATGGGCTCTATGTGAAACTGGAAAAATGTGAATTTGAGAGGAAGTCCATCCAGTTCCTAGGGCTTATTATTTCAACTGAGGGTGTCTCTATGGATCCACAAAAAGTAAAAGCCATTTTGGAGTGGCCAGCCCCCACTGATAAGAAGGGAGTTCAGCGATTTGTGGGCTTCGCTAACTTCTACAGAAGATTCATAAAGGGATTCTCAACAATTATCGCACCCATCACCCAACTAACGCGCCAGCAGATTCGCTTCCGCTGGTCACCGGAGGCTCAGTCAGCTTTTGATAAATTAAAAAGCCTGTTTGTGACCGCACCTATTCTTCAACACCCCGACCCGGTCTTACCTTATATTCTCGAAGTGGATGCTTCGGAAGTAGCCACAGGGGCTATTCTGTCCCAGCGACAAGGCCCGAAGACCCTGCTACACCCAGTAGCTTTCTTCTCTCGGAAAATGTCACCCCCAGAGAAGAACTACGATGTGGGGGATCGGGAACTTCTGGCTATTAAATGTGCTCTAGAAGAATGGAGGTACCTGCTTGAAGGCGCGGCACACCCTATCATGATATTCACGGATCACAAGAATCTAGAGTATCTCAGGACTGCTAGACGCCTAAGACCTCGGCAAGCCCGGTGGGCTCTATTCTTTTCACGCTTTAATTTCCATATTACCTACAGACCAGGATCTAAGAATGGAAAGGCAGACGCCCTGTCCCGAATGTTTCCGGATACTCCCAGCACGACGGAGCCCAATACCATCCTATCAGCTCAAAACTTTTTTCTAATTCACACTGACCTACAGTCCACAATTCAGCAAGCCTCTACTCAATGTACTGAACTCGAAGCCGGTTCTCTAAATAAACGGGAAGGATTCCTCTGGCACCAGGGAAAAATTTTTGTTCCTACACAAGTGAGATTGTTGGTCCTTAAAACCTTTCACGACCACAAACTCGCTGGACATTTCGGGGTAAAAAAGACCTACGAACTTATCCAACGCCGCTTCTGGTGGCCTAAGCTACATCAGGACTGCAGAAGCTATGTAAATTCCTGCATCACGTGCCAACGTAACAAAGGGGCTAAAGTCAAATCATGGGGCCTGTTAAGACCATTGCCGATTCCCGAGCAGCCCTGGAAAGGTCTGTCTATGGACTTTATAGTTGAGCTACCACCCTCAGAGGGGTTTTCCACCATCTTGGTAGTCGTGGACCGACTCTCAAAAATGGCTCACTTCTTGCCCATGAGGGGCACTCCCTCCGCCCTGGAAACAGCCAACACATTTATCAAAGAGGTGGTCAGGCTACATGGACTTCCAAATAATATAGTGTCAGACCGAGGTGTTCAATTCACCTCTAGATTTTGGAAGGAGCTCTGCAAGTCCTTGTCGGTTGAAGTGTCCCTGTCATCTGCTTACCATCCACAAAGTAATGGGCAAACAGAGAGAACCAATCAAACCCTGGAACAGTACCTCCGATGTTTTTGCACCAGCTCTCAGGACGACTGGACCTCCCTGCTTCCATGCGCAGAATTTGCCTACAATAATTCCATACACGCCGCAACCAACCAAACCCCGTTTTGGGCTAATTATGGCTTTCATCCTTCTTTTTTGCCTAACTTGGATCAGGAAATAACGGTTCCCGCAGTCCATGATCGGCTAGCAGCCATTAAAACTAATTTCCAGTTGTTACGAGACAATATTCATAAAGCACAACAGGACTATAAGAAATTCTTTGACCTCAAACGGAGGGAGAACCCAGTGTACAAAGTTGGAGATCGAGTTTGGCTCTCTTCAATTAATTTGAAATTATCCTGCCCATCCAAGAAATTGGGGCCAAGATTCATCGGTCCTTTTCAGGTCAAGAGAGTGGTGAATCCTGTGGCCTTTGAATTGGCCTTGCCCGGCTCTTTCAAAATTCATCCAGTATTTCATGCCTCGCTACTTAAGCCAGCGGTACCAAGCCCCTTCCCGGGAAGAGAAGAGGTACCACCTCCTCCAGTTTCAGTAGAAGGGGAGCCTGAATTTGAGGTTGAGAATATCTTG
Source organism: Pelophylax lessonae (assembly GCF_965119305.1). NCBI lineage: Eukaryota > Metazoa > Chordata > Amphibia > Anura > Ranidae > Pelophylax > Pelophylax lessonae. The sequence goes on from NC_138776.1 coordinate 243,287,011, forward strand.
GATTGTCGACAAAGAGGCAACCGTACTCAATACTTGATTAAATGGAAAGGATATCCTCCGGAGGACAATTCATGGGAACCATTGAGTAACATCCACGCCCCTAAACTTTTGAGAGAATTTCACAAAAAATTTCCAGAAAAACATGGTCGTTGGGCATCCAGAGGCTGCCCCTCAGGGGGGGGCACTGTCAGGAAAGGAATCACCATTCAACAGCAATAGATCGCCGGATGCAGAGCAGGTGTGTCACCACGCCCATCTCCCCAGCCCTGGCCCTATATAAGACGCTCTTCCGGTGTGCTCAGTGCTGGTTTATCGTCAGCTCCTGTACCCGTGACCTGTCCGTTTACCTGTGTTCCTGTTTTAACCGGCTTGCTTCTTTGACCTGTCTGCATCTTCTCCCTTGATCGACCTTGGCTTACCTGACCACTCTTTGCTCTGACACCCCTGCTGGATCTCCTGTGTACCGACCTTGGCTTGGATCTCACGGACTCTCTCTTGTCTTGCCCCTTTGCTACCTTCCACTTGGCTCATTACTTCCGGACTGATTAACTGTGTATGACCCTCGGCCTGGCATTAACCTTGTGTCTTTTTCCACTGAGCACCTTTAGATCTCCTGGAAGCGGTCCTGGGTGTCCATACCATACCATCCATCCATCCGGATTTCACCAGCATCCAGTGCTCCTTGGGACGTGTCATCTCCTGTCTCACCTCCAGGGGTGATCCGCACCGAGCTGCAAGGGAAGCCCTCTCAGCACTTCGGCCTCAACCAAGGTACCTGACATAACCCTACACTACACTACAGTCCCCTTACACTTAACACTTTCCCTACAGAAACTAGATTTTTGAAGCTAACTAAAGTGGAAAATAGCACCCTAACTACACTAGATATCCCTTTCCTCACACTAATAATTGCTAAATGACACTTTGAAGCAGAAGTAACAGAACTGCTTCCATTCTCTTCCACAGCCCTGGATTAAAATGGTGGAGTTTTAGCGGGGGCCATCTTATATACTGGGGGGCGTATTCACTAATGATTGGCCTCTGGACCCCCTAGTCACTCCAATCACATTCCTAGCATTCTCTTGCCCCCTCAATTGACTTTTACTGATGGTTCAGGTCCAATCACAGGCTTTTAAAGCCCATTTCCTGTCCCATTGCATTTTGGTCGGTTCTGGTTGCCGAATTCCGAACTTTTTCAGCAAAAAGTTCTAAATTCGGCCGAATTTCGAACAGTCAATGTTTTGGGTTGAACCAATGGTCGACCCCAACCGTTCGATCATCCCTAGTGGAGATGGGGGTGCTGCGGCTGCACAGAGAGGCACACAGAATCTGTAGGAGTTCTGTCCATCTCTGCTGCCGACTGGTGAGACAAGGTGGGGGCAGAGACGAGTGGGGCTGCCGCAGCTGCAGGAGAGGTGCAAGGGCCACATGAAATGGTCTAGTGGGACAGATTTGGCCCGTGGGCCTTGTGTTTGATATATGTGGACTATAGTGTTAAGCTGCTTTCTCTAATGGTGAATGTTCTTTAACTTTTATAGTCCAATATTCTCATGGCTATTTTTCTCTTAGAATCGAATGTTAGGGAATGGCACATTCACCCGGCAATAGGCAACACATAGAAACTGACATTACACACATATTGCAGACATTACAGGTATTAATTTGTTACATTTGCATAAATGCGCAAAGGGAATTTTTTTTCACTAATGGACCTTATACGCACACAGGTTTCAATGCAACACATCACAGTAAGAACATGCCCTTTTTTGTTCCGTGATAACATCTGGAATATTATCTGTTAAAGCAAGAAGCAGTGTGATCCGTACAGAAATGGTTATTTTGAAATATAAATACTCTTATATTGCATGTATTTTGTCCTCTATCGTTCATTGATGGATGCAGTCCTCTGATCCATTTCAGTAGGGTTATACTGCCCCCTACAGGAGTAAGCAGTATAACCCTACTGATATGGATTAGAGGACTGCGTCTGTCAATGAATTTAAGAGAAAACAATTTTATATTAAGTCAAAAATCCAGTTATTCTAGCACAATACCCCACAATACAGGCATTCCTTGGGTTACAAACACGATAGGTGCTGCAGGTAAGTTGAATTTGTATGTAGGTTGGAACAGGTAAAATTTTTAGGTGTAACTCCAGTGAACGTAAAATTATTTTTAAGTATTTTGGATAGCATAGGAAAGGGTAACACCCCTGTTACATTTCTTTTTGCTGTCTCAGCCCACTTTCTGTCCTTGTGACAATTGGATTTTGCAAATTTTGGGTTATCATGGAAACAAGGACTGTTGATAACGTTTTAGTGGAGACACCTTTTCCCCATGATAACTTTTAGGCTTCATGTACACTAGCAGCTCCTAAACTTGAGTTTAGGAGCTTCTGGCATTTTTTTTGCCAATGCTCCTAAAGTCAACTCCATAAAAGCCTATGTGTCAATATACACATAGGCTTTTAGCAGAGTTTAGGAGCTGCTGTGGCTAGGTGAGGTTCAACCCTGGAAGAATCACATTCAGGATAGGAAAGTTTTGATCGTTGGACGCAGGAAAACGCAAAACCAGTTTTGCGTTTTCCCACGGCCACGGTACATGATGTCCAAGTGTACATGAAGCCTTACAGGTGTGAATTTCCCTTCCTAGGGGTAGATCTCCTCTCACTTACTGTTGCACTTACTGTTGTCTCCCTCCGTTTGTAAGTATGTATGTATGAGTCTTATGTAATTCGGATGTATGTACAGTATCTCACAAAAGTGAGTACACCCCTCACATTTTTGTAATTATTTTATTATATCTTTTCATGTTATAACAGTGAAGAAATGTCACTTTCCTAAGATGTAAAGTAGTGAGTGTACAGCTTGTATAACAGTCTAAATTTGCTGTCCCCTCAAAATAACTCAACACACAGCCATTAATGGCTAAACTGCTGGCAACAAAAGTGAGTACACCCCTAAGTCAAAATGTCCAAATTGGGCCCAATTAGCCATTTTCCTTCCCCGGTGTCATGTGACTCGTTAGTGTTTCAAGGTCCCCGGTGTGAATGGGGAGCAGGTGTGTTAAATTTGGTGTTATCACTCCCACTCTGTCATACTGGTCACTGGAAGTTCAACATGGCACCTCATGGCAAAGAACTCTCTGAGGATCTGAAAAAAAGAATTTTTGCTCTACATAAAGATGGCAAAGGCTATAAGAAGATTGCCAAGACTGTAAAACTGAGCTGCAGTACAGTGGCGAAGACCATACAGCGGTTTAACAGGACAGGTTCCACTCAGAACATGCCTTGCAAAGGTCGACCAGAAGTCGAGTGCACTTGCTCAGCGTCATATCCAGAGGGTGTCTTTGGGAAACAGATATATGAGTGCTGCCAGCACTGCTGCAGAGGTTGAAGGGGTGGGGGGTCAGCCTGTCAGTGCTCAGACTATATGCCGCACACTGCATCAAATTGGTCTGCATAGCTGTCATCTCAGAAGGAAGCCTCTTCTAAAGATGATGACCAAGACAGCCCGAAAACAGATTGCTGAAGACAATCTGACTGAGGACATGGATTACTGGAACCATGTTCTGTGGTCTGATGAGACCAAAATACATGTATTTGTTTCAGATCTTGTCAAGCTTGTGTGGCGGCAACCAGGTGAGGAGTACAAAGACAAGTGTGTCTTGCCTGCAGTCAAGCATGGTGGTGGGGGTGTCATGGTCTGGAGCTGCATGAGTGCTGCCAGCACTGGGGAGCTACAGTTCATTTAGGGACCATGAATGCCAACATTTACTGTGCTTACTGAAGCAGAGCATGATCTCCTCCCTTCAGAAACTGGGAGGGAGGACAGTGTTCCAACATGATAACGACCCCAAAACAGACCTACAAGATGACCACTGCCTTGGTAAAGAAGCTGAGGGTAAAGGTGATGGACTGGCCAAGCATGTCTCCAGACCTAAACCATATTAAACATCTGTGGGGCATCTTCAAATGGAAGGTGGAGGAGAGTAAGGTCTCTTACATCCACCAGCTTCGTGATGTCATCATGGAGGAGTGGAAGAGGACTTATGTGGCAACCTGTGAAGAAGCTCTGGTGAACTCCATGCCCAAGGGGGTTAAGGCAGTGTTGGAAAATAATGGTGGCCACTCAAAACTTTGAAACTTTGGGCACAATTTGGACATTTTCACTTAGCGGTGTACTCACTTTTGTTGCCAGCGGTTTAGACATTAATGGCTGTGTGTTGAGTTATTTTGAGTGGACAGCAAATTTACACTGTTATACAAGCTGTACACTCATTACTTTACGTTGAAGCAAAGTGTCATTTCTTCAGTGTTGTCACATGAAAAGATATAATAAAATATTTACAAAAATGTGAGGGGGTGTACTCACTTTTGTGAGATACTGTAACTGGGGGACTGCCTGTAAACAGACAACTCAAGAGGATTGTGCTGCTTAACCGGTTGCCGACCGCCGCACGACTATATACTGCGGCGGTCAGCCCCGGCCAGGCAGAGTGACGTATCGGTACGTCACTCGCCTGTCACTGACTTGCGAGCCTATCGCGGGCGGGCGCGCGCCCGCCGAGCCGCGCGCCCGCCGCGGCTCGTTCACAGGCAAGTCAGTGCGTGTGACCGGCGGACTCGATGTCCGCCAGTCACACTGCGATCGCTCCTGTGAAGGGAGAAAGACAGAGCAGCTTGTGTAAACAAGCTGCCTGTCAGTTCTCCCTGTGTAAAAGTAAAGATCTGACCGTTCTACTATGTAGAACGGTTGATCTTTGCTTTTACACCAATAGCAATGTCCCTACACAGTAGAAAGCACGCCCCTAGGACACACTTAACCCCTCCCTGTCCAATAAAGTTAACCCCTTCCCTGCCAGTGTCATTTTTGCAGTAACAGTGCATATGTATAGCACTGATTACTGCAGTAATGTCACTGGTAACCCCAAAAGTGTCAAAAATGTCAGTCAAGGGTCCGATCTGTCCACCGCAATGTCGCAGTACCGAAAAAAAAAATCGCAGATCGCCGCCATTACGCGTTAAAAAAAAAAACACCAAAAATGACAAAAATCTTTCTCTTTGTTAGTAAACGCGATAACTTTTGGGCAAACCAATCAAAATACGCTTTTTGCGATTTTTTTTACCAAACATAGGTAGCATAAAACAAATTGGCCGAAAAATGTTAAAAAATTTTGATTTTTACTTTTTTTTTTGGGGAATTTCATATAAAAAAATGTGAAAAATATTGTTATTTTTGCAAAATTTACGCTCTTTTTTTGTTTATAGCGCGTGATCAAAAAATCGCACAGGTGATCAAATACCACCAAAAGAAAGCTCTGTTTGTGGGAAAAAAAGGACGTCAAATTCGTTTAGGTACAGCGTCGCACAACCGCGCAATTGTCCGTTAAAGTCACGCAGTAAAAAATCGCAAAAAAACCCCTGGTCCTTTAGCAGCCAAATCCTCCGGGGCTTAAGTGGTTAAGGGTTCTAGCTGATGTGTAACACATGTGCTGCAGTAATACACAGTAAAACCCATGCTGCTGTGTCATACATTATTGCAATATGATAATGAGAAAGGATACTGGGGGTTTAGATTTATTTTAACTTTAGCAGAAATTGCACTTACCCCAAGAGCTTTTGCTCTGCCTTTCAGGAATGTTTGATAAAAAGGCAATGAAGTGGCGTTTTGAGGGTTTACAGCTATAGTCTGTTGTGGGTAAGCATAAGGACCCACATACATGAACTGGGCAGGAGGGACAGAATCAAATGGACTGTCTTTAATATCCATAAAGGTTGGGCTTTGGATATGTATTGGAGCAGTCATGGTGGAACCTAGGAAGAAGAAAAAAATATAAAGAAAGAAACTAAAGGAAACATAAGAAATCTGTTAATATATTGTAAAAGAATGAAAATACTGCATCATAGCAATATTTTGGTAATTTGAACATTTTATTGAGAGACCACTTTTTAAAGTATTTATCCAATCATCTGCTCTGCCCGATGTCCAATCATCTGCATCTGCCCAATGCTGCATGTACAAGGCTGTGAATAATGCTGCAACCACCCACACATATGTTTCTCTCCCTCTCCTTAGATCGAACAGTTCGGGTCGACCATCGGTTCGACCCGAACATTGGGTGTTCGAAATTCGGCCGAATTCCGAACTTTTTGCGGTAAAAGTTCGGAATTCGGCCACCAGAACCGCCCAAAATGCAATGGGACAGGAACTGGGCTTTAAAAGCCCATGATTGGCCCAGAAACATAATTAAAATGTGATTGGAGTGACTACGGGGTCCAGAGGCCAATCAGGAGTGAATATGCCCCCCCCATACGCCCCCCAGTATATAACATAGCCCTGCCAAAACTCTAGCACTGTAATACAGAGCCTGTGGAAGAGAGTGGAAGCATTTGTGTTGCTCCAGTGTCATTTTGCAATTAGTGTGAGGAAAGGGATATGCAGTGTAGTTAGGGTACTATATACCACTATAGTTAGATTCAAAAATCTAGTTTTTGTAGGGATAGCTTTAAGTGTTAGGGTGACCGTAGTGTAGTTTGGGGTGACCTGACTCTGCCATGTCAGGGTGACCGTAGTGTAGTTTAGGGTGAACTGACTCTGCCATGTCAGGGTGACCGTAGTGTAGTTTAGGGTGAACTGACTCTGCCATGTCAGGGTGACCATAGTGTAGTTTAGGGTGAACTGACTCTGCCATGTCAGGGTGACCGTAGTTTAGTTTAGCGTGAACTGACTCTGCCATGTCAGGGCGACCCCACTATGCAGATTCTGGGTTAGAGGTATACATATATACATATATAAATATCAAAAACGACAATTTTTAAGAATTTTTTTTGCCTGATTCATAGTCCCTGGTGCATGACCCAGAACCCTAGGCACTTTTTAGGGGCATTTATTGGGTTTTAGGGATTCAAAATTGTGTTTTTTGATTCTAGAAGTTCGGGTTCCATTGATTTCAATGGGGTTCTGGAATCCGAACCGAACTTTCGGGAAATTCGGGTGTTCTGGTCGAACCAAACTTTTCAAAAGTTCGATCATCCCTACTCCTTAGTCTCAGTGAGCTGAATGAAGGGAAAGAGAAGGAGGAATAACCATCTGCAGGTTGCTTTGTTAAAGTTGTGTTTGCTGTCCTGGGTGGTGGGGTTTTCCTCCAGCTCACTGTAGCTGCAGAGTACACTGTAATTGGTTTCTGTGCTGCCTGGGAGGAAAAGAGACTGCTGGGAACTATAGGGGATGTAGTCCCTAAGAGACACTTCTCTACCAAGCCAAGGACGGGAATGGGGTTACTAGTCCCAGGAGGACTGAGAGCTGTAAAAGGAGAAAAAGGGAAAGTGAAGCCAAGACTCAGAGAAGTCTCACATGAGACGTGAGAGTTGACCAGAGACTATACTGCTGAGTTGGAGAGCTGTCTGTTGTGGGTGTTCACTGCATTGTCAGAGAGAGACTGGACTGCTACATCTGTGCAGAGGACACAGCTGTCAGAGAGATCCAGTGAGCTGGAGAAAAGGGGTGTCACTAGATCCGTGAAAGGTCATCACCACAGGGTCCTGAGTTGCCGCCAATGCCTCTGATTCCTGGTACAAGGAAGAGGTTTTATTACAGACTGCAAAGTGGCCACAACTCCAAAATCTATTATGTAATGCTCATCCCCGAAAGAGGTGATGTTTCTTTGGGTCCCCTATTCCTGGAGCCCAAGGTACTGAAAGAAGCAGCACACTCCCTAACTGACCCATAGCATTAAATAGGCTTTAATGTACAGGCAAAAACTTTGCAGGGAAGAAAGAGAGTGGATCTGTGACAGTACTCACCGTCACTGGAAGTTAAAGACAGATGATTAATGGTTTGAATTGCTTCAGATGGGACGGCCATATTTGCCAGCCATATCTCCATATAGGAATATAAAGATTTATTCCCATTTGCCATGAAATCTGTTCTTCCTAAATGCTGTGTATATTACATATCTTTCAATGTCAGACAGGTTTTCCTTTTGTTGTGTATTGGGAGGGAATGTGGATTGCCCTTTCGCATTGTTAAGTGTTAATGACCTCCCATTGTTCTGTCTGTCTGCCTTAAGAGAAACTTATAGGTATGTGGATTGGATGCTAAGGGGGAGGGGGGATTGTCCCACATTGTATATTTTTGTGTACACTGTATGAGAGTGTAAAACTCTGTTCCTATTGGATTGGGAATATCACGTCCAGTCTTCAACAAGGTCCACCTAGGCGGTAACCTTGTGGGTGAAAACTGTATATAAGTCTGTTCAATAAAGAGAGTTATTCTCACTTGACCTCAATACGGAGCATTGTCTCGTACTTAAGGGGGGGGGGGGATTATTTGTATGGGCTTCATGTATGGCTGATTGGAGTGGTCGATAGCTGTCCTGGTGTTCGGGAGCGGATTATCCTAGGCGACTGTAACTCCTTTCGTACTTGGGGTGTCGTTACAGGATCAATCACCAATGATAATGAAAACTCAAAAAACCATCTATCCCTTTCTTCTCCAGCCTTACTGTGCCCGGACCACCCCTTTTTATTCAATGGATTTCAGTTCTTTGAATCAAGGAGGCTCAGAATCCCATGTGGGCCTCACCTAGGACAGTCAGCAAGCAAGTGCAGTCTGCCTAGAAATGCCCACTCCTGCAAACTGACATTAACCCATCAGGGGAGTTTAATACTTTACATAACTCCTCCGAAGAGCCAAACAACTGCTTTCATCAGAGTGGAGGACTTTTGAGATGCTTACTGAGGCAGGATGCTGTTATCTTTTAGGCCTGTTGTGTACAGCAACCTGCTGTTCCAACCAACCATGAACTGCCTGCATTGCATGGAGAAGTACAGGGACCTAAAGATGACATCAGGTTTAAAATAAAGTATTTAATGAAAATGGAAAGGTTTTATTAAAGGTCTTATTAGCATGTTGATGAAGGGGGAGAAACCATGGAAGGCAAATATAAGTTGGTTAACATTCAGCTTTAAAGGACAAACTGAGAGGGTGAATCCCCCCCATGGAAATACAATAGAAACACAGCAATAAAAGCCAGACAAGTTTTTATAGAAGTGCAGTATTGGAAAAAAACAAAGAGTATACTCACCTAGCTGTTCTTTGCTGGCTGTCAGTCCCTGCTCTGTGCGCTACCCTTCCAGTACTCACTGAAATGCTGGGCTGTGGAGGAGGCTGGAGTGACTGCCCCTGGCCTAGCCACTGCCATTCTTACAGCAGAGCGGAGGGTGGGAGGCACAGAATCACTGAGGGCTGTAACTGCCCAAGTTAGCTTTTCAGCTGGCAGGTAAATGGTTGCTATGACTCAGGGCTGTCCTGGCAACCACCCACCAGCTTGTTAATATGAAAAGTTAACTCCGGCAGCTCTAGCCATCCATCCAGTGCTGCTGTGTCTCCCCCACTGCTGGTTACTTGGGTAAGGTAAGAGACTGAAAGGGGCTGCTGGGACACGGCTGTGAAGAAGGGGGGGGGGTGAAGGGGTTGCATGGAAGAGAAGCAGAGAAGGACACTGCTCGGGGGGGGGGGGGGATTTGAAGAGTGGCAAAAGAGGACACTGTTATGGGGGGGGGGGTCATGTGAATGGGGCAAAGGAGAATACTACTGTGAGGGAGCAGAAGGGGGCAGAGGGGGACACAACTTTATGGGGTGATGTGAAGGGGAGCAGAGCAGGACACTACTGTGGGGAGGGTGATGCAATAGGGGGTAAAGGAGGACACTGCTGTGGGGAGTTGATCTTAAGGTGGGCAGAGGAGGACACTGCTGTGTGTGTGAGTGGGGGGGGGGTAATGTAAAGGGAAACAGAGCAGAACACCGCTGTGAGGGGGGGGGGGGGCGGTGAAGGGGAGGTTGGGCAGAAGACACTACTGTAAAGGGGGGCTGAAAATAGTACAATGGGGGGAGGGTGTCTGAGTAGAAGGGGGGTTGAGGACACTGCTGTGAATAAAGGTGGCTGTGATGTAAATTGGGGTTCATAACACTACTGCAAAGGGGATGGAAGGGGGCTAAGGACACTGTTGTGAAGGGGAAACTGATGTGAAATGGGGGATTGGGATATGAAGGGGGGACTAAGGACACTGATGTAAGAATGGGAACCACAGAGGAGCGAGGTGCGAGGAGGAGGTGCTGTCCATTATTCTACCAGCTGGAGTTGAGTCTTAAGGGGATCGCCATCAGAGAGTGGAGGATCACTGGTTGAATAAAGCGCTATACCCAAGCGTTAAGGGTACGTGTTCACTCTAAGGGGGGGAGCACAGCGGTGTGGTGAAGGATCTTGGTGGTTGCTGTATGATCAGTAAAGAAGACCCTGTAGTATACGTCTTTTCTCTACTACATACATCAAGTTTCCCATGCACCCTGGTCTCTGCATGACTCCACCTTGAGAACTTTATGGACTTTAATGAACATTTTGTCCTTTAGAATCCACTTGCTCAATATATTGTGCCTAATATATTAATAGCCATATATTCGTAGCCTTTGATAAAGAGGCTGTATTTAGCGCTGCTAGTGCTTATATGGGCCGTTGCTCTTGTACGCACCTGTTTTTGGATATTGATAAGATATAGCGGCTGCTTATTGAGGATATTGGCTTATGAGATCCCACACCTTGCAGAGTTGCCAGGTGTTGAGTGTCTAATCCATTGAGCATTGTATAACACATAAGCGCTGAGTGGGTGGGATAAGGAATTGCTGTTTCTTTCTTACTCTGTTTGTGAAAGAATGGGATTGTGATATAAGAGGAGGGGGGCTGTGATGTGATCCAGGTAATTGCACAAACATATGATTCGGACCTCTGGATGCTCTATGAAAATTTAATTCAATACCACTGCAATATAGCATGATCCAATTTGCTCCAAGGGAGGAAAAAGAGAATTCCTTCTGATCCCCTAGGAGGCAAATTGATATTCCCTGGATCATCTACCTCTGGTGTTAATACTACTATATAGTATTCAGTTATGTTTAGTACATTTAGGGAATACATTAATGCTCATTTTTAAAACAAACTGCTGAGCTGGCCAGAACTAGTTCTTGAAGGAGTCTATTCCACATTTTCACGGCTCTTATTGTGAAGAATCCTTTCCGTATGTGAAGACGTAAATAGTGTCCCCTTGTCCTCTGTAATGACCTGAAAGTGAAAAACTCTACACCAAGTTCACTATATGGATCACTTTTGCATTTTTTAAATGTACATGTTAATCATATCTCTATTTAAGTGCCTTTTCTCAAGAGAGAAACAATAAGGTAATATAAACTTTCCTCATAGCTGAGCACCTCCATGCCTCCTAACAGTTTGGTTACCCTTCTCTGCACTTTCTCCAATTCTCCAATATCCTTTTTTCATAAATTGTTGCCCAAAACTGAACTGAATATTCAAGATGAGGTCTTACTAATTATTTGTACAGGTAAAAATGATTTCTCTCACTCTCTAGAGTCTATACCTCTTTTAGTACAAGAAAGTATTGTAGCACCCTTCTAGATAAGTGCTAGGATTATGTAAATTTAGTTCTGGCTCACTGTATACAGTGGAGCTGCTGCTCTTCTCAGGTCCCTCACTGGTGCTCTTGGCCCCTTCCTCCTGTCAAGTACCCCCACAGCAAGCAACCTACTATAGGGGCAACCGAGCCGAGCCATTGCTCCATGTTTCCATTCAGTCACAGTGCCGTGGCTTGGCCCCATCCCCCTCTCCTCATTGGCTGATTGACTAATTGACAGCAGTGGTAGCCAATGGTGCCCGTTGTATGTCTCAGCCAATCAGAAGGGAGAGTCCCGGACAGCCGAGTTTCTAGTGCAGCATCGCTGGAACGAAATGGGACTCAGGTAAATATTAGGGGCTGCTGCATACTGAAAGTTTTTTGCATCAAGATAAAAACCTTCTGCCTTTAGAAACACTTTAAGAAAATTTTGTTTTGGTGCACTGTAACCAGTGTGGCTGTGTTGATTGTTTTGGTTTGTTCTATGTTCCAGTACTTTCAGGATTGACTGCTTCCCTCTGATTCGGCCAGAAAGCTGTAGAAATTAGTAGGCAGGGGAGCTGTAGAAATTAGTGGGCAGGGAGAGATTAATCAGCAGCTAGATATTCATACAGGCCTGTCCAATCCCTGGGGAGGGTCACCCAGATGGCAGTTGGGAGCCTGTACAACACTTTAGGACAGAGAACAGTGGGGTCTTTTTCCTTAGAATGAGATTACAGCCTAAGGGGGGCTGCTTAGGGGGTGGAGGCCTTAGGTGGGAAACCTAGATACTCCAAAATTCTGCACAGTAACAAAAGGGCACTGTTCTCTAGGTTCCCACTCCAGGACTCTGCTGAGGACAGGGAAACAACCAGTGTCCTGAGACCCTATGAGAGCTGGATCAGTCCATAGCTACCTTTGGCACTTACATCCCAAAGAACACAGTCACCCAGGAATCACAATTTAGGGTCAATGCTTAAAATTACCCAGGACAGCTACACACCTTCCAGCTTCCTCCAGACATAGTCCAGTGAGGGAGACAATCCTTCTACAGACCCACTCCTTCTGGGGAAGTCCTACAGCCAGCTCCTCAGAAAGATCACTTCAGGTTCTTAGCTCTGCCACAGCTGAAACCTCAGAGAACAGCTACACAGTCCACAGGCTGCCTCAGGGGCAGTAGCCCCAGAAGATCTGGAAACCTCACTGCAAAGGAAAGAACCATCTCTACAGGGCTTTATATTTATCAACTCCCCAACCGCCCTCTGGATGCTCCTCTCCAGGGACTGGCTAGGCCATGATAAATAGTCAGGTTGGTCATTTTAATCTCCCTGCCTAGGCGCTGAAAGATTTTTCCAACGGCAGGGTGAAGAAATCAAACTCCCAGCATGTGAAACACTGAACAGACCAGTACAAACAATCACTGCTCCCTTGACTACAGAAAGAGCCAAAAACTAAATGTGTCTAGCATCCTACGCTAGAAGGGTGCCACACTTTGTTCCTATTTTTAATATAGGGACCACATTGGCCTTACGCCAATTCAGCAGTACTAGTCATTAAAGAGTATCTGAAAATTAGAAATAATGGCTTTAAAATAACAGAGCTCAACTCTTTTATGGAATCGTGGGTATATGCCATCTGGTCCAGGGGATTTATTCAACTTTATTTTGTCCTAATGTTTCTGGACGATGTTAGTTTTGAGCCATTGTAGAACATTTGGGGCTATGTCAATTCTATTTTCATTACAAACTTGAGCTCCCCCATACTGTTTTGTATACACAGAGCTGAAGAAGGTATTAAATACATCTTCCTACTCTTTGTCTTCAGTCAACAAATCAAAATTATTTTGTAAAGGGCCTGACCTTTTTACTATTAGTATATTTAAATCATTTTTTTTTTTTTAACTGACATTAATTTTGAATTTTTGAGGCCTTGTTTTCTTTTTTACAAATTGTAGTATATTCTTTGTAATTCCTAAAGTCATACTAAAGCCAAAAAACATTTTTTACCTTAATGCATTCTTTGCATTAAGGTAAAAACTTTTTCTATTTCTCTGTCCCCCCCTTTCTGTGTGAAGGGGAAGAGAGGAGAGATTAGATCCAGCACTGTGCACGGCTGCATTTATTCTCCCCTTTCTTTCTCTTTACACAGTACTCAAGCAGCAACAAGGTTCATTGGCTCCTGCTGCTGTCAATCAAATGTAGTGAGAAGGAAATGCGGGGGGGGGGGGGGTGTTAAATCCCATTGTATAAGTCAATGGAGCACGAATCCATGACATGTAGCTCAGGAGAGAGCAGATACTGTGTGCTTCCATAGCAAGCTGTTTGCCATAGGGACACACAAAGAGGAGGTGGAGCTAGGATCGCTGTCGCTGGGCCAGAGAAGAGAAAGATCAGGGTCACTCTGTGCAATACCACTGCACAGAGCAGGTGAAAATAACATGTTTGTTATTTTAATTTAGCAAAACAATTTTTTCACTTTAGTAACATGATTTAAATGATGATAGTGTTCCTTGATTTGTATATTTTTCAATGCATATTATTTATAGCTTTTTTTATCTTTGGGCCTCAGCCATGTAGGTTTTACTTTTAGCCCTTTTTAAACTTATTGCCAATGGGAATATATTTTGCACTGTGTTCGCATTTAGGTGATTTGAAGAATTCCTATCTCTGTTCTGTGTTCTTTAATGTTAAACATTATGCACACCAGATTTAATGGATATAAATGTTGTCATTAAAGTGGGTGTAATACACAGAGATGAAAAAAAAAATCCTCCTACATAATTTTTACCTGTTTATCTGCATGTTTTTCAGATTGAAACAAGTACACACGATAGAGAGATATGCTTTGTTCATATGTTATGTCACAGATTTACAACCACTTTAAATAAAATAATGGTATGATTACTGCTACGCCGATGTTTTATATGGACATCAGTAATTAGCTTAGCATGGTTTGAGATTAACCGGTCCGGCGGGGCAACATTTCTAGCTGGGGCTTCTATAAACTGTACCGTAAAATTGTCTTGTAATAGGTTTATACATTTTCACTCCATTTACTGTTCCAGCAGTGCCATTACCACAGTCAATTTCAGGATAGTTAAAATCCCCCATTATTATCACTGTCCCAGCCCATGCAGCCCTTTCTATCACTCATGCTGAAAAGAGACCCGTTTTCTAAATTGAACTGAATAGCTAAGATCTCTAAGAAGACTATTTTAGAAAAATGATTAAAAGGTGGGGAGAGTAGAATGGAAGACGTGGATGGGGTGAAAGGAAAGGGTGGGAGCTTTGAGGAAATGTCCCATGGAGCTCAACCACCTATATCTCTAAAGTGCCAAGAAGTATTTGATCCTTGGATCCCACAACTTAACCAACTATCTCTCTAAAGTTGCATGCCAAGAAGTATTTGATCCTTGGATCCCACAACTTAACCAACTATCGCTCTAAAGTTGCATGCCAAGAAGTATTTGATCCTTGGATCCCACACCTTCTAGAACCAATCAAGTTTTGTCTTCTAGTAGAGCAGACAGTTTTTCTGTTGATCATAAAAGATCATAAAAGATAATAGCTTTGCTCTCACCAGTTTGAAGCATGATTTCCATATTCTGAATATTGCTATTATAGACACTAGAGATATCTACTGTATGTGATTAGTTTTGTAGTAGGCTTGGATATATCCTTTATAGGTTTACTGAGTAGGTCCTTAGAAGGTAGAGTAGTAATCGTACTGGAAATATTTGATTCAGGAAAGCAGGGTCATCATGGCAAAACAACTCTAAATCATAAAGACTAAAAGAACCAGGAAATGACTGTACTGAATAAAAGCTTAGCAGGTGCCTTATTTATGATGAAACAAAAACTTACTTGTGTTCTGTAACCAGTATAATAAAAGTTACATAGTGACAGAGTTGGTTTAATAAACTAACTAGGAAAAAAAAAAAGGTAAATTGCTCCAAGGAAAAAGCATCACTATACATATAGAGAACTCTCTGTTAGTAGCATAGCAAATACTTTACAATATAATCATGTTCTATCTATTGCTGCTGTTTATGGAACATCACCGAGTATAAAGTACAAATAGAGAGACATCTGGCAATGCACCTTTGGAATTGCATGCTAATAAGCCTCTACAAAAGAAGAAAAGACCTATGCATAATACCATTTTTTGGCTAGTGGGCCTATACCACAGGGCATTTAAAATACAGAAGTTCAGAAGCAAAAATCATTTTATGGCTTACCTACCTTGCTTTAGCTAGAACAGCAGATGTAGCATTTTTAATAGAAAGAATGTGAAATAAAAGTGATATATTTCGGTGTAATATGAATACAGAATATGCACTCCACTGGATACTTTGACAGGACCGAGGAAGAGGAGTAAGCTGACTATATAACACTTGTTGCTACAAAAATATACTCCTACTTTAAAGTATCATATGACCTTTGCTGGACTAGAACACTGACCCAAGGGCAGTTCTATATCAACCTCATCAATATGTGCCTTTAAGCTTTTTTACATAATGAGCAAAGCTAAAAGCATTACTAAAACCACAACAGTAAAATCAGTGTGTATATCCAGTAAAGCATGCTTGTTAAGGACTTGCCGACCACCCGCGCACCCCCATTGGGCAGCGGGGAAGCTGATCCACGGGGGCGGCGGCTGTGATTGCCCCTGGGAATCCACGATTGCTCCCCGTGGAGAGAGAACAACGGTCTGCTGTTGTAAACAGTTAGTAAACACTCCCCTAGGCTCACACTTAACCCTTTGACCGCCCCTGAGTTAACCCCCTTCCCTGCCAGTCCCCGTGCATATTTTGAGCACTGATTATTGTAGTAATGTCACTGGTCCCCCCAAAAGTATCAAAAATGTCATCATAAGTCTGCTCTGTCTGCTATGATCTGATTCGCATTGGGAAATATCGGTCTGTCTTGGTCTCTCTGGCCCTGAGGAAGCCTTGTGCGAAACACGTTAACTTGCTGGGGACCCTTAGACCGTGCTCCATCAGAGACCCTATTACCATCTTCTGATACCCCGTTACATAGTAGGTGAGGTTGAATAAAAATAATAGTCCATCCAATTCAACCTGTGTAGGTGTCTGTGGTCATAATCATTTCCCATACCCCTGAATGTTTTGATCCTTGAGGTGTACATCCAAGAGTCTTTTAAAAATAGCCATACTCCCCGCAGTTTCTACCATTTGTGGTAGAGAATTCCACAGTCTAGTAGCCCCTACTGTAAAGAACCCACTGCGTAGCCTGAGGTTAAAACACTTCTCCTCTAATCGCATTGTATGGTCTTGTGGCCTCATGCATTCCTTGCAACTCAATATTTTTTTTTTTCTATGTTGGGATCACCATTGAGGTATTTATAAATTGCTATCATGTCTCCTCTCAGGCGTCTCCTCTCCAGGGAGAATAATTCAAGCGCTTGTTAGCGCTCTTCATAATTAAAGTCCTCCAGTCCCAAAATCAGTTTAGTTGCCCTTCTCTGGACTCTCTCCAGCTCCAACACATCCCTTCTGAGGACTGGCGACCAAAACTGGACAGAATAGGATAGCCAAGCTAATCTACATCATAGCTGAAGTCTGCCCCAGCCGAGGATATATCACAAACCTCTCCATCATTTGGCACGTTTTTAGCTGCTGGTTGTTTATACATCCATTTTGAAGAACTGGTTTGCAAAGCCTTCTTAATTTAATTTCCTGACTTTTTATGATTATCTTACGCTTTCACATGTTTTATAAATCATTTTATCCTTAACTGTGTGGAGGTTTGTGAATCACAGGACTGTGGTTCGGATCCAATGACTAAAATTGTCTAGCCTGCCACAGCGTTTTTAGAAATCATTGTTGCTAATATTGTGTCACTCCTTCCCAGGAGTTTTTTTCATTAGCAGCTAGGGACCTTAGTGCTGGTTATTCCAAGAATTGTCACTTTTAGACTGCGCCTGTTCATCTTGTGGCTTATATTGACTGGCTACTTAGTGTAATTCTGGGGGTTACAGGTATCGACCTAGGAGGTTCCAGCTACTTGCAGGTACAAGGTTAGAGCATCTGGTAAAAGGTGCCTCTCTCTCTCCCTTGCTTTTTCTTTCTGTGGTCCTGACACTTCCGTACTCTTGACCTTTCCGAAGTTTATAATACACCCCCTGCTTTTTGAAGAATTCATATTCCTTTGGCCCAAGTTCTTTCATTGTGCATATTAGTAATCAACCTTTTTTTTTTTTTGCGCACTATTTTTTGCAGATTTAACTGTGGTCTTTCCAATTGTGTTCAAGGGGTTTAATTAATCAATGATCAAAGCTTTGACAGAGTCACTTTCCCACTGGCTGCCTATTCCAAATGGAGAAAAAAGTAGCATGCTGTTCGCATCCAAAGATGAGGCACATCTGCCGACTCTCCACCTTGCATAGGGGAACCTAGAACTTGTCTTCCTAACCACCACTTCCATTTCTATACAACATACTACACCATTCCATGCACATCAGTGTGTTCTCCAGGCGTCAAGACGTGGGAAAAAAGTGTGGAAACTCACCCAAGATCTCCCCACCTCAAAAATGAAAAAGTGTGTGTGTGTATAAATACCTTTTGAGGAGCGAGGGTCACTCTAGCAACTTGGTAACTGGACGCAGCCCACAAAGAGTGGAGCGGGCAGATGACAGGTCCGTGTCCACTCAGCATATGCAGAATAGACACGGACACAGCCCACTCTACTCCATGGGCCCTCCGATCTGATCCACCCAGATAGAAGGGGACGGATCACCTTCTGTTTTTTTTTAAGTGAATTGAATTGGAAATAGGCGGGTGTAAACAGACATGAGTCCATTTACATCTGCCAACCTTTAACAGGTGGACCGGATCAGACCAATTGTGTGAAAGGGGCCTAAGGCTGCTTTCACATGGATGCACTGTGGTTATCCTGCACCTCAACTGACCACAATCTTCACTTCTTCCTCAGGATTCCTGCCGGTATCGCTGGCTGCTGCTGTCCCCCAGGCGGGTATGGTTGGTGGCTGCTGCTACCTGTCATCCAGGGCTGGTACTGCTGGTTGGCACTACTGGTGGATACTGCTGGCGGATACTGCTGGTGGGTACTGCTGACTGGTACTGCTGGTGTTTACTGCTGGCTGGTACTGAGGTTGAGCACTGTTGGATGGTACTGCTGGTGGGTACTGGTGGTGGGTACAGCTGGTTGTTAGTGCTGCAGGCACTGCTGGTGGGTACTGCTGGCTGGTATTCCTGGAGGGTACTGCTGGCTGGTACTGTTGGTGGGAACTGCTGGCTGGTACTGCTGGTGGGTACTGCTGGCTGGTACTGTGGGTGGGTACTGCTAGCGGGTACTGTTGGTGGGTACTGCTGGCTGCTACTATTGGTGGGAACTGCTTGCGGGTACTGCTGGCTGGTACTACTGGCTTATACTGTTGGTAGGTACTGCTGGTGGGTACTGCTGGCGGGTATTTTTTGGTGGGTACTGTTTACTGGTTCCTTATCCACCATTCATTCAGTATGACAGGAAGCATGCGGCTGCAGTATAGAGCAGAGCTGATGCTTCCTGTATCGCTCATCTCACAGGCGGAGTACATTTGGTATCACTCCGCCTTTGACAAGAGCCAGCACTATACAGGAAGCATTGGCTCTGCTTCCTCTAGTGCCGGCTCCGTTCTTCACACTGATGCTCGGGGGTGGCGGGTCGGGAATCCTCAGTCTGGGCTTACCGACCGGCCATGCCTGAGCAGGAGGTGGTGCTGGGATCCTATTGGGGGGGCACCAGGACGCGCCTGCTAATAAGAGCGGTGTTCCTGATGTAGAAAAAGTACTGGAATGCCATTCCTATGCTTTCCTGCAGGACTCAAGCCCTGGTGCTCTCTCTGGATTGGGGAAAACCAACGCTCACTGAGAGAGCAGGTCATTTCCTCAGCCTGCTGGGCAAATATAACCAGTTACATACGTACATGTTTGTTCAGTGAGCACAAAGCTGTAAAAATGATTTAGCTGCTGAGCTGACTACAATATAATGTGGCATTTTACATACTTTCACCTAAGTTCAATATAAACATAAATCACAGTAGATAGTTTACAGTTAAATGTAAAAACAACCTACAGTTAATAAACAGTTGCTCAACAAAGGGAAATTTTTTCCTGTCCTTCCCTTAAAGTATTCTAAACCCACAACAGTAAAATCAGTCTGTATATGCAGTAAAGCATGCTTGTTATACTCACTGTAGAACCTAAGGGGTTAACCCTCCGCATGGTGTAAAAAGGCTGTTTTACCCTGTCTTCTCTAATTCTTCCCTTTTTCCACAGTCCCCAAACCATCTCCTGATAGAACAGAGCTTTGGGGGCACTCTGCACATGCTCAGTTTGATGTGTAGTGCTAGAGAGTTTTTTTTTTTTCTAAGGAGAGTGCATGTAATCAGCACAGTGCCAATCAGCACTGTCCAGACAGAGGGTCAGGGGTCATATAGCCTCATAGGACATTCGGGGGGGGGGGGGGAACTCCTCCCACAAGCTTTAACCAGACACTGATAAAGTCAAAATCCTGCTCTAACTGCTGATGAGAAAAGGTGTTCAGCAGTTTATATTTACTAAAACCATTGCATTTCCATGTTCTGTATACTGTGGGAGACCAGATATAGTGAATGCATGGTCCTTGGTTAAGTAACACTTTAACAAGGAATTTTAATTTGCTCTAAACTTTTGTGTACAATGTGGGGTTAGGCTTTAAGACTGGGTTCACACCTATGCAGGCTGCAGTTTACATATTCCAGGTGCATTTTGTGTTTTTCACAGAAAACTATGTTAAATGGACCGTAGTGTGTTTCTGAAAAACTGAAAACACGCTAAAAAATTCATAGGTGTGAACCAGACCTAAGAATTCAACTTCTTATTTCATATCAACATGGAATTATGCAGCCTGCCACACTTTCCAGCCTCTTTCAATTTGCTGCTATAGCTGTATTCTTCTCACCCTGAAGAAGTCCATGCCACATAGTGGACAAAACGCGTCAGTGCTTCTACACTCGCACCCCCTGGTCCACCTCCACACCAGCTTGTACCCCTTCATCCATCACTCCCCTGCTATCTCCAGCCCGCTGACCACACACTCAGGAAGGGAAGCTGACCTATCACGGAACTTGCCAACGGAGTTGATACACTCCTCAATTCCAGTGTGATATGCCTTGACCTTCACCTACATCGATCTGCATCGCAACGGGTGATATCCCATTTGGACAGCAAACAGATGCTCATCCATACTCGCACCATTGCGATCTGAGGCTACTATGGAGCCGACTGAGGCTTCTCTGCTCCCAGCATACCCAATGCAATTACATAGTAACATAGTAACATAGTAGTTAGCCCCCGTTCACATGCAAGCGATCCTACTTCGGGTGGCGACCTCCGAGGTCGCGGTGCGAGCAGCGCTCCGCGACCTCGGAGCGGCCGCCACGGACTTCATAACATTGAAGTCTATGGCGGTCGCCTCCTGGTCGCCCCAAAGAAGCTCTGGACCCTTTTTCTAAGTCGGAGCCACTTGTGTCGCTCCTATTAGAACGGGTCCGCAGCTTCCCTATGGGAGGCGACCTACGGTGACCTGTGAGGAGACCAGGTCGCCTTAGTGTGAACGGGGGCTGAAGGTTGAATAAAGACAATAGTCCTTCCAGTTCAACCTGTGTAGGTGTGTGTGGACGTATTCATTTCCCATATCCATGAATGTTTTTATCCTTGAGATGTACGTCCAAGAGTCTTTTAAAAGTAGCCATACTCCTCCCAGTAACTACCATTTGTGGTAGAGAACTCCACAGTCTTGTAGCCCTTACCGTAAAGAACCCACTGCGTAGTCTGAGGTTAAATAGCTTCTCCTCTAATCGCATTGTATGGCCTCGTGTCTTCATACATTCTTTGCGACTGAATAGTTTTTTTTCTATGTTGATATCACCATTGAGGTATTCATAAATTGCTATCATGTCCCCTCTCAGGCGTCTCTTCTCCAGGGAGAATAATTTAAGCTTTTGTAAGCGCTCTTCATAATTAAGGTCCTCCAATCCCCTAATCAGTTTAGTTGCCCTTCTCTGGACTCTCTCCAGTTCCAACACATCCCTTATAAGGATTGGCGACCAGAACTGGACAGAATACTCCAGATCCGGTTGGACCAGAGTTTTATAAAGTTGGTAGGATTATAGTTTTATCTCTGGAAAACATCCCCTTCCTTATGCAGTTGAGAGGAAGCTAGTGAGAAGGATTCCCATGACTTTTGGTAAGGCTGGCGACAGGTAATGAACATGCCTTGAGCAACGGCAATCTCTGCTGTAACAATCCCTTTTGAAGTGCGGTGAGCAAGCTAGACACATGACAGTGAGTAATCCATCTGACACACTTCCCAGCTTGGGATGTCTTTCATGATTTTTCTTGAAGTGTCTTGCTCCCCATGATGTGCTGAGAGGAATCCCTTTATTCAATCTGGGACTCACTCCGTCTGTCTTTTCAGCTGTTCTTTTCCCTGTGACCACACAGGATAAGGACTGCCTCTTCTGAGGTGCCCTAACTTTACCAGTTTGGTGAAGGGACTGTAATGTGTTTATTTACTTGAAGTGCTTATTGTTAGGTACCTGTTAGGTAAAGTCCGAAGTGGAGCTTGAGTGCTGAGGATTCAGTTGAAAACATAGTCAGAGATCAGGCCGGCAACAGATCGGGCAAAGTGGTATCCAAATGTAATCCAAAGAATGGTCAGGCAGGCAGAAGTCATACACAAGCTGGCGGTGAAGTACAGATTCGGCAGGCTGAAGAGGGGTCAAGAATACAGGCAAAAGTTCATACACGATGGTCAGTAAAAGAGCAAACAGCAGACCCAGGAAGATATTCCAAAACAAACGGGCATTGAGGAACAGGAAGTGCTGCTTTATGAAGGCTGGGTAAATTGTACATTGCTCATTGTTCATTGTTCACAGCTGGTTAAATTGTATATTGTTCGCAGCTGGCAGCAGGTGGAGCTAGTGAGTCCAAAAGTAAAGCATCAGGCTGGAAAATCACTGCAAAAACTCCAGAGCTTCTTTGTGGCACAACAGATAAGGCTGCAAGCTATAAAACAGGGAAGCTCCCGGTTCAAGGACACCCAGGTACATGACACTTATCATGTTTGGATCATAGGTGAATGGTGAGAGGAGATGTCCACATTGATTTCTGTATAGCTGGAGTTCAGCTGACATCACTGGGGTTTCCTGCTACTCACCCCTACCTGAACCTAATACATCATTGTTATCCAACACATTTAATTATCAATATGTACATCTGGTGTTTAGTTCTACCCAGGATGTGTGTGCTTTTATGTGACTACCCAGGATGTGTGTGCTTTTATGTGACAACATTGTCGTCATTTTTTAACCTACCTTAGTGTAGTCTGCCTTTACTTTGCATTTGATTTCGTAATTTTGTTATCAATAAAGTTTACTCCTTTGGGATAAACCACAGTCTGCCCATTCCCCTCCTGTATCTTTCTGAACTCTTTTGAGTCTTTTCCCATAATTTTTCTGACAATTCTTCTCCGTACTTCACTGTAACCATTTATTTTCATCATACAGTCAAACGCTGAACTTTTTACTGTACCTGCCTGGTAGCAGTATCAGATGATTATTAACACAAAGCAAGCCACAGATGAATCTTGACAATTTTTTTACTCTATCTTTGTCAGCGCCTGGACCTAAACCTAAGACCTCTGCTGTGTCTGGCAATGACTTTTATCTGAGCTACCTGGACAGGGCCCTGTCTGATCCATTGGACAATATTGCCTTATACCTTAACTTCTGCTGAACCACAAACTCTTTGCTCCTTCCATGAACTTCCTGATTTAATCTGATTTTATCTGTCATGAAAAATATATATAAATCCCTAGAGACACACACATTTATTGTTGCCCACTGCTCAACATGTTCTCACCAGCCATACGCATATATGCAGTAGCAGGTTGGGTGGACCTTAAAGTGGTTCAAAAGCCTAAACATTTTTTACCAAAATGCACTCCCCACATCAAGGTAAAAGATGTTTAGGTATCAGTATCAACCCCTCAACCCCCATATACTTACCTGAGCCCTCATTCAATCAAATGTTGTGCCCATTTGTAGCGGTTCTTTCCTCTTCTCCCAGCTCTAACAGGCTTTGCTGGGAGCAGGGATTGGGGCTGAACTGTGCTGTCTGTGTCTTTAGACGCAGGAAACGTGGTCAAGGTGTGAGCCCACAGGTGGTACCCGATAGGAAGCCGCTTCCTGTTGGGTACTCCTGAGAAGAGGAAGAGCCAGGAGCGCCAGGGGGGACCAGAAAACATGAAGTTTGTGTCCGTTCTGTGCAAAACCATTGCACAGAGCAGGTAAGTATAACATGTTTGTAAAGTCAAACTTTTTTTTTTAATAACAATCACTTTAATGACCCTAACACCATCCATGGGGAACCACTCTTTTGTGCTGAGAGTGCGCTCCCAGCACATTGACCAAGCTGTCATGGACATGTCCCCATCATTGTTTCCCACCATCTCTGAAGGGAGATTCAAATCATGTGACTACTGTGGTAGTGATTTTTTTTTTTTTTTACACAGGTAATCTTGAAGAGGTATCTGGGGGTCTAAAAGACCCCAAACCCCTCCTCTGCACTTAAAAGCATTCAAAACGCCAAGTTTGGCTGTTTTGAATGCTGTAATTTTTTTGAATTTGGCGCAGAGTACCCGAAAGTGATGTCATAACATCACTTACGGGTTTTTACATGGAGACCCGATCAGAGCCAAATGCGGCTTTGATCGGGTCTTCGGCGGCCGTGCAGGTAGGATGCCTGGGTCTCCCGGTGGGAGGGGAGACCCGGGCGAGCCGCGTAAGGCGGCGGGAGGGGGGGACGTCCCCTCCCGCTCCTTGTAATGACAGCCGAGCGGCTTCTCAGCTGCATCAGTTGTCATTACAATACAGCCGACTGTCGACTATGGACACCGGTACCGGGGTGATGCCTCTAGCTGCAGGCATCACTCCGGTACAGCACTTTCCCAAAATATTGGCAATATCGGTACCCTCAGGGGCTGACTCCGATATATCGGGGAAAGTGCAGATCGGGCCTTGATATATCGGCTTTGCCGATAATCGGTCGATCCCTAATTAAAGCCCGTTATAAAGGGCAACCGGACAGTGGCAGCAAGGGTTTAAACTTCACAGCACATGCTAACACTTCTTTTTAAACTCATAAACTATTGTTTTACTTTAAGGCCCCTTTCACATGAGCGGACCAATCATTTCTGCCTCTCAGTTTTTCAGGTGGACCTGAAAACCACAAAACAAGGTGTCTCATGCTAAAATGACTGTTTAGCTCTTGGGCTGAAAATGTATCTCTTATTGGTTATTGGGCTGAAAATGTATCTCTTAGAGCCGGTTCACACTGAGGCGATCCGACTTCGGGGGGCGACCTGTGAAGTCGCGTGCACCGCTGTGCACCGCGACTTCGGCGCGACTTGCGGGGACTTCACATAATGGAAGTCTATGCAAGTCGCTCCCAGGTTGCCCCAAAGTAGTACAGGACCCTTTTTCTAAGTCGGAGCGACTTGTGTCGCTCCTATTAGAACTGGTCCTGTACTACTCAATGGACCGCGACTTGTCAGGCTGACAAGTCGCCTGACAAGTCGCGCTAGTCTGAATGGGCTCTTATTGGTTATTGGGCTGAAAATGTATCTTTTATTGGTTATTTCTAGGGTTGAGCGAACACCTAGATGTCCGTGTTCGACGGGTTCGGCCGAACTTTAAAAAAAAGTCCGGGTCCGTGTCCCGGACTTTTACCGAACTTTTCCCGGACACCGAACCCCATTGAAGTCAATGGGGACCCGAACTTTAAGGCACTAAAATGGCTCTAAAACACCAAAGGAAAGGGCTAGAGTGCTGCAAATGGCAGCAAAACGTAATTAAGAGCATGGCAAGTGCTCTGCAAACAAATGTGGATAGGGAAATAACTTAAAACAACAAAAAAAAAACAGAAAAATAAAACAATGTTCTTCTTCATCTCTGAAGGACGAGGCCCATATGGAGTAGGAGGGAGGTTGAGGTGGTGGTGGATGTGGCGGTGACATAGGCGTGCGCACAGGGTGTGCTGGGTGTGCCTGGGCACACCCTAATCACCTAGGGCACATAGCATTGCCAGTGAGGAGATGGGAAAGATCTCCCTGGGACCTGCTCTGCTCTATTTCTCCTTGCCTACAGGTACATGGCCCCGATACATTACTCTCCCTGCTGGCAAACACATGCATGTGTATTTCAACTTTGGGGTGCACACCTTAATGCAATAGGCTGCGCACACCTATGGGCGGTGTAGGTGGAAGCGGCGGTGGAGGAGGACCAGGGCCGGATTAACAGCATCATGGGCTTGGTGCTGAGGATTTTGAAGGGCCTTAAGGGCCGTGCCTTGCCATGCACCCAGAGGAGGAAGGGTGCAGCCATGCATGCCTAATTCAACATGGGATGCTGTCTCTGAAGCCCATAAACACATCCATGCATCGCCAACTGTCCCTCCTTGTCCGGCCTTCACGCTGTGTGGGGAGGTTCTGAGGGTGCTGCCTGGGGAAGCGAGCATAGAAGCCAGACTTCTGTGTTTACAAGTGACAGAAGAGCGGTAACAGTGAATATGGCCAACCCGGGGCCTATATAAAAGGTAGGGGCCTGGAGCTGCAGCTCCAATAGCCCCTACATTAATCTGGCCCTGAGGAGGAGGACGAGGTAGCCAACACTGCTTCTTTTCAAAAATTTTAAATGAGGGTACACCCCAAAAGAGTGAGAAAGAGCAAAAATGGAACAATGGGTGGGTAAGGTCGGTATCCATTGCTATTCTGCATAAGGTACGGAAAAGTCCCGTGGGATCCATGCCTGGTTCATTTTAATGAACGTGAGCTTGTCCACATTGTCTCTGGACAGGCGGCTGCGCTTGTCTGTTATAACGCCCCCAGCCGTGCTAAATACCCGTTCAGATAATACACTGGCTGCAGGGCACGCCAGCACCTCCAAGGCGTAAAGGGCAAGCTCAAGCCATGTGCCCAATTTGGAGACCCAGAAGTTGAAGGGGGCAGACCCGTCATTCACTACATGTAGGCGTGTGCACACATACTGCTCCACCATGTTGGTAAAATGCTGCCTCCTGCTAAGACGTTCCATCTGAGCTGCTGGTGCTGCTGTTTGTTGTGGCGTGCTGACAAAGCTTTTCCACATTTCGGCCATGCTAACCCTGCCTTCTGAGGTGCTGGCGGTGCCCTGGTTGCGTTGGCGACCTCCTCCTCCTCCTCCTCTGCCTTGTGCTTCCACTGTGGCCCCGCTGTCAGATGGGAATGCCAGCAGCATGGCGTCTACCAGCGTGCGCTTGTACTCGCGCATCTTGCGATCGCGCTCCAGTGAGTGAATTAAGGACGGTACGTTGTCCTTGTAACGGGGATCCAGCAGCGTGGCCACCCAGTAATCAGCACAAGTTAGAATGTGGGCAACTCGGCGGTCGTTGTGGAGACACTGCAGCATGTAATCGCTCATGTGTGCCAGGCTGCCCAGAGGCAACGAAAGGCTGTCCTCTGTGGGAGGTGTATCGTCCGTGTCCTCTGTATCCCCCCAGCCACGCACCAGTGATGGCCATGAGCTGGCCTGGGTGCCACCCTGCTGTGAACATGGTTCCATCTCCTCCTCCAGCTCCTCCTCCTCCTCATCCTCCTCATCCTCCAGAACTGTGCCCCTGCTGGACAATTGCGTCCCTGGCGTTTGCGTGTGCAGGAACCCACCCTCGGAGCCCCTTGCGAATGACTGCCCTGAAAGCCTTGGAAATGTTACCTCTTCATCCTCCTCCTCCTCCTCATCCTGTGCCACATCCTCTTCCATCATCGCCCGAATTGTTTTTTCAAGGAGGCATAGAAGTGGGATAGTTAAGCTGAGAACGGCGTCATTGCCACTGGCCATGTTGGTGGAGTACTCAAAACAGCGCAACAAGGCACACAGGTCTCGCATGGAGGCCCAGTTAAATTAAATAGCGGAATAGAAAATATGATCCAAAAAAAGTGTATGTATATCACACGTACACAACCACACTGGGCCCCAATTACTATTGTTTGTACCCCTAAAAGGCTAGATGAGGAGTAGGGGGAGTATGGAACAGGCAGCACCCTCAAACCTTCAGAAGTATGAGATGAACCCCAACAACTTGGAAAGGTGGATCTCTCTCACACGTACCGACACAGACTATCCCGCAATTCAATTGATCCTCAAAGGTTTTTATTGAATAGCGGAATAGGAAATATGATCAAAAAAAGTGTATGTATCTCGCACGTACACAACCACACTAGGCCCCAATTACTATTGTTTGTACCCCTAAAAGGCTAGATGAGGAGTAGGGGGGGTATGGAACAGGCAGCACCCTCAAACC
Organism: Pelophylax lessonae; assembly: GCF_965119305.1. Classification (NCBI taxonomy): domain Eukaryota; kingdom Metazoa; phylum Chordata; class Amphibia; order Anura; family Ranidae; genus Pelophylax; species Pelophylax lessonae. The sequence continues at coordinate 243,314,856 of NC_138776.1, forward strand.
TTCAGAAGTATGAGATGAACCCCAACAACTTGGAAAGGTGGATCTCTCTCACACGTACCGACACAGACTATCCCCCAATTTAACTGATCCCCAAAGGTTTTTGATTAAATAGCGGAATAGAAAATATGATCCCAAAAAAGTGTATGTATATCACACGTACACAACCACACTGGGCCCCAATTACTATTGTTTGTACCCCTAAAAGGCTAGATGAGGAGTAGGGGGAGTATGGAACAGGCAGCACCCTCAAACCTTCAGAAGTATGAGATGAACCCCAACAACTTGGAAAGGTGGATCTCTCTCACACGTACCGACACAGACTATCCCGCAATTCAATTGATCCTCAAAGGTTTTTTTTGAATAGCGGAATAGGAAATATGATCAAAAAAAAGTGTATGTATATCACACGTACACAACCACACTAGGCCCCAATTACTATTGTTTGTACCCCTAAAAGGCTAGATGAGGAGTAGGGGGGGTATGGAACAGGCAGCACCCTCAAACCTTCAGAAGTATGAGATGAACCCCAACAACTTGGAAAGGTGGATCTCTCTCACACGTACCAACACAGACTATCCCCCAATTTAACTGATCCCCAAAGGTTTTTGATTAAATAGCGGAACAGAAAATATGATCCAAAAAAAGTGTATGTATATCACACGTACACAACCACACTAGGCCCCAATTACTATTGTTTGTACCCCTAAAAGGCTAGATGAGGAGTAGGGGGGGTATGGAACAGGCAGCACCCTCAAACCTTCAGAAGTATGAGATGAACCCCAACAACTTGGAAAGGTGGATCTCTCTCACACGTACCAACACAGACTATCCCCCAATTTAACTGATCCCCAAAGGTTTTTGATTAAATAGCGGAATAGAAAATATGATCCCAAAAAAGTGTATGTATATCACACGTACACAACCACACTAGGCCCCAATTACTATTGTTTGTACCCCTAAAAGGCTAGGAGTAGGGGGAGTATGGAACAGGCAGCACCCTCAAACCTTCAGAAGTATGAGATGAACCCCAACAACTTGGAAAGGTGGATCTCTCTCACACGTACCAACACAGACTATCCCCCAATTTAACTGATCCCCAAAGGTTTTTGATTAAATAGCGGAATAGAAAATATGATCCCAAAAAAGTGTATGTATATCACACGTACACAACCACACTAGGCCCCAATTACTATTGTTTGTACCCCTAAAAGGCTAGGAGTAGGGGGAGTATGGAACAGGCAGCACCCTCAAACCTTCAGAAGTATGAGATGAACCCCAACAACTTGGAAAGGTGGATCTCTCTCACACGTACCAACACAGACTATCCCCCAATTTAACTGATCCCCAAAGGTTTTTGATTAAATAGCGGAATAGAAAATATGATCCCAAAAAAGTGTATGTATATCACACGTACACAACCACACTAGGCCCCAATTACTATTGTTTGTACCCCTAAAAGGCTAGGAGTAGGGGGGAGTATGGAACAGGCAGCACCCTCAAACCTTCAGAAGTATGAGATGAACCCCAACAACTTGGAAAGGTGGATCTCTCTCACACGTACCAACACAGACTATCCCCCAATTTAACTGATCCCCAAAGGTTTTTGATTAAATAGCGGAATAGAAAATATGATCCCAAAAAAGTGTATGTATATCACACGTACACAACCACACTAGGCCCCAATTACTATTGTTTGTACCCCTAAAAGGCTAGGAGTAGGGGGAGTATGGAACAGGCAGCACCCTCAAACCTTCAGAAGTATGAGATGAACCCCAACAACTTGGAAAGGTGGATCTCTCTCACACGTACCAACACAGACTATCCCCCAATTTAACTGATCCCCAAAGGTTTTTGATTAAATAGCGGAATAGAAAATATGATCCCAAAAAAGTGTATGTATATCACACGTACACAACCACACTAGGCCCCAATTACTATTGTTTGTACCCCTAAAAGGCTAGGAGTAGGGGGAGTATGGAACAGGCAGCACCCTCAAACCTTCAGAAGTATGAGATGAACCCCAACAACTTGGAAAGGTGGATCTCTCTCACACGTACCAACACAGACTATCCCCCAATTTAACTGATCCCCAAAGGTTTTTGATTAAATAGCGGAATAGAAAATATGATCCCAAAAAAGTGTATGTATATCACACGTACACAACCACACTAGGCCCCAATTACTATTGTTTGTACCCCTAAAAGGCTAGATGAGGAGTAGGGGGAGTATGGAACAGGCAGCACCCTCAAACCTTCAGAAGTATGAGATTGTGTTCACTGTACCCCACAAAGATTGAGTTCACTGCACCCCACAATGATTGTGTTCACTGCACCCCACAAAGATTGTGTTCACTGCACCTCACAAAGATTGTGTTCACTGTACCCCCCAAAGATTGTGTTCACTGCACCCCACAAAGATTCTGTTCACTGTACCCCACAAAGATTGTGTTCACTGCACCCCAAAAAGATTGTGTTCACTGCACCCCAAAAAGGATGTTGTTCACTGCACCCCAAAAAGGATGTTGTTCACTCCACCCCAAAAAGATTGTGTTCACTGCACCCCACAAAGATTGTGTTCACTGCACCCCAAAAAGATTGTGTTCACTGCACCCCAAAAATGATTTTGTTCACTGCACCCCAAAAAGGATTTTGTTCACTGCACCCCAAAAAGGATGTTGTTTACTCCACCCCAAAAAGATTGTGTTCACTGCACCCCAAAAAGATTGTGTTCACTGCACCCCACAAAGGATTTTGTTCACTGCACCCCAAAAAGATTGTGTTCACTGCACCCCAAAAAGGATGTTGTTCACTGCACCCCAAAAAGGATTTTGTTCACTGCACCCCAAAAAGATTGTGTTCACTGCACCCCACAAAGGATTTTGTTCACTGCACCCCACAAAGATTGTGTTCACTGCACACCAAAAAGGATTGTGTTCACTGCACCCCAAAAAGATTTTGTTCACTGCACCCCAAAAAGATTGTGTTCACTGCAGCCCAAAAAGATTGTGTTCACTGCAGCCCAAAAAGATTGTGTTCACTGCAGCCCAAAAAGATTGTGTTCACTGCAGCCCAAAAAGATTGTGTTCACTGCAGCTCACACACAGAAAAATGGATGTGGATCACTGACACCTGCCTATCTCCAATCCCACACCACACAGCAATATCGATTGTAGTTTGTAGAACACAGTTTCCCTAAAATTCAGCAGACTCTGTCCCTAACAGGATTGAGAAGAGATCGTAGATCAGGATTGAGTGCAGATTCACCCCACCCCCCACACAGCAATATCGATTGTAGTTTGTAGAAGACACTGACCCTATAATTCAGCAGACTCTATCCCTAAAATGCCTACAACTCGCCCTGCCTAAACACTCCGACCTGTCCCTCAATTCTATCCGGACACAAATGGTTTTTTCCTGCCTATCTTTCCCTAATCAGCAGCCAGCACGTTGATGTGTGCTCTGTCCCTGAATCTAAGCAGCATAATGACGCCGCTGCGGCTGCCTCGAACTTATAAAGACTTGGTCACATGCTTCAGACGGCCAATCACAGCTACTGAGACATTTGCAGGCATGGCTGGGATGGCTTAAGGCACACCAGTTAAACGATTGTTGATTGGCTGTTGAAAGCCCGCCATGAAAAGAGCGCCAAAGCATGCAAAACCCGGAAATAAAACGACCGAACACGGATTTTTACCCGAACATACAGTAAAGTGTCCGTGTCCGTGTTCGGGTACAAAAAATCCAATTATTCGGTACGAACACGAATAATACAGTCCGTGTTCGCTCAACACTAGTTATTTCATTTATAATGTGTCCACCCAATCTTGGATGTATCTCATTACCTATGCTAAATTACTTCACTTGTAAAACTATGCATTCAGTGGAAAGATCAGAACAACTTTGTGTTCCTATTCTTATCACATTTAATAAAGCTTTGATCATCATACCAAGGAGCCTTTTGTTCTTGGACAAGGTTGTGGTTCTTTTTGGCCAGGACAATTTCAGCACCGATGCCTCCTGACACAGTTTTTCTGTATATGATTATCAACATTTCTAGAAAAATGAGGACATCTTTCTAGAAAAATTAGGACATCTTTCTGCAACAGTAAAAATGTAGCAAAGCACCGTGCATGTTCCTATGTAGCAACTGTGTGCCGACACCTGCTTGGAGAGATACTCCTTAAATCATGGTGGTTATGCAGGAAAATACAGTATGCCATACCCGAGGGGGTCAGTGGAAAGAGGGGTACTTGATAATTACTCATGTGCTGAAAAACAATCACTGAGGCTACAAACCAGATACATACAGCCATTTGGCCTGCTACCACCTGTAAACATATTACCTATAAAATGTTTCTGATAAGGTTTATGGACAGAAAAAGTTCATAAAAAGTAATTTTGACCAATTTCTCCTATGTTAATTGGTTGCAGATGGATGTTTTGGTTCTTTGAATGATAACATTGTCAATCATTTGTAAAAGGGTTTTCAAATAAATAATTGATCTATGATTGGCTGTCCATAATCTACTGTTATTATTATGACGGAAAGACCTGGATAATGTATGTAATATCTGATTGCTGTTATCTATAAGATAAAAAATTGCAATCTACTCACCTAGAAGCTCGTCACACTCTGAATGTCTGAATTCTGTGCAGGAGTGTTTTTTCTGTTTATATGACTGATGTTTGCTAACTTTTCTATCACCATTTTTATGGCTTTCTCACATTTCACGTATTTTGTTACATTGCATACCATTGACTGTTCTCTTTGCAAACAAAATACAGGAAATAACGTAAAACTTTAGGTAATACTTGTCTTTTTTACAACATATTTTGAGAGAAGAGTTTAGGGAAAATGAGAAACTCCATCAGGTTTTTGTTGCTGTCCATGACCCCATTGGTACTGTAGGCCACAAGGGAATCCACTAATAAACCAGTGGATGTGAATACTACAGGAACATTCACCAAAGGTCTATATGGAAAGTAGAATATAATCCACTCTTTTCCACATATTAAAAGCTCAACTCCAACCAAAAATGGCTATGAAAAAATGTGGGTGGGGCTAAATAGGTGGGGTCAGTTCACTATACTGTATTTAAGGTCAAGATGTAAATGTTTTTTCTAGGAGACACACACAAAAAAAAAAAAATCAAATCAACCTTTAAAGCTAAAATGTTAACATGGATGTAATCCATTACCAAAAAAAACGAAAATGTGAACAAAAAACTCCTAAGCAAACAATAAGTCCAGGGGGCATCTGCAGAATCCATTAAGTGTCGGTTCACACTAGGGCGACACAACTTCGGGCGAGTTATGCCCTCACCCGTGCACCGCGACTTCGGTGCGGCTTGCAACAACTTCACATAATGGAAGTCAATGCTAGTCGCTCCGATGTCGCCCCGAAGTAGTGCAGGAACCTTTTTCTAAGTCGGAGCGACTTGAGTCGCTCCTATTAGAACGATTCCAATTGCACAGCACGGTCCGCTACTTGTCAGGCGACCAAGTCGCCTGACAAGTCGGAACAGTGTGAACCGGCACTTAAAGTGATTGTAAAGGTTATTGTTTTTTTATTATTATTAAATTAACAAACATGTCATACCTGCTCTGTGCAATGGTTTTGCACAGAACAGCCCCAATCATCCTCTTCTGATGTCCACTGCTTGCGCTCCTGTCTCCTCCCCCCCACAGCAAGCTACCAACTGCCTTCACCATCAACCTGTGGCCATGGACCTTCTAACCTCACCCGTATAACTTTCTCTTCTGCTAGAGAATGCCCCTCACTTCCTGTATATTAGATGGCAGGCTGTTAATTCATCTATTTACTACTGTGAAAGATGCAAAGAAGGGACATATTGCCTTTAGGTGGCAAGCTCTGCTTCAAAAGTGACCATAATCTGGCCATAGTGCAAACACATTCCATTTGCTCCATTTGACATTTAAGTCGTCAGATCAATCTTGCTGCATTGGAGTTTTGAATTTATGACTTTATGGCTACATATCCATTGCACTTGGGTTTTAAACTCCTAATCCAATGTTTGTATACTTGTTTTTTTAGTGTAGCACCCTCCTAGGTAGGTGCTAGAGTGCATATTTTTTGTTTTTTTCTGCTTAACAGGGGGACTGTCAGGGAGCAGTGATTAATTGATAGGGTCTGCTCAGTATGATCGGATGCTGCTCATGTTGTCTGCCTGTTTCACACTGGTGGAATAGGAAGGAGCATATTGGACAGTGGGAGGAAGCCTGACAAATAGGAGCATGGGTGTAGATACAGCCCTGGCCATTGGCAGAGGAAAGTGCCTCAAGGCATGGTTGTTGACTGCATTTATACAAAGAGAGCACGTGTACATGGGGTCTTCGGCTGGAGAGCAGCGTCCCAGAGGGAGGGGAGTCACTGCCCCTCCTCTGTACAGGCTGCCATGCGGCCTCAGGTGGTCTACCTGAGGGCCAGAGTCACAGAAGCTGTAACCCAGATGTCCTGCAGACTGGGAGGGAGACACACCTAGAAGGATCTGTTCCTGGCTATTGTAAGAGCAGACCTAAGTCTAGGGGCTCGGTAAGTGAGCGCCTATCACGTACCTGGAGATGAGCCTGACACTGTGAGGAAGGCCTCCCTTGCGCCTCCGACTCGGGACCCCTGATAGTGCAGACAGGGGACACCTGAGTGTAGAGTAGCACGAGCGCCTGGTGACTTGCTTGGAGCGGACGATGGCTACTGGTGAAGGTTGCCAGAGAAGTCAGATGAGCAGGGTGTTGAGCAGGCAGCAGGTGCTGGAAGCAGGGGTTCCTGGGTAACAGGAGGAGCTTCCTATGCAGGATGGATGGATCTGGAAATGACAGAAGCGTGGTAAGACAAGCCGAGTCAGGAGCCAATCGGTAACGTAGAAGCCAGTAGGAGTGGACAGGAAGAGAGGTCACGGGACAAGCCAAGGTCGGTGCAGGTGGAGATCAGAGAATCGTCAGGACAAGCCTGGTCTGGAACTTAGGAACAAGGTGCAGGTAAACAGGTAACAGGTATCCAAGGCTGAAGACAAAGCAGCACTAGAGCAGTGCAATGGCTGGGTTTAAATAGTCCCTTTGGCGCCAATGTCTAACGTACGTTCGCGTACCCGCGAACGTGCGTGTGCAGTGCACGTTCGTGTACTTGCGAACGTGCGTGCGCGGTTGCGCGAGTTCATGCATGCGCATTGCCCATTGTCCGGTTTCTGACAGGAACATGTCTTTGTACAGTAAACGTTCTCTTACAGCGCCATCCCTTCAAGCTAGTAAAGTCAGCGGACAGGTGCTAGTTAAAGGAGATACTGGTAGGTGTCCCTAAGAATCAGAGTTCATTGAGTCTCCTTCCAGAGCAAGCAAAGGACCTATTCTTCCAAACAAATGCTGTATGGTTCAGCAGAGGGTCTGCTATTCAGTTCAACCAAGTGAGGCCAAGTGAGAGTTGTCCTTATCTGTGCATAGTTAAAGTTGGCCTAATCCCTTATCCTATCCAAGTTCTACCAATAATTACAAAATAAAAAAAATCCCCTAGACTGGTCATTGGCTAACGAGCAGATGAGTGTGCACCTGGCTGTGTGAAAATACCCAAGCAACTGGCTGCAGGATAATCAGAGGGAGACCCAGGGAAATCTATACTCAGCAACCCCTATGGGGGCAGTGCTACATTAGAGTAGTCAAAGCAGATACAGCTAGAGCTAATTGTCATACCACTGAACAAAAATAGGGTCTTATCAGGCAAAGAAACCTCGTAATTATGGAGGGCCCATGCGTGGTATGCTGCAGACCGGCCCCTTTTCTCAATAGCTCTGCTCCTTCCTGGGCTTTCTGAGGCTACAGTGAGGCCAACCCGGATTCTACTCACCCTCACAGCAGAGAGCATGTATATGGCTTCCACCCACAAAAAGACCTGTGGCGGCGCTCAGAAATTCCTCATCACATATAGTGTCCAGGAGTCGCTACGCATGGCTTAAAATGGTGCCTTGAACCCTCCTTCTCCTCACCCTTAGCCTTTACTGTAGCCCAAACCAGACCCTGCTTCTATTGTAGCTGATCATGACTACTCTGCTCCCCTTACAAAAGGTGATCTCATCAGCAGTTTGGATTCTATGTACATGAAACGTGCAGCCAAGTTTCAATCTGAGCTCTATAAGACAACTAACACACTTTCCCAAGAGCTGGCTGCACTGGGTACACCCACAGACCACCTTGAAACAAAGCAGATAAGCTTAGGAGTCTGGTGTGTTATGTGGACAATATCGGAATCAAGAATACTAAGAGCACCGACATCCCATAGTGTTCAAAATGAAGGCATATACAGAGAGTGCAGGACTTTTTAGTGTATGGACATATAGTTACACAAAAAGTACTTAAGAACAATACATTTTATTGAATTACAAAAATTAATTTAAAAACATTAGAATAACCATGTGTTATTATTCATCATACACAGACAGCATGTTCTTTCATCACGCTTAATTTTTCGACATGTTTTGTCATACGGGCTTCTTCAGGAAAAAGTGTGGTGAAATTACTGATAAGACAAACTCAGAGCAAGAATCAAGATAATATCAAACATTTAACATTATATACATGTTCCCACATTATATATTGGCAATGGCATACAAAAAATACAAGTTGCAACCACCCAACAAGTCTTAGTTCTCTACAATGGGTCCCTACCTCCAATATTGTACAGAGCCAGTAGACCACTATATAGTGGTCTACTGCCTCTGTACAGAGGCAGTGGACAAGTTGCCCAGAGGCAGTAGACCATTATATAGTGGTCTACTGTCTCTGTACAATCTTGGAGGTAGATACCCATTTTAGAGAACTAAGACTTGTTGGGTGGTTGCAACTTGTTTTATTTGTATGCCATTGCCAATATATTATGTGGGAACATGTATATAATGTTAAATGCTTGATATTATCTTGATACTTGTTCTGTGTTTTTCTTATTAGTAATTTCGCCACACTTTTTCCTGAAGAAGCCGGTACGGTGGAACATGTAGAAATATTAAGCATGCTGAAAGAAACATGCTGCCCGTGTAAGATGGATAACAACACATGGTTTTACTAATGTTTTTAAAATAATTTTTGTAATTCAATAAAATGTATTACGTGTACATGCAGAAGGCGCCAATCCTAATAAAGTGTTAAAAACACTCAGATAACTGCTGCCCCTTTAAGAGTAGTGCACGCAATCAAATAATCAAATACTAGTAAAGTAGGCGCTGCTATGTACAAAACCATGTGAATTACATCAAGTGCAAAGGGCCAAAAAAAACTAGTATCAACTGCATAAACAACAGTATAATTTTAAGAACTCAAACCTAATAATCTAAAATAAAAATAAAAATCAAACATGTTAAACAACATAAATGTTTGATACCTATAAAATCCCCAAATTTTGACCTCAATAATTAAGATCCCCAACTTCTGTGTATTAAAATAAAATTGTAAAAATAATGCATATCATGAACTAAAAATTTGAATGTGAATAGTGACAATTCACAAAATATTGTGACAGCCTCACTAACCGCAACCAGTGCTGTGTTCTATCTTGGTCCTCTTCCCATAGATTTAGTGCTCCACCACGTGCAGGTAAATAAATGCACTCACCAGAGCCCCTAGGTCACAGGGACCACTATCGCCTTTAGATATATACAAGAGCCATAAACTTGAAAAGATCTTCCACGGTAAGCGTAATCCACCTTAGCAAATATCCTCCCCTCAGAAAGTAGATGTTAAATGGCATAAAAAAAATAGAAAAAAAAAAAGGTAATCGTGCAACACCATTTAATCAATAAAAAATTTAAAAACAACTCTGCAGAAATTGTGATTACATTTAAAAGTGGCTAGGCCGGCACCAGCTCGAAAAGCCTGCACTATGCCTTTCGGAAATCAAATCCTGGATGAAAGTCAACTCTCTCACTGCTAGCTCTGGTTCCCCGACCCACATGCGTGCGTTCCAGCAATGTCCAGGATATGACGCCAATGGTTATCTACGGCTTCCAGGCAGCAACCCGATCTCTATGCATTTCGCCTCTAGAGGCATCATCAGGATTTCCATGTTTAACACATGTTTGCTTTTTATTTTTATTTTAGATTATTTGGTTTGAGCACTTAAAGCGGAGTTCCAGGCACAAAATCGACATAGTCGATTTTGGGCCATCCGCTTGCTCTAGCTCACCTGAAAAAGAAATGGGTAGTTAGTATATTTTCTTTTTTACTTACCTTGTAATTGCAGAAAGAAAATACTCACCTCTCTTCCACTTCCTCCCTCGGCCGCACGGCCCGCGCCGTCACTTCCGCTTTGCAATGATTCCTGGGAGCTGAACGTCATCGCTCCCAGGAATCAATGCGCCTGCACCGGCCCCGACGTCAGTTCTGGCGCAGGCGCGTCATACCTTGCTAAACAGCTTCTGGGGATGCCCAGAAGCTGTGCAGGGATGATGCTGCAGACCCGGAAGTGACGGCGGGGCCGGCGCATTGCATCGTGGGACCGAAGAGGATGGAAGAGGACGCGGAAGAGGATCACGCTGGCTTCAAGCTGCCCACACCTGAGATGGCAGCGCTGGAGAAGAAGTTTTAAAAGTAAGTATTTCTTCTAAAAGGTAAGTACGAACCGGGACAGATCAGAGGCTAGCCATTGTGGAATGTACTAGCCCTGACTGTCCCGGGGATATGTTCATTGAAAACATTTTTTTGTGCCCGGAATTCCGCTTTAAAATCACACTATTGTATATGCAGTTTATACTAGTTTATTGTTGGCACTTTGCACTTTATGTAATTCACATGGTTTTTGTACATAACAGCACCTACTTTACTAGAATTTTAATAAAATGTATTGTTTTTAGGTACTTTTTGTGTAACTACTGTATATGTCCATGCACCTAAAAAGTCCAGCATTCTTTGTATATGCCTTAGTTTTGAACACTATGGGATGTCAGTGCTCTTAACATTCCCGATCCGGTATTGTCCACATAACACACCAGACTCACTCCATGATAAGCTTAGTTAGGCTTACAATGAGCTTTCAAGAGTCATATCCCATGGCTTTTGCAATCCTCCAAGCACTAGTGGAGGACTTAGATCATCGAGACAGGCACAACAACTTGTGGATCAGAAGGGTGCTGGAAACCATCAAAGAATTGACCCCAACCATGTACAAGTGGTTTTCCTCTCTATTGTATGACCATGACACTTCAGCCTTCATCTGATCGAATTAATAGGGCCCTATGTCCTAAACCACCGCTGGATAAACCCCTGAAAGACATCAAATTATGTATAAAGGATTTTTTGGTGAAAGAAGAGATCCTGAGGTCTGCCAGAAATTCTCCTGGAAACTCTCTGGAGGGTCTTGTTCTACAGATTTACCCTGATATTTCTCCAACCACACTGGATCGCAGACGTAAAATGAAAAAAGTCACTTTTGTGTTAGCAGCATGCATTCAATACCATTAGGGGTTCCCTTTAAGTTGGTGATTCCCCATAATGGTACCACTTATTCAGCTATTACATTGCAAGAATTGGGCCTTTTGGAAGCAGAAGTGGCCCCTTACCCTCCCTCTACACCTTGTCTATCACCCATTTGGAATACTCCCTCTTCCAGAAGAGAGGGAGGAAGAGTCCTAAGTCAAAAGGATGGTTGATTTCTTGTTCATCTTTGCCTATGTTTGATTTTTCTCCTTTTGAAAATGAGGCCTGACTGTTTTTTTATGTATTTCATAGTGGACTTGTTCTGCCCATTTCTATCGCTCTCTAATGCTGCATACTTCCAGTTGATACCGGCTGGTTATTTTCTAACCTTTCTAACCTTATCTGGCTGTGCCACCTAGTGGCTATTCTGAGAATAAATTTTTGGGATTTTTTTTCAGGGTATCTAGGTCTTCTTGTGCCTTCTTAGTATTTTGCTCAGTCAAGTGCTACTACATAGGCACAAAAGCTCATGATTTTGATGGTTTTGGCCCGTCGGTGCTGATGCAATGACTCCCTACTTGTCTTCACCAGGGCTTGTTAATTTCTGGTGGACTGTGGCTGCCTTTTTGTGGCTGTTGATGGTATATCGGTTTCACCTTTTCAACTTTGGAATGGCTCATATTGGGTCAGGTTTGGGACTTCTTGGTCCCATGCTTGGTCGTTTATTTTTTAGGTTCATTTGGTTACCTGACCATTATATATATTTGCACTGGTTTACTATTTTTTTCAGTTCAACTACACTTTGGTTTTTCATATGATGCTTTTTATTTTGCTTATTCATTTGTTTTTTGTTTTTTTTTTTTCTGACTGATTTAGACTCTCTGAGAATCTTGGCAGTCCATTATAGCACGTTGAAGGAAAAAAGGGGGAAGGTGTATGGCGCTGCCAAAAAGTGCTGATGGTTCTGTATGTCCAAAATAGGTGCTAAAAGTATATACGATATAAATCACCACTATAAATTATAATTAAAGTGTCCAGTGCATCGTATGTGTATCCCTAATAAATATGTGCAATACTGTAGGATATTCAACTCTGTGGTTGATAAATATTTGTGCTAAACTGTGAGAAAAGGTTGATACAAAATTGGTGTGAATTGGTGTGTATACAGTTTGATAAGAAAATTAAAAATAAATAAAATGTATGAAATATACAAAATATAAAAAACAGTTGGATCCACTTAAATCTACAGCCTTATGATCGTAAAATACAAAGCATCAGGTATGGCATAAATAAGGTGCACAGTAGGTATATAAATATTATGGCAGCAATAGTACAAGAATAAATAAGTCCGTAACACCTAAGAAAGGCGGATAGTCCCACAATGTTAAAAAGACTTTTCCTAAAAAACAGGGCAAAAGGTGACTTGAGTGCAGGTGCTCTGATAATAAATATTGAAGGTGCTCAGGTATATGGTGACCATTCAGTGCTCCCGGCACCCCTTGGACCGCACTCACCAGAGCTATATACCCCTGCAGGGGTGTCAGGCCTTGAATCTATAATCTGGGTCTCCTCCACTGACCATCAAAGTGGTTGGGTGGTCCAATTATCTGCCCGAATCTTGTAAACCCGGCTCCTTGGTATTAGGGTCCAAAGATGTACCAATATATGGGGGAAGAAGGCTCACATAGAGTAGTACCGTTTTTTAAAATACTTTATTAAAGAAAAAATTAGGTACTCACAAACGAATAGAGGGTAGTGGCATGAAAAAATAGCAATAGTAGCGCACTTCCGGGACGCCGTGCGTTCCACAGGGCGGATGTGCGTTCCACTTAGGCGGATGTGACGCGATGACGCTCTACGTACGTTTCGTCGTGATGACGTCTTCAGGAGTAGCGTCATCACGCCATCTCCGCCTCTTTATACCAACATGGTAAACAAGACTCGATGCATGCTCCAATCAGAATGCCGGGCAAAGCATCCAATAGGAAAAAGAGAGAGGACGCACGCTGTTGCCGGGTAGAACTGTGTGTATTAGAACTTGGGAGATTTACATACTGGCGGCTGCGTAATTAAGAGATGGACATTTCTGACCTCAAAAGTACGCAATGTACCATGTTCAAAAAAGAAAAAGAGACCAAAAAAACGGACTTTAAGAGGGTCAGGTCCTCCTCTATTCCCGCTAATACAATAATGGTATGACAATCTCTGCTTGGGTATCGGGTCTGTTTACCATCTTGTTTAAAGGAGTATACAACAAATTACATTAAATACATGCGATGGCATATAATACTAAACTAATAATGATAATAAAGATGAATCATAAGATCTTAATAAATAGGTAACGTTGGTAAATATAAATAACATTACATCCGATCTCAGAATATAACCCATTCATAGAAATCATGTATATAGTTTATAGTATTTAAATAATTTAATAGGTGACCTAAAATTATGATGGTAATAATAGATAAAATAATATTGGTGATTAAAAACGTGGTGGTAATAATAAATAAATTAATATTAGTGACAGTGAATACATAAAAAATAAAAGTGAAATGAAATATGGTATGTACTCCTTCTAGTCAATATATAAATAATTTGATAAATGGCCTAAGATCATGGTGATAAAAAAATTGGTGACTAAAAATGTGGTGATAATAATAGATTAGTGACAGTGAATACATAGAAAATTGTGGAGGTGAAATAGAATATGGTGTATACTCTTTCTAGTCGGTAAATAAATAAGGTAGAAAAAATATACATATTATGAAGTGAAAAATGCTATAGTTCGTAATCATTTGCAGGGTGAACATTATAAGGCTATGAAGTATAGCACTAATGCTATATATTCAAATATGATGGGTCTGGTAACTTGATGTAAGGGACTCAAACCAGTATGGAGTCAAAGAGAAAGACATATAAATGTGGGCCGCATTAAGATACAAAAATACACATAACGGAATACTTGGTGTCTAGTCATTGGGGGGTAAAAACACCAACCCAATTAAAGGGAACCTGAATAGAAAGAATATATAAAGGGAAACATGAATAGGGAAATTTTGGCTGTCTATCCGAAAAAACCAATTGAATGAGGGTAGGGTAGAGAGACAACAACCTGTATGTCCCGTAGGTTTATAGGTGGTCCTTATAAGCTTATGATCAAATTTTGACGGGTAATCCCGTAGAGGTAACCAGAGAAAAGAGAATTGGATATCCCATAGGATAAAACCTGTTGTTTAAAAATTAAAATGTCTAAAATATAAATATACTGTATGTTAAAAATTAGAGATAAAACAATTTAAATCAATGTCCAGGTTAAGTCCTTTGGGTTGAAGTGAGTCGAGTAAAAATATCCACTTAGTTTCATTTTGGGAAATTTTCTTCCTTTTACTTTCACCTCTCCAGTGTCCCTGAATTGAATCTATACCATAGAAGACTAGCCCTTCAGGGTTTTTGTGATGAACTTCTAGGTAATGCCTGGAGAGGCTGTGTTTCGGGAAGCCATTTTTGATATTGGTTATATGTTCTCTGATCCTGACATGAAGAGGTCTGGTAGTACGACCTACATATTGCAAATTGCAAGTGCATTCGACAACATAGGTGACATGTGTAGTATTACATGTAATCAGGTTATTGATCTTGAATCTTTTGTGATTCAAGGCAACAGGCAACGGGCAAGAGGCAAACGTGGGGGCAGGAAGAAAGCGAAGAAGGGAGTTTTAGGAAAGGGCATTTTTAATCTTAGCAATCAAGTTTTTAGTAAAGAGGAAATGGCAATTTTGGATTTGGGACTTAAATTCGCACCTTCAAAAGATATAGATAAATTTGAAACTTATATAGATCTTCAAAAATTCATCCGGAAACTGAATATTAAGAAATTTTTTCAAATCAAGGGCGAATATAAAAATCCCATATCCACACGTTTTAAGCATACGGTTTTAAGGAACAACTCAATTTTTAACCCCAAGGTACCAAACAATGACTGTATTAAAGCTTTTAAAATAATGGTGGAGGAAGATATTAAAAAATTACAGATTCATGGCAAAGACAGTAAACGGATTTGGAAAGCTATACGGAATTTGGAAAAAAATAAGGAAGTGGTCATTAGACCAGCTGACAAGGGAGGAGGACTTGTCATTTTGAGTAAGAAAGACTATGAGGATGAAATGGAAAACCTTTTGAAAGTGCCAGATACCTATAAGAAATTAAAAAAGGACCCAAAAAGTGAATACACCAAGAAACTCAAAGAATATGTACAGAAGGGTAAAGATATTGGCATTTTAACAGAAAAGGAAGCAAAATATTTAATTCCTGCATCCTCTAAAACTCCTGTAATATACCACATTCCTAAAATCCACAAACGTTTAGAAAAACCACCCGGGAGACCCATAGTTAGTGGGGTCGAGTCTTTGTTCTCTCGATTGGGTGAATATTTAGATAAGTTCCTTCAACCTTTAGTATCCAAAGGAAGGTCCTATTTGAAGGATAGTACCCAATTACTCAAAGAGATTAAGAGTCTGATTACAGATGAATCTCAGTTTTTGGTTACAATTAGGGTTGAGCGGACACCTAGATGTCCGTGTTCGACGGGTTCGGCCGAACTTTAAAAAAAAGTCCGGGTCCGTGTCCCGGACTTTTACCGAACTTTTCCCGGACACCGAACCCCATTGAAGTCAATGGGGACCCGAACTTTAAGGCACTAAAATGGCTCTAAAACACCAAAGGAAAGGGCTAGAGTGCTGCAAATGGCAGCAAAACGTAATTAAGAGCATGGCAAGTGCTCTGCAAACAAATGTGGATAGGGAAATAACTTAAAACAACAAAAAAAACAGAAAAATAAAACAATGTTCTTCTTCATCTCTGAAGGACGAGGCCCATATGGAGTAGGAGGGAGGTTGAGGTGGTGGTGGATGTGGCGGTGACATAGGCGTGCGCACAGGGTGTGCTGGGTGTGCCTGGGCACACCCTAATCACCTAGGGCACATAGCATTGCCAGTGAGGAGATGGGAAAGATCTCCCTGGGACCTGCTCTGCTCTATTTCTCCTTGCCTACAGGTACATGGCCCCGATACATTACTCTCCCTGCTGGCAAACACATGCATGTGTATTTCAACTTTGGGGTGCACACCTTAATGCAATAGGCTGCGCACACCTATGGGCGGTGTAGGTGGAAGCGGCGGTGGAGGAGGACCAGGGCCGGATTAACAGCATCATGGGCTTGGTGCTGAGGATTTTGAAGGGCCTTAAGGGCCGTGCCTTGCCATGCACCCAGAGGAGGAAGGGTGCAGCCATGCATGCCTAATTCAACATGGGATGCTGTCTCTGAAGCCCATAAACACATCCATGCATCGCCAACTGTCCCTCCTTGTCCGGCCTTCACGCTGTGTGGGGAGGTTCTGAGGGTGCTGCCTGGGGAAGCGAGCATAGAAGCCAGACTTCTGTGTTTACAAGTGACAGAAGAGCGGTAACAGTGAATATGGCCAACCCGGGGCCTATATAAAAGGTAGGGGCCTGGAGCTGCAGCTCCAATAGCCCCTACATTAATCTGGCCCTGAGGAGGAGGACGAGGTAGCCAACACTGCTTCTTTTCAAAAATTTTAAATGAGGGTACACCCCAAAAGAGTGAGAAAGAGCAAAAATGGAACAATGGGTGGGTAAGGTCGGTATCCATTGCTATTCTGCATAAGGTACGGAAAAGTCCCGTGGGATCCATGCCTGGTTCATTTTAATGAACGTGAGCTTGTCCACATTGTCTCTGGACAGGCGGCTGCGCTTGTCTGTTATAACGCCCCCAGCCGTGCTAAATACCCGTTCAGATAATACACTGGCTGCAGGGCACGCCAGCACCTCCAAGGCGTAAAGGGCAAGCTCAGGCCATGTGCCCAATTTGGAGACCCAGAAGTTGAAGGGGGCAGACCCGTCATTCACTACATGTAGGCGTGTGCACACATACTGCTCCACCATGTTGGTAAAATGCTGCCTCCTGCTAAGACGTTCCATCTGAGCTGCTGGTGCTGCTGTTTGTTGTGGCGTGCTGACAAAGCTTTTCCACATTTCGGCCATGCTAACCCTGCCTTCTGAGGTGCTGGCGGTGCCCTGGTTGCGTTGGCGACCTCCTCCTCCTCCTCCTCTGCCTTGTGCTTCCACTGTGGCCCCGCTGTCAGATGGGAATGCCAGCAGCATGGCGTCTACCAGCGTGCGCTTGTACTCGCGCATCTTGCGATCGCGCTCCAGTGAGTAAATTAAGGACGGTACGTTGTCCTTGTAACGGGGATCCAGCAGCGTGGCCACCCAGTAATCAGCACAAGTTAGAATGTGGGCAACTCGGCGGTCGTTGTGGAGACACTGCAGCATGTAATCGCTCATGTGTGCCAGGCTGCCCAGAGGCGACGAAAGGCTGTCCTCTGTGGGAGGTGTATCGTCCGTGTCCTCTGTATCCCCCCAGCCACGCACCAGTGATGGCCATGAGCTGGCCTGGGTGCCACCCTGCTGTGAACATGGTTCCATCTCCTCCTCCAGCTCCTCCTCCTCCTCATCCTCCTCATCCTCCAGAACTGTGCCCCTGCTGGACAATTGTGTCCCTGGCGTTTGTGTGTGCAGGAACCCACCCTCGGAGCCCCTTGCGAATGACTGCCCTGAAAGCCTTTGAAATGTTACCTCTTCATCCTCCTCCTCCTCCTCCTCATCCTGTGCCACATCCTCTTCCATCATCGCCCAAATTGTTTTTTCAAGGAGGCATAGAAGTGGGATAGTTAAGCTGAGAATGGCGTCATTGCCACTGGCCATGTTGGTGGAGTACCCAAAACAGCGCAACAAGGCACAATATATGCAAATGTCAAATATGCAAACTATGCCGCAATTTAATGTTTTTTACACCAAAAGGGTGTGTATTGAATAGCGGAATAGGATAAAAAACTGTGTATCTCACACGTACAAACACAGACTAGGCCCGATTAAATTTTTTCCTACCCTAAAGGGAGGATGAGGAAGAGGAGTATGGAACATGCAGCACCCTCAAATCTTCAGAAGTATGAGATGAACCCCAAAAACTTGGAAAGGTGGATCTCTCTCACACGTACCAACACAGACTATCCCCCAATTTAACTGATCCCCAAAGGTTTTTGATTAAATAGCGGAATAGAAAATATGATCCAAAAAAAGTGTATGTATATCACACGTACACAACCACACTAGGCCCCAATTACTATTGTTTGTACCCCTAAAAGGCTAGATGAGGAGTAGGGGGGGTATGGAACAGGCAGCACCCTCAAACCTTCAGAAGTATGAGATGAACCCCAACAACTTGGAAAGGTGGATCTCTCTCACACGTACCAACACAGACTATCCCCCAATTTAACTGATCCCCAAAGGTTTTTGATTAAATAGCGGAATAGAAAATATGATCCAAAAAAAGTGTATGTATATCACACGTACACAACCACACTAGGCCCCAATTACTATTGTTTGTACCCCTAAAAGGCTAGATGAGGAGTAGGGGGGGTATGGAACAGGCAGCACCCTCAAACCTTCAGAAGTATGAGATGAACCCCAACAACTTGGAAAGGTGGATCTCTCTCACACGTACCAACACAGACTATCCCCCAATTTAACTGATCCCCAAAGGTTTTTGATCAAATAGCGGAATAGAAAATATGATCCAAAAAAAGTGTATGTATATCACACGTACACAACCACACTGGGCCCCAATTACTATTGTTTGTACCCCTAAAAGGCTAGATGAGGAGTAGGGGGAGTATGGAACAGGCAGCACCCTCAAACCTTCAGAAGTATGAGATGAACCCCAACAACTTGGAAAGGTGGATCTCTCTCACACGTACCAACACAGACTATCCCCCAATTTAACTGATCCCCAAAGGTTTTTGATTAAATAGCGGAATAGAAAATATGATCCAAAAAAAGTGTATGTATATCACACGTACACAACCACACTAGGCCCCAATTACTATTGTTTGTACCCCTAAAAGGCTAGATGAGGAGTAGGGGGGGTATGGAACAGGCAGCACCCTCAAACCTTCAGAAGTATGAGATGAACCCCAACAACTTGGAAAGGTGGATCTCTCTCACACGTACCAACACAGACTATCCCCCAATTTAACTGATCCCCAAAGGTTTTTGATTAAATAGCGGAATAGAAAATATGATCCAAAAAAAGTGTATGTATATCACACGTACACAACCACACTAGGCCCCAATTACTATTGTTTGTACCCCTACAAGGCTAGGAGTAGGGGGAGTATGGAACAGGCAGCACCCTCAAACCTTCAGAAGTATGAGATGAACCCCAACAACTTGGAAAGGTGGATCTCTCTCACACGTACCAACACAGACTATCCCCCAATTTAACTGATCCCCAAAGGTTTTTGATTAAATAGCGGAATAGAAAATATGATCCAAAAAAAGTGTATGTATATCACACGTACACAACCACACTAGGCCCCAATTACTATTGTTTGTACCCCTAAAAGGCTAGGAGTAGGGGGAGTATGGAACAGGCAGCACCCTCAAACCTTCAGAAGTATGAGATGAACCCCAACAACTTGGAAAGGTGGATCTCTCTCACACGTACCAACACAGACTATCCCCCAATTTAACTGATCCCCAAAGGTTTTTGATTAAATAGCGGAATAGAAAATATGATCCAAAAAAAGTGTATGTATATCACACGTACACAACCACACTGGGCCCCAATTACTATTGTTTGTACCCCTAAAAGGCTAGATGAGGAGTAGGGGGAGTATGGAACAGGCAGCACCCTCAAACCTTCAGAAGTATGAGATGAACCCCAACAACTTGGAAAGGTGGATCTCTCTCACACGTACCAACACAGACTATCCCCCAATTTAACTGATCCCCAAAGGTTTTTGATTAAATAGCGGAATAGAAAATATGATCCAAAAAAAGTGTATGTATATCACACGTACACAACCACACTAGGCCCCAATTACTATTGTTTGTACCCCTAAAAGGCTAGATGAGGAGTAGGGGGGGTATGGAACAGGCAGCACCCTCAAACCTTCAGAAGTATGAGATGAACCCCAACAACTTGGAAAGGTGGATCTCTCTCACACGTACCAACACAGACTATCCCCCAATTTAACTGATCCCCAAAGGTTTTTGATTAAATAGCGGAATAGAAAATATGATCCAAAAAAAGTGTATGTATATCACACGTACACAACCACACTAGGCCCCAATTACTATTGTTTGTACCCCTAAAAGGCTAGGAGTAGGGGGAGTATGGAACAGGCAGCACCCTCAAACCTTCAGAAGTATGAGATGAACCCCAACAACTTGGAAAGGTGGATCTCTCTCACACGTACCAACACAGACTATCCCCCAATTTAACTGATCCCCAAAGGTTTTTGATTAAATAGCGGAATAGAAAATATGATCCAAAAAAAGTGTATGTATATCACACGTACACAACCACACTAGGCCCCAATTACTATTGTTTGTACCCCTAAAAGGCTAGATGAGGAGTAGGGGGAGTATGGAACAGGCAGCACCCTCAAATCTTCAGAAGTATGAGATTGTGTTCACTGTACCCCACAAAGATTGAGTTCACTGCACCCCACAATGATTGTGTTCACTGCACCCCACAAAGATTGTGTTCACTGCACCTCACAAAGATTGTGTTCACTGTACCCCCCAAAGATTGTGTTCACTGCACCCCACAAAGATTCTGTTCACTGTACCCCACAAAGATTGTGTTCACTGCACCCTAAAAGGATGTTGTTCACTGCACCCCACAAAGATTGTGTTCACTGCACCCTAAAAGGATGTTGTTCACTGCACCCCAAAAAGATTGTGTTCACTGTACCCCCCCAAAGATTGTGTTCACTGCACCCCACAAAGATTGTGTTCACTGCACCCCAAAAAGATTGTGTTCACTGTACCCCCCAAAGATTGTGTTCACTGCACCCCAAAAAGATTGTGTTCACTGTACCCCCCAAAGATTGTGTTCACTGCACCCCACAAAGATTCTGTTCACTGTACCCCACAAAGATTGTGTTCACTGCACCCCAAAAAGATTGTGTTCACTGTACCCCCCCAAAGATTGTGTTCACTGCACCCCACAAAGATTCTGTTCACTGCACCCCACAAAGGATTTTGTTCACTGCACCCCAAAAAGATTGTGTTCACTGCACCCCAAAAAGGATTTTGATCACTGCACCCCAAAAAGGATGTTGTTCACTGCACCCCAAAAATGATTTTGTTCACTCCACCCCAAAAAGATTGTGTTCACTGCACCCCACAAAGATTGTGTTCACTGCACCCCAAAAAGATTGTGTTCACTGTACCCCCCAAAGATTGTGTTCACTGCACCCCACAAAGATTCTGTTCACTGTACCCCACAAAGATTGTGTTCACTGCACCCCAAAAAGATTGTGTTCACTGCACCCCAAAAAGGATGTTGTTCACTGCACCCCAAAAAGGATGTTGTTCACTCCACCCCAAAAAGATTGTGTTCACTGCACCCCACAAAGATTGTGTTCACTGCACCCCAAAAAGATTGTGTTCACTGCACCCCAAAAATGATTTTGTTCACTGCACCCCAAAAAGGATTTTGTTCACTGCACCCCAAAAAGGATGTTGTTCACTCCACCCCAAAAAGATTGTGTTCACTGCACCCCAAAAAGATTGTGTTCACTGCACCCCACAAAGGATTTTGTTCACTGCACCCCAAAAAGATTGTGTTCACTGCACCCCAAAAAGGATGTTGTTCACTGCACCCCAAAAAGGATTTTGTTCACTGCACCCCAAAAAGATTGTGTTCACTGCACCCCACAAAGGATTTTGTTCACTGCACCCCACAAAGATTGTGTTCACTGCACACCAAAAAGGATTGTGTTCACTGCACCCCAAAAAGATTTTGTTCACTGCACCCCAAAAAGATTGTGTTCACTGCAGCCCAAAAAGATTGTGTTCACTGCAGCCCAAAAAGATTGTGTTCACTGCAGCCCAAAAAGATTGTGTTCACTGCAGCTCACACACAGAAAAATGGATGTGGATCACTGACACCTGCCTATCTCCAATCCCACACCACACAGCAATATCGATTGTAGTTTGTAGAACACAGTTTCCCTAAAATTCAGCAGACTCTGTCCCTAACAGGATTGAGAAGAGATCGTAGATCAGGATTGAGTGAAGATTCACCCCACCCCCCACACAGCAATATCGATTGTAGTTTGTAGAAGACACTGACCCTATAATTCAGCAGACTCTATCCCTAAAATGCCTACAACTCGCCCTGCCTAAACACTCCGACCTGTCCCTCAATTCTATCCGGACACAAATGGTTTTTTCCTGCCTATCTTTCCCTAATCAGCAGCCAGCACATTGATGTGTGCTCTGTCCCTTAGCTAAGCAGCAGAATGACGCTGCTGCGGCGGCTGCCTCGAACTTATAAAGACTTGGTCACATGCTTCAGACGGCCAATCACAGCTACTAAGACATTTGCAGGCATGGCTGGGATGGCTTAAGGCACACCAGTTAAACGATTGTTGATTGGCTGTTGAAAGCCCGCCATGAAAAGAGCGCCAAAGCATGCAAAACCCGGAAATAAAACGACCGAACACGGATTTTTACCCGAACATACAGTAAAGTGTCCGTGTCCGTGTTCGGGTAAAAAAAATCCAATTATTCGGTACGAACACGAATAATACAGTCCGTGTTCGCTCAACACTAGTTACAATTGATGCCAACTCGTTGTACACCAGCATCAAGCAAAAAGATGGGCTTAGTGCAATAAAAAAAGCACTTTATGAGGACAATAGTTTAAAAAGAACTCAGATACAGTACATACTTGAAGGCCTCAAACTAGCCATGGAAAGCAATTACTTTTGGTACAATAAATCCTTTTATGTACAAACAAAAGGCGTGGCCATGGGGGCAAGATATGCCCCCAGTGTAGCAAATGTTTTTATGAACATGTGGGAGGAACAGCATATTTATAATCAAAACCTACCGGAAATTAAATTTTATAAAAGATACATAGATGACATTATAATGATTTGGGAGGGGACAAGGGAGTCCCTACAAGAATTTTTGGAAGAAATCAATTCCAATCCATACGGGCTGACCTTCACTGGACATTGGAACCTGCAGAAGATTGACTACCTTGACCTACAAATATTTAAAGAAGGGAACCATTTACAAACAAGGACTTTTTTTAAGACAACCGATAAGAATGGTTATATTCCGAAAACCAGCTGTCATCATCCTAAATGGAAAAACAACATTCCGAAAGGCCAATTCATGCGGATGAGGAGAAACTGTGGGAAATTAGAAGACTATGATCAACAAACCTCTGTTTTAATGCAAAGATTTGAAGAAAAAGGGTATCAAAAGGATCTTTTAGAAAAAACCAGGGAAGAAGTTAGGAATATGAACAGGGAAAGCCTATTGGAAACCAAATTAAAGGAAAATAAGGGATCATTCGAAGGTGCTTTTATTTCAGGATACCATAGGCAATACAAGGAGGTAGAAAGAATATTCAGAAGATATTGGCCAGTGCTGAAAAGCGACAAAACACTTGCCAAGATACTCCCAGAAAAACCTAAATTCATCTACCGTAGAGCACCCACCCTGAGAAACCGATTGGTCAAAAACGTGATTGACCCTCCTAAAAATATTAAATTTTTTCCTGACATGAAGGGGTTTATTAGATGCAGAAAATGTGTAGCCTGTAAGAATAATCCTACCCAGCCAAGAAAAACACTGGACTTTAAATCAAAAGTGAATCACAAAAGATTCAAGATCAATAACCTGATTACATGTAATACTACACATGTCACCTATGTTGTCGAATGCACTTGCAATTTGCAATATGTAGGTCGTACTACCAGACCTCTTCATGTCAGGATCAGAGAACATATAACCAATATCAAAAATGGCTTCCCGAAACACAGCCTCTCCAGGCATTACCTAGAAGTTCATCACAAAAACCCTGAAGGGCTAGTCTTCTATGGTATAGATTCAATTCAGGGACACTGGAGAGGTGAAAGTAAAAGGAAGAAAATTTCCCAAAATGAAACTAAGTGGATATTTTTACTCGACTCACTTCAACCCAAAGGACTTAACCTGGACATTGATTTAAATTGTTTTATCTCTAATTTTTAACATACAGTATATTTATATTTTAGACATTTTAATTTTTAAACAACAGGTTTTATCCTATGGGATATCCAATTCTCTTTTCTCTGGTTACCTCTACGGGATTACCCGTCAAAATTTGATCATAAGCTTATAAGGACCACCTATAAACCTACGGGACATACAGGTTGTTGTCTCTCTACCCTACCCTCATTCAATTGGTTTTTTCGGATAGACAGCCAAAATTTCCCTATTCATGTTTCCCTTTATATATTCTTTCTATTCAGGTTCCCTTTAATTGGGTTGGTGTTTTTACCCCCCAATGACTAGACACCAAGTATTCCGTTATGTGTATTTTTGTATCTTAATGCGGCCCACATTTATATGTCTTTCTCTTTGACTCCATACTGGTTTGAGTCCCTTACATCAAGTTACCAGACCCATCATATTTGAATATATAGCATTAGTGCTATACTTCATAGCCTTATAATGTTCACCCTGCAAATGATTACGAACTATAGCATTTTTCACTTCATAATATGTATATTTTTTCTACCTTATTTATTTACCGACTAGAAAGAGTATACACCATATTCTATTTCACCTCCACAATTTTCTATGTATTCACTGTCACTAATCTATTATTATCACCACATTTTTAGTCACCAATTTTTTTATCACCATGATCTTAGGCCATTTATCAAATTATTTATATATTGACTAGAAGGAGTACATACCATATTTCATTTCACTTTTATTTTTTATGTATTCACTGTCACTAATATTAATTTATTTATTATTACCACCACGTTTTTAATCACCAATATTATTTTATCTATTATTACCATCATAATTTTAGGTCACCTATTAAATTATTTAAATACTATAAACTATATACATGATTTCTATGAATGGGTTATATTCTGAGATCGGATGTAATGTTATTTATATTTACCAACGTTACCTATTTATTAAGATCTTATGATTCATCTTTATTATCATTATTAGTTTAGTATTATATGCCATCGCATGTATTTAATGTAATTTGTTGTATACTCCTTTAAACAAGATGGTAAACAGACCCGATACCCAAGCAGAGATTGTCATACCATTATTGTATTAGCGGGAATAGAGGAGGACCTGACCCTCTTAAAGTCCGTTTTTTTGGTCTCTTTTTCTTTTTTGAACATGGTACATTGCGTACTTTTGAGGTCAGAAATGTCCATCTCTTAATTACGCAGCCGCCAGTATGTAAATCTCCCAAGTTCTAATACACACAGTTCTACCCGGCAACAGCGTGCGTCCTCTCTCTTTTTCCTATTGGATGCTTTGCCCGGCATTCTGATTGGAGCACGCATCGAGTCTTGTTTACCATGTTGGTATAAAGAGGCGGAGATGGCGTGATGACGCTACTCCTGAAGACGTCATCACGACGAAACGTACGTAGAGCGTCATCGCGTCACATCCGCCTAAGTGGAACGCACATCCGCCCTGTGGAACGCACGGCGTCCCGGAAGTGCGCTACTATTGCTATTTTTTCATGCCACTACCCTCTATTCGTTTGTGAGTACCTAATTTTTTCTTTAATAAAGTATTTTAAAAAACGGTACTACTCTATGTGAGCCTTCTTCCCCCATATATCGGTACATCTTTGGACCCTAATACCAAGGAGCCGGGTTTACAAGATTCGGGCAGATAATTGGACCACCCAACCACTTTGATGGTCAGTGGAGGAGACCCAGATTATAGATTCAAGGCCTGACACCCCTGCAGGGGTATATAGCTCTGGTGAGTGCGGTCCAAGGGGTGCGGGGAGCACTGAATGGTCACCATATACCTGAGCACCTTCAATATTTATTATCAGAGCACCTGCACTCAAGTGACCTTTTGCCCTGTTTTTTAGGAAAAGTCTTTTTAACATTGTGGGACTATCCGCCTTTCTTAGGTGTTACGGACTTATTTATTCTTGTACTATTGCTGCCATAATATTTATATACCTACTGTGCACCTTATTTATGCCATACCTGATGCTTTGTATTTTACGATCATAAGGCTGTAGATTTAAGTGGATCCAACTGTTTTTTATATTTTGTATATTTCATACATTTTATTTATTTTTAATTTTCTTATCAAACTGTATACACACCAATTCACACCAATTTTGTATCAACCTTTTCTCACAGTTTAGCACAAATATTTATCAACCACAGAGTTGAATATCCTACAGTATTGCACATATTTATTAGGGATACACATACGATGCACTGGACACTTTAATTATAATTTATAGTGGTGATTTATATCGTATATACTTTTAGCACCTATTTTGGACATACAGAACCATCAGCACTTTTTGGCAGCGCCATACACCTTCCCCCTTTTTTCCTTCATTTCTCACTATATTCTTAGGAATATAGTATAAAGGTAGGCTGCAGCCAATATCAAACACTAGAAATCTAAAATTATCCTAAGCGCGGATTTTCTACATTTCATTATAGCACGTTTCTCTATATGGTTAACTTTTTTGTAGTGTAAGTTTGTTATGACCATTACATGTACAAACCCGATTCCAAAAAAGTTGGGACACTGTACAAATTGTGAATAAAAACAGAATGCAATGATGTGGAAGTTTCAAATTTCAATATTTTATTCAGAATACAACATCATAGATTACATATCAAATGTTTAAACTGAGAAAATGTATCGTTTTAAGGGAAAAATAAGTTGATTTTAAATTTCATGGCATCAACACATCTCAAAAAAGTTGGGACAAGGCCATTTTTACCACTGTGTGGCATCCCCTCTTCTTTTTATAACAGTCTGCAAAAGTCTGGGGACTGAGGAGACAAGTTGCTCAAGTTTAGGAATAGGAATTTTGTCCCATTCTTGTCTAATACAGGCTTCCAGATGCTCAACTGTCTTAGGTCTTCTTTGTTGCATCTTCCTCTTTATGATGCGCCAAATGTTTTCTATGGGTGAAAGATCTGGACTGCAGGCTGGCCATTTCAGTACCCGCATCCTTCTTCTACGCAGCCATGATGTTGTAATTGATGCAGTATGTGGTCTGGCATTGTCATTTTGGAAAACACAAGGTCTTTCCTGAAAGAGACGACGTCTGGATGGGAGCATATGTTGTTCTAGAACTTGGATATACCTTTCAGCATTGATGGTGCCTTTCCAGATGTGTAAGCTGCCCATGCCACATGCACTCATGCAACCCCATACCATCAGAGATACAGGCTTCTGAACTGAGCGCTGATAACAACTTGGGTTGTCCTTGTCCTCTTTAGTCCGGATGACATGGCGTCCCAGTTTTCCAAAAAGAACTTCAAATTTTTATTCGTCTGACCACAGAACAGTTTTCCACTTGGTCACAGACCATTTTAAATGAGCTTTGGCCCAGAGAAAACGCCTGTGCTTCTGGATCATATTTAGATATGGCTTCTTTTTTGGCCTATAGAGTTTTAGATGGCAATGGCGAATGGCACGGTGGATTGTGTTCACCGACAATGGTTTCTGGAAGTATTCCTGAGCCCATGTTGTGATTTCCATTACAGTAGCATTCCTGTATGTGATGCAGTGCCTTCTAAGGGCCCGAAGATCACGGGCATCCAGTATGGTTTTCCGACCTTGACCCTTACGCACAGTTTTTGTCCCAGATTCTCTGAATCTTTGGATGATATTATGTACTGTAGATGATGATAACTCCAAACTCTTTCAAATTTTTCTCTGAGAAACTCCTTTCTGATATTGCTCCACTATTTTTCACCGCAGCATTGGGGGAATTGGTGATCCTCTGCCCGTCTTGACTTCTGAGAGACACTGCCACTCTGAGAGGCTCTTTTTTACCCAATCATGTTGCCAATTGACCTAATAAGTTGCAAATTGGTCCTCCAGCTGTTCTTTATATGTACATTTAACTTTTCCGGCCTCTTATTGCTACCTGTCCCAACGTTTTTGGAATGTGCAGCTCTCATGAAATCCAAAACGAGCTAAAATTTTGGCATGACATTTCAAAATGTCTCACTTCAACATTTGATATGTTATCTATATTATATTGTGAATAAAATATAAGTTTATGAGATTTGTAAATTAGTCCATTCCTTTTTTACTCACAATTTGTACAGTGTCCCAACTTTTTTGGATTTGGGTTTGTATATCACACAATGTTCAGGGATTGAAATCCCCTCACAAGAGTAAGAAGGCTTTTCTTCATTATAAACCTTTAGGAGCTAAGGTTCTCATGCTACAAGAAATGCATTTTTCTACAAACAGCCATTCACATTTTTTCATAAAGCCTTTAACGAGGCCTACTACAGTACACATTGTTTTCCTTGAAATGCAGAGGAGTGGAGGCGCATGTGCGGAGCGCTCCGGAATGGCCGCCTGATCTCGAGGCTCCGTTCAGCTCCGGACCATCCAGCTCCATCGCCGCCATTAGCCGCACTGCAACCTATCTCTGCCAGCCTCAATTAAAGCCGGAGACACCAGGGATCACCCCCATGTCATCAGGTTCGGTCCGAAGGGACATCACCCGTCTCCTCGGATTAAGTTGTGCCTATTGGTGTTTTCATTG
Organism: Pelophylax lessonae; assembly: GCF_965119305.1. Lineage (NCBI taxonomy): Eukaryota > Metazoa > Chordata > Amphibia > Anura > Ranidae > Pelophylax > Pelophylax lessonae. The sequence goes on from NC_138776.1 coordinate 243,343,959, forward strand.
AACATGTGGACATTCATTGTTTCATTGAACAACCCAAAACTTTGGGTATAACACTTTTAAGGGTGGAAGAGTTAAGTGGTTAACGCCACCACTTTGGGCATGAAAGCTGGTATTTCTTGCAGCTTAGTGTATACTGTTGCTCCTTTATGGGGTCAGACTTATGTTACATGTATAATCTTACTTCCCCTATTATATAGTTTACATGTTTTTATTGTATTTTCTCCTTCTATCCTCAGGACTTTTCCCTTTCCTCTCTTCACCCTTCCTACCTAATTCTTTTTCTTTTTCTTTCTCCTGTTTCTCTTTCTTTTTTCTTCTGTACCTCTCCTCCCTTTCCCCTTTTTCCCTTCCCTGTTTCCCTTGTCTTGTCGCCGTGGTCTCATTGGACATGGTATTTTTTTCCTTAGTGTCTATGCAAGTTTTTTTTGCAGATTCTGTTTTCAGTCCTAAGGGCAGTGCACTCGCTACTTGGCCTCCCATGGGGGAAGTTCATTGACGCTCTTGTTTCGATTCCTAGAGACACGAGTTCACATTGTTAAGAAACCAGTCAACCATTTCAGTGTATCGCTATGATTATTACACCGATTACTCGTTATTTATATTATGCTTCTGTATTTGATTGATATCATGTTTTGTTTCAGAATAAGTTTTGCTCTTTCCTCCTGATAGCCGCAAAACATGTGGAGGTGCAAGCATCACCCCCATGGTTTCCATCATCCTATGGGTGCTACATTATCTGTGACTTGTGTATTCTAACATAATTAGAAAAACATTAGCTGACACAATATGTATTCATGTACATGAAAAAAAAAAAAAAACTTTTTAGTTTTTGTATCAATAAACTTAATTTTTACGTCATTCCAAATGTGTTATTAATCGGTATCGAGCTAGTCTATTTGTTCTGCTTTGGGGTCATCTAACCTTGTTTTTTCATTTAGTCAACACTGGATGATGGTACCCTCTCCCTCTTTTTTTGAGTGAAGTGTTGCTATTTATTTGAGCCACTTATTTACAGTAATCTTCATTCTCATCTCTAGATAGGATCAATCTCCCCATTGATCTATTACATTAGTTCATTCCTAACCTAAACTTTCACCACTGGAACTCGAAATGCCTCACTTTAATAAGTCAATTATTCTCTAACCATGCTCTTAAACTATAAAAAATATTATGCACCTGAGAGGACCCGGATCTGAACCTAGATATTGATATTGGACAGCTTTCTGGACAATTCCCTTGACAATGTTGTCTTGAACTTTGCTTCTGGTGAATGTTGAAATCTTTGCTCCTCCCATGAACTTCCGTTTTAAGCCATGCCTTTGCACTTCTTTTGTGCCAGATTATTGTGCAGCCATTATTTGGCTCTTGTCATTCCTGCTACCACTCATTAATGACCTTTGGCTTGCAATCACTTGTTGCACACCTTTAACTTGTTCCTTGACTACGATTCTGCTTGATCCCAACCTGCAACCACTTGTAACCGATCTTTGGCTTGTTTATTTTTTTTATTTTTTTAAATAATTTTTATTGGTATTTCAAAGAGTAACAAAGAAATGTGTGCACAGCCGCCAAAACATGTAGGTTGATAAACAGTACAACATAACAAGTGTTAATTTGAAATTAACATTACAGAGTGTTACGTAGAGATGTCCCGAACTATTCGCCGGCGAACATCGCTTGTTCGCGTTCACCGCGGTGGGAGAACATATGGGATGTTCAGTCTGCCCCCTATACATCATCATTGAGCAAACTTTGACCCTGTACCTCACAGTCAGCAGACACATTCCAGCCAATCAGCATACCCTTCCTCCCAGACCCTCCCACCTCCTACAAAAAAGCAAGGACAGCATCCATCTTAGATTCACTCTGAAGCTGCAGTGTTAGTTAGAGCAGGGAGAGTGCTGCTACTGCTGAATTAATAGGGAAATTCTTAGCTAGGCCAGTGTTCTGTGTCCACTCTGGTTGTAAGGACAGCGTCCTGACAGCACCCCAAAAAGCCCTTTTTAGGGCTGGTACATCAGTCTGCTTTTATTTATTTTTTTCTATATCTATATATTGCAGTTGCCTGCCCGTGTGTGAGAGGCCACAGGCCCACAGACTGTACTGTGTGCACACCACTCATATCGGGTGGCACAGTACCTTGGAGATAAAAAAGTCATTTAATTTTTACCCTTTAATATAATTGCAGTTGCCTGCCAGTGTGTGTCAGGCCCACTGACTGTACTGTGCCCACTGCCAGTGCCCACCACTAATATAGGGTGGCACAGCACCTTGCAGATAAAAAAAGTCATTTAATTTTTTCTCTGTAATATAGTTGCAGTTGCTTGCCAGTGAGTGTCAGGCCCACAGACTGTACTGTGCCCACTGCCCACCACTCATATAGGGTGACACAGCACCTTGCAGATAAAAAATAAATTTAATTTTTCCTCTGTAATATAATTGCAGTTGCCTGCCAGTGAGTGTCAGGTCCACAGACTGTACTGTGTCCACTGCCCACCACTCATATAGGGTGGCACAGCACCTTGCAGGTAAAAAATTAATTACATTTTTCCTCTGTAATATAATTGCAGTTGCCTGCCAGTGAGTGTCAGGTCCACAGACTGTACTGTGCCCACTGCCCACCACTCATATAGGGTGGCACAGTACATTGCACGGCGCATGCGCAGTGCCCCAAATTGAAAGTAAGAGGATCAACCAACCATCTTTTTCCATCTCCCGGTTCCTAAAATCTATTCCATACACCAGCCCCTGATAGGGGACGTAACAGGGATTAAACTGATAAGAATAGTACTACTTAACACACCACTCATATAGGATGGCACAGCACATTGCACGGCGCACGCGCAGTGCCCCAAATTGGAAGTAAGAGGACCGACCAACCATCTTTTTCCATCTTCCAGTTCCTAAAATCTATTCCATACACCAGCCCCTGATAGGGGACAAAACAGAGATTAAAGTGGTAAGAACAAATTTTTTTAATTAAAAAAAAAGAGGACAGCCTCTGCGGAGCTGGGTATTTTTTGGCCGTGTTACTGAACGCTCATGCACAATGGCTGTAGGCTCATGCGTCCTTTTGCAGAGGTGACAAACCTGGTCAGTCAAACCCAAGGCAACATCATCGACCTCATGCCATATGCGTTTTATCTGCAGCGTGCCCTGCGAAGAGTGCTGGATCAGGCCATAGATGAGCATGGAGAGGAAGAGTTGTGGTCACCATCACCACCAGAAGCAGCCTTGTCGTCGTCGATCGCTGGACCTGCGGCAACACAGAGAGAGGAGTCTGAAGAAGAGGAGTCAGAGGAGGAAGGTGGCTTTGAGGAGGTGGAAGACCAACCACAGCAGGCGTCCCAGGGGGCTTGTTGTCATCTTTTGGGGACCCTTGGTATTGTACGTGGCTGGGTGGAGGAAGAGACCTTCAATGACATCAGTGAGGACAAGGAACGGGACATGGCTAGCTTGGTATCCAACCTTGTGCAAATGGGGAGTTTGCGGTTGTTTGCGGTGCGTTAAACGGGGAGTTTGGTCTGTCAGAGTTTGGTCTGTCACGTGAAGCGGGCGTAAGTAACCCTTACACTACCTGATCGATACAACATCATACCTGATCGTATACACACACTGGATGTTTTAAAGCACGTTATTCCAAACAATTTAGGAATGTTCGGTGATTTATGCCCTTTATGGATTAAAACCCAACTCTGCGTCAACTACGTAATTTTCCATGGGAGTTTTGCCATGGATCCCCCTCCGGCATGCCACAGTCCAGGTGTTAGTCTCCTTGAAACAACTTTTCCATCACTATTGTGGCCAGAAAGAGTCCCTGTGGGTTTTAAAATTCTCCTGCCTATTGAAGTCTATGGCAGTTCGCCCGTTCGCAAACATTTGCGGAAGTTCGCGTTCACGTTCGCGAACTGAAAATTTTATTTTTGCAACATCTCTAATGTTATGTTCTCCGTAGAGATAAAGAAAAAGGGGGGAAAGAAGATGAGCAGGAAGAGAGAGAGAGAGATAGAGAGAACTTGGAAGTAGGCAAAGAGTAAGAAGAATAAGGCTCGAGTAAGTTAAACATTAAGATCTATCAGCAGGGACATGTCAAAGAGGCAGAAATCATTATGAATCCAACAATGTGTGAATATTATGTTAAACGGTATACCATTCAGACCATGGTTTCCAGATTAGGTCGATTTTGTGGAATCTTTTGGTTTGTAATGCTATGGATTTTTCCCATAATTAGTGTTGGTTTGTGGCGATAAGGACTTCCGAGTGATTTGGGGGTATATTTTGTTTCCAATGCCTTGTGATGGTAAGTTTTGCTGAAATGAGAATATTAGTTACTATGCCGCGATAAGTTACAGGGAATTTTTCTATACCTATGTAGCAGTTTTTCCAGGCCTTGGACCTGATGTGGGTCTGCCATTGTTACCGGCGACACTTCCAACACATTTAAGTTGTGAACCCAGGTGTGAGAACTGAGACAATGACCATTCTGGCATCTTTGGTTTGTTTAGTTTATTGTATTTTGGGGATGGGAGAAGGGAATGAGTGGGATACTCCTCTGGCTCAACTAGGTTTGACTGGGACACTGTGCAGAAAAATGCCCGTTGGTGCTATCTTGACGCCAGCTGAATGCCGACCAGCGCTTCCTGGCGCTTAAAGATACCTTTCTACTGAACTTGTGCTAGAACTTCAACTTTAACTTGTTTGTTAACTCAGAAGATCCAGGACTGTAGAACACTTGACTCCTGACTAGAGTTGAGCGAACACCTGGATGTTCGGGTTCGGCGGGTTCGGCCGAACTTGAAAAAAAAAGTCCGGGTTCGTGACTCGGACTTAACCCGAACTTTGTCCCGATCCTGAACCCCATTGAAGTCAATGGAGACCCGAACTTTTTAGCACTAAAATGCCTCTAAAACAAACATGGAAAGGGCTAGAGGGCTGCAAATGGCATCAAAATCATCTTAAAAGCATGGCAACTGCTCTGCAAACACATGTGGATAGGGAAATAACTTAAAAGAACATAAAAAACATAAAAATAAAAAATAATCATCTTGAATGATGTAGGAGGAGGACGAGGCACATATGGAGTAGTGTAATGTTCCGGTACCTTTGGTACCCTAAATTACTCTTTTCACAAGTGTATGCGCCCCACCATTCTCTTTTGGAAAGGTGCGCATACACCTTTAAGACTGAAGCTGTCATCACTCAGCGCCGGACTAGATGGCTATTTAAAGCGCCGGTTCTCACTCACATGTGTTCGTTCAAACACCCTTACCTGGATGCTAACTTGGCTTGAAGCTTCCGTGCTTGCAAGCATACTTCGCTGACGGAACCTCGCTGCGCTAATCCCTGCATCCCGCTTCCGGATCATCCGCTCCTCCTGAACCAACCTTCGGCTGTATTGCTATTAGTGCTAAGTACCCCGCAGGGGAACCCTCTATAAACTTATACTAAGCTTACACTATCTAGCTCTGCATAGTAAAGACTATTTATCACATCTGCATATCTAGATTGCTAGCTCTTAAGACTACTGCTACTTATTCCTGCACTGGGTTGATCACTCTTGTATGTCCACCTGCTACTCTGTCATCTGCTACCATACATGATTGCTAAACCTACCTACATCCATCTGCTACTGTCTTACCTTCAAGTGTCTGTCACCTACCACCTCCACTCAACCTGTCTCTTAAATCTTCATCACTGTGTTACTACATACATAAAGTCACTCTAGGAACCAGCTTGTTGAGTGTGTGTATTTACTAGCTGAATTAAGACCTTCCACACATGATGAGTCATTGAGGTTGGGAATGGTATCTCAGCATCTCTCTTACATGACTACTGAAGTGGAATATTTCTGCAGCTGAAAATCCACACCATACATGAAACGCAGGAGCGTTACAGATTGAACGAACCTACAAATGGATTCAGCAGAAATAACCACTCAGGTGACACAATTAAAACAGAAAGTAACTTCGTTAATACACGCACTTGCTGAATTAAAAGAAGACAATCAGGCTCTGTCGCAGCAGGTAATTAGACTGACACAACTTACCTCTGCTCAGTCCCCTGAACCCAAGATAAATCCCCCTTTGGTATTTACAGGCGATCGCAAAAAATTTCGCGAATTTAAAAACGCATGTGAGTTACTTTTGTTTGCTAAAACCTCGTACCTACCTTACTGATCACATTAAGGTTTGTACTATTATTTCTTACCTAACAGGCGATCCTCGAGCCTGGGCAGACTCTCTTTTTGAGAAAAACGACCAGCTTCTCAACTCCTATGCCTTGTTCCTAGCAGAACTCACTATGATGACCCCAATAGGCAGAGTACTGCCGATCTTCAATTAAGATCCTTGAAACAAGGAAGGAGGCCTGTAGAAGACTTTGTCGCGGAATTCAAGAGATGGACCCTTGATTCAGAATGGAATGATGCATCTCTGAAAACCCAATTTAGGCTTGGCCTATCAGAAGCCGTTGAGGACGAACTCGCCCGAGCGGATCTACCAAAAACCCTGGATGCATTAATACAACTCAGTATTACCATAGATAGAAGACTACGAGAAAGAAAGGCTGAGAAAATGAGAATGCCATTATCCGTTTCCTCTCGGATTCCGGCCGTTAACCCATTCCTATGGAAGTAGGAACCATACGCCCACCACTATCAACTATGGAAAAAGCCAAAAGACGATATGAAAATCTCTGCTTGTACTGTGCATCCCCGGATCACAAGATAAATGTTTGTCCCCTAGTCAACAAAAAGAAGGGTGAGTGTTCACATGTCCTCCTAGGAGGATTGACAACTTCATTCACTAACCCTTACATTTTTGTTTGTTTGACATTACAGTGGGACCAGAACAGGATTACTACTAAGGCCATGATTGACACAGGATCTTGTGGAAATTATATTGATATATGTTTTGCTGCTTCCAATAAAATTCCTATTATTTCTAAACTTAAACCTGTCTCAGTAAGTCTTATTACCGGTGTTCCATTATCCTCTGGTCCAATTACTGATCAGACACAAGCACTTCTAGTCACCATTAACGAGTCTCATAGGGTGACTACTACCTTCGATTTAATACCTTCACCCCACTTTCCCATTGTGTTGGGACTTCCCTGGTTACACACACACACCAACCAACCATAGATTGGAAGGAACGGTCCTTGGCCTTCCTCTCTTGCTATTGCGAGGATACGTGTAACCTCCCGTCTTCCGGGAAGATTCTGTCTATGGTGACAGATGAGATTGCACCACTATGTTATCAGGATCTTTCTGAGGTTTTTTTTGAGAAAAATGCTCAAGCATTACCTCCTCATCGAGACTATGATTGTAGCATTGATCTACTCCCAAATAGCAAATTGCCGTTCGGTCATGTTTATCCTCTTTCACAGGATGAACTTTCCCATCTCAAAACCTATTTGGATGAGAATTTGGAAAAAGGTTTTATTAGACCTTCCACTTCTTCCACAGCAGCAGGACTCTTTTTTGTTTGAAATAAGGACTCAAGTCTCAGACCTATCATCGACTACAGGAAATTGAATGCTATCACAATAAAAGATCGCTATCCTCTACCGCTTATCCCTGAGCTCATTGAGCAGGTGCGTGGAGCTACCTATTTTTCAAAATTGGACCTGAAAGGAGCATACAATCTCATTCGAATCCGTGATGGAGACGAGTGGAAGACTGCATTCAGAACCAGATACGGATTGTTCGAATATCTTGTGATGCCATTCGGGCTATGCAACGCCCCTGCAGTTTTCCAACTATTTATAAACGATATTTTTAAAGACTTACTAGATGTCTGTGTTGTGGTATATCTGGACGATATACTTATATATTCACGATCCCTGTCTGAACACATAAGACATGTAAGACTTGTACTATCGAGATTGCTTGCACATAACCTTTATGTGAAACTGAAGAAATGTTTGTTTCATAAAGACGAGGTACTCTTTCTAGGCTACATCATATCCAAAACAGGAATCGAGATGGACATGAGTAAAATATCCTGCATTCAGGATTGGCCTACACCAACCACACGCAAGGCGCTACAGCGATTCCTGGGATTTTCAAATTTCTACAGGAAGTTCATTAAAAACTTTTCTGCTATTGTGAGACCCCTCACACAGCTCACTAGCATAAAAAAACCATTCAAATGGTCAGAAGAAGCCAATAAAGCTTTTCACTTGTTAAAGACAAGGTTTACTTCCGCTCCCATATTACGCCATCCAGACCCATCCCTCCAATACATTCTGGAGGTAGATGCGTCAAACATGGCAGTAGGAGCAATACTCTCCCAACGACCTACCCACACTTCACCACTTCATCCAGTCGCCTTTTTTTCTAAATCCCTAAGCAGTCCCGAGATAAATTACCCCGTGGGTGAAAAGGAACTGCTTGCTATAAAATTGGCTCTGGAGAATTGGCGACATTTACTCGAAGGCACCCAATTACCAATAATTATATACACGGACCATAAAAACCTCCAATATCTTCAGACTAGCAAAACTCTCTCGCACCGACAGGTACGATGGTCACTATTCTTTCTAAGGTTTAACTTCCTAGTGACTTACACACCTGCAGATAAAAACAAAAAGGCGGATGCACTATCACGACTAACTGAAGAAAACTACTTTGAAATCCCTTCCGTTCCTATAATACCTCACAAACGCATTATTGGAGTTGTCCGTTCCTTGAAGGAAGAGGTTTTGCATGGTATAAGTTTGGATTCACCCCCACCACAACTAAATACTGATGCAGAAGGCTTCCTCTACTACAACGACAAACTTTACATACCACCTACCCTACGCACCAAGATCTTGGAATTATCTCATGATGTGCCTATGGCAGGACATATGGGTATGACAAAGACTCTTAATTTGATTTCCCGGCAATTCTGGTGGCCTGACATGAAAACATCTATACAAAAATTCGTCTCTTCATGCAATGTCTGTGCCAGGTCCAAAATTGACACTACGAGACCATCCGGTCTACTATGCAGTCTACCAATACCCCAAACTCCATGGGAAGTTTTGTCCTTGGACTTCATTGTAGAATTGCCTCTTTCCAAAGGATTTAATACCATCTTGGTGTCAGTGGACCATCTGACAAAGATGGCACATTTCATTGCTATTCACAGACTACCTTTGTCCAAACAAACGGCAGAACTCCTGATGAAACATGTCTTTAGAATACATGGTATCCCAAAAACTCTTCTGTCTGACCGTGGATCCCAATTTATTTCTAAGTTCTGGCAAGAACTATATCACATACTACGGAACGAGCGGAAGCTCACTTCTCCTTACCATCCGCAGACCAACGAACAGACTGAAAGAGTCAACCAATGCATCGAGCAGTATTTACGTTGTTACACTTCTTACCAACAGGATGATTGGGTGGATCTTCTCCCTCTGGCAGAATTTGCCTACAACAACGCAACCCACAGTACAACCAAGCAGAGTCCGTTCTACTTGAACTATGGGTTTCATCCCTCTATTCTTCCACCACGCATCCTTCCTTCAAACAACCCAGTAGCCTCAGACTATCTTACCCAAATAAAGGATTCTCTGGGTTTATTAAATACTACCATTGCACACGCTCACAGTCAACAAAAGAAGTACTATGATCTTCGCAGAAGACCTTCTCCACAGTACACTATCGGGGACCTCGTTTGGCTCTCAACAAAAAATTTAAGACTGAAGATCCCTAGCAAAAAGCTTGGACCTCTGTTCTTGGGACCTTTCCCAATCAAAAAACTTATTGGAAAAGCTGCAGTACAGCTTACATTGCCAATAGACCTAAAAATCCATCCCATTTTCCATGTGTCGCTACTGAAGCCCCATGTTCCGGACCACGGAATAAGGCCTAATATTCCACCTCCGCCTCCTGTACAAGTTGAAGGTGGAGAAGAATACGAGATAAAAGAGATTCTGGATTCTCGTATCTACAGAAGAAGACTTCAGTACTTGGTTAGATGGAAGAACTATGGGCCCCAAGACGACACCTGGCTAAACACCTCTGAAATACATGCCCCTAGATTAATCCGCAATTTTCATGCGAGATACCCAGACAAACCAGCTCCAGAGGCCTTCAGGAGCCGGCCTTAAGGGGGGGGGGGGTATTGTAATGTTCCGGTACCTTTGGTACCCTAAATTACTCTTTTCACAAGTGTATGCGCCCCACCATTCTCTTTTGGAAAGGTGCGCATACACCTTTAAGACTGAAGCTGTCATCACTCAGCGCCGGACTAGATGGCTATTTAAAGCGCCGGTTCTCACTCACATGTGTTCGTTCAAACACCCTTACCTGGATGCTAACTTGGCTTGAAGCTTCCGTGCTTGCAAGCATACTTCGCTGACGGAACCTCGCTGCGCTGATCCCTGCATCCCGCTTCCGGATCATCCGCTCCTCCTGAACCAACCTTCGGCTGTATTGCTATTAGTGCTAAGTACCCCGCAGGGGAACCCTCTATAAACTTATACTAAGCTTACACTATCTAGCCCTGCATAGTAAAGACTATTTATCACATCTGCATATCTAGATTGCTAGCTCTTAAGACTACTGCTACTTATTCCTGCACTGGGTTGATCACTCTTGTATGTCCACCTGCTACTCTGTCATCTGCTACCATACATGATTGCTAAACCTACCTGCATCCATCTGCTCATCTGCTACTGTCTTACCTTCAAGTGTCTGTCACCTACCACCTCCACTCAACCTGTCTCTTAAATCTTCATCACTGTGTTACTACATACATAAAGTCACTCTAGGAACCAGCTTGTTGAGTGTGTGTATTTACTAGCTGAATTAAGACCTTCCACACATGATGAGTCATTGAGGTTGGGAATGGTATCTCAGCATCTCTCTTACATGACTACTGAAGTGGAATATTTCTGCAGCTGAAAATCCACACCATACATGAAACGCAGGAGCGTTACAAGTAGGAGGTTGAGGTGGTGGAGGATATGGCGTTGTAGGTGGAAGCGGCGGTGGAGGAGGAGGAGGACGAGGCCCATATGGAGTAGGAGGTTGAGGTGGCGGTGGAGGAGGACGAGGTAGCCAACACTGGTTTTTGTTTTTAATTTTATTTCTTTTTAAATTAGGGTACATCCCAAAAAGAGTGAGAAAGATAAAAAATACAACAATGGCTGGGTAAGGCCGGTATACATGTCTATTCTGCACAAGGTACGGACACGTCCTGTGGGATCCATGCCTGGTTCATTTTAATGAACGTGAGCTTGTCCACATTGTCTCTGGACAGGCGGCTGCGCTTGTCTGTGATAACACCCCCAGTCGTGCTAAATGCACATTCAGATAATACACTGGCTGCAGGGCAGGCCAGCACCTCCAAGGCGTAAAGGGCAAGCTCAGGCCATGTGCCCAATTTGGAGACCCAGAAGTTGAAGGGGGCAGACCCGTCATTCAGTACGTCTAGGCGTGTGCACACATACTGCTCCACCATGTTAGTGCTGGGTCGTGGTGCTGCTGGTGGAGCTCCTGTTGAAAGGAGAGGACGTGGTCGATCTGTGGCAGCTACACGCACAAGTGAAACACCTTTCTCAGCTGCGAGTAGGCGACAGAACCTTACAGCAGTATTTGGCAGGGCCTAATGCGACTCTACAAATGTTGAGGCCAGAACAAGTACAGGCGATAGATAGTAGATTGGGTTGCTGACAGTGCCTCCAGTTCCTTCACATTGTCTCCCACCCAGTCTTCTGCTGAAAGGTCAGAGTGGGGACCTGCAGCTGATGTCCATCAATCTTTCACCTCACCCCCTTGCAAATCAGCCCCACAGTGTGAGCCCCAAGTCATGCAGCAGTCTCTTCTTCTTTTTGATGACTCTGTTAGCATGGTTTCCCAGGGCCATCCATCTAGCCCTGCCTCAAAAGTGGAAGAGATTGAGTGCACTGATGCCCAACCACTTATGTCTCAAGAAAGATGAGTACATGCAAGGACCATCGCAGCACATCTCGGATGATGACGAAACACAGGTGCCAACTGCTGCAGAATTCCGAATTGTGGAGACCGACAAGGGTTGCAGGGGTGAAGACTGGGTGGAAGATGATGTGGAGGACGATGAGCTCCTCGACCCCACATGGAATGAACGTCATGCAGGTGACCTGAGTAGTTTGGAGGAAGAGGCGGTGGTGACACAGAGCCACCAGCACAGCAGAGGGAGCAGGGTGCAAAAGTGGAGCGGCCGTGCCCTAAACACTACGCTTGCTACTGCCCAATGCAGGAAGGGACCGAGCACACCAAAGCCAGTTTAAAGGAGTTCCCTAGCATGGCAGTTCTTCAGACTATGTGATGATGACAGGACACTAGGGATGATCGAACTTTTGAAAAGTTTGGTTCGACCAGAACACCCGAATTTCCTGAAAGTTCGGTTCGGATTCCCGGACCCCATTTAAATTGATGGGACCCAAATTTTGGGAATTAAAAAACACCATTTTGAAGTCCTAAAACTTAAAAATGCCCCTAAAAAGGCCTAGGGTTCTGGGTCATGCCCCAGGGAATATGAATCAGGCAAAAGAAAATTCTTAAAAATTGTCGTTTTTGATAAAGAGTCAATTATTGAAAAAAAAAAAAAGAGATTTCTTTGGATTTAGTGTCCGGGGGGTCTAAAAAGTGTACCTGTATACGCAGTAGGTATACGTGCTTGCTAGTCAGCTATTGTGCAAAATACATTTCAGCGATACACACATCTGCTGTATTTAGGGTCGCATAGCAGTGTGCATTTTGCAGATGAATTTCACTGCGCAGAGTTGCCAAAGCCTCAGTGAAAACTTAACGGCTGTTCTTGTTGTAAGTGTTAAGTCCACTGCAAAAGGCTTTGCTACTCTGCGTCACACACATCTGCTTTATTTAGCGACAACTTTGGGTCGCATAGCAGTGTGCGTTTTGCAGGTGATTTTCACATCGCACAGTTGATAAAGCCTCACTGACCACTATACAAGTTAAAATTCATCACAGATTATTTTTCTTAGAATTTCAGTAGCGCAGGGATGGTGTTACCCTCCTTTCATAAAGTGCAAATAAATAAAGTGCATAAATTGCATAAATAATCCAAAACATCCAACTAAGCAAGAACAGGTCCAGACCTGGTTAGCTCTACTAAGTCTCTGGGCTCCAGGACTCAGAACAGGACTTCTAAAAAAAAAAAAAATGTTGCTTGTGTGTCTCACCTACCACATGTAAGTAGGAAACCTGGGTGACACATACTGCATACACCATCCACAACTTGACAGTCAGTGCTGCTGATCTCTTGCTGTGTCTTTGAAGCCACATCCTGTCTACAGGAACAGAGCATTGCCACCCCATAACATCTTCCACATACTGTGAATGAGAGGAGGAGTTGTGCAGCAGCAGCAGATACCAGGAGGAGGTTTTGAGGTGTTCATGCTGTATATGCCTATTCCATGAGAGTGGTTAGGCATAGTTTTCTGGTGAGTCTGCATTTTGGCTATCTCTCCCAGCACTGGTGGTGGTGACATTGTACGGTGGTTCCTATAACTGACACCAATGACCCTGCATTAAAGGCACTGTGTATTGCTCTGGCACTACATAAACAAAGACTTTTGAAGGACTCTGTTCTTGCTTAGTTGGATGTTTTGGATTATTTATGCAATTTATGCACTTTATTTATTTGCACTTTATGAAAGGAGGGTAACACCATCCCTGCGCTACTGAAATTCTAAGAAAAAAAAATCTGTTTTTTTTGTGATGAATTTTAATTTATGTATGGTTGTCACTGAGGCTTTATCAACTGTGCAATGTGAAAATCACCTGCAAGACGCACACTGCTATGCAACCCAAAGTTGTCACTAAATACAGCAGATGTGTGTATCGCTGAAATGTATTTTGCACAACAGCTGACTAGCAAGCACGTATACCTGCTGTAGATATATCAGCAGTGCAACGTGCTCATTAGACGGAACCCTGACACTTAAAACTATCCCTACAAAAAATAGATTGTTGAATCTAACTATAGTGGTATATAGTACCCTAACTACACTGCATATCCCTTTCCTCACACTAAAAGAATAGCTCCATACAGCAGAAGATAAATTCTAACTGACACTGTCCCTTTAATTTTTTTTTCTAACTCAAACAGCACAATCGCTGTATTTCTAACTACACTGATAATCTTTCTGTAAGCTGACTGCTCTTCTGCTGATCTGGAGCTTTACAAGCAATTGGCTATGCAGCAAACGTTGTTTAACACAGCAGGAGAAACACAAATGCTTCCAGTCTCTTCCAAAGCCTCTGTATTACAGTGCTAGAGGTTAGGCAGGTCTATGTTACATACTGGGGGGAGTATTCACTCCTGATTGGCCTCTGGTCCCCGTAGTCACTCCAATCACATTCCTAGCAGACTCCTGCCCACTCATTGGCTTTTACTGACGTTTCTGGGCCAATCACGGACTTTTAAAGCCCACTTTCTGTCCCATTGCATTTTGGGCGGTTCGGGTGACCCGAATTCCGAACTTTTACCACAAAAAGTTCGTAATTCGGCCGAATTTCAAACACCCAATGTTCTGGTCGAACCGATGGTCGTCCCGAACCGTTCGATCATCCCTACATGACACTAGTGGTTTGCACGCTGTGCAATCAGAGCCTGAAGCGAGGAATAAACCTTCTCAACCTGAGCACAACCTGCATTACCAGGCATCTAAGTGCAAATCACGAGCTGCAGTGGAGTGCACACCTCAAAACCAAGAAAGGTCTCTGGCTCCTCCTGCTTCCTCTTCTATGCCGCAGTCTCGGCCTCTTCATCCACCTCTGTAGTGAGACCGGCACCTGCCACCCCGCAAACAGAGGATCTGCCAGCAACACCACCACCTGGATCACCAACAACCATCTCCACAATGTCCCGTGGAAGTGTTCAGCTTTCTATCTCCCAAACACTGGAGCGGAAGAGGAAGTACCTCCCCTCCCCACCCGCGATCCATTTCAAAATTCCTGGCCTTTGAAATGTTGTCATTCCGTCTGCTGGAGACACAGAGTTTTAAAAGCCTTGTGGCAGTGGCTGTTTGTAATGTTCTGGTACCTTTGGGTACCCTAATTACTCTTTCATAAGTGTATGCGCCCCACCATTCTCTTTTGGTAAGGTGCGCATACACCTTTAAGACTGATGCTGTCATCACTGAGCGCCGGACTGGATGGCTATTTAGATCGCCGGCTCTCACTCACATGTGTTTGTTCAAACTGCTTTGTGCCTTGATGCTAACCTGTCTTGAAGCTCTCATGCTTGCAATCATACCTCGCTGTCGGAACCACGCTGCGCTGATCCCTGTATCCCGCTACCGGATCATCCGCTCTTGCCGAACCTCTCCTCTGCTACATTGCTATTAGTGATAAGTACCCCACAGGGGAAACCTCTATAACCTTTATACTAAAGCTTACACTATCTAGCTCTGCATACTATTACTACATCTTCATTATCTAAGATTGCTAGCTCTTGAGCCTACTACCACCTGTTCTTGCACTGGGTTGATCTCTCTTGTATGTCCACCTGCTACTCTGGCATCTGCTACCATACATGATTGCTAAACCTATCTGCATCCCATCTGCTACTATCTTACTTTCAAGAACATTTCCTTTCAAGTGTCTGTCATCTACCATCTCTACCCAACCTGTCTCTTCAGCCTATCATCACTGTGTTACTATATACATAAGTCACTCTAGGAAACATCTTATTGAGTGTGTGTATTTACTTGCTGAATTGAGATCCTCCACACATGATGAGTCATTGGGAGTTGGGATTGGTGTCTCAGCGTTTCTCTACATGACTACTGAAGTGGAATATTTCTGCAGCTGAAAATCCACATCATACGTAAAACGCAGGAGCGTTACACTGTTCCACAGTACGTCATGCCCAGCCGCCACTACTTTTCCAGGTAAGCCATCCCTTCCCTGCACAACCAAGTGGGTGACAAAATCAGGTATGCACTGCGCAACGCCATCTGTGGCAAGGTCCACCTAACTACGGATACGTGGACCAGTAAGCACGGTCAGGGACGTTATATCTCCCTAACAGCACACTGGGTAAATGCAGTGGCGGCAAAACCTGAGGCGGATAGCAGTTTGGCGCATGTCCTTCCACCACCGAGGATTGCAGGACACTTCAGTTTGCCTCCTGTTTCTAACTCCTCCTGCTCAGACCCTATTGAAGTCTAATGAATGGGAAAAATCGAAAGTTCCCATGTTGGAGGCTTATATGGAAGTAATTGGCCATAAAATGGGTATGGGGTCTGGGCACTGCCCTGGGGGTATTAATGCAATTTTTTTTTTAAACCATTATTCTTTTCAGAAGTAGTGATTTTATTGATGCTTAAAGTGGATGTAAACCCAAATCATGAAATATATCTGTAGTGTTTAGTTATCTCTCTCCAAAGGTCTAAGTCCCGTGATTTTCTGCTGCTCCGTTCTTCTGTTATCAGCATGATAACTTCTGACAAGTTCTCTGACACAGGAGATAAAAGCAGCTGAAAATTTGTGTTGGGGATAGTGCTATAAATAGATTAGCAGAGAGCTGGTCGATTCACAGCTCTGCAAGTATCCTCATTCTTATGCCTATGTGGAGGGGGGAAGTGTGCCTTTCCTCCAATCAGCTGTCACACACTGCATGCCAGGACTCCACTCGCACTGCTGAAACAGGTAGAAGAAATTCCAACACGATGTGCACTTTCTAAAGAATATAGCAAGCTGAAGACTGCAGGTATACATGTAAACGTTTGATAGGGAGATTTGTTTAATCTCTGCATATCATCTGAGGCTGTTTATTTCACTGGGTATAGAAGAGGGTTGTTGCACTTTAAAGTGCAACAATAAAAATAAAAAAATAAGATAAATTAAATATAGTGTCTGCCTGTAAAGTGGCACATCTGTAGCATGCATTGAAACATGCTGGAGCAAAAATGAAATTTCTAAAGAAAAAAAAAAAGACAAGTCAAATCCCTTAAACTGACTCGCAGTTGAAATTGCTGGCGCCTGGCTATTAAAAAAATGTAAGAAAAAATACACAAATGGGTCCCCCCTAGTCAAGTTCAGGCCAATCAAGTGCAGGCCAGTCAAATTCCTTTGCCCTAAACTCGTTCATCCATGTCTTTATGGACCTTGCTTTGTGCACTGGTTCAAATCCTTTCATGGAGGGGGATTATGGTGTGGGGCTGTTTTTCAGGGTTTGGGCTTGGCCCCTTGGTTGCATGGAAGGGAACTCTTAAGGCATCAGCATACTAAATCATTTTGGCCAATTTCATGCTCCCAACTTTGTGGGAAGTTTGGGAATGGCCTCTTCCTGTTCCAACATGACTGCGCACCAGTGCACAAAGCAAGGTCCATAAAGACATGGATGAACGAGTTTAGGGTGCAGAAATTTGACTGGCCTTTACAGAGTTCTGACCGCAACCCGATAGAACAACTTTGGGATGAATTCAACTAGAGACTGAGAGCCAGGCGTTCTCGTCACATCAGTGCCTGACCTCACAAAGGCGCTTCTGGAAGAATGGCAAAACATTCCCATAGACACACTCCTAATCCTTGTGGACAGCCTTCATAGAAGAGATGAAGCTGTTGTAGCTGCAAAGGGTGGGCCAACTCAATATTGAGCCCTACGGATTAAGACTGGGATCCCATTAAAGTTCACGTGCTTGTAAAGGCAGTTGTCCCAATACTTTTGGTAATATAGTGTATGTTTGGTCCTACTTCACTTAGCCTTTATTTAGATGTTGAATCCTTCAAATCCTTCAAATCCTTTTTGTGGTACGATCTCCACATGTATTGGATGTCTTTTTGGCTATTGCCCACCCCTCATTTGGACTGCTTTTGGACATCCATTCCTAAAAGTCTGGTGCCCCTCAGTGTATGATTAAGAAAGGATTTTTGTACAAACCATGAAACCCTTTTTCTTCAAATCCATTGACGAACACGGATCCTGCCCCTTTTGTGTTATTGTCTCTTGTTTAGCTTGCTCACTAAACTGAAGCATGACGATTGGAAGCAGGATTATATGTTGGTTGGTTCAACATTTTTTTGTTTTTCAGTGTCCATGCCTCCTGTAGATGACATTTTAACCCACGGTTTAAAAATTAGCAACAGCAACGCGGATCATTTCTGAATACTGCTCCCTTATCCACTCCACCAGGCATGGCCCACTGTATAAAAGTAAAGCTGTAAAGCTACTATTCTCCTTGTGCTGTGATTGTACATTTTAGGTATCTCAGTGACATTGCTGTAGAATTACATTTTAAAGGGGAGGCCTGCTATTACTCTTAATTGCATCACTCCCTAGGGTTTCCAAGTAAAAAGGTAAGCACAAACAAATATGTATAATATACAAACAGACCAGCCTTTTTCAACCAGAGTGCCTTGAGACTTCTCCAGGGGTGCCTTGGCAAAATGTCTAAACATTTATCAAGCCAGCAGGTGGATGAAGCCTGCCTTTTAGTTACACAAAGCCACAGGCTTTCATTATGCACCATTACGACTTTCTAGATAATGGCAGAACTGAGCGACAGCGATTCGTGGGAAAATTTGTCATCAGGTACGGAAAGTGACGACAGCGACGATTCTGATGTCTCTTTCTGGCACATAGATGTGGAATTTGGGAAGTATATCAAATGATTCTTTAGAATTTCCAACGGAGCGATGTGCCATAAAGAGACATCAGAATCATCACTGTCGTCGCTTTCCGTACCTGATGACAAATTTTCCCACGAATCGCTGTCACTCAGTTCTTCAAGTAACTCAGTTTTGCTGTCGCTGTTTTCCAGTTCGTCTAAAAGTGCGTTTGCGCAAAAAGAACGCTTTTTGGACACCATGGCCGTTCTCTATTTTTCAGGCACAAAGAACTGGAAAAGCACAGACAGGGCACTGGAAAAGTCACCAGGTGAAATCCTGTGGTGAAATGATATGATACAGTGTAATCCGTTAGGATCAAAGCTTTGTATCATGTCATTTAGTGTATTTACACTTTTGAATTTGCCGCCGGTTCCACCCCCATGCGTCACAACGTTCACAGGGAAGGGAACCGGAAGACAGGTGCCGGCATCGGCCAAGGACAGAGCGAGAGGACAGCGGGGAGAGAGTGTGAGGATGGTGGGGGATCGCAGGGAAGGTGAGAAACATTCTGGGGTAATCTCAAGTGTGGCTCGGGGGTTACCGCTTTTGGTACTGAAAATTAACCCCGAGCCACACTTGAGAATACCGCTAGGGAGGTGAAATGACAATGTGTTGCATTAGTGAAAAGCTACCAACAACCCTGTGTAACCAAAACATTTTATTTCTCAGAATTACTAATGTTATTTTCCATTCATTGACCATAATTTCCTCCAAAATGTGAATGGGTTCTTTTTTTTTTATTTTTTTTTTTACTACATATAAGTATGAAGGAAACATACAGAGATTAATTTTTATTTGACACAGATTATTTTAAATCATTTAAAAAATGTGGAATTATAAAATTCTTAATTCACAGGCTTCTGTTTTCTCCAAAGTAATATCTTTCATGAAATTGGGTAAGGTGGTGGTTGATGAGGCATTCCAGACACAACATTATTCTGTACCACAAATACCTGTGAGACAAGACAACAAATCAGTTTCAATAAATAGATGAAATGATGGCATCTAGTTGCCCAATAAATACTGATCATTCTGTCACCCTCAATTTTTAGGGGATGCAAAATTGCTCAATAATTGCCAAGGCTGAGCCATAATCTTTCACAGTGTGTGTGGGGCAATACTCATAGGGTGGGCCACTGCAGGGCCGCTGATAAGGTAGTAAAACTGTTCCTGTAGTACTGGGCCTAGGCCTCATCAGCTAAACAGGGGGGCCCGGGGCAGCTTTATTGTTGATTTCTGCTTAAAAAAAGTAATGGATTTTTACTAGCCCACACCCCTGCTTCTACTTTCTTACCAGTGCTTAAATTATATCTCCCTGGGCCCCATTGGGTCAACTATTTACTGCACCTTGGGGGGGAAGGTAGGGTGTAGGCAGAGATAGGGGGGCTCTGTCAGGAAGCCTGTATGGGGCTCCATGATTTCTAACAGCAGCCCTGGCTGGGCCACTGCATTATATACCCACCCTATAGTGATTCCTTTCTGTTTTTGAGGGGGGAGCTTTTTTAAACTATTTTTGAAGATGAGCCCTGGAGAGCCAACAGATATAAAGCCAAACCTAGGTTGGAGACAATGGAGAGAGCATAGGCATACACGAGGGCAAAATAAAACAAGCCCCTAATGTAGTTCAAGTCTATCCTATGAATCTGAAGATCCAAGCCCATTTTTTTGCAGTTTGACAGCAGGGTCCAAGGGATTCTCCCAAGACTTTAGAGGGATAGGTAGGGAGAGATCTCACACAACGAGGACACATTTTCAAGTGAAATAAGGAAAGTGGGATTTCTCCTATTTTTGGAGATATTTTATCTTGCCTCCTGTGGTGTCTCTAGGACAAGAAATGAGAATGCAGACGGAGTTCAGAGACATAGCTATGTTACTTTCAGGATTCGTTATTTTGTGGTAATTTTTGTATTTAAAGATTTTTTTTTGCATTACATATACTTACTAAGCATTAAGGGCTTTGATATGTTAAACCCCTGCTTACAGTCCTATACAGTAAACAAGCACACCAAACTACATCACATATATCAATCTTGATGTGCTCATTTGCTATCTAAACCTCTGCCTATGGGTCTGATGTATTCTGGGTTTCCCTTACATCTGAGCCATCTCTCTTCCAAGCTTATTGGGGTGTGTCAGGGGCTTGTCTTTTCCTGGGGTGTGTCAGGGGCATGTTTTTGCCCAGGGTCACTAAACAATGTGGTGCTGTATGAGTGTCCTTCTTTCATTCTGATTGGCCACAGTGCTCCTCAATAGGCAATCTGATACAAATCCAACACTGGTGCACTGAACATTGTGAGAGGTGGTGTGAAAACACAAACTTGCTCTGATTAACTCCAGAAAAGGAAAGCAAGTGGGAAAAAGATTCAGTCTGTGTTCACACTGCTGTGCGGTGTGGCTCACAGCAGGGGTCCGGTGCGTCCTTGTTCTCCATTTTATTGATGAATCAGGCCTGAATTTTTGGCTGGATTCTGACCTAAAATGGACCAAAAGATGCACAGGACCCTTCTGCAAACCTCTCTGTAACTGTTCCAGAGCTGTGCGAACCCCCTCCATTGAGTGCCAGACACAGTCTCCTGACATGCAAATTAGGAATCGACTGATTATTGGCAAAGCTGATATATCAAGGACCGATATGCACTTACCCTGATATATCGGAATCGGCCAACAAGGTGGCCAATATTACCGATATTTCGGAAAGTGCTTGTACCGGACTGATGCCTGCAGCTAGAGGCATCGCCCTGGTACCGGTGTCCATAGCCAACGGTCGGCTGTCTTGTAATGACAACCAGTGCGGCTGAGAAGCTGCTCGGCTGTGATTACAAGGAGCCTCCCACAGCCTTCCGCGGCTTGCCCAGGTCTCCAGTCCCACCAGGAGACCCGGGCAACCAGCCTGCATGGTCTCCGAAGACCCGATCAAAGCCGCATTCGGCTCTGAACGGGTCTCCATGCAAAAACCCGGAAGTGATGTCATGAGTACTGTCTGGCGCCAGATTAAAAAATTACAGCATTCAAAATAGCCAAACTTGGCGTTTTGAATGCTTTTAAGTGCAGAGGAGGGGTTTGGGGTCTTTTAGACCCCCAGATCCCTCCACAAGAGTACCTGTCAAGTAAAAAAATAAAGAAACATTTAAATGTACAAAAATATAAGCCAATATCGGCCGATACCGATATGAGATGACCAAAATATCGGTATCGGCAATGAAAAAACGATATTGGTCGATCTCTAATGCAAATTGGATGGATTGGAAACCCGCATCCAATTCGAATTAGGGCGAACCCAGCCTTAAAGTGGTTGTAAACCCCCCTCTCTAACTTATACCTATAGATAATCCTATAATAAGGCTTACCTATAGGTACTGTAAGTATCTCCTAAACTTGCACCATTTGCACCCCCCGTGCCTCTCCTTTAGAGCCCTGTGCCATGAACGGTGGCTCCCTCGTGCATGCACGGGAGTGGTGTCATCGCAGCTCCGGCCAATCTGATGGCCGAAGGAGGATGTGAACCAGGAAGTAGGACAGCTGAACATGTCAGCCGTGTCAACGGTGAGCGGGTGGCACTGCGGGGGCTTCATTCTAAGGTAAGTATTTAATAATTAGCTAGTATGCAATGCATACTAGCTCATTATACCTTTGTCTTTCAGGTTTTGTATTTTTTTAATTTATTTTTTCTGAGGTTTACAACCTCTTTAAGGAGATGGAACCGCATCAAGGTACTATATTATGTTGTTCCACTACTGCTGTTCTAATAAGATAAACTCAATCTAAAGCTTAATGTCTGTAGGGCAACAGCGCTGTGAAAGAAACAGGTGTTCCTATTTGGAGTCAAATGGTGCATAAAACTCATAAATAATAAACATTAAAAAATCATCACATTTCAAGAACAAATGAAGTGCCAACATACTTGTGTGCAAATATCAATGCTGACATTCATTATTACACCTTGCAAATCATTTAATGAACAAATAAAGTGCTAGCATGCTCTTTTGCAAATAACAATACTCACATTCACTGATTGCACCCTGTAAGGTGATGCTGTGCTACATAAAATGTAAACATAGAAAATGATCAACATACAACTTTACTTCTGGAAGAATGGTCAAACATTCCCATAGACACACTCCTAAACCTTGAGGACAGCCTTCCCAGAAGAGTTTTTGTACTTGACATTTCACTAGCACAGGTCAAGTGTTGTACATATATTGTTCCCAGAAGAGTTGAAGTTGTTATAGCTGCAAAGGGTGGGCCAACTCAATATTGAACCCTACATACTATGCCATTAAAGCTCATGTGCCTGTAAAGGCAGGCATCCCAAAACTTTTGATAATACAGTGTACTTTATAAAGTGGTGGAAGGTGCCACATCCTATAATCAGTGGATATTATAATATTAAACAGAAGTTTAGTCTGAAATACTAATGTGCTACCAAGTGAGTTTGATAAAGAAACACGTGGTCTCGGCTGTGACCGGAAGTAACGTCACCCGACTCCTTCCGATGCGTTGCGTCACTGACATGTGACCTTCTCAAGGGCTGGAATCAAAAAGCTAAATTATGGGTTCCTTTATCTTTACACCACAATCAAACTGACCAAGGACCAAGAGGGCAGGATCGTAAGAGTGAGATTGAACTGTGCTCTCAAACTGGTCCCACAGCCTTCTAGAACATGTGACGTGTCACAGGAGGGACTGGCGAAATGTCTGTATCTGTCACAGAATTCTGTGATTGGTAAGCTGCAAAATATTTAATGTTTTTGTTTTGGGTTTAATACCACTTTAAAGTGTTAGTTAATCTTTAGCGAGGTTTTCCCAAAATCTCCCTCTGCAATTCGATATGCTCTAAATGGCACATACCAGCATTCCTCCTGTTTGAAATGGCGCACATCCCCCCATTACAAATGCACCCGTTCAGGTGCTTTTCCATAAAAAACACTGGTCCCTCAATCCCCTTCAGTCCTGCCCTTTGTAGGACAGACTGGACAACCACTCAAGGCCATTCAAACTGTGCATGTGAGCAGTACACTCTCTCCTTCTCTAGCTGGCTGAGCTCACCTAAAGGAGTGAGCACATTGTGCATGGGCACAGTTTGAACAGTCCAGGGAGTCTGGAGCAGGGGACAGCACCCCATCCTTGTGGCCGCTAAGAAGCACACAACTGTAGTGTACTATTTATAGGTCATGGAATTTCTTTGGGGGGTTTTTGGAAAATCTTGCTGAAGGTGAATTTACACTTTAAGCACAACTTTGATATGACATTTATATCTTTTGTAGCACTGGATCAAATACATAAGGGCCCTTGGATAAGGGACTTGGATGAACAAGTTTTACAACATGATGGAGTCACTAACTTAAGGCCAGAAATCCCATAGGGTAATTGAGGCTTTAGGCTACAAAACTTTTCTGTAGCTGAAAACTCACTGAGGATACAACAGTTGAAGGTGGGGTTATATGTAATGACATAGAATTATCCTTAATTAGATGCAATAGGATTGTCTGTATTGCTAGACAATTAAAAATCTAGTATGAAAGTATGCTGTATTTCCCACAATGTCCTGCAAGCCTTCTGTCCAAAATTCCAAAAAGTTATGACATAAATGTACGGTTGGATTTATATACAGTGATGCTAAATTTATGCAAATTATGTAAAACTACTGTGGAATTTAGTGTAACAAGTCTATAAAAAATATAATGGGGTTGATATACTAAAACTGAAGAGTGTAGATCTGCATAGAAACCTGTCAGGATTATTGGGGGATTAAATGAAAGAAAAAAATGGATTTAAAAAGCCATGTATATTCAGTTTTATATATAGAGATTTTGAACAGTACAGCATCCATTTTGTTAGGAGTTCATGGAAAGTTCATGTTCTTTTACAAAATGCATTACAGAGAGTCTTGAAATTTTCAACAGATATCTTTGTATTTCTTTTAAATCATGAATAACAGGCCTTTTTACATCTTATCAGATAAGAGTCATTTTAGCTAGACACCAATAGTTGCTGATGGCCAGTCTCGCTTGTAATCTTATTGGTATTTTAACAATGGACAATAGTCCAGTGTATTCTATTAGGTTCATTTAAACTATATAAGTTTTAAAGATACATTATATCGTGTGTAAGAAAATATTAGCAATGATTATGTCATTATATTGTAAGGCATATATACATATTTAGAAATGATCTGTATACCATATTTTGAGTTTTATATTCTTGCACATAATAATCTTACTTAGGTAAAACTAATTACCTTATTTTAGAAACATTTGTGTAGGTCTAGTTTAAGTTTTTTTGACCGCTATAAATCCTCCAATCCTAGCCTAAGAGTGTATGACAGAATTCAAATAATTAATGGATCTTCACTAGCCAGAGGTCAAAAAGGTTATCAGATAATAATAGTGGTCTTATTGTATGTTTTATACTAAATCTAATAAGCAATACGATACTGCCCCCTTTGGAGATACTACTAAATGCAGTCTCGGGGTAAAATTATTAATTTTAAAAATATATATATTGTATTAAAAATATATCCTTTTTAAAATGGCTTTACCAGATCCAATCCCTGCCAAGGTGCATGATGGAGATATTAGATGGACATATGTGTATTATGAGAGGATGGACAAGTTTTTATGTTGTCATTTTATGATTTTTCTTCAATATAAAGAAATCATCATTCAATTTTAATATCCAAAATACTGGAATAATATGGAGGTGTGACAATGACCTCACCAGTTAATGGATAAAGTAATCCCAACCAATGGGGATAAATGTTCCTCCCTCTGGGTTTAACTTATGCTAATTTTAATGGTCCTTTGTTCAATACAATATAAAAAGGAGAACCCAGATGTGAGAGACACATTACATTACTGACAACATACATTACACCTACAACACACACGCTACTCACATCCATCTATATGCTCATCTATACATACTCCATCTTGCTCCATCACTTATCTAAAACTTTGAAGGACGCCAAACGAAACTCCTCCCTAACTGGCCACCATTTTAAGAAGGCATCCATCTTAAGGACTCTAGTAACGACCATTTGAAGCTAGCACCATCTTAAGTGTGGTAAATATACCTTGCTGTTTATTTGATTTTATTCATATTGTTTATTTCCTTCCTTATATGTTTTATATTGCATATTTAAGGGTAATAAGATTACAATCCCAGTCGCATAAACCATGGTAGATTTTTCTGTAGAAACTGATTTTTGTTTTTATACATTTTTATTAATATTAGATTTAGGACATATTAGCGATTTTAGTCTCCCGTTTTGCATAGCCTGTTCTCACTTCATCTGCAGCGAAGTGACTGTCGGCTGTGCAATTCGCAGACAATTGTGGTCTTTTTATACAGAACACTTATATATGGTTTATACTATACCTTGGGGAAAAAGGTAATCTTGCTTTATTTTTACTTTTATCATTGAGCTACACATCACATTGCATTTATCATTTTAAGTTTGTATTTTATGTAAAGTTGTTTCTTTGTGTCATTTCAAGTTTAATCATTTATTGTAAATACATGCCTTGTGAATAAATATTCTTATATATTCCCTACTGTAGACTGTTTTCACTAAGATTGGTATATGCTTTTAAAAAGAAATGAATTGATTAATAAGAACTTGTTACATATTGATTTGTGGAAATAAGTTGAGATTCTCCTACCTTACAGATCTTTGCTTATTGACATAAATAGACACTGTTATATTCAGAGCAGTATAAATATTCTGACAAACCAATCAGTAGAGATGGGCCAAAGGATGCCCTGTTTGTTTTTTGCGCCAGAATTCTCCAACATTGTGAAAGTTCAGAGCTGAATAACAAACCCGATTGAAGTCTATTGGACCCAAACTGGAATAATCAAAAGTGCCCCTTTTGAAGGCTTAGATGCAAGTTATTGGGCATACAAAGGGTATGGGGGTCCTGGTATTGCCCTGGGGGACATGTATCAATGAAAAAAAGTTTGTAAAAACATAATTTTTAAATAAGCAGTGTTTTACTGATGCTAAAAGTGAAATAACAAAAATAAAACATTTCTTTACATATAGTGCCTGGGGGGTCCCCTTAGTCTGCCTGTAAATTGGTGCATCTGTACTGTGTATAGAACCTGCCAAAGCCAAAAAAAATTACAAACCCAATTCCAAAAAAGTTGGGACACTGTACAAATTGAGAGTAAAAAAGCAATAGACTAATTTACAAATCTGATAAACTTATATTTTATTCATAATATAATATAGATAACATATCAAATGTTGAAAGTGAGACATTTTGAAATGTCATGCCAAATATTGGCTCATTTTGGATTCCATGAGAGCTACACATTCCAAAAAAAGTTGGGACAAGTAGCAATACGAGGCCAACAAAAAGTTAAATGTACATATACAGTAAGGAACAGCTGGAGGACCAATTTGTAACTTATTAGGTCAATTGGCAGCATGATTGGGTATAAAAAGCCCCTCTCAGAGTGGCAGTGTCTCTCAGAAGTCAAGATGGGCAGAGGATCACCAATTCCCCCAATGCTGCCGCGAAAAATAGTGGAGCAATATCAGAAAGGAGTTTCTACTAATATCATCCAAAGATTCAGAGAATCTTGAACAATCTTTGTGTGTAAGAGTCAAGGCCGGAAAACCATACTTGATCTTCAGGCCCTTAGACGGCACTGCATCACATACAGGAAAGCTACTGTAATTAAAATCACAACATGGGCTCAGGAATATTTCCAGAAAACATTGTCCGTGAACACAATCCACTGTGCCATTCACTGTTGCCAGCTAAAATTCTATAGGCCAAAAAAGAAGCCATATCTAAACATCATCCAGAAGCGCAGGCGTTTTCTCTGGGCCAAGACTCATTTAAAATGGTCTGTGGCAAAATGGAAAACTGTTCTGTGGTCAGACTAATCAAAATTTGAAGTTATTTTTGGAAAACTGGGACGCCATGTCATCCGGACTAAAGAGGACAAGGACAACCCAAGCTGTTGTCATCGCTCAGTTCAGAAGCCTGCATCTCTGATGGTATGGGGTTGCATTAGTATGTGTGGCATGGGCAGCTTACACATCTGGAAAGGCTGCATCAATGGTGAAAGGTATATCCAAGTTCTAGAACAACATATGCTCCCATCCAGACATTGTCTCTTTCAGGGAAGACCTTTCATTTTCCAACAGGATGATGCCAGACCATATACTGCATCAATTACAACATCATGGCTGTGTAGAAGAAGGATCCGGGTACTGAAATGGCCAGCCTGCAGTCCAGATCTTTCACCCATAGAAAACATTTAGCGCATCATAAAGATGAAGATACGACAAAGAAAACCTAAGACAGTTGAGCAACTAGAAGCCTATATTAGACAAGAATGGGATAACATTCCTATTCCTAATCTTGAGCAACTTGTCTCCTCGGTCCCCAGACATTTGCAGACTGTTATAAAAAGAAGAGGGGATTCCACACAGTGCTAAACATGGCCTTGTCCCAACTTTTTTGAGATATGTTGATGCCAGGAAATTTAAAATCAACTTATTTTTCCCTTAAAATTATACATTTTCTCAGTTTAAACATTTGATATGTCATCTGTGTTGTATTCTGAATAAAATATTGAAATTTGAAACTTCCACATCATTGCTTTCTGTTTTCTGTGATTTGGCAAATGAACAGATCCAGAGGATACTGAGGTTTGCCTTTAAGTCATCTAGATGTACCAAAACCCAGGAGATGAATTATAAGCTTATAACGAGATGGTATATTACGCCCAAGAAATTACATAGCTGGTACCCAAGTGAAACAAATTTATGCTGGATATGTGGAAAAGAAGTAGGCACACTGTATCATATCTTCTGGACCTGTGCTAAGATAAAATCATACTGGGCGGGAGTGAAGTCTATAATTCAGAAATTTGTGGAATATGAAATAGAGGAGAATCCGATCTTCTTTTTGCTACATGTGTCGGACATACCAGCAAGTAGCTATGAAAGATCTGTCATCCCTCAACTGGTAAACGCGGCAAAGGCATGCATTCCAGGCTTTTGGAAAAAGACACAACCTCCCTCAAGATCTGATTGGATACACAGGATATAGGATAATAGGAGATTGGAAGAATTAATTGCTATGTCACAAAATAGACAGGAAAAATATAAAAAAATATGGGAATTATGGAATCATTTTATTATCTCTGATGAAGGGAAACAATTTATAGCAGGATAAAATAGGGAAAAATAAGATATAGGGAGGGAGGTAACTTCTCCATCGCTGGCCGCAAAATTGTTTTTTTTTTTTTTTTCTTTATAAGGGGGGAGGGTGGGAAGGGAGGGAAGGAATGGAAAAGAAAAAAAAAAAAGGGAATGCAAGGAAATTGT
Source organism: Pelophylax lessonae (assembly GCF_965119305.1). NCBI lineage: Eukaryota > Metazoa > Chordata > Amphibia > Anura > Ranidae > Pelophylax > Pelophylax lessonae. Next base: position 243,372,923 of record NC_138776.1, read on the forward strand.
AAAAAGAGATGTGATATTATATAATAAGCTGGAAATGTATTTGATATAAGAAAAGTTATGTATAATTTTATGAATTCCTGAATAAAAAGATAATATTTGAAAAAAAAATATTGAAATTTGAAACTTCCACATCATTGCTTTCTGTTTTTATTCACAATTTGTACAACTTTGTCCCAACTTTTTAAGAATCGGGTTTGTACATTTTCCCAGCGAGCTTCCTTTTTCTTTTCTAAGCAACTGCTTGGGGAGCCAGTCTGTATGATGAGGCCACAATTTAGTGCACTCAGAACAAGATAAGAACAAAATTAGAGATTTGATTTGACAAATTCTGGTTTCTGTTTTGCACACTTTGGATAGAAGTAACAGGTGTGGAAAAATTGGGCTTTGAGTAATGGAGGTCCCTTCACACCATGGCCATGCATTTGAAGAAGAGGGTAAGTCCCTGGAAATTCATCATGCACACCCCTCTCCTGACATTCACCAGGCATTTTGACAGCTATCATCCCCATGTGGAGCCTAGAACGCCGCTGCCACATACCCATACTTGGAGCTGGAGATGGCTGCCTCCCTGTCATCCTCAGTCCCTGTTTGCTCAGTGATGTCTATAGCCTCACACTGATTACAGCTGCTTGGTCCCATGTTTTCCCTATCCATGCTGTTTCATGCTAACTTCTATGTAAGTGTGTTGCTTATTTTAAGTAAGTAACAAAAGAAAGCTGCGCTTAGACTTAATAAATAATGAACCAAAATAGATTCATTCAATCACTCAGAGCAAGCTGCTAGCACATATGTGAGATAAAACATAGATGACATAATATAAAAAGGAAGGTGCAGCGCTAAACCCCTCAAAAAGTCCACAAAACTCTTGAATGTAGCTGTGAGTGGATGAAGCAATCTGGTCAGTCAGGCAGAAGTGCAGATGAAACCACCACCAACACCAAACACACTGCCTCTTACCCCATAGCCACATCAAAACAGCATGGAATTATCCTTAGACCGGCAAAGCAAATATCCACAGAGATATAGGAACGACAAGCCCCACTCCTTTATAATGGTAATTCCTCCATATACATAGAATATCCTTGTTGTTATTCAGAGGTGCAAAGATCCCAAGGGTACAAAAAGGAAACACTCATGGGATAGTACGTTCCAAATAGGCACAGATGTATTATATAGTTTAAGATTTACACTCACATTTTGTAGGATAAAAAAGTGCCATGATTGCATAAAGGCTAGATTAGTTTCAAACCACAAAGATGGCCACTGTGTCCCAGTACGCAATGATCCCACCCAACGCGTTTCATCAGCAAAGGTCTGAAACCCTCAAAAAGTTTCTTGTCCACTGGATGTTTAAAATCTTGTCAGTTTTTTTTCTATTTTTTAAACGGATTTTCAGATTCCATCACTTCCTGTAGCTTGTATCAGCTTTCACTTCCTATTAGGTAATCTCCCAGGACCTGTGGGGCAGGGTTTAATCACTAAATAATGTGGGGGTTGTATCTGGCTCTAATACTAGCCAGTCCCTCTCCAGCAACTGACCTCACCGCACGTCCCTGGTCTGGTTGGATGACTTTTAATAGGAAGGTTTAAGCCTTTAGGGCTATACAGATGTACTGTATAAGTGACTTTTCATTTTGTAGCTTTGGTCCTATGTCAGGGATTTTCATCTCCAGGATCTTTAATTATTGTTCTTTTTGGTCTTGAGAAATGTACTACTGGTCAGCCACCACTATTGGATAATAACATTGCAATCTTTCTTCCTCTCAAATGTTATTGTTTTGAATCTATAATATTTACTGTTCCAACCTATTAGCAATTTGATTAATGTATTTATTATTAAGTGCCATTATTTCAATTTGAGATGCGGTTCCTTCCTGGTTCCGCTGGATGCCCCTGTGTCCTCCTTCTTAAATAGAAAAAGGGAAGGAGTGTCATCAGCACACCAAGGATTCTTCAAAAGGGTCCAAAGCTTTACTTCAGTGGTCACATAATAAACATGTAAAAAATTTAAAGCAAAAAATGATGCCTCCACCCAGCGCTTAGGTTAAATAATACTGCTATAATAATATAAAGCCAAACCTCACTAGTGTAACGCTCTAGCGTTTGTTTAGAGAGTTGGATTTGCAGCTGCAGAATCTCCACTCAGTAGTCATGTAGAGATGTGTTGAATCACCATATCCAACTCTCCAGACTCATCATTGTGGCCAGCCTGCTTCAGCATACAATATACAAACACTCAATAAGATGTTCCTGGAGTGATAGGTTGTATATGATAGTATAGAGGTGATGTGCTGAAAGGACAGGCGTGAGTTGTGATAGCAATGATGAGTACTCAATAGTAATGTTCAGGAGAGTAGTAGATGATGGTAGATAGGTTAGCAATCATGTGCAATAACAGGTGGTAGGGGACAGTAGATGGAGTGTACAAGAGAGGCTAACTTAGTGCAAGGATATAGATGGTAGTAGACTCAAGAGCTAGCAATCTATGTAACAGTGCAGATGATAGAAATAGTAATGCATAGATAGTAACAGTCCTTAGTATGCAGAAGTAGATAGTGTAAGTTTGATAGGAAGGAATCCCCTGTGGGGTACTTATCACTAGTTAGATTAGTAAGCTGAAGGGTCCGGTAATGAGTGAATGATCGGGTAGCGAGATACGGGATCAATAGCGAGGTTCCTGTCTATCCAGGTATGGCAATAGCTGGAGGCTCCGGCAGCGTAAGACAAGGCTGTATACCATGCGGTTTGAACGAACAATTTGTGAGAGAGAAGCCGGCGATTGAAATAGCCGCTCAGAGCGGCGCTTAGTGATGACGTCATGCGGCTTAAAGGTATATGCGTTCCACCTAGCTGAAAAGGTGGGACGCAATATGAAGGAGGAAATTACCTATAAGGGTACCGAAGGTACCAGAATCTTAAAACTAGAGATTAAATAGCACACAGTGAATATAGGATCAAACCAACCCCTAAGGATTGAACAATCCAAACAGGAGCTGCTGCTATAATATAAGCTGCTTAATAAACATACAGCAATATTTTGGAGCCACGCAGGGCTCCTTCATCAGGCACATAATTGGGGTGTTTTTGAATGTTGATGGGGTGTTTTTGAATGTTCTGGGTGTTTTGGGTTTTTTGTACAAACAGCTATTATATACATAAAAGTCCTCTAGTAAGAAACACTGTGAAAGGTCACTATAGATACAAACCTATATTTTGTACACATTTACATTTTTTAAATGAATCATCTTGATTTAGCGCAGATCTCATCGCCAATGAAACTCCTGATGAAGCGGCATTGAATACATGTAACATGCATTGAGTCAAAGTGTCCCCCTTTTTATTGTGTAGTTTTTTTGAAAAGTTGATGGCTGCGTTGGACTGACCTGCTCGATAGAGGGTCTGTTGATGGGTGGTAGGTGAGAGAGGGCCACTTGGGGAAATTAACTCCCACTCAATATGGCCCGACTGGATGAAAAAAGGCAGTGGACCCTTGTTAAGGGGTCTGAGCTTCTACTGTACCTTAAGATACGGCTTAGTGGTCATTTCCAATGTTTCTAGTGGTAGTCGGTTAAAGGAGCGCCCAAAATCAGCAATAAGAATCCCAATTGATTTTGGGCACTCCTTTAACCCACTACCACCCTTTTCATTGTGGGAACCAGCATTAGGATATGCTATGATATACTGTATATAGTGACGGTTATTTAAATATTTGTGTCAACATAATATTATAACTGGACAATGATATTTGTGTAAGAAAAACAGAAGTTGTTTGTCATATTATCCAGTTTTTAAGCTATCCAGGGGGATTATGGAAATTAGTTATTTTAATGGATGTATAAATAAAATATTTTTGTTTTAAGCTATATTGTGTGTTAATGTGATGCCTCAAAAGTCCACATTCCTATACAACATGAGCAATTACACAAATCCACCTACCACATCACACAATATTTCTTTACGATCCCCAATACACATTACTCTGTGTAATTAAATCCCCTAGCAGACAGACAGGTGAGCTCATTAGCACACTTAACAATAGGTGAATGGAAAAGCTGTCTCAGACCCTATTTTAGACAAAAGCACTAAAATGATTAGCAGACATGGTGTCTCTCATAGTTCCTCGACGCCCAAATTAGGAGCTGCACTTCCTGTGCCTGACAGTGTAAAGAAATAAGATAGATCTTCATATTTCCTGAGAGATATTGTTAATGCATATTATTGTCCCATTTGAAGTAGTCCAAACCATATTCTCAGTATTCACCACCCTCTTTGTCACCCTGCATCCATAATAGATGCAGGGTGACTTAAACATAAGAGAGCCCCATAAGGCTGGGCATGGTGCCCCCCAACCTCTCTAAAGGAATTTGGGGTCCACAACCCCCATGCCCAAAGTGACTCCTGTCACAGCAACTATCTGTTTACAAGACCCTTGAGCCTTACCTGCGCAGGGGTATTATGTCCATCACCCACAGCCCGGCATCCGAACACAGACAGGGAAATAGACACACAGAACAGCAAGAGATTGAGGATAAGAAGTAGGGCAAGAACAGCTTTCGCGCCAGCCTATGAAAACCAAGAGGTAATCAAAGATTAATACGGCATCATGCCACGCTTTGCAATATGATCATATACTACATACTGTATATCACAAGTTTAAAAGGGCATGTTAGAAGATCAGTCCACCTTAAACAGATATTTTACAGATGGAACCTGTTGGGATAAACCAATCTCTGACATCTCCTTCTGTCCCTGTCCACCTTAGAACTTTGGGTGTTCCTGACCACCTTTGTTTGTTTTAGCTCCTCCTTAAAGTCTACTCTATAACCAGAATTTCTGCCTTAATGTTAGTTGTAGTGTTTTCTGGGATCTGTTCCTTAAAATTATAGAGTACTCAGCTATTAAAAAGGGACAAACCTCAAAGGCAAAAGGCGGGCAAGTAAAACTTTCTCTATATATGTAGTGTATATTATACCTTTCTAAAGCTATGTAGAGCATAGTCACGTATTATATTTCAATAAATGTACCTGCTGTTCCCGCCAGCTAGGGCCAATTTGCCTAGGGTAGCATGATATCAAGCATCACATATGTGCAAGTATTTTGGACATTGTCACACTTTGAGTAGGATAACCCATTCATTTCAATGGGCTGCCCTATATGCAACAAATGTGGCAAAGAAGCTCACATCTTTTTGAGATTTGCTAATTCACACTTTTAGTACCATACATTCTTTTTGCATGCACATGAATGTACATCTTGCTTCGTATGTTTGGGTGACATTAACAATGAATGGCAGGAGAAAAAGCATTTTTGTGTGTTGCGTGTATACATGAACAATTGCACAATCTTGCACGAGTTGTCATGCTACTCTAGTTTCAATGGGGCCTAAGAGCATTAAACACAGTTTCCCATAGCAGGGTGGCAAAATTCCTGCCGCACTTCTGAATTCTCCAAATGTTATTTTACTAGAGACTATTACTGTACTACTGTACATGAAGGTGTTACCAGAATCATCATATCACAGTTTACTCCAGTTCCTTGGCACCTAAAATACCAGGAGACACCCCATACTGTGACAGCTACCATAGTGCATTCTGGGAGTTGTAGATTCTCAATACAAGTGCTCTGCGCAACATGATGATGTTGCAGAGACAATGCCACATGCTCATGTAGAGTGGAAGATACAGAAAAGCCGATTTGAAAAAAAAAACTGGGATGAAGTATACAGTATTTCACAGAAAAGGGTCATATCCTAGGAACCCTTGAAATAGTTTTTCAGGTCTCAGGAAGCCCCAGCTAAAATGAAATAATTTGGGTCAAAAGGGAGAATTTTCTTCCCCTGGAGCTGGTGGTCAGTGGGAAGAATGCTCCCCTTATAGTGGTTATCAGATGCTGCATCGGTCCCCCCAGCGCCTCTAACGCTGAGAATCGAGTGATCGAACACCGCCTAACGCCAGGTTCTCAAAGCTCCCTGAGCAAAGAGCTGCTGCTTGTCCATTAGCAGCTCTCTGCTCTGCCCCCTCTTTGCTCACCGGAATGCTGGGCTGTGGAGGGGGTGGGAGCAGCCAGCTCAGGCTCTCAGTGGCTTACTGAGAGGCTGAGCCAGGTGCCGGTCCAGGCATGTGGGTGGATCCCGACTCTGTGGTTGTAATGACACCGAGGCTGTTCCAACTCTCAGCCCACTCTCTGCTGAAAACGGGTCACAGAAGTGCAAAACGAACTGCACTCCTGTGATCAACAGGAGAAGTACAGCCAGTTGAGCTTTGACTGTACTTCTCCTTTAAATCTTAAAGCAGTTCAGTCAAAAACTAAACTTAAACCTGTTCCCACCCATTCTAAGTCCTTCTCCTTTAAATCTTAAAGCAGTCCAGTCAAAAACTAAACTTAAACCTGTTCCCACCCATTCTAAGTCCTATACTAACTACCCTGAGGAAAGATGCTTATACTTACCTAATCCCTAGATGCACTGGTCCAGTCACGTGATCTCCAGAGCAGCCGGCTTCAGTGAAGAGAAGAGATTGCCGACAACGGCTGTTATGCCTATGAGGGGATGTCACCCTTAGACTTAATATGTGGCATCTGTTATAAGCTGTCCCTCAGGAAGTTTTTGACTGGACTTCTAGTTTAGACCTCCACTGGATTTAATTATTGGCTGGAATTGCTCTACAGGATTTAATTATTGGCTGGAATTGCTCTACAACATTTACCTATTGGCTGGAATTGCTCTACAGTATTAGTGTCTGAGAAATAAAGAAAGCAAAACATACAACCAATTCATCCAAGCCACCATAGGTAGTATTCTTTATTGTATCCAATGCAGCCAGATCTGCACAGATCAATATGAACGCAATGAAGCTGATGATAGCTGTAATGATGTTCATAGCAAGAGAGCCCTTGATCTGAAAAAGACACATAAACACTATTAAATCTGTAACATATGAATACACTACTTTTTTTTACCATTTGTTTTGTCCTCCAAATCAACATACAGTAATAATTTTTCATCAAACAATTTTGTTTTTAAAAAAAAATACCTCTTTGGAGAGCTAGTGATGTCATCATTGGGTTTGTTTGATGGTCTTTGCTCCAAGTTTGGTTGGAGGGGCTGTTAGGCTTCTGTAAACATCACAGCACCCTCTCTCAGAACTTTTTTAAAGAGTGTTACATGAAATAACACATCTCCAGAAATTGAAAAGACAAGAACTCACTGCTCAAGGTGGTGTGATTGCCTGATGACTCACACCGATGCATGCCCCGGCTCGCCTCCGTGAAAACTTGATAAAGGAAAAGGAATTGACAGCACTCCAGATTGAGTCAAAATCCAGATTTATTGACTGGACATCCAAATATGACAATCGTGACAAGGTAGACGCGTTTCACACACTGACTGTGTGCTTAATCATTACTATGATTAAGCACACAGTCAGTGTGTGAAACGCGTCTACCTTGTCACGATTGTCATATTTGGATGTCCAGTCAATAAATCTGGATTTTGACTCAACCTGGAGTGCTGCCAATTCCTTTTCCTTTAACACATCTCCAGAAAACCTTTCACATACTGCTTTAGAACAAAAGGACCGGAGGCACAGAAAACGAATAGCCATGAGAGGCAAACAACTATAGTACAAATCAGGAGAGAGAAATGATGATGATTGAAGTCCTTCGCAAAGGAAACGAAGGCGGGTCGTGATAGTTGCCACAGCTTTGAAGGGTTGTATTGTGGAGTTATGTAGGGCATTGACTTAAGACAAGTGTGGGGAAAACAGATGTAACACTACTCCCTTGGGAGCTGCTGAATACGGGTTCCCCCTGGGTTACCATTAGCAACAGTAATACAGTTCAACATTTTTAGAGTGATTTTGGCTCAGTCAGGAAACAGTCCAGTAGCTTTGGTTTTTGTGTTTTTATTTAGAACTTGGGTAGGATAAGGGAATGAGTGGGATATTCCAACTTTGTGTAACTATGCACAGTTAGCTGGGACGACTGAATATTGCTGAGTAACGCTGAATAGCAATGAATAATGCTAGTCACGGCTAGGCCACTGCTTCACCCTGTCTTTAGCAGTAAAGTAGAATTGAGAGAACCTTCTGAGGTAAACTGTACTGTACTGCAGAACAAACTTCAGGGCCCTTCCTGGCACCCCCTTTGTTCCTATTCTTCAGGTTCAACTACACGCCACCCTCTTTACTATTACATTTCCTGTGTGAGCTAGCTCCTTGATCCCCTGTCTTCTCTGGAGTGGTCCCCTTTCCTAGGCAGACCCTTTGGCAAATCTCCTGGTACTCACGATACTGTTTTTCCAGAGAGACTCTGCCAGCAGCTCCACTTGTCAGCACTGGCTGGGTTTCCTCCACTGTCCAACAAGCTCCATCATTGGATGCAGTGGGGACACTCCCTCAGACCCAGTGAATCACACCTGGAGACATGCAACAGGCAACCTAACAGATCAGGCTTCCCTGATAAGCAGAATGGAGCAATTAGATGCTTTTTCCTAGCACCTACCTAGGAAGGTGCTACAAAAATATATATAAATTCACCTCCAATATACCAGAACTGTATAAAACAAACCAGAGAACATAGTAAGTAGTGAACACACAGTGAGCAACTGTCCAAACCAAGTATATACAGACAGCAGTATTTGTAAAGCATAGTCGTATCGGAGCCAGGGTCATACTTGGGAGATCAGGCAGAAGGAGCAGGGAGCAAGCCAGGACAAGGAAAGGGTACACAGGCTAAGGAACAAGCAAGCATGTAAGGGATCAGGCTGCAGGGTCAGGGTGAGGGATCAGGTTCAGGATGCAGAAACTCAGGAACACAGGTCAGGGGCCCATGAAACAAAACACCAAGGCAAAGAGGGGAAGCATAGGCAGGACTTAAAGTGGAGTTCCAGCCAACTGTCAAGAAAATATAAGTCAGCAGTTACAAAAAGTGTAGTTGCTGACTTTTAAAAAAACAGCTCCTCACCTGCCCCACGGTCCAGCGGTGCACTGAGCCCAGCCGTCTTCACCCTATGTCCTCCCTCCTTCACTATGGGCACCCAGCTGTGGCTTCATAGTTAGGTGCCCACTGCACATGCATGAATCGTGAATGGTGGATGCAGTCTTCTGAGACCTGTCAGTGTCCCAGAAGGCTGCAGGAGGGAGGGAGGAAGGAGAACTTTCGTTGCCGAGCGCTGGGGGAAGTGGGAGCAGGTGCCTGTCAAAATCAGGTACTTGCTCCCCCCCCCCCACACTCCTCAAAAGTGCCAACTGTGCAAGAGGAGCGGGGAACGAGTCCTTAAAGCAGAACTTCCCCTTTTGAGTGGAGTACAGCTTTAAATATACTATCTGCAATAAGCATCAGGTGATGCCTGATTACCATGAGTTTCTGGCTGCTGAGAGACACCCCCTGGTGGTTACCAGAACTGCAGCTGGCGTCACTAGCTCTCAGTAACCACACCCACTTGCTGCTCTTGGACTCAGCAGGAAGAGGAATTGAAGTCATGTGACAGCACTGAATACTGAAAAATAAAGGTAGAAAAATTGGGATATTTTAATTTTGACACATAAAGCTGAACGCAGCTCACATTAATGATTGCAGGGGAGAATTTAAGGTATTAGGCTGTACTTCCGCTTTAAAGATAGATATGTGGCCATGTGTTATGAAGTATACATTTGTGGCTGTGTTGAAAAATCTTTTAGTATTGCTGTTGTAAAGAGTACCTTAAGACATTTCATTGTATGTATACATTGCAAATAAGTATTATCTATCTTATCTTATGATCAAGATAATTCTGCTTTCCTTTTATAATTGAGGTTCACCTCTCCGAATTTGCTTTTGGCTATAAAGATTTTTTGTGTTTGCTATACTAATTTTTAATTTAGTTTTACCTCGATTATCACATGGTTTATATACAGTATCTGTATACTAATGTCTAAACAGTGGTCTTCAAACTCTGACCCTTTGCTTGCCTTTATCCAGCCCTTGGGACACTATTCCTCTCACTAATATGAGATACTATTCTGCATACTGACACCAACAATGGGGAACTTTTCCTCTCAACGATACCAACGATGGGGCAGATGTTTACTCCCTCTGATGCTAAGCAAATTTCCACTCCCACAGGCCACCCTAGAGACACCTGCTGGTGTACACCAGAACTGCAGCCTATAGGTCTGGGAATAACAGTGCCACAGACAGGTGAACCCTTTTCCAACAGCCCCCCCCCCCCCCTTTAAGGAGCGGCCTCCAGAAGCTCCAACCAGCGATAGCTGAATGAGTCCATAAAATATACCCAGCCACTGAATAAGTCCAGAGGGAAAGTCTCATAGGCCAACGAAGTGCCAGGTTCCAAATAAGATGCCCTGCAGCCAGGATCCAATAATAAGCCAAGCATCCCACTGCCTGGGTCTGTTAACTCACTAGGTACCCCACAGCTGGGGTTTGGCAAGTGGCTAGGTATTCTGTTGGCCATATTCTCAGAGAAGTATGACACTTGATCCCTCAAGACAGTACGCACCCCAATGCTGGGGTACCATGGGTTATCCAGAAACGTAGCCCTCTGGTCATGTGACAACACCGGAATGTCTTGTTACAACCATGTAGCTTGCCTGGTTTCTAGGACTTGTTCCACACAACGACGACCATCTAGGTTTCCCCAAAGCACTGGTTACCTGACCCGAGTCCCCTATTGCACCTGGAGTTGTGGTAATCGCATCTGGGCCATGGCAAGGCACAAATGGTACTCTGCCACTCCCCTGGAGCTCACTACTACCAAGGTCATGAATGCAAACCTAGCTACCAATTATGAAGGGTATGTCCAGACCACCAGGCTTTGGCACCATCGGAGCAACATACTGCAAAAGGGACCCAAAGAGGCAGCTGTAAAAAGAATTTCAGGCTAAACCGGTAACCCATACAAGGTACATGAAGACTCAGAGGTGTCAGACCCAAAAGCAGACGTAACCCTAACCTTTACACGATAATCCAGCTGAGCAGCAGGCATAGAGTCAATAGAAACTAGCTGGGCAGGAGGCACAAAGTCAGTAAAACCCGACTTGGTGGTAGGTAGAGGATAATTAAGATCAGGCTAGTCAACGGTCAGAGGATCATCAGAGGCAGGCAGGACATTGAGCACGGGACCATCAGGCTGGACATCTGGCACCAGATAATCAGAGGTAGGGGAAGACGGATCATTGGATAGCGGATCATCAAAGGTAGACTTGTCATCAGGAAACAGACTATCAGAGGCAGGCAGGTCTTTGTCACAGGACCTCCGGAGGCAGGTGGGTCATCGAGTACAGGACCATCCGAGGCATGCGGGTCATTGGTCACAGGACTGTCAGAGGCAGACGGGTCACCAGGCACAGGACCCTTTGGCTGGCCATCAGGCACAGGACCCTCTGGCTGGGCATTAGACACAGGATCATCAGGCTGGGCATCAGGCACAGGATAATCAGGCTGGGCATCGGGAACAGGATCATCAGGCTGGGCATCAGGAACGGGATCACCAGGCTGGGCATCAGGAATGGGATCACCAGGCTGGGCATCAGGAATGGGATCACCAGGCTGGGCATCAGGAGCAGGACTGCCAGGCTGGGCATCAGGAACAGGAACATCAAAGGCAAACTCGGCAGCGGACCACAGGGCACCAGGGGCAGGCTCCACAGCGGACCACAGGGCACCAGCAGTAGGCTCCACAGCAGACCACAGGGCACCAACAGCAGGCTCAGCAGTGGACAGAAAGGCACCAGCCGCAGGCCTAACCTGATCAGCAATCATAGAGGCATGCTGGACCCCATTAGCAGGCAGAGGACCATGAGGCTGGGAAATAGTCAGGGGATCAGTAAAGAGAGTTTATGGATCCAAACTATACAGTGGACAGAGAACCAGTAACGCCAGACTGGATAGCAGGTGACATATCATTGCAGTTAAGCTGGGTCGCTGGAAAACAGGCTGGATGCAGGGTGGCTTGGACAAAAGGGTGAGGGCCCCACCTGACTGAATGAGGCAGTTTGTTGAAGACTGTCAAAGAAGTTCTATCCATCCTTTGGACAAAGGACACTGCAGTAGAGTGAGACCAGGTTACTGAAAATCCCGAATATGAAAAAAGTAGAAAGCTCAGGTGGCATGGGTTGAACCTGAATAACAGGCATGGTGGCAGAGTGGATCAGATCGGCTGGCATGGAGGCAGACTGGATAAAATCAGCTGGCGTAGAGGCAGAGTGGATCCGATTGGCTGGCATGGATGCAGACTAGATCAGATTGGCTGGCATGGGGGCAGAGTGGATCAGATCTGCTGGCGTGGAGGCGGACTGCACAGAAGTATTGGGTATGGAGTGTATAACACAGTGTACAGCAGTATGGGAAAAAAGAGTGTATAATATAGTGTGCAGCAGTATGGGATATAGAGTGTTTAACACAGTGTAAAGCAGTATGGGATATAGAGTAAATTTTATATAGTTACATAGCTAGTGAGGTTGAAAAAAGACATCAGTCCATCCAGTTCAACCTATGATGCGCGCTTGTGTTTGCTGTTAACCGTACATTGTATACCCCTGTATGTTGTGGTCTCTAAGGTGCCCATCTAATAGTTTTTTGAAACTATCAATGCTTCCTGCTGATACGACTGCTTGTGGAAGAGAATTCCACATCCTTACCGCTCTTACAGTGAAGAACCCCTTACGCACTTTAAGGTTAAACCGCCTTTCCTCTAGTTTTAGTGAGGGGCCACGTGTCTTATTGTATTCCCTTACTCTGAATAGTTTGTTCCTTATGCTAGAGTCGCCAGTACAGTATTTGTACATTGATATCATATCCCCCCTCAATCGTCTCTTCTCCAGAGAGAATAAGTTCAGTGCTGATGTCCTCCATTCCCCTAATTATTTTTGTTGCCCTTCTCTGGACTCTTTCCAATTCCAGCACATCCTTCCTGAGGACCGGTGCCCAGAACTGGACAGCATACTCCAGATGTGGCCGGACCAGAGTCTTGTAGAGTGGAAGAATAATCTCTTTATTTCTGGAGTGAATCCCCTTTTTTATACATCCCATTTTTCTGTTGGCTTTGCTTGCAGCGGCTTGTCATTGCATGCCACTGCCAAGCCTGTTGTCTACCAGTACCCCCAAGTCTTTTTCCATCCTAGACTCACCCAGAGGTTCCCCCCCTAGTGAGTATCTTGCTTTCTGGTTTCTGGCCCCCAAGTGCATTACCTTACATTTTTCAACGTTAAACCTCATCTGCCATGTAGTTGCCCACCCCGTTATTTTGTTCTGGTCCGCTTGTAAGGTTTCCACATCCTGCCCAGAAGATATTGGCATGCTTAGTTTAGTATCATCCGCAAATACTGAGATTGTACTAGATATCCCCTCCTCTAGATCATTTATGAATAAATTAAACAGGATTGGTCCCAGGACAGAACCCTGGGGGACCCCACTTTCCACACCAGCCCAATCCGAGTACTCCCCATTAATCATCACCCTCTGGACTCTCCCTTGGAGCCAGTTCTCTATCCAGGTACTCACCTTATGGTCCATACCTACCTTTCTTAGTTTGAACAGTAAGCGTTTGTGGGGAACGGTGTCAAAGGCCTTTGCAAAGTCCAGATACACCACATCCACAGGCTTACCTTTATCTAGGTGGCAGCTCACTTCATCATAGAAGGTTAATAGATTGGTTTGGCAAGAACGATTTTTCTTGAATCCATGCTGATTACTACTAATAATACCAGTTTCATTACTAAAGTCTTGTATGTGGTCCCTTAACGTCCCCTCCAAAATCTTGCAGACTACAGATGTTAGGCTGACCGGCCTATAGTTACCCGGGATACACCTCGGCCCTTTTTTAAATATTGGTACCACGTTGGCTTTTTTTCCAATCAGCTGGCACCATACCCGTCTGTAAACTATCCTTAAAGATCAAGAATAATGGTCTGGCAATCACCTGGCTGAGCTCTTTAAGAACCCTCGGGTGCAAGCCATCCGGTCCCGGTGATTTATTTATGTTAAGTTTCTCTAGTTTAGCTTTAAGTCTATCTTCTGTTAGCCATGGCGGCACTTCCTGAGGTGTGTTGTTTAGTTTGGCCTTACAAGCTGGGTTAGTGTAGCCCCCGATTCTTTTGTGAAGACTGAAGAGAAGAAATTATTTAACACTTCCGCCTTTTCTCTGTCCTCAGTGGCCATATTTCCTTTGTCGTCTTTTATGGGGCCAATGTGTTCTGGCCTTGCTTTCTTACTGTTTATATACTTAAAGAACTTCTTGGGGTTCTTTTTACTCTCCTCCGCTATATGTCTCTCGTGTTCTATTTTAGCCGCCCTGATTTTGTTTTTACATTTCTTATTACACTCTTTGTAATGCTTAAATGCTGCCAATGACCCCTCAGTCTTGTATTTTTTGAAGGCCTTTTCTTTAGCACTAATATGCATTTTTATGTTGAAGTTTAGCCACCCAGGGTTTAGTTTTGCTATTTTAAATTTGTTTCCCTTTGGAATGCACTGGTCAATCCCCTTGTTAAGTATGCTCTTGAAGCACTCCCATTTTTCCTCCGTGTTCTTTGTTCCCAGGGTTCTATCCCAATTGATATTTTCTAGCAGCGAGCGCAGTTTTGGGAAATTGTCTCTTTTGAAATTCAGCATCCTTATATTACCCCTCTGCTTCCTATAACTGTAATTAATACTGAAACTAATTGACCTATGGTCACTGTTCCCTAAGTTGTCCCGTATTTCTATATCCGTGAGCAGGTCTGTATTGTTGGTAATCAGTAGGTCAAGTACCGCATTGTTTCTTGTCGGTGCATTCACCATCTGACCCATGAAATTGTCCTGCAAAACATTTAGGAACTGCCTAGCCTTGGCTGAGTGTGCGGTTCCTTCTGCCCCAGTGTGCAGCAGTATGGGATATAGAGTGTATAACACAGTGTACAGCAGTAAAGGGGAATATAGTGTATAACACAGTGTACAGCAGTAAAGGGGAAGAGAGTGTATAACACAGTGTACAGCAGTATGGGATATAGAGTGTATAACACAGTGTACAGCAGTATGGGGGTATAGAGTGTAAAACACAGTGTACAGCAGTATGGGGGTATAGAGTGTATAACACAGTGTACAGCAGAATGGGGGTATAGAGTGTAAAACACAGTGTACAGCAGTATGGGGGTATAGAGTGTATAACACAGTGTACAGCAGTATGGGGGTATAGAGTGTAAAACACAGTGTACAGCAGTATGGGGGTATAGAGTGTATAACATAGTGTACAGCAGTATGGGATAGAGAGTGTATAACACAGTGTACAACAATATGGGGGTATAGAGTGTATAACAAAGTGTACAGCAGCATGGGGTATACATATAACACTGTGTACAGCAGTATGGGGGTATAGAGTGTATAACACAGTGTACAGCAGTATGGGGGTATAGAGTGTATAACACTGTGTACAGCAGCATGGGGTATACATATAACACAGTGTACAGCAGTATGGGGGTATAGAGTGTATAACACAGTGTACAGCAGTATGGGGTATAGAGTGTATAACACAGTGTACAGCAGTATGGGGGTATAGAGTGTATAACACAGTGTACAGCAGTATGGGGTATAGAGTGTATAACACAGTGTACAGCAGTATGGGGATATAGAGTGTATAACACAGTGCACAGCAGTATGGAGGTATAGAGTGTATAACACAGTGTACAGCAGTATGGGGGTATAGAGTGTATAACACAGTGTACAGCAGTATGGGGGTATAGTGTATAACACTGTGTGTACAGCAGCATGGGGTATATATATATATATATATATATATATATATATATATATATATATATATATATATATATATATATATATATATATATATATATATATATATATATATATATATATAACACAGTGTACAGCAGTATGGGGGTATAGAGTGTATAACACAGTGTACAGCAGTATGGGGGTATAGAGTATATAACACTGTGTACAGCAGTATGGGGGTATAGAGTGTATAACACTGTATACAGCAGCATGGGGTATACATATAACACAATGTATAATGACTGGATATGGAATATTACATAATGTACAGTAAATGTTTGGTGAATGTCATAGGATCATACAGTATACATTAACTATTTATTTTAAACTCACCATGCAGATGTTGGGAATAGTCCCAGCCGAAATGGTCAAGGCACCGGCAATGATGTACTAATAAGACAAACATAGAAAAAGGGGGTTATGTAAGCAGTGCTAATTTTGCCAGCAAATGTTGATTTCATATTCGTTATAGTCTTTTGACTAAAATGCTATTTTAGTTTTAATTGTATTTTAGTCATCTGAATTGTTTTCATTTTAGTCATATTTTAAAATCTCCAGTAAATTTTAGCAGACTAAAATCTCATACATTTTAGTCAACTACAAATCAAATGAGTTTAGGTTTATTGTAATGCATTATTTAAACATTTCTCTAGAATTTCCAAAGGAATTATATACTCCTGGAGTAAAAATCAAATAATATGTTATTATTTATGGTGTTAAGGTTTGAACACGCACTACAGACACAGATTTAGCCATTGTGATATATAACCTCTTTATAAATAAAACCGAGTTTCATAAACCAATAAAAATATTGCTTTTTGACAAACAGAAGTGCAACTTTAAAATACAAAAAAACGAAATGACTGTAAACTCTATAGGCTGTAATGTCATTGCACATATTACATGAATATATTACCAACATTAACTATGAAAAAAAAATATTAGAAAAGCCTTTTTTCTTATTTTTTTCTCTTTTAGCAACTTAGTAGATGGCCCTTACTTATGCTTATGTGGTGGTGCAATACATGTTGAAACTTTATTGCGCTATTATTACAGGCTCTGGATGGAATTGTGCTGCCAATTTAGAAATGGCCAGCAGAGAAGTGTTCATTTTGATGTCAAATTTCAATTTAGTTTTAGTTATAGTCTTATGACTAAAATGCCATTTTAATTTTAGTCATATTTTAGTCTGATGACTAAAATATCATTTTAGTTTTAGTCGTATTTTAGTCATCTGAATTGTTTTAGTTTTAGTCGTATTTTAGTTGACTAAAATTGTGTTAATTTAGTCCATGAAAAAATTTTAATTGACGAAATTAGCACTGTATGTAAGTCCAACTCATAATAAATCATAATATAAAATAATCAGATGATATAGTGGTTTTGGGGTCAGATTTACTTTAGGGGATAGCTCTGCCTTTGGTACAATTTTCCAATAATTTTTTCCCCCCACCTCCCTCAATGTTGCTCACCTAGACAAAAGCTTACCAACCTTGATCCAGTGATCCATAGCCACATTCTTTCCTATGTGGAGCCATACTTATGGCAGCCTCCAGAGCTCCAGCATAGCACGGCTTACCCATAAGAATGATTGAGGCTGAGGCACATGAAAGCACACTTTTGATGGACCACAGCATGCCCCCATCAATGCAGCGTGACCACAGCATGCCCCCATCAAAGTAGAGTGACCACAGCGTGCCCCCTTCAATGTAGAGTGACCGCAGCGTGTCCCCATCAATGCAGAGTGACCACAGCATGCCCCCATCAATGCAGAGTGACCACAGCGTGCCCCTTCGATGCAGAGTGACCACAGCATGCCCCAATCAATGCAGATTGATCACAGCATGCCCCCATCAATGTAGAGTGACCACAGCGTGCCCCCATCAATGTAGAGTGACCACAGTGCGCCCCCATGAATGTAGAGTGACCACAGCGTGCCCTCTTCAATGCAGAGTGACAACAGCATGCCCCAATCAATGCAGAGTGACCACAGCGTGCCCCCATCAATGTAGAGTGACCACAGCGTGCCCCCTTCAATGCAGAGTGACCACAGCGTGCCCCCATCAATGCAGAGTGACCACAGCGTGCCCCCTTCAATGTAGAGTGACCACAGCGTGCCCCCATCAATGCAGAGTGACCACAGCATGCCCCCATCAATGAAGAGTGACCACAGCGTGCCCCCTTCCATGTAGAGTAACCACAGTGTGTCCCCATCAATGCAGAGTGACCACAGCATGCTCCTATCAATGTAGAGTGACCATAGCATCCCCCCTTCAATGCAGAATGACCACAGCGTGCCCCCATCAATGCAGAGTGACCACAGCATACCCCCATCAATGCAGAGTGACCACAGCATGCCCCCTTCAATGTAGAGTGACCAGTGTGCCCCCATCAATGCAGAGTGACCACAGCATGCTCCCATCAATGTAGAGTGACCACAGCATGCCCCCATAAATGCAGAGTGACCACAGCATGCTCCCATCAATGTAGAGTGACCACAGCGTGCCCCCATAAATTTAGAGTGACCACAGCATGCCCCCATCAATGCAGAATGACCACAGCGTGCCCCCATCAATGTAGAGTGACCACAGCGTGCCCCCATCAATGCAGAGTGACCACAGCGTGCCCCCATCAATGCAGAGTGACCACAGCGTGCCCCCATCAATGTAGAGTGACCATAGCGTGCCCCCCCCTCAATGCAGAGTGACCACTGTGTGCCCCCATCAATGCAGAGTGACCACAGTGTGCCCCCATCAATTAAGAGTGACCACAGCATGTCCCAATCAATGTAGAGTGACCACAGCGTGTCCCCATCAATGCAGAGTGATCACAGTGTGCCCCCATCAATGTAGAGTGACCACAGCTTGCCCCATCAATGCAGAGTGACCACAGCATGCCCCCATCAATGTAGAGTGACCACAGCATGCCCCCATCAATGCAGAATGACCACAGCATGCCCCCTTCAATGTAGAGTGACCACAGCATGCCCCCATCAATGCAGAGTGACTACAGCGTGCCCCCATCAATGCAGAGTGACCACAGTGTGCCCCCATCACTGTAGAGTGACCATAGCATGCCCCCTTCAATGCAGAGTGACCACAGCATGCCCCCATCAATGCAGAGTGACCACAGCATGCCCCCTTCAATGTAGAGTGACCACAGTGTGCCCCCATCAATGCAGAGTGACCACAGCATGCTCCCATCAATGCAGAGTGACCACAGTGTGCCCCCATCAATGCAGAGTGACCACATCATGCCCCCTTCAATGTAGAGTGACCATAGCGTGCCCCCTTCAATGCAGAGTGACCACCGTGTGTCCCTATCAATGCAAAGTGACCACAGCGTGCCCCATCAATGTAGAGTGACCACAGCATGCTCCCATCAATGTAGAGTGACCACAGTGTGCCCCCATCAATGCAGAGTGACCACAGCATGCCCCCTTCAATGTAGAGTGACCACAGCTTGCCCCATCAATGCAGAGTGACCACAGCATGCCCCCATCAATGCAGAGTGACCACAGTGTGCCCCCATCAATGTAGAGTGACCACAGCATGCCCCCATCAATGCAGAATGACCACAGCATGCCCCCTTCAATGTAGAGTGACCACAGCATGCCCCCATCAATGCAGAGTGACTACAGCGTGCCCCCATCAATGCAGAGTGACCACAGTGTGCCCCCATCACTGTAGAGTGACCATAGCATGCCCCCTTCAATGCAGAGTGACCACAGCATGCCCCCATCAATGCAGAGTGACCACAGCATGCCCCCTTCAATGTAGAGTGACCACAGTGTGCCCCCATCAATGCAGAGTGACCACAGCATGCTCCCATCAATGCAGAGTGACCACAGTGTGCCCCCATCAATGCAGAGTGACCACATCATGCCCCCTTCAATGTAGAGTGACCATAGCGTGCCCCCTTCAATGCAGAGTGACCACCGTGTGTCCCTATCAATGCAAAGTGACCACAGCGTGCCCCATCAATGTAGAGTGACCACAGCATGCTCCCATCAATGTAGAGTGACCACAGTGTGCCCCCCATCAATGCAGAGTGACCACAGCATGCCCCCTTCAATGTAGAGTGACCATAGCATGCCCCCTTCAATGCAGAGTGACCACCGTGTGTCCCCATCAATGTTGAGTGACCACAGCGTGCCCCATCAATGCAGAGTGACCACAGCATGCCCCCATTAATGCAGAGTGACCACAGTGTGCCCCCATCAATGTAGAGTGACCACAGCATGCCCCCATCAATGCAGAATGACCACAGCATGCCCCCTTCAATGTAGAGTGACCACATCATGCCCCCATCAATGCAGAGTGACTACAGTGTGCCCCCATCAATGCAGAGTGACCACAGCGTGCCCCCATCACTGTAGAGTGACCATAGCATGCCCCCTTCAATGCAGAGTGACCACAGCATGCCCCCTTCAATGTAGAGTGACCACAGCGTGCCCCCATCAATTCAGAGTGACCACAGTGTGCCCCCATCAATGCAGAGTGACCACAGCATGCCCCCATCAATGTAGAGTGACCACAGTGTGCACTCATCAATGTAGAGTGACCACAGTGTGCCCCCATCAATGCAGAGGGACCACAGCATGCTCCCATCAATGTAGAGTGACCACAGTGTGCCCCCATCAATGCAGAGTGACCACAGCATGCCCCCTTCAATGTAGAGGGACCATAGCGTGCCCCCTTCAATGCAGAGTGACCACAGTGTGTCCCCATCAATACAGAGTGACCACAGCGTGCCCCCATCAATTAAGAGTGACCACAGCATGCCCCCATCAATGCAGAATGACCACAGCATGCCCCCTTCAATGTAGAGTGACCACAGCGTGCCCCCATCAATGCAGAGTGACCACAGCGTGTCCCCATCAATGCAGAGTGACCACAGAGTGCCCCCATCAATATAGAGTGACCACAGCGTGTCCCATCAATGCAGAGTGACCACAGCATGCCCCCATCAATGCAGAGTGACCACAGCATGCCCCCATCAATGCAGAGTGACCACAGCGTGCCCCCTTCAATGTAGAGTGACCACAGCGTGCCCCCATCAATGCAGAGTGACCACAGCATGCCCCCATCAATGAAGAGTGACCACAGCGTGTCCCCTTCCATGTAGAGTAACCACAGTGTGTCCCCATCAATGCAGAGTGACCACAGCATGCCCCTATCAATGTAGAGTGACCATAGCATCCCCCCTTCAATGCAGAGTGACCACAGCGTGCCCCCATCAATGCAGAGTGACCACAGCAAGTGTATGGTTATGAGTAAGCGATTTAATTCGTGAAACGCGTTAACCCGGCACGTCTGTTATGTGCATTGTACTGTCTGTCTGCTGCACCGAAGAAGAATAAAGGAGTTTTGATTGTTTTCATCTTACTTTCCTGAGTGCGGTCTACTTTTTTTGGATTCTTGACCTCAGCATGCCCCCATCAATGCAGAGTGACCACAGCATGCCCCCTTCAATGTAGAGTGACCAGTGTGCCCCCATCAATGCAGAGTGACCACAGCATGCTCCCATCAATGTAGAGTGACCACAGCATGCCCCCATAAATGCAGAGTGACCACAGCATGCTCCCATCAATGTAGAGTGACCACAGCGTGCCCCCATAAATTTAGAGTGACCACAGCATGCCCCCATCAATGCAGAATGACCAAAGCGTGCCCCCATCAATGTAGAGTGACCACAGCGTTCCCCCTTCAGTTTAAAGTGACCACAGCGTGCCCCCTTCAATGTACAGTGACCACAGCATGCCCCCTTCAAAGTAGAGTGACCACAGCGTGCCCCCTTCAATGTAGAGTGACCACAGCGTGCCCCCTTCAATATAGCATGACCACAGCCTGTCCCCTTCAATGCAGAGTGACCAAAGCGTGCAGAGAGACCAGTGCACTTACCTGATGCAGCAGCGGCTTTTCCTCAGTCCGCTGCGTCTCCCGAATCCTCCTCCTCCTCCTTGGCCAATGGCAAAGGTTCGCCTTTCGGGCCAATCAGGAAACAGGTCTTGGACCTGCTTACTGATTGGCCAGGAGGTGGATCCGTGTGACAATAGTGAATAATCATTCGCTATTGTCACACAATGGGTGGGCTCCACCCTTTTCTGAAGCCTATTAGAGCCTCTGGCTCTAATCACGTGCTTCAGAAGAAAAAAAAAAAACATTGAACTCCATGCGTCCGGCGCACCGCATGTAGATTATGGGGCCGGACGAATGGATGGGGGGGGGGGGGCGGCGCCCCTGCGCCCCCAATGCACCGGCCGCCACTGGATGCAAGTGAACATCATTCGGGAAACACCACATGCCAGCCGTTTTGCAACAGACAGACAGACAAAATTGAATCATCATTTGTGCCTTTTTTCTGGAAACCCTTTGTTGAAACCATCTGCAAACGATCAATAAAAAGAATGCTTTTTGGACGCCATGGTCGTTCTCTATTTTCCAGGCACAAAGAACTGGAAAAGCACAGGCAGGGTACTGGAAAAGTCTCCAGGTGAAATCCTGTGGTGAAATGGCATGATACAGTATAATCCGTTAGGATCACAACTTTGTATCATGTCATTTAGTGTATTTACACTTTTGAAATTTGCCGCCGGTTCCACCCACCTGCGCGGCAAGCTCGCAGGCAAGGGAACCAGGAGACAGGTGTCGGCATCATCCGAGCACAAAGAGGGAGGACAGTGGGAGGATGGCTGGGGAGGACAGCGGGGAAGGACAGCGGGGGATCGCAGGGGAAGGTGAGTTTTAAAATATAAAACAACATATTTCCATGCAAAACAATGTACCGCTTTTAGCACAGAAATCCTGACATAATCAGACCGCCAGGTAGGTTAAAGTAACATCATACTGCTTGGCGTGCCAATGTAAAGGGCCCCAACCAAGCCAGCAGAAGTCTATATTAGGACTATTTAGACCCCAAGGATCCCTCTGGTAACAGCACTGGTGTGCAGGAGATTAAGTAGACTTTCAGACTTAAGCCTAGATTCTCCCAACTGAGAGCCCTTAAGTCAGCTAGCGTGTTGTTCTTTTGTTAACCACTTGAATTTACTTGGGGCATTATCTCCCTGCCAGAGGGTTATTGTTAATGGTTTTGGTCCTGTAGGATATAATAGGTTTCACTTTAAAGAATACAGTACCTGAACTAACTGCACTGTATTGTCATTGTGTTTTTTCATTGGGGGTTATTTACTAAAGGCAAATCCACTGTGCACTACAAGTGCACTTGGAATTTTAATCGCTGTAGATCTGAGGGGGACATGCAAGGACAATAAAAACAAAATTTTTGCTTGCACGTGATTGGATGATAGAAATAAGCAGAGCTTCTCCTCATTTCAGATCTTCCCATCAGATCCACAACGACTGCACGCCCAAGTGCCCCTGCAGTGCACTTGAAGTGCACAGTGGATTTGCCTTTACATAGTTACATAGTTAGTGAGGTTGAAAAAAGACATTAGTCCATCCAGTTCAACCTATGATGTGTGTGTGTGTTTGCTTTTAACCGTACATTGTATACCCCTGTATGTTGTGGTCTTTAAGGTGTCCATCCAATAGTTTTTTGAAACTATCAATGCTCCCCGCTGATACGACTGCTTGTGGAAGAGAATTCCACATCCTTACCGCTCTTACAGTGAAGAACCCCTTACGCACTTTAAGGTTAAACCGCCTTTCCTCAAGTTTTAGTGAGTGGCCACGTGTCTTATTGTATCTCCTTTTTCTGAATAGTTTGTTCCTTATGCTAGGGTCACCAGTACAGTATTTGTACATTGATATCATATCCCCCCTCAATCATATCTTCTCCAGAGAGAATAGGTTCAGTGCTTGTAGTCTTTCCTCATAGCTGATGTCCTCCATTCCCCTAATTATTTTTGTTGCCCTTCTCTGGACTTTCTCCAGTTCCAGCACATCCTTCCTGAGGACCGGTGCCCAGAACTGGACAGCATACTCCAGATGTGGCCGGACCAGAGTCTTGTAGAGTGGAAGAATAATCTCTTTATTTCTGGAGTGAATCCCCTTTTTTATACATCCCAGTATTCTGTTGGCTTTGCTTGCGGCGGCTTGGCATTGCATGCCACTGCCAAGCCTGTTGTCTACCAGTACCCCCAGGTCCCTTTCCATCCTAGACTCACACAAAGGTTCCCCCCCTAGTGAGTAGCTTGCTTTCAGGTTTCTGGCCCCCAAGTGCATTACTTTACATTTTTCTACATTAAATCTCATCTGCCATGTAGTTGCCCACCCCGTTATTTTGTTCAGGTCTGCTTGCAAGATTTCCACATCCGCAAATACTGAGATTGTACTAGATATCCCCTCCTCTAGATCATTTATTAATAAATTAAACAGGATTGGTCCCAGGACAGAACCCTGGGGGACCCCACTTTCAACACCCGCCCAATCCGAGTACTCCCCATTAATCACCACCCTCTGGACTCTCCCCTGGAGCCAGTTCTCTATCCAGGTACTCACCTTATGGTCCATACCTACCTTCCTTAGTTTGTACAGTAAGCGTTTGTGGGGAACGGTGTCAAAGGCCTTTGCAAAGTCCAGATACACCACATCCACAGGCTTACCTTTATCTAAGTGGCAGCTCACTTCATCGTAGAAGGTTAATAGATTGGTTTGGCACGAACGATTTTTCATGAATCCATGCTGATTACTACTTATTATACCGTTTTCATTACTAAAGTCTTGTATGTGGTCCCTTATCATCCCCTCCAAAATTTTGCAGACTACTGATGTTAGGCTGACCGGCCTATAGTTACCCGGGATATATCTCTGCCCCTTTTTAAATATTGGTACCACGTTGGCTTTTTTCCAATCAGCTGGCACCATACCCGTCTGTAAACTATCCTTAAAGATCAAGAATAATGGTCTGGCAATCACCTGGCTGAGCTCATTAAGAACCCTTGGGTGCAAGCCATCCGGTCCCGGGGATTTATTTATGTTAAGTTTCTCTAGTTTAGCTCTAAGTCTATCCTCTGTTAGCCATGTCGGCACTTCCTGAGGTGTATTATTTAGTTCGGCCTTACAAGCTAGGTTCGTGAAGCCCCCCGATTCCTTTGTGAAGACTGAAGAAAAGAAATTATTTAACACTTCCACCTTTTCTCTGTCCTCTGTGGCCATTTTTCCTTTATCATCTTTTATGGGGCCAATGTGCTCTGGCCTCGCTTTCCTACTGTTTATATACTTAAAGAACTTCTTGGGGTTCTTTTTACTCTCCTCCGCTATATGTCTCTCGTGTTCTATTTTAGCCACCCTGATTTCGTCTTTACATTTCTTATTACACTCTTTGAAGTGCTTAAATGCTGCCAATGACCCCTCAGTCTTGTATTTTTTGAAGGCCTTTTCTTTAGCTCTAATATACATTTTTATGTTGGAGTTTAGCCACCCAGGGTTTAGTTTTGCTCTTTTAAATTTATTTCCCTGTGGAATGCACTGGCCCACCCCCTTGTTAAGTATGCTCTTGAAGCACTCCCATTTTTCCTCCGTGTTCTTTGTTCCCAGGGTTCTATCCCATTTGATATTTTCTAGCAGCGAGCGCAGTTTAGGGAAATTGGCTCTTTTGAAATTCAGTGTCCTTATATTACCCTTGTGTTTCCTATTACTGTAATTAATACTGAAACCAATTGACCTATGGTCACTGTTCCCTAAGTTGTCCCGTATTTCTATATCCGTGAGCAGGTCTGTATTGTTGGTAATCAGTAGGTCAAGTACCGCATTGTTTCTTGTCGGTGCGTTCACCATCTGACCCATGAAATTGTCCTGCAAAACATTTAGGAACTGCCGAGCCTTGGCTGAATGCGCGGTTCCTTCTGCCCAGTCTATATCAGGATAATTAAAGTCCCCCATTATAATGACATTTCCCATCCTTGCTGCCAATCCTATCTGTAACATGAGGTCCGCCTCACCCTCCTCCCTCTGGTTGGGGGGCCTATAGCATACGCCCAATATTACCTTCCCCACCGTGCCTTTCCTTTGAAGCTCTACCCATAGCTCTACCCATAGGGATTCTGCCTCGTCCATAGCTCCATTATTAATATCATCCCTCATATTTACCTGTATACTGTTCTTAATATACAAACATACCCCTCCTCCTTTTTTACCCTCTCTATCTCTGCGATAAAGGGAATACCCCTGAATGGTCGCCATCCAGTCATGAGAGCTGTCAAACCAAGTCTCAGTTATCCCCACAAAATCTAAGTCCTCCTCAAACATCAGCAGCTCCAGCTCTCCCATCTTGTTGGCCAGGCTTCTGGCATTGGTATACAAGCCTCGTAATTTTGATCGGTTACATTTATCCTCATTTGATGTTTTTAGGCTGCTCTCTTGATTTTTCCCCGTACCCACCCTGGGTTTAGGAGCTCCGAACACCCTACCGCTAATGCCCCCATTTCTGCCCTCTGAAACTTGCTTTCCACTGGCTAATTCTACATCTGTACCCTCCCCCCCCATTCCCTAGTTTAAAAGCCCCTCTAACTTTTTGGCCATCCTCGCACCCAGTACGGCTGCACCCACCCCATTTAGGTGCAATCCGTCCCTACCAAAGAGCCGGTGACCGACTGAGAAGTCGGCCCAGTTCTCCAGGAACCCGAAACCCTCCTTACTACACCAGCTCCTCAGCCACTCGTTAACTTCCCTAATCTCCCGCTGCCTCTCTGGTGTGGCTCGAGGTACAGGTAGTATTTCGGAAAATACTACCTTGGAGGTCCTAGTCCTCAACTTAGCGCCTAAGTCCCTGAAATCGTTTAGGACTCTCCGTCTTCCTCTGCCTATGTCATTGGTACCCACGTGTACCATGACAGCTGGTCAACTTTAGTAAATCAACCCCGTTGTGTTTAACTTTGAATCTTAAAACTGTTGTATTCCCTCATCATTCTAGTTTTGCCGATACAACCTGTTCATTTTATCACAGCTGTTGTGTACCCCTCTTGTGTAACTGCTGGGAGGCCTCGGCTAAATTATTCGGGTGGTATCAGCAGGACTGAGAGCCAGTTCACACTGAGGTGACAAGACTCCTTACTACTTCGGGGGCGACTTGTGCATTACCATGCACCACGACTTTGGAGCGACTTGCAGGGACTTCACATAATGGAAGTCTATGCAAGTCGCTCTGAGGTCGCCCCGAAGTAGTACAGGACCCTTTTTCTAAGTCGGAGAGACTTATGTCGCTCCTATTAGAACGGGTCCTGTAGCGGTCAATGAACCGCGAGGGAGCGCGACTTGTCAGGCTGACAAGTCGCCTGACAAGTCGCGCTAGTGTGGACCGGCTCTAAGGTTCCGTCTAGGGCCAGGGAGGGAGTGCAGGACCCAAAACTATTAGTGGCTGCTTTGGGATAAGTGCTACAGTAATTAACAAATGCTTGAGCAATGTAACTAGAATTAACTAGTCTGTGTCTCAGTAAAATAATAACAGGGAATATTTTTACTTACAATTATGGCTCCCCAAAAATCGATTCCACTGAACAAGGAGAGGAGAGCTCCTGTGTATACTGATGCTATACCCAGAGCAATTTCCAAGACACCAGCAACAACCAGCACAATCTAAAGAGGAAAATAATAATAATAATATGAATGGCTGGACATAAATATCCTTGGTGCTATCTAATGGAATTCATTGAGAAGTGACTAAAACTAGATAAGCAAAGATCTTACCTGAGCAACTAGCATTTTCAGAAACAGAGCTTCTCATAGCAAGTCTCCTTTACTGACTTTAGAAATATACTTGTAGTGTATTAACACCGACAAGCTGTACAGGTTGCTTCTTTATTCACTGCACATCAACATGCAACTAACTTCAGCCACACCCAGCTCCCAGACATATACATAATTGTAACATTTTGCAGACAGCAACTTAACCCGTTGCTTACCATACTACATTCCCTCCTCTCTTTGAATAAAACATAACATGCACAACGTATTAATAAGATTAACAAAATGCATGGATGAACAACTAAAAATTTAAACTATAAACTCCTGACTATACACATAGTCCTTAAGGTAGGCCGGTGGATTTGTTGCTCGTTTTTCTCTCGGCCATTCCGATGTGGATGGTTGTGGATTGACGTCTGGATCACTGGCAGTATCATCACTACTCTTTGCCTGTTCGCCATCTTCCGATACTTGACCTTCTGACTCAATAAATTTCTTCACAAATGAGGAATTACGCACTTTTGTGTGACCATCTAAATCCTCTAAAACCACTTGAGTACCTCTTTTCTCCTTTACAACATAAGGCTCAGGTTCAAAGGACGGAG
This sequence comes from Pelophylax lessonae, assembly GCF_965119305.1. Taxonomy (NCBI): domain Eukaryota; kingdom Metazoa; phylum Chordata; class Amphibia; order Anura; family Ranidae; genus Pelophylax; species Pelophylax lessonae. Next base: position 243,400,941 of record NC_138776.1, read on the forward strand.
CCAGTTTGTTAAACCGCTCACTTTGAAGCAACACCTTATCACCCTGTTGAAGGCCACTAGGTTGACAATGGCGGCGGTGGTTTGCATACTGTTCAGCCCGGATCTTCCTTTCCTCATCAATATGCCGAAAAGGTTTCTGACTTGTAGGAGGACCCCCAATGTCTGGCAATTTTGTCCTGAATTTGCGACCACAAAGAAGTTCCACAGGACTAACGCCAGTGACAGTATGCGGAGTTGTGCGATAAGCCAAAAGAAAACGCCACAGTTCCTTTTTCCAGTCTCTTCTCTCTAAATGAGCAATCTGCAAAGCTTTCAGCAAGGTTCGATTCTGGCGTTCCACTTCCCCGTTAGCCTGTGGCCAGTATGGAGTTGTACGATGATGTTCAATAGCATTTGATTTCAGATAATCCTGAAATTCCTGAGAAGTAAATTGGGCACCATTATCACTCACAATCCGTTTAGGCAATCCATGAGATGCAAAAATGCTCTCCAACCCCTCAATTACAGTTGATGATGTAGCTTTAGTGAGAACTACCACCTCTTGCCACCTTGAATAATAGTCCACAACAACTAAAAGATGGTGTCCAGATGGAATGTCGCACAGATCAATGGCTAAATCTTCCCATGGTCCCTCAGGTAGAACAGTGTGAGTTACTGGTTCTGGTTTAGGTTTGCTGCCCACCAACTGACATGCTCGACATGAAGAAACCAAACGTTCCACATCCTTGTCAATTCCTGGCCACCAGACTTTCTCACGTAATCTTTGTTTGGTGCGTACAATGCCTTGATGGCCCTCATGGGCTAAATGTAATGTACGTTTCCGTAAGTCTTTAGGCATCACAATACGATTGCCACGTAGAACTAGTTGTCCTGCAATACTCAGCTCTTGTTTGATTCTGTGATAGCTTGGGTCACAATCCACCCAAACCCCTTGTCTTACACATTTCCTCAACCGAGCAATTTCCGGATCCACAGATGACAATTCTTCAACCTCCCGCGGTGTCAATGCCTGAGGCATGGCGTTAGTAGCCACAAAACGAATGTACTCTTCTGCCAGGTTATGAACAGGTGCAGAAGACTGAGGCAAGCTGGAAAGTGCATCTGCCGCATTAGTCGGTCCAGGTCTGTACCGCACTGTAAAGCGATATGGTAACAATCTGAGAACCCATCTCTCAATTCTGGCGGATGGTTTTGAGCGTGGCGAATATATCACTTCCAGAGGCTTGTGGTCTGTGATGATTTCAAAATCAAGGCCGTAGAGATAGGTGTGAAACCTTTCACATCCCCAAACAACAGCCAAATCTTCTTTCTCGGTCTGAGAATAACGTCTCTCTACATCAGTGAGGGATCTGCTTGCATACTGAATAGGCCTGTAATCGCCTGTACATTGTCTCTGAACCAAGATGGCGCCTAACCCCACAGGGCTAGCATCGACAATAACTTGGGTGTGTGCAGTAGGATTGAAATAAGCCAAAGTTGTGGCGCAAGTCAGCCGTCTCTTAAGTTCATCAAATGCACCTTGTTCCAAAAAGCCCCACTTCCAAGGGACTGCTTTGCGAGTCAACACTCTCAAAGGTTCACTGACAGTCGCCATATCTGGAATAAACTTGGCACAGTAATTCACTAGCCCAAGAAAACTGCGTACTTCTGCAGGGTTTTCAGGATTTCTGGCATCAGACACAGCTTTAATTTTACAGTCCTCTGGACCAATGCCCCTGTCAGACAGCACATGGCCCATAAAAGTCATTTTATTCATTTGAAATGTGCACTTCTTCTCATTTAATGTTAACCCTTTCTCCTTCAAGCAATTTAGCACTGCACGGAGACGTTCATCGTGCTCCTGTGTGTTTGTTCCCCACACAATTATATCATCAGAAATGTTATGCGTGCCTTCACAACCATGTAGCACTTGCTGAATCACATGTTGATAGGCCTCCGGTGCGGACGATACGCCAAACATCAACCTCTTGTATCTAAAAAGACCTTTATGGCTTGCAAATGTAGTGATGACTCTAGATGCTGGGGTCAATTCAATCTGATGATAACCCCATTTCAAATCCAGTTTACTGAAGACACTTGCCCCATTCATTGCATGTAGAACATCTTCAATAGTGGGAATTGGATGTCTCTCTCTCTGCACAGCTTGGTTAGCACATCTCATGTCCACACAAATCCGAATATCTGTGCCCTTTGGTACAACAACTAACGGCGATACCCACGGAGTGGGCCCTTCCACAGGTTCAATAATGGCAAGGTCTAGCAGCTCTACCAGTTTGTGCTCAACAGGTGATCTCAGGCTATAAGGAAGTCTGCGTACTGGCTGTGCAATAGGCTTTACATGTGGATCAATGTGAAGCTCCAACTGAAAATCCTTTAATTTTCCAAACCCAGAGAAGCAATCTTTAAATTCCTCTTTCAATGCAGAAATAGCAGGAGACACCATATTCACTCTTGCGCTGCCTACATCACGGCCAATCTGTAACACCCCTAGTGCCATTGCGGTTTGACGACCAAGCAGAGGCGACCCTGTGCCATCTACAACATAGAATTCGGTCTGCAATGGAGGACCAGTCTCATGTGTTTGAACAGAGGTATAAAATTTGCCTTTAAGTTGCAGTGGTGTACTGGAGCCATAAGTATAAATCTGTTTAGTGGTGTTACACAATTTAAGGTGATTTTCTCTGCCATTAAGACTGTGCCAAGAAGCCAAGTCCATAACATTGCATGTAGCTCCAGAGTCAATCAACACTGACACATCCGTATTTCCAATCTTAATGGTTAATGTCCCGGCTTGCAGAGAACACAGGGAGAATATAAATTCACAGTCAGGAGCACTCTCTTTATCCTCAGCTATAACATTTACTTGTGCAGATTGTCCTTTGGTTTTGTTATCTCTGGTTGTACTTCTACACACAGCTGCAAAATGACCTGTCTTTCCACAAGCAAAGCACATTTTATTCTGTACCACAGTGCAGTCCTGACTTGTGTGTCCCGCCCTGCCACATTTATTGCAGGTGATATGTAAAGTCCTCTGTGGAAAACTCTCTTTTCTACTCCAGATATTCCTATTATTATAGGTAGGTTTGGAGACTGTATTGACAGATGCAGTGTTCTTGGTTTCAATATGCAGAGCCTGGAGCTCAGACAGTTCAATGGCTCTTGCAATCTCCTGCAGACTAGTAAGTGTGAGACTAGGTTCTCTCAATAATCTCCTCCTGAGGTGCACAGATGTGCATTTCTCTATGACCTGATCTCTGATTATCTCCTCAGTTACAGTCCCAAAATCACAAGACTTTGCCAGATATTTCAGCCTAGTCACATAACTGTCTGTGGTTTCTCCCAGTTCTTGCACAGCCTGTCTAAACTTATATCTTTCATAGGGAATATTTTTCTTTGGCTCAAAGTACTCACTCAGTCTATTCATGGCTGTCTCATAGTCTGAATCTTCCCCTGTTGCTCCCAGGGTTTCAAAAATGTCCTGAACTTGAGGTCCAGCTAGATGCAGCAGCATGGCTCTCTTCTGAGCAGGTGCAGTCACTCCTGTGGCTATAACATAGAACTGAAATCCCTTCTTCCACTTGTCCCAGCACTGTGAGAGACTAGTGTGGTCTCCAGACACATCAAACGGTCCGATAGCCGGTAAATCCAGAAAGCTAGCCATCCTCGTCGCCAAAATGTAGTGTATTAACACCGACAAGCTGTACAGGTTGCTTCTTTATTCACTGCACATCAGCATGCAACTAACTTCAGCCACACCCAGCTCCCAGACATATACATAATTGTAACATTTTGCAGACGGCAACTTAACCCGTTGCTTACCATACTACAATACTTATTGCAGTTTTATATTGTTGTGAATTTATAATATTTGTAAGAAGAATTCCAGGCAAAACCTAACTATTCTTAACCCTCCCAACATCTATTTTGACTAACCTGTGTATAAAAGATCTATATACTTACCTATTTTCAGGCCACTTTGGTCTGATCATGCGTCAGCCAGGGCTCACTGTTTACATATGCGTGCAGGACCTACATGCTTGTTCGCACTTGCGCGTGAGCATGGGAGGACAGGGCGCTCTAAGTTGTTTTTAAATTGTATTATTTATTTTATCTACAATTACTTTTTTAACACTGTACATGTATTATTTTATTGCTATCACAAGGGATGAACACCATCCCATGTGGTAGCATGGGCCATGACAGGTCCTCCTTATGGAGATATCTGGGGTCTACGAGACGAGTTGTTTCCTCTGGCCTCCAAAGCATCTGATTAAACCAAGATTGATTTTATCAGATGCTTATAGAAGTTGGTAACAGCTTGTAAACATAAAAACCAAAACCAGAAGTGACTAAAGCCTCGTACACACGCAATGAATTTCCGCCGACCGGTCGTTCGTCTTTTGTCCAGAGTGGTGTCTGTTGGTTGGAATGTGCTCTAGACTGCACACAAATTTTGTCGTCCGACAGAATTTTACTTCAGAAGTGATGTCATGTGTTGGATTGCTTTCTTTGTGTTCTTTCTTCTCTGAGCATGCCCAGTCTTGCTCATAAGATTTTTCCCTGTCGAAATCTGTGCTGACTGCACGAAAATCGGACGTGTTTTGACGGTGGACAAAAATTTTATAGCCTGCACACCAGAATTTTTTCAGCCGAAAAGTCCGGAATCGGTTGTCGAGAGCACCCGGCCGAATTTCGACTTGTGTGTACGAGGCTTTAATCCTCATCGCTTCTGGTTTCCAATCTTGCAGAGGAAAGAACAACATCAGTTCCTCTCTCTCTGTTCAGTCCACAGGATGCCGCTGATCGGACAGGAGAGCCCGGGAAAGGCAGTGGCGGAGGAGGGGGGGGGGCACACCATTCTGCCGCCTGTAGAAGTGATCGTGTCACTCTAAAACCACTCAAATCAATTATTCATTAAAGGGAATCACCGGCTGAAATTTTTGATACTGGGATGATGCCTACAGCTTCAAAACAAGATTTTTTCTAAAAATAAAGTTGACAGTGCACAGTTTAGCAGCTAAATGTCAGTCAGTCACACTATGGGGGGTCTTTTTTTAAAAATTATTTTAAGTATGTAAACTTAGTGAAGCACTACCCTTTTTGGGGGGGAGTCTGTGACGTCATCATGCCGGACAGGAAGTGAAGCTCCAATAACCTGGTATAATGTGGTGCCTGATATTTGGATGGTCTTAAGGGAGCAATGCACCCAAATCTTGGCAAGCCTAATCAATTTTTTTTGCATTGTTAAATGTGAGTGTATTTTTATAGTTTTTATTATAAGTGGAGATTTTAATACAGGTATAATATAACTAAATGTAGCACTACTCCCATGGGAGCTGCTGAAAGCGGGTTCCCCTGGGTTACCCATAGCAACAATTTGTGAATTCTTAGTACTTTAGATTCTTGGCTCAGTCAGTAAACAGTCCAGGGGATTTGATTTTTGTTGTTTTTGTTTTATAATGGGATGGGAGAAGGGATAAGATGGGCACTCCAACTTGGTAAACTATGCACAATCTTGAGGACTTCTAGCTATGTTAAATGCGGCAAGGCCGCTGCTTCACCTTGCCACTGAAGTTAAGTATTTGAAAAGCAAACTACTTGGTAAATTACTCTTCAGGTTACTACTTGGCACCCCCTTTCTCTCTAACTGTGTGCACTGACCTTCCATCCACTGACCTCACTGGAGTGATCCCCTTCCTGGGCAGACCCCTTGGCAAGCCCCCTGGTACTCACGGACACTGTTTTTCCCAGGTAGCTCTGCCCTCAGCTCCACTATCAGTTTCTCCAGGACCTTTATGGCTCAGCTCCACACCTGGCTCACCAGGCCGACTGCCTGTGACCACCTTCCTCAGACAACAGGAGGAGAGACAGCCGTCAGCCCCCTCCTGGGACTCTGCTTCCCGCCAAAGATGCCCTGTCACATGTGCCCTCAGTTTTTATGGTCAATCCCAGGGTGCACTGTGGTAGTGCCCTCCCACTGGGACTGCCACAAAAGCCTGTGTGTCACTGGCTGGGATTCCTCCACTGTCCAACAGACTTCCAACAGACTGTCCAACAGACTTCCCTATTGGATACAGTGGGGACACTCCCTCAGACCAAGTAACTCACACCTGGACACATGTAACAGGCATAACTAGCAGAAACACAGTGGGATGTGATGCTGTATATTGGGGGCGTGGTCGGCGCTTGTCAGACCAATACAGTGATGGAGAGAGTTGTCCTGGAGACGGACCACCCCGCTGTACGCAGCTTCCCTAGATACAGGAAGTGACGTCGGCGGAAGTGACGTCGGGTGGAACGCATGACGCACTAACCCGGAAGTAGGGTAGCGGCGTGCGTTCCACGGAGCCGGTGATCGGTACCACATGACCGATCGGCTCCACACTCCACCAACGCCTGTGCCCTACCTGTCCAAGGAAGCAGGTTAGGGCAACAGAATACAAGATCGGCCTCCTATCCCCTCTCTGACCCCTCTCATCTGGTGTGGAGGTGCCCCCCCCCCCCCCCAGTATGATGGGATCAGCAAAGGGAAGAAAGTGTGGAGAGGAGGGGGTGAGACACCATCATTATGAACATACAAGTACATAGGCTGTACTAGATACAGCAGACAACCAAGGTAATAGAAAAATTGTGGGGTGATTACTAAACAATGCTTATATTAGCTGCTCTCTAATGTCAGTCCAGGGAGGACCTATAATGATTCCAAGTGCACTGAGAAAGCATTTTTATTTGTTTTTAATACCTGCTCATGGTTGTTTTTATCTGGATATTTGTTGCACTGTTTTTATGCATATGTTTTTATTCCACATATATATATTATCTTTTTAGCATTTGTTTTGTACTTGTATGATCGATGTATGCCACTGTATACTACCTAATATGTCACAATAGGGAGTGGGTGGCGCCCGGCCACTCCCCCGGGGGAGGAGATACTCCCACCTGGGGGCAGTGACTGGGTCGCTACCTTACTTTATCACTATTTAAACCAAAGAGACAGTCATGACACAGTGACTCTGAAGAAGAGGTTAGACCTCGAAACGCGTCAGTCATCTCATCATGGACGATTATATGGACTAAACACGGACTTTCGAGCAATCCAGCCTGATATGCTTTACTTTTATCTACGTCTGTGAGTAGCCATTTTTTAATATCATTTAAATAAAGCCTACATTGAGGATAATGCGCTAGGTCGGTGCGCCCTTTTTTGTTCTTTTTGCTTATAGTATCGGTGGACTACCCCAGTCCGTTAAGGGCAGCAAGACCTTAGCCATCTGAGAAGCCAGTTGTCAGTCCCGTGAAGTGTGTGGTCGAGGGGTCTGGATACTAAGCGCAGGAGAAGGGTGGCTACACCTTATTGTTTTTATAACTAGCAGATCACCTGATAAGCAGCTGGAGCAAAACAAATGATTTACCTAGCACCTATCTAGGGTGGTGCTACATAAAGGCAAAACTTTTTGGGGGGGTTTTGGATAGAGTGCATACTGACCTGTGCACAGGGCTAAGTGGAAAGTGAGCACATATGTAGATTGGTGGCACTTCACGTGGTGTTAAGAGATGAAACACACAGAAAGATAAAAGTGTTGGAGATTTGTTTGCTCATACCGACTACCACAAAGAGATTGATGGAATTAATATATTATTAAAGGATAGAGACTTTGAAAGCTTGCATGTAAGGAGTTCCCATCACTTTTTCACATATAGCCCAAATTGTATTTGTAAAATATATATATTGTGTAGCACCCTCCTAGGTAGGTGCTAGGAAAAATATCTGCGTGGCCCTGTTCTGCTTATCAGGAGGGCCTGATCTGTAGGTTAGCCTGTCACTTGCTTCCAGGTGTGACTTATTGAGTCTGGGGAGTCTCCCCACTGTATCCAATGAGGGATCTTGTTGGACAGTGGAGGAAACCTAGCCAATAGCACACCAGGGTTTATGACTGTCCCAGTGGGTGGGCATTGCTGAAATGCATCCTGGGATTGTAAATAAATCCTGACAGGGTATCTTTTGGAGGGAGCAAAGTTCCAGGAAGAGGTGGACGGCTGTCTCTCCTCCTGCTGAAGTGAGGAAGGTGGTCCAGGCAGTCGGCCTAGGGACAAGGGGTTGAGCTGTGCTGCAGAGGATCCAGTGTGCTGACCAGTGGAGCTACTGGGCAGAAGACTTCAGAAAAAAACAGTGTTGTGAGTACTTAAGGATCTGCCCAGGTGTCTGCCTAATGGAGGGGAGCACTCCAGAGAGGTCAAGGGGATCAAGGAGCCAGCTAACCCAGAGTGTTACAGTAAAAGGGGTGCCAAGTTGTTAAGCTCTGAAGATTAGGGGATAAAGGGGGTGCCAGGAAGGGCCCTGAAGTTGTTCAGCAGTACAGTCTAACTTAATGGAATAGCTGCCTCAGGAAAGGAATACCTCAAGAAGCTTGATGTCTCTTTTCACAGCCAAGGACAAAGTGAAGCAGCGGCCTAGCCGTGACTAGCTCAACACAGCGTTATACAGCGTTAACCAGTGTTACACAGTGTTAACCAGCGTTAACCAGCATTAACCAGAATTTTTTCAAGTCGTCCCTGCTGATTGTACATAGTTCTAGTTAGTTATAGTATCCCACTCATCCATTCTCCTATCCAAGTTCCAAATACTGTAAATCATAAAAACCAAAGAAACTGGACTGGTCCTTGTCTGAGGTACAAACACTTGGAAACATGCCAGATTGTTCTACTGTTGCCAATGGTAACCCAGGGGAACCCATATTCAGCAGCTCCCAAGGGAGTAGTGCTACAATTGTGTAGCACCCTCCTAGGTAGGTGCTAGGTAAAGTATTTGGGTGGCCCAGTCTGCTTGTGAGGGGACTCTGATTGTTGTGTGTTCTTAGGTGTGCCTGTTGAGCTTGGGGAGTCTCCCCACTGTGTCCAATGAGGGCTCTCATTGGACAGTGGAGGAAACCTGGCCAATAGCACACCAGGGCTTGTATGTACCCCAGAGGGCAGATTCTACCACAGTGCATCCTGGGAGGGAATATAAGTCTAGGGGAGCACATGATAGAGCGTCTTTGGCGGGAAGCAGAGTCCGAGGAGGAGGTTGACGGCTGTCTCTCCTCCTGTCAGCGTCAAGAAAGGTGTCCATGGCGGTTGGCCTGTAGGACAGAAGGTTGAACTAGGCTGCAGAGAGGGATCCAGTGTGCTGTGGACCGAGTGGAGCTGCTGGGGCAGAAGTTTCCAGGAAAGAAGTGTTGTGAGTACTGTAAACTGCCCAGGGGTCTGCCTAGGACAGGGGACCACTCCAGAAGGTCAGAGGGATCCAGGAGACAGCTAACCAGGAGGAGGCTTAGAAAGGAGTTGCCAGAGTCTAAGCCCTGAAGATAAGTGTGTGTGTAAAGAGGGCGCCGGTGCAAGCCCTGAAGTCTTAAGCGTTGCAGCAGATGTACAAGTAGCTACCTCAAAGGAAAGTGTTAAGGGAGCTTCTACAAGGACTTTGTGCCACAAGAAAGTGACAGAAGTCAGTTCAGTGCTAGCAGACCGCATGTCAGCGTTCAATAGTGCCAACCGGCATTGACCGGCATTCAGCCAGCGTCAAGTCAGCGTCGGCAGGCAATTTTCAGTTGTCCCCCTATTATTGTGTATAGTTAAGCCAGAAGAGTATCCCACTCATCCCTTCTCCCATCCAAGCTCTCAATAAACCTAAAAACCCAAAGATACTGGACTGATTCTTGTCTTAGTGCTCTCGCTTGGAGAATATGCCTAACTGTGCTGCTGTGGCTAGCGGTAACCCTGGCGGACCCATATCCAGCAAAACGGCTGGGAATTCTGCTACATTTGGGGGCTCCTCCGGGATTTTGCCATGGGTTACTGGGTCAGTTGTCCCTGGCAACGGCCAAAGAAAACTTCAAAAATCTACATTTTTGTGCCTGGAACTGCTGTTCAAAGCTCAAGCCAAGTGTGAGGTCAGCTCTGGGGGAGACTGGGAGAGTGGGATGAAGATTGAGGTGCACATGGAGGGTTGCCCATGGCAACGCAAGTGTTCCAGTCAGTTCTGTAAAACAATGGGAACCTTCCATTTTGATTACATGTACTCTGCTATCAGGCATTGGAGAGCAGGGAAGAAGTCTGTGTCAGTTAACAAGAGCTGCAGCGGCTTAACAGTGAAAGGTCCAGGGAGGGACGAAGAAAATGGCGGCCAGGGGCATGAGGAGCAAGGTGCCAGGTGTGTGTACAAGTTTATGGATTGATGTTGACCGTGCTTATGACAGCAGAACATTCATTCTGTACAGTGAGTGCATGGATACTGTGAAGATTGTAGTCGGCCATGCCGTGAGGAGCAGTGGGACTATCTTCGGAGACAGTATGGAGGGCCTTGCTTGCACATGTGTTGGGGAGAGGACTATTGACTGTGCTTATGACAGTGGAATAATTCTCTTGCCTGGAAAAGAGGGACAGTTGGCTCCGGGAGAGGGAGGCGCAGCTGTTGCAAATAAGAAGAGTGGATGCACGTCTGGCGAGGGATGTGGTCCGCTTTACAGTAACTTTCCTGTGGGCTAGAGAGAGAGAGCATGGCAGGGGAAGAGTTACTGTACCGCGCTGGAAAGCATGATCTACACAGCACTGCCTAGCAGGAGGAGCCACCGCCAAACAAGGAGAAAGGGTGGAGACATTGGTCGCACCCCGCCAATCAGGAGTGACTAGGAGAGTCTATTTAACACCCCCTCCTTCGGGTGTGGCTGAGAGGGAGACACGTGCAGGAGAGAGCAACATGGAGATTGCTGTAAAACAGAAGTGTGTGACCGCAGTCGCTTCACCCACTTACGGGGAACCTGCTAGGCAGACATCGGAGCAGACCAGGCAGCCCAGTCAAACCTTTGTGTGGGACACCGGCATCCAGATGGTACCAGAAGGAGGGCTCACACTGTGCACAGGAGGAGGCCTGGAGTACTTAGGAATGGTATGTCCACAGTGTATTAGTATCACGATGAAAGTGCAAGCGTGGAGCCAATGTGGGCAGTGTGGCTACCTGCTGCTGCAGGCAGAGAAAAGTGAAGGCCGGCCCAAGCAGATGTGTGTGTCTTGGGAGTCCGGTTTCATTCAAGAGGTGACCGGTGCAGAGTCCAGGTTCCACTGTGGAGGTGGGAGGGGCATGATTCCTGTGAACCTGGAGGCCATGCAAACAGACAGTGGGCTAGCATCATAAGTAAGAGGGACTCGGTCACTGGGAGCTCTAGGAAGAGGATGCATGCCTACCCAACCGGCCAGGAAGTGGCCAGAGGATGCACCAACCGTAGCAGCAATGAGGACTGCTCCTATTCCCCATCGCATAGCAAACATGGCCTGCGGCCATTAAGGCCTCACCCACAAGCACTAGTGGGGAAGAGGGAGCTGGGATTTTCAATATAGGATCCCCTTCAATCCAGTACAAGTATGGATCTATTGCAGAGGGGATTGATGATTGAGGATCCACCGAGGAAACCGAATGGGACTAGGGTTCAGAGGCTGGGAGCAGCTCCCCAGGTCCTGAAGTTGTCACCCTTCTTGACAAAGAAGCCAAAGAGGACATAGAAAGAGCAGAGTAAGCACAAAAATTGGGGTTCTGTGAGGCCCCCTTTCTACAAGGACTTTGTGACACAAGAAAGTGACAGAAGTCAGTTCAGTGCTAGCAAACCGCAAGTCAGCATTCACTAGCGCCAACCGGCGTTGACTAGCATTCAGCCAGCGTCAAGTCAGTGTCAGCAGTCATTTTTGAGTTGTCCCCCTGTTATTGTGATTAGTTGAGCCAGAAGAGTATCCCACTTATCCCTTTTCCCATCCAAGTTCTCAATAAACCTAAAAACCCAAAGATACTGGACTGGTTCTTGTCTCAGTGCTCACACTTGGAGAATATGCCTAACTGTGCTGCTGTTGCTAGCGGTAACCCTGGCGGACCCATATCCAGCAAAATGGCTGGGAATTCTGCTACAATTGGATGTTTGTGTATTCACTTATTTTATGGAATTCTGATTTTATAAGGGGGTTCCCACTATTATTATAAGGAGGTTCCACCATGATTTCACTATTGGGTATCTGCACTTAAATACAGTATCTCACAAAGGTAAGTACACCCTCACATTTTTGTAAATATTTTATTATATCTTTATATGTGACAACACTGAATAAATTACACTTTGCTACAATGTAAAGTAGTGAGTGTACAGCTTGTATAAGAATGTAAATGTGATGTCCCCTCAAAATAACTCAACCCACAGCCATTAATATCTAAATTGCTGGCAACAAAAATGTGTAAACCCCTAAGTGAAAATGTCCAAATTGGGCCCAAATAGCCATTTTTCCTCCCAGTGTCATGTGACTTGCTAGTGTTACAAGCTCTCAGGTGTGAATGGGCAGCAGGTGTGTTAAATTTGCTGTTATCCTTCTCACTCTCTCATACTGGTCACTGGAAGTTCAACATGGCACCTCATGGCAAAGAACTCTCTGTGGATCTGAAAAAAAGAATTGTTGCTCTACATAAAGATGGCCTAGGCTATAGGAAGATTGCCAAGACCCTGAAACTGAGCAGCAGCATGGTGGCCAAGACCATACAGCGGTTTAACAGGGCTGGTTCCACTAAGTACAGGCCTTGCCATGGTCGACCAAAGAAGTTGAGTGCACGAGCTCAGCATCATATCCAGAGGTTGTCTTTGGGAAATAGTTGTTATGAGTGCTGCCAGCAATGCTGCAGAGTTTGAAGGGGTAGGGGGTCAGTCTGTCAGTGCTCAGACCATATGCCTCACACTGCATCAAATTGGTCTGCATGGCTCTCTTCCCAGAAGGAAAGTTAATGCACAAGAAATCCCGCAAACAGTTTGCTGAAGACATGCAGACTAAGGACATGGATTACTGGAACCATGTCCTGTGGTCTAAAGAGACCAAGATAAACTTATTTGGTGTCAAGTGTGTGTGGCGGCAACCAGGTGAGTACTACAAAGACAAGTTTGTCTTGCTTACAGCCAAGAATGGTGGTGTGGAGTGTCATGGTTTGGAGCTGCATGAGTGCAGCCGGCACTGGGGAGCTACAGGTCATTGAGGGAACCATGAATGCCAACATGTACTGTGACATGTATATTAAAAAAAGAATAGCGCGCAAATGCAAAAGAAATAATTACCAAATCTGAAGACAATCCATAAATAAAAATGGGGGTTTGGTCCCACCATATGGCCATATCGTGCTCAAGCCCACTACTGCGTCAAAGTACCCCATTATCAGTGGGTCCTACACTATCCATGAAAAAGAGATGAATCCAGCCTTTCTAACCCTTGGAGATAATACTCCTTGCTGGGAAGGATGTGCAAATGCACTACAGGGGACTCCTCCTATATCCACTTGATGGTGGACACTGATTGAGTACAGGTGTGTGTGGGGGGTGGGGAGGGCTGCTCAACCCCGATAGTCTGGTCAGACCGAATACATAATAAACAGGCAAAAAATTTGGGGGAGCATACCCATGTATTTCCAAAGCTGCTGTAGCTATGAACCAAAAGACATGTGTATTAAAAAAGAATAGCGCGCAAATGCAAAGGAAATTACTACCAAATCTGAAGAGAGTCCATAAATAAAAATGGGGGTTTGGTCCCACCATATGGCCATATCGTGCTCAAGCCCACTACTGCGTCAAAGTACCCCATTATCAGTGGGTCCTACACTATCCATGAAAAAGAGATGAATCCAGCCTTTCTAACCCATGGAGATAATACTCCTTGCTGGGAAAAATGTGCAAATGCACTACAGGGGACTCCTCCTATATCCACTTGATGGTGGACACTGATTGAGTACAGGTGTGTGTGGGGGGTGGGGAGGGCTGCTCAACCCCGATAGTCTGGTCAGACCGAATACATAATAAACAGGCAAAAAATTTGGGGGAGCATACCCATGTATTTCCAAAGCTGCTGTAGCTATGAACCAAAAGACATGTGTATTAAAAAAGAATAGCGCGCAAATGCAAAGGAAATTACTACCAAATCTGAAGAGAGTCCATAAATAAAAATGGGGGTTTGGTCCCACCATATGGCCATATCGTGCTCAAGCCCACTACTGCGTCAAAGTACCCCATTATCAGTGGGTCCTACACTATCCATGAAAAAGAGATGAATCCAGCCTTTCTAACCCATGGAGATAATACTCCTTGCTGGGAAAAATGTGCAAATGCACTACAGGGGACTCCTCCTATATCCACTTGATGGTGGACACTGATTGAGTACAGGTGTGTGTGAGGGGGTGGGGAGGGTTGCTCAACCTCGATAGTCTGGTCAGACCGAATACATAATAAACAGGCAAAACATTTTAATATACATGTCTTTTGGTTCATAGCTGCAGCAGCTTTAGAAATACATGGGTATGCTCCCCCAAATTTTTTGCCTGTTTATTATGTATTCGGTCTGACCAGACTATCGGGGTTGAGCAGCCCTCCCCACCCCCCACACACACCTGTACTCAATCAGTGTCCACCATCAAGTGGATATAGGAGGAGTCCCCTGTAGTGCATTTGCACATTTTTCCCAGCAAGGAGTATTATCTCCATGGGTTAGAAAGGCTGGATTCATCTCTTTTTCATGGATAGTGTAGGACCCACTGATAATGGGGTACTTTGACGCAGTAGTGGGCTTGAGCACGATATGGCCATATGGTGGGACCAAACCCCCATTTTTATTTATGGATTGTCTTCAGATTTGGTAGTTATTTCTTTTGCATTTGCGCGCTATTCTTTTTTTAATATACATGTCTTTTGGTTCATAGCTGCAGCAGCTTTAGAAATACATGGGTATGCTCCCCCAAATTTTTTGCCTGTTTATTATGTATTCGGTCTGACCAGACTATCGAGGTTAAGCACCCCACCCCCCACACACACCTGTACTCTATCAGTGTCCACCATCAAGTGGATATAGGAGGAGTCCCCTGTAGTGCATTTGCACATCCTTCCCAGCAAGGAGTATTATCTCCAAGGGTTAGAAAGGCTGGATTCATCTCTTTTTCATGGATAGTGTAGGACCCACTGATAATGGGGTACTTTGACGCAGTAGTGGGCTTGAGCACGATATGGCCATATGGTGGGACCAAATCCCCATTTTTATTTATGGATTGTCTTCAGATTTGGTAATTATTTCTTTTGCATTTGCGCGCTATTCATTTTTTAATATACATGTCTTTTGGTTCATAGCTGCAGCAGCTTTAGAAATACATGGGTATGCTCCCCCAAATTTTTTGCCTGTTTATTATGTACTGTGACATACTGAAACAGAGCACGATCCCCTCCCTTTGGAGAGGGGAAGTATTCCAACATGATAAGGATCCCAAACACACCTCCAAGAGGACCACTGCCTTGCTCAAGAAGCTGAGGGTAAATGTGATGGACTGGCCAAGCATGTCTCCAGATCTAAACCCTATTGAGCATCTGTGGGGCATCCTCAAGCAGAAGGTGGAGGAGTGCAAGGTCTCTAACATCCACCAGCTCCGTGGTGTCGTCATGGAGGAGTGGAAGAGGACTCCAGTGGCAACCTGTGAAGCTCTGGTGAACTCCATGCCCAAGAGGGTTAAGAAAGTGCTGGAAAATAATGGTGGCCACACACAATATTGGCACTTTGGGCCCAATTTGAACATTTTCACTTAGGGGTGTACTCACTTATGTGGACTCATATTTCCTCCCAATATGACATATCCCTATCCCTATATGGTGACCATATAGAGTGGATTGCCGCCGGTCCAGTGGATCGGCATCCCTGCTGCCTAGTGGGGGCAGGCGCGCGCTGTTGGTGGGTCGCGTGCTCACCCCCAGGACCACTCCCACGAACCGACGTACCCATACGTCGATTCGCACAGCCAAACCAGCCTGCCGCAGTATATCTGCGGCGGGCGCTCGGCAAGAGGTTAAGAAAAATGCCTTTGCAAACAATTTAACCTTAACTGAAATTGCACTTACCCCAAGAGCTTTTGGTTGGCCTCTAAGGAACGTTTGGTGAAAAAGCAATGAATTGGTGTGTATTGAGGTATTCATGGTGGAATCTAGGAAGAAAGGAAAAAAATAAAATGATCTAAAGGAAACATAAGAAATCTATCAACATATTGTATAGGAATGAAAATGTTGCATTATAACAATATTTGAATGATTTGAACATATTCATGGGAGAAGCAGAAGCTCGTCATCGTACATATTTGATAAGGTTGAATAATGACACAGGTCAATCAAGTTCAATGTGTGTGATTTTTAATTTTTTTTTGGGCTACTAATTCTCATATTCTTGCATCGCATACTAGCACATTATGTGAAACTTACCTTACCACTTCCGGACCGCCCGCTGCAGCTATACGTTGCTACTTTGACATTAAATACCAGGGCTGTGGAAGCAGATAGCTGCCATACCCCAGTATTTTTTTACTGGGCAGGTGGTCCCCTTTTCCATAAAAGTGGTCCCAGCGGTGGATCGCTTTTGGGCGGCGGTAGAGGTGCCCCCTCCCGCTGCTTCCCGGTCGTTTTCCCCGCTTACCGGAGCCGTTGGATCAGGTCCTTTCCCCTCCTAGGCAGGAAGTCGAGTGAGGAAAAGCTGGCCCCCACTGGACTCTATGGCCTTGGTGGACCATAGCGGTGTCATACGTCGCTTCCTCTCAATGGCCCTAAAGGGCCCATTTTTTTTCCATGATGAAAAAAAAATGACTTTTTTTTTTCTTTTCAGGCCCTGTTTACACCTGAGCGTATTTCAGCTCGTAAAACGCTCATCTCTGAAGTCTTAAAACGCCCAATAAGCAAAATCCCATTCATTTCAATGGCCCCTGGCCCTTGTGTGTTTGGTCGCCTGATGCAAAACACCTGAAGCTCAAAAAAGTACATGAGCTTCTTTTTTGGCAGATTACAAACGTTTTTGTTGGATGTCAATGCCTTCCTCCAAACACCTGCCAAAAACGCCTGGAAAAAACACCCTAAAAATCCCCCCAAAAAGTTTGAAAATGATACGCTCAAGTGTGAATGGAGCATTAGTGTAAATGGGAGATGTGAGGTCTTTTTGACCCCAGATCTGACATTAACCACTTCTGGACTGAAAGATTTTCCCCCTTAATGACCAGGCCATATTTTGCGTTACTTTAACGGACAATTGCGCGGTCGTGCGATGCTGTACCTAAATACAATTGATGTCCTTTTTCTCCCACAAAGAGAGCTTTCTTTTGGTGGTATTTGATCACCTCTGCGATTTTTATTTTTTGCGCTATAAAAAAAAAAAGAGCGACAATTCTGAAAAAAAAAAGAAACAATATTTTTCACATTCTGCTATATTACATTCCCCCCCAAAAAATATTGAAAAATCAAAATGTGTTAGCATTTTAAGCCAATTTGTTTTCTGCTACATATTTTTGGTAAAAAAATCTCAATAAGTGTATTTTTATTGGTTTGCGCAAAAATTATCGCGTCTACTAACTACAGGAAAGATTTGTCATTTTTATTGTTTTTTTTTTTTTTTTTTACTAGTAATGGCGGCGATCTGCGATTTTTAGCGGGACTGCGACATTGCGGCGGACAGATCGGACCCCTAACTGACATTTTTGACACTTTTGGGGGGACCAGTGACATTACTAAAGTAATCAGTGCTAAAAATATGCACTGTTACTGTAATAATGACATCTGCATATGATAATGTAATCAGGCAACCCTTGACCTGTGTGTGGTAATCTGATCAGGAGGGGAATAGCCATGCTGTATATAAACTGTTGTTCAATAAAGGAGAAGAAGGTTTCATAACTTTTATAAGCTAAGTTGTCGGCTAGCTATGTATGGGGGGGAGGCTGGAATATTTGATATCTATGTTCCATCCAGACTGGAGGAAGCGGTATACTGTTGGAAGTCCACAAGCACAGTGTGGGTCGCAGTTCCGTTACAAGCATAATAGTCACCAAAATCATTGCCTATGTCTTGAGGGTTGTGGCATACTGTATCTTCCTTATAGTATTTGATTAAGCTTAATTTTGTTTGTTTTTTACCTTATTTTATTTAGTTGGAAAGTAGTTTACCTGCTCTATTGCTAGAAGAGTAGTAAGATAGTTTAAGCTTTTTAAGGAATTTGTTGTGAATCGTGATCAGAGATCAAAATTTGACGGAGTTCCTCTCTACATGCAGTAAGACGAGCAGGGGCTCCCGGTGAGCTTTGGTGGGTCATTGTGTTGGGCTTCTAGTTCTTCTATCTCTTTAAGTAAATTAGCTATAGTTTTGTTTTTCTTTATCTCTCTAGCTGCCAATTGGATCAGTAAGCCCCTTCCATAAGCTTTATGGGCACACCAGATCATCAGTGGAGAACTACCTTGGGTGTCATTGATGGGGAAAAATTCCTTAAGCTTTCCTTCTATCTACTTCTTATGTTGAGGGTTAGCAAATAGAAAGTAGAAAGGTATTGTTTCTCCAGAGAGAGACAGAAGGTCTAGTGCCTTCGGCTACTACTTCTAGGGTTACTGGGGCATGGTCAGATCATGTAATAGTGGGACTAGTCTTAGAAATGTGTGGTAGGAAGTATTTGTCAGTAGGAAAGAAATAGATTCTGAAATAGCTAGGGATGCACCGAAATTTCGGCCACCAAAATTTTCGGCCGAAAATGGGCCTATCACATTTCGGCCGAAAATGGGTTAAAAATGCCGAAATGAATGGCCGCCGTGAGGAAGGAGGAGGGCGGAGCGCAGGTTTGAAAAGTCCCACCTCTGGCGGGCCACCCGCCTCTCAATCATGTCCCTACTACTACGATCTGTGCATGAATGAACTAACAGACCGGGCGGGAGAGCGGGCGAGCGGCCTCTAATAGCTGTACTATGTGAGCACTTCACTTCCCTGTCAGCGGGACGATGTGTATGAATGAACTGACACACCGGGCGGGAGGGCGGGCGAGCGGCCGCTAATAGCTATAACTATGTGAGCGCTTCACTTCCCTGTCATGCGGGTATCTCCTCTGACAGGGAAGTGAAGCGCTAACATAGTTATAGCTATTAGTGGCCGCTCGCCCGCCCTCCCACCCGGTGTGTTAGTTAATTCATACACATAGTCCCGCTGACAGGAAAGTGAAGTGAAGCGTTCACATAGTTATAGCAATTAGCGGCCGCTCGCCCGCCCTCCCTCCCGGTGTGTCAGTTCATTCATACACAATTGCACAGATCGTAGTAGTAGTGACATCACAGGGAGGCGGGCCGCCGGCCAGAGGCGCGTCTTTTGAATGAAGGACACCGGAGGAGCTGAGTGAGTAGGAGATTTTGCATCCTTGGCATGGGGAGGGACGCTGAGGCGGGGGGGGGGGGAGGGTGTACTGACGAGAGGGATGCTGAGGCAGGGGGGGGAGCTGAGGCGAGCTTACCAATGGTATTAGTATTGTGCAGCATGAGGGGGTTAATGTATTGTCACTGCTGGTCACTGATGCATTAGTGACCGTCCAGTGGCAGTTAATTAACCCCTTTGTGCTGCATTAGTGCAACCAGTATCAGTGCAACCAGTGTTAATTAACACTGATACTGGTTGCACTAATGCAGCACAAAGGGGTTAATTAACTGCCACTGGTAGGTCACTAATGCATCAGTGACCAGCAGTGGCAATACATTAACCCCCTCATGCTGCATAATACAAATACCATTGGTAATTAAATTAACCACTTGCCAACCCGTCACAGTACATATACTGTGACAGGGTGGCAGCGACAGGTGTACGTCGCTGCCTGTTTTTGGTGTATGCCCCTCTTCTATCTATTTTAAAATTATTTGGGGAAAAAGTCATTTTCGGTTTCGGTTTTCGGCCAAGGGCATCCTGCATTTGCGGTTTCGGCCCAGAATTTTAATTTCGGTGCATCCCTAGAAATAGCTGTTATGTACTTGTGAGGAAAATGTGAAGTCCTTCTCCGTGGAGTGAAGACAGCACCACAGGTTGTAGAGGTCCTCTTTATTGCAGAGGCCCCCCCCAGGTCCCAGTGTCTCCTCACAGCCCCAGAAGAGGAATCCATTGTGGAATCCATGACCATATTGAAATCCCCACACAAAACCAAGTTACCCTACTGCTTTTTCCTAGCCAATGATAACACCTTATTAAAAAATGTGCTAGATATCTTGTTGGGTGCATAGACATTAACTAGGATGATAGTCACATTGTTGAATTCTGCTATTATTATAATAATCCTTCCTAGATCATCAGGACATACTTCAATCAGTTTAAAAGCAATAGAGTCTTTAATTGCAATCAGCACTCCCTTTCTCTTTGTTGGGTGATTTGCTAAAAAAAAACATAAGGAAACTTAGCATTGGAGCATTTAGGCAGTTTGGGGGTCATAAAGTAAGTTTCTTAGATGCAAAGAATGTCACATCTTTGGAAGGTGATTTCTTTCCATAGGGTTCTTCTTTTGAATGGGCTGTTAAGGCCTTGCACATTAACCACTTAAGCCCCGGAAGATTTTACCCCCATTCCGACCAGGGGGTATTTTGCGATTCGGCACTGCATGACTTTAACGGACAATTGCGCGGTCGTGCGACACTGTACCTAAACGAATTTGGCGTCCTTTTTTTCCCACAAACAGAGCTTTCTTTTGGTGGTATTTGATCACCTGTGCGATTTTTTGATCACGCGCTATAAACAAAAAAAGAGCGTCAATTTTGCAATTTTTATATGAAATTCCCCCCCAAAAAAATGTAAAAATCAAAATTTTTTAACATTTTCGGCCAATTTGTTTTATGCTACCTATGTTTGGTAAAAAAAATCGCAAAAAGCGTATTTTGATTGGTTTGCGCAAAAGTTATCGCGTTTACTAACAAAGGGAAAGATTTTTGGCATTTTTGTTGTTTTTTTTTTAACGCGTAATGGCTGGCGATCTGCGATTTTTTTTGCGGTACTGCGACATTGCGGCGGACAGATCGGACCCTTGACTGACATTTTTGACACTTTTGGGGTTACCAGTGACATTTCTACAGTAATCAGTGCTATATATATGCACTGTTACTGTAAAAATACACTGGTAGTGAAGGGGTTAACTTTATTTGGGAGGGAGGGGCTGTGTGTGTCCCTAGGGGCGTGCTTTCTACTGTGATTGGCTGTGGCTTCAGCTGTAAGGACACTGATCAACGGATCTACATAGTAGATCCATGTGATCAGTGTCTTTGCAGCGAGGAGAATGACAGGCAGCTTGTTTACACAAGCTGCCTCACATTCTCCCTCTCCCCTGCCGATCGCCGAGTGGCCGGCGGACATCGGGTCCGCTGGTCACACGCGCGGGGGGGTCCGTGACCACGCGGGAGCGGGAGCGCGCCTCCGGGGGTGCGCGCTCGCTCCCTAGACCCTCACAAGCAAGCAACGTAGCCCTACGTTAGTTTGCCTGTGAGGGGCTGACCGCCGACGTAGATAGTCGTGCGGCGGTCGGCAAGTGGTTAAAGGACATCATTTTAAGTGCCATATGGAGTAGAGGGGTAACATGAGTGATTGTCACTGATATCCACACTAATTAGTTGAGTAGTGAACTTGGAGATGATAATATCAAGCATAGTCCCGCAACTGGGCAGAAGAGTAGCGCTGAAGCCCTAACAGAGGGCTAAAAAAGAACTAAGACAAACTTTTCTGATACATAGAACAAATGAAACAAAAGGAATTGAATACAGGATTACCCTGTAATACTGCATTGGGGGGGAAAGAACACTTGTGGGCCACTGTATTCCAGGGGCTACATCATAAGCAAGTCCCAAAGTTATACTATTAGTAATCCCTTTGGTTGGAGAAATGTATATCCACCCATCTAAAGCTCTTATTTGAATATTCATCACCAGAGAAACATATGTCAGTCTCTGGATTTTTGGCGATGGTTGGGGGTTCCTCTTATTGGAGTTTTAATCAGGTCTATTCTCACCATTCACCGGCAATAGGCCCCATCTGTGGAGTAGATCAAGCCCATTTTCTAAGGAGGTCACTGTAAAGGACTCCATGTTCCGATCAATCAAGAGCTTGGCTGGAAAGCCCCATTTATAAATGATCTTATGGTTACGGAGAATCTTAGTAATAAGAATTAGATTCTTACGTGCTGACATGGCAGCTTGTGACAGGTCGGAATATAGGGAGATCCCTGTATATGGTTCTGGTAAAGCCGGTCTTTGCCGGTAAAATCACATCAGTTGATCTTTGACTGGAAAAAAATGAATCCTTGTAATGACATCCCTGGTGTGCCGGTTTTGGTAGGGGGTGTGCCCTATCGATAATGACATTGCTGGGGGTGAGGGAAGGTATGAGATCTAATATAATTTTTTGTGGGAATGTGCTCAGGTCCAAAGGTCTAATGGATTCAGAGATTCCCCTGAATTTAACATTTTTAACAATTTAACATTTTTTCTCCTGGACCTGTCCTCCAGGTCCTCCAGGTTCACCACTTCAAGTTTCAAAGCTTGTAGTTCTTCTTTCAGCTCAAACTGGGAGTCGATTAGTTCATTATGGGCTTGGGTGAAGTCTCCCATTTTGCTTTCCATGTAGTCCACTCTTTCCCCTACAACCTCTATTTCTCTGCAGGTAGAGTTTCATAAAGAAGGCCATATCATATTGGAGGGCTCCTCAAAGAGATAGGAGCATTTCTTTAGGGTAGTGTCCATTACAGGTTGCCCTGTGGTAGGGAAAGCAGTGAGCTGTGCCTCATTTCTTTTAGTCTTCTCCATAGACTCCCCATACTGTGCTGTATGGACTCCCTGATCCCCTGTGTCATGCAGATGCCTTCTTTGTTTAATGGGACTATTAGAGGAAGTTAAAAGTTCAGCCATGCCTGATCCTGTAACATTGCTGAGGGGATTTTCATTCTCCACATTCTTTTGAGATGCCATCTTGGCCCCTTCTTCCTCCAGCCACAGTGAAGAACTCGGTGAGTTTCTTTGGGCCTTTCCGGTCATTTCGTTTGCCCAGCATGTTGTTGTTACAATCACTGAGTGAATGGCTTCTTAACAAGCCACTGTGCCGCTGTGTAAGCCCTGGAATCCGGAGCTCGTCTCCAACACGACCATGCGCTCCTGATGCTGGCTCCGCCCCCCCAGCTGCTTTATGTTTATACATATTGCTATTCTGGCTTGCATGACAATCTCGGCGCTACACTTTTTTGAGTTATATGCTTTTGAAGTTTTTCTACTGCCTTCTGTATTAGCTGCCTTCCTTATTATTTATAACACAGCCCAGAAATTTGTATTTTATCAGTGATAAAACAACCTTTTCACTTAAAAGAGGTACATTTTAAGTTATTTCTTTTCAAATGAACTGTGGTCATAAATCATACCATGTGGAGGAAGAGTATGGAGGAAGAGTATAAAGAAATAAAAAGATATGAGACTTAAATTGTTCTTTGACTTTGGCAATATTCTTTATTGCACTGTGAATTCTTGTTTTAAATAGCCTTTTAAAAGTTATGGTTTTCTGGAAATGGCTTTTTCATTTCTGGAAATATCCATTTGCTTAGATAAAGAAATATATAATCTCCTCTGTTCCTTTACTGGTTTTCCATGTCTTGAGGGTTTTGGCCTCCATGATTAAGCCCTTAACGGGCGAAACATGTTAGAGGGGGTTCTCTCATGGGTAGGAGACCAAGCTAAAGCATTTTTTTACTAAGAGAAGTTCACTATATGCTGAGGCAGTGTGCAGACAGGTGCCATGTTGTTGTAGACCTTGAGCGTCTTTTTGTTATGCATTGTAAATTTTAATGTGAGTATCACAAACGCTCTTGCTTTTAGCCTTTCTTAATCCAATGTACAGCAGCACTCAGGCTTAAAAAGGGAGGTTGAGCACTAGGAGCCTATGAAGTTTTGTTGTATGCATATTTGCTGGCAGGAAAATGCTGATGTGAAGAGAAAGCAATACATATGGAAACATGATCACATCTGTGCACTACCTTCCTTCCTTGTCCAATCACCAAAGCAGTAATGCCTGGTACACAATAGTAGTTTTTTCCATTCAACCCAGCAGGGCCGAATGAAAAAAAAACAAAAAACTGACTGCTCAGAAGGAGTCGCTGTACTAACTATCTGACCTTGGTACAGCGATCTCCCCTACTGTTCTGTTGTGTTCTGACAGGGGGATGCCCCCCCTGCCCCCCCCCCCCACCAGAACACTCCGGTTTGCACTCCCAGTGATTGACTGAGTCAATGGGCAGACCTTTTTCGGTCATGCCCCTTCATTCATAAGAGCTGTGATTTCTATAGTGATACTGTGATTGGCCCACAACTATCACATGGAACAGGGTGTTGTGATCAGCCCAGATACCATGTGATAACTGTGGACCAATCACAGCACACAATAATAATCACAGCTGTTACGATTCATGACAGTTCAAAACATCGCTGTTACAGTGAACATCACTATAACAGTAATCAAAGTGTTTAAATAAATCCCTAAAATATTGTTTTGGGGTTTTTTACGTTCTTTTTTAACTTATATAGCAAAGAATAAAAAATCCAGTGGTGATAAAGTACCACCAAAAGAAGGCTCTATTTGTGTAAAACAAATTATATAAATTTCATTTGTGTACAGTGTTGCATGTACGAGCAATTGCCAGGTAAATTAGCACAGCGCTGATTAGCAAAAAACTGCCTGGTCATGAAGGGGATAAAACCTTCTGGGGGCCAAGTAGTTAAAAAAGAGCTCCAGTCTCCCCCCCCAAAAAAATTAAAAGTCAGCAGCTACAAAAACTCCAACTGCTGACTTTTAATCTAAGGACACTTAGCTGTCCAAGGACCCAGGGCTGTCCTCACCCATGCCAATTCTTCAATTGGCTTTGGATCCAGGCGCCTGCACCTTAACTAAGGAAAACTGGCCTTGAGGTTTTGGGGCTTCACAGCCAGTTTCCCACTGCACATGTGCGAGCTGCGCTGCACTTTGGGACCTGTCTTTGATAGACTCACCTGGGACAGAGGCTTTTGGAGGGGACTGAATGCTAGCCTCTTACCTACTGACTATGGGCTCTGGCTTTTAAGGGAACACTACTTTTTGTGAGGTGCATGCTGGGGGGACCCTTGGAGTAAAGTTATTTTGGATTCAAATCCATGTCTCCCCAAGACACACTGACCTAGGAGACTAGGCACAGGGTTCTTGTTAAGGGCCTAGCTGCCCCATTACTAATAAAGACCGCTCCACACAGTCAGGTGGATGAGTTGATGATATTAACATCTGCTAAGAGTCTGTCTTCCACACGTTGTTTATTGTGCTAATTAACACACCTATTGTCTGCTAGCAAACTATTGGGGGTTGTGTTTACACTTGAAATAATGTGTATTGTACTTTTGTGAGCTTGATGCTGGCAAGTCTGTTGCTGGTGGTCTCCTGCTATTGTCTGTTTAACCGCTTCCATACAGAGCAGTTAGACCCCCTTCCTGCCCAGACCAATTTTCAGCTTTCAGCACTCTCACACTTTGAATGACAATTGCTCAGTCATGCTACACTGTAACCAAACAAAATTTTTATCATTTTTTTCACACAAATAGAGCTTTCTTTTGGTGGTATTTGATCACAACTGGGGTTTTTTTTTTCCGTGATATAAGCAAAAAAAGAGCACAAATTTTGCAAAAAAAACACTTTTTTTTAGTTTCTATTATAAAATTTTGCAAAAAATTAATTTTTCTTCATACATTTGGGCCAAAATGTATACTGCTACATGTCTCTGGTAAAATTAACCCAAATTAGTGTATATTATTTAGTCTGTGTGAAAGTTATTGAGTCTAGAAGCTATGGTACCAATTACTGAAAATTGATCACACCAGATGTACTGATGGCCTATCTCCTTTCTTGAGGCCCTGAAATGTCAGGACAGTACAAATACCCCCCAAATGACCCTTTTTTGTAAAGTAGACAGTCCAAGGTATTTAGTAAGAGGCATGGTGAGTTTTTTGTAGTTATAATTTTTTCCCACAATTCTTGGGAAAATGAAGAAAACATTTTTTTTTCTTTTTTTTCCCCAAAACGTTGTCAATTTATAAGCTATTTCTAACACATAGCATGTACACAGCAAAAATGACACCCCAAAATTCATTCTGCTACTCCTTCTGAGTATGGTGATACCACATGTGTGAGACTTTTACACAGCCTGGCCACAAAAAGAGACTCCACGTCCAAGTAGCACCATAAGGCGTTTTAGGAGCATAA
Source organism: Pelophylax lessonae (assembly GCF_965119305.1). Classification (NCBI taxonomy): domain Eukaryota; kingdom Metazoa; phylum Chordata; class Amphibia; order Anura; family Ranidae; genus Pelophylax; species Pelophylax lessonae. Next base: position 243,427,034 of record NC_138776.1, read on the forward strand.
ATACACATAAAACTTTCTTACTACCTATCACACTTTTCAAGGCCCTAGAGCACCAATACAATGGAAAAGTCCACAAAATGACCCCATTTTGGAAAGCAAACACTCCAACGTATATTCTATGAGGCATTATGGGTCCTTTGAACATGTAATTTTTTTCCACAAGTTTTTGGAAAATGTGGGAAAAAAAATAAAAACTTTTTTTTTTACACAAAGTTGTAAATTTATAGAATATTCCTAACACATAGCATGTACATAGCAAAAATGACACCCCAAAATACATTCTGCCACTCCTCCTGAGTATGGCAATACCACATGTGTGAGACTTTTTCACAGCCTAGCCATATAGAGGGGCCTAAACATCCAAGGAGCATCATCATGCATTCTAGCCACTGGCCTAGGCCTTTTTTTGACATTTGGTGTTTACAAGCTAAAATCAGTTGTTTTTGCTAGAAAACTACTTAGAACCCCAAAACATTATATATTTTTTTTTAGCAGAGACCCTAGAGAATAAAATGGAGATTATTGCAATATTTTTTATCACACCGTATTTGCGCAGCGGTCTTCCAAACGCAATTTTTTGGGAAAAAAATCACTTTTTTTAATTAAAAAATAAGAAAACAGTAAAGTTAGCCCAATTGTTTTCCATAATGTGAAAGATAATGTTACGCCGAGTAAATAGATACCCAACATGTCATGCTTCAAAATTGCGCACGCTCACAGAATGGTGACAAACTTTGGTACTTAAAAATCCCCATAGGCGACATTTTAAAAATTTCTACAGGTTGCTATCTTAGAGTTACAGAGGAGGTCTAGAGCTCAAATTATTGCTCTTGCTCTAACGATCGCGACGATACCTCACATGTGTAGTTTGAACACTGTTTACATATGTGGGCGGGGTTTCCGTATGCGTTCGCTTCTGCGCGCGAGCTCGCGGGGACAGGGCACTTTAATTTTTTTTTTTTTTTACTATTTATTTTATTTATTATTTTTTATTTTTACACTGTTTTTTTAAAAAAAAAAAATGGATCATTTTTATTTCTATTACAAGAAATGTAAACATTACTTGTAATAGAAAAAGGCACGACAGGACCTCTTTTTTGTGAGATCTGGGGTCAAAAAGTCCTCAGATCTCACAAGTACACTAAAAGATAGAAAAAATAAAAAAAAAAAAAATTAAAAAAAAATTAAATAAAATGAAAAAAAAAAAGGGACCTTTAAACTGGTTGCTAGGCAATGACGTTTGCCGTAGCTCCGGTCCTCCAAGACCATAGAGTCAAGTGAGGGCAAGCTTGCCCTCACTCGACATCCTGTCTGTGAGGATCTGGGACCGGATCGTTTTCCCCGCTGCCGGCGGGTCCGGTAAACGGGGAAAAGGACCAGAATGCAGCGGGAGGGGGGGGGGCACCTCTTCCGCCACCCCGGAAGGGTGATCCCGCGGCGAATCCGCCGCTGGGACCACCCTTATCGGAAAGCCAACCGTCCACCGTTTAAAAAAATACCAGGGTTATGGCAGCTATCTGCTGCCATAACACCGGTATTTAGGTTTAAACGGACGACGTATATAAACCTTTTTGGACTTGGACATGGTGGCTGTATGAAGGGTGACAGGTACTCGGGTACTTTGTTGGGCAGGTGACAGGTACTCTGGTACTGATGAGCAAGTGGCAGGTACTCGAGTACTCCAATAGGCAGGTGACAGGTACTCGGGTACTCTTATGGGCAGGTGACAGGCAGGTGATAGGTACTGATGAGTAGTACTGATACTGATAGGTGATACTGATACTGTACTGATGATGGGTACGGATGATCAGTACTGATACTAATAGGTGATAGGTACTGATGGGTACTGATGAGTACTAATGAGTAGTGATGGGTAATGATGAGCAGGTGGCAAGTACTCGGGTACTTCAGGTGTCAGGTACTCTGATGAGCAGGTGGAAGGTACTCGGGTACTCTGTTGGGTAGGTGACAGGTACTTGGGTACTCTGATGGGTAGGTGACAGGTACTCGGGTACTCCGATGACGGGTACTCAAAGTACCAGAGTACCTGTCGTCAGAGTACCCGAGTACCTGTCATCAGAGTACCCGAGTACCCGTCATCAGAGTATCCGAGTACCCGTCATCAGAGTACCCGAGTACCTGTCATCAGAGTACCCGAGTACCTGTCATCAGAGTACCCGAGTACCCATCATCAGAGTATCCGAGTACCCGTCATCAGCGTACCCGAGTACCTGTCATCAGAGTACCCGAGTACCTGTCATCAGAGTACCCGAGTACCCATCATCAGAGTACCCGAGTACCTGTCACCAGCCCATCAGAGTACCTGTCATCAGAGTACCCGAGTACCTGTCATCAGAGTACCCGAGTACCTGTCATCAGCCCATCAGAGTACCCGAGTACCTGTCATCTGAGTGCTCTTTATTGGGGGGGGGGCAATCAGTGTGTTTGGGGTGCACTGTACTTGGTAACTTGCTGTTACCACACTCTCTTCCTCACACAGGATCAGTGTGTAAGGAGGAGAACACGGTGACAGCTAGTTACCGTGTTCTCTGATGACATTTGTGACCGGCTGTGATTGGACACAGCCGGTCACGTGGTAAAGAGCCAATTTCATTGGCTCTTTACCTAGATTGGGGATCGACTCTGTCCGAGGGACGAGCCTCGTCCCCGATCGCCGCGCTGCGCGCCCCCGGGGGCGCGCATTAAGGAAGGAACGAGCGGCTCGCGCTGGAGCCGCTCATGTGATCGGCTGTGATTGACACAGCCGATCACGTGGTAAACAGCCAATTTCATTGGCTGTTTACCTTGATCGGGGTTGGGCTCAGTCCGAGGGACGAGCCTCACCCCCGATCGCTGCGCTGCGCGCCCCCGGGGGCGCGCAGTAGCGGGGAGATCCGGGCGCCGTCATATGACGTCCGCCCGGATCGAGAAAGGATTTGTGCCGACGTCATTTGACATGACGCGGTACGGAAGGGGTTAAGGTGTTATGTGTTTTATGCTAAATGTGTCTGTCCCACGGTTAATTGTATCACCTATTGTTTGCCTGCTAGCATTCTGTGTACTCCACCTAGGCTGGTTTAACTGCTGAGTTAATTAGCATGTTAAATATATTTCTGTGTACAGTTGTATTTGCATATGATAATGTGATCAGCCTCACCTGGTTGTGTAGTATAAATTCTCTGTGAGTTTTCAAATAAACAGTTCCAGTGGAGTGGTGGCTATACATCGATATTCCCCACCTACTTACTCATCTGGACTATATTATGGTACTATTTGTACCTATATTAGGACTTTCTGTATGAATGCCACCTTTTTATATAGTAAATGCACTGATTGTGTTTATTTCATTTTATATGCATTTGTCTTCAGCTGATTTATGTTCATACATATTGCATATTGCTATTCTGGTTTGCATGACAATCTGGGCGATACACTTTTTTGAGATATATTCTTTTGAGGTTTTTATACTGCTTTCTGTGTTAGCTGCCTTCATTATTATTTATAACACAGCCCAGAAATTTGCACTTTATTAGGGATTAAAACTTCTCACTTAAAAAAAGGTACATTTTAAGTTATTTCTTTTCAAAAGAACTGAAGTCATAAATCATACCATGAGGAGGAAGAGGAATATAAAGAGAGAAAAATATGTGAGACTTCAATTGTTCTTTAACTTTGGCAATAATCTTGATTGCAGTTTGAATTCTTGTTTTGAATAGCCTTTTAAAAGTTATGGCTTTCTGGAAATGGCTTTTTCATTTCTGGAAATTTCTATTTGCTTAGATAAAGAAATCTATAATCTCCTCTGTTCTGTGACTGGTTTTCCATGTCTTGAGGGTCTTGGCCTCCATGATTAAGCCCCTAATGGGCGAAAAATGTTAGAGGGGGTTCTCCCATGGGTAATAGACCAAGCTAAAGCATTTTTTACTAAGAGAAGTTTACAGTGTGCAGACAGGTGCCATGTTGCTGTAGACCTTGAGGGTCTTTTTGTTATGCATTGTAAATTTCAATGTGAGTATCACAAACGCTCTTGCTATCAGCCTTTCTTAATCCAATGTACAGAAGCACTCAGGCTTAAAGAGGGAGGTTGAGCACTAGGAGCCTATGAAGTTTTGTTGTATGCATATATGCTGGCAGGAAAATGCTGATGTGAAGAAAAAGCAAAGCACATGGAAACATGGTCTCATCTGTGCCCTATCTTCCTTCTTTGTTCCACCAGCAAAGCAGTAATGCCTGGAACACACTAGTAGTATTTTTTTCGTTCAACCCAGCATGGCTGAATGAAAAAAAAAAAAAAACTGACCACTCAGAAGGAGTCACTGTACTAACTATCTGACGTTAGTACAGCAATCTCCCCTGCTGTTCTATTGAGTTCTGACAGGGGGATGGCCCCCCACCAGAACACTCCGTTCAGCGCTCCCAGTCATTAACTAAGTCGATCGGCAGACCTTTTTGGTCATGCCCCTTCATTCATAAGAACTGTGATTCCTATAGTGATACTGTGATTGGCTGACGACTATCACAGGAAACAGGGTGTTGTGCCCAGATACCATGCGATAGCTGTGGACCAATCACAGCACACAATAATAATCACAGCTTTTACGATTCATGACAGTTCAAAACATCGCTGTTACAGTGAACATCACTATAACAGTAATAAAAGTGTTTAAATAAATCCCTAAAATATTGTTGTGTTTTTAAATTTTTTACCTTTTTTTCTATTTATATAGCAAAGAATAAAAAAAACCAGTGGTGATCAAATGCCACCAAAAGGAAGCTCTATTTGTGTAAAACAAATTATATAAATTTCATTTGTGTACAGTGTTGAATGTACGAGCAATTGCCAGGTAAAATTGCACAGTGCTTATTAGCAAAAAATGGCCTGGTTATGAAGGGGATAAAACCTTCTGGGGGCCAAGTAGTTAAAAAGGAGCTCCGGTCTCCCCCTTCCCCCCCCAAAAAAAAATGAAAAGTCAGCAGCACTAAGGGAAACCGGCCTTGAAGCCTTGGGGCTTCACAGGCAGTTTCCCACTGTGCATGTGCAAGCTACTCTGCACTTTGGGACCTGTCTTTGAAAGACTCACCTGGGATAGGGGCTTTTGGAGGGGACTGAAGGTTAGCCTCTTACCTATTGCCTGTGGGCCTTGGCTTTTAAGGGAACATTACTCTTTGTGGGGTATATGCTGGGGGGGACCGTTGGAGTAAAGTTACTTTGGATTCAAGTCCATGTCTCCCCAAGACACACAGACTCTTGGATTCTAGGCACAGGGTCCCTGTAAAAGGGCCTAGCTGCCCCATTACCAATAAGGACTGCTTCACACAGTCAGGTGGTTGAGCTGATGATATTAACATCTGCTATGGGTCTATCTTCCACACATTGTTAATTGTGCTAATTAACACACCTATTCTCTGCTAGCAAACTATTGGGGAATGCATTTCTTCTGGTGGTAGTTGATCCCCTCTGTCTGCCAAAGTATGCTCCTTGATAAAAAAAATAAGAAGTTAAAAGTGACATATCTCTTATTAGACAGGATATGTATAAACTTCGAGATCGTGTAACCGAAGCTGAGACCCGCATTAGCAGTGCAGAAGATATCTTCCATCTCCTGCAGCATACTACAGAGAATATACAGCGCCAAATACAGCAACTTCAAAACGAGATATTATGGAGAATCGGCTCCATAGATACAACTTGAGATTTATTGGGCTTTCTGAGAAATAGGAGGGATCCGATCCAGCAGGGTTTCTGGAAGATCTCCTTACTAAAGCATATGGCGAGAGGCCTTTTCTGTGATGTTTGCAGTGGAGTAGGCACATCACATTCCTGAATGACCCCCTCCTCAAGGGGCACCTGCTTGTACATTCATCGCAAAATTCTTAATTTTAGAGATCGTGGCAAGATTCTTCGCCTCTCCAGAGAAAAAGGTAACATCCCTTCCTAGAATGGTCACGTAGCAGTGTTCCCCGACATCTCTAAGGAGGTTCAGTGACAAAGATCCCAGTTCCAGGTCAAGAAGCGTCTACGCGCCCTTCATTTGAAGTACACCATGCTGTATCCTGCACGCCTGAAGGTGGAGGATGAAGGTTTAGTTCAGTTTTTTAAGAACCCTGACTTGGCATTGGAATGGCTAGATCGCCGAAACCATCCTGCCTGCTCCATCTTCTGCTGCTAGGTGGCTCATGAGTACTTTTTTTTGGCGGGCGGTTGTACTCCCCTTGGCTAAAAAGTTCCGGACCACACCATACAAGCCTTATACTGGACTCTGGTCTCCTTTGTGAACCAGAGGCTTCAAAATACCTCCTGTGCATAACCTGCATTATCTAAGTACAAACCCAAGAGGTTTCTTACCTCCCCCGGGGAAAAAAATATGGGAACGTCACTTCCAATTGTTTCTACTGCCTGTAGGCAAGCTCCCCTATCGAAACTACTGAGAACTAAAGACCTGTTGTCATCATATGGTCTTTCATCCCTTAGCGCCTTTCAGAGAAGTAGTCGTCGCCATGGACTATTTGTCTTTTTATTTTTATCTCCAGTTCACAGTTGTCTTTATTTGTTATATCTCAAGAGTGGTGCCCCAGCCATTGCTCTGCTGTTTCCCGACAATGCAGACTTTGTGCTGGAGATATTTGCTTGCTATCCTAAATGTTTTAAGGTTTGGGGAATATGCTCACACGTGTTGGGGTGTGTGTAGAGCTGGGTGGGTTATGATTTTTATTATTTTTCAAAGTACCATTGTACATATACTACACAGCAGCTGGAATAGTAATGAGAGTGCAAAAATGTATGCCAGCGGCAGGAATAGTAATGAGAGGGCACTATGTATGCCAATGTTATGTTTTTTTGTATGTTCTTTTGATGTCTGCTATGTATGGAAGCCTGCTGCCTGGGGTGTTTACCTCCGCCGCCCGTCTTTATCATCTTCTACCTCCATGATGACACCTCTCTAATTGTTGACCTGGAATGTTTGTGGCCTTAGGGATAGAGTGAAGTGAACCGCCATACTGTCTTTTTTTAAAAAATCAGCATGCCAATATTATTGTGTTGGTGGAAACATACATTGTGGGCTCGCTACAGCGAGCATTGAAGAGGCCATGGATTGGCTGGGCATTTCATTCTACCCACACAACTTATTCTAGGAGTGTCTGTACTTATCAGTGACTTTTGAGATATGGTCAATGGAGCTAAACCCCCAGGGCAAATACTGTATGTTTTTTTGCTAGCTCAAATTACTGGTCATCCTCTGCTGCTCTTAGCGTGGTACATGCTGCCTCCTAACAACTCTAATATACTTACTGAGGGTTTCTCTTTTATGTCTCGCCATCCTTCAAGCCCAGCTATTTGGTTGGGTGATTTTAACATGGTTACTAATCCTAGCCTGGATAGAATGAAATTGGAGGACAGAAGGCCACAGTCTAATCGTGAGACCAGGTTTGCTCACCTTATAGCGGATTTCACTCTGATTGATACATGGAGACTACCTCGTAAGGCCTTCTCCTGTTTTTCCACCCCACACTCCTCCATGTCCTGTATTGACCTTATTTTACTCTCCCAACGGCTCACTCCTAGACTACAAGAAGCAGGCACCTGTGCCTGTGTATTATCAGATCATGCTCCATATTGGATCACCCTCACGCCCTTTACCAATCCTCCTCATTCAACTTGGGTATTGAATCCATTCTGGATAACTCTCCGACCCGATCTTAATAAACTGGCCAATGAATGGAAGTTTTTCTTTAGTTCTAACACAAATATAGCCACTCCGTTGGTCGTTTGGTAAATGTTTAAAAGCATGAACATCTACTATTGACTGAACACATTGTTAGGTATAAGCGATCTTCCAAATTTTCTCACGACCAGGCAGTGGCTTACCTACACTCCTTGGAGGAACAATATTTAGTGGCAACTTCTGCGGAATCCCTCACTAAATTTAAATTTCAAACCAGAATAGTTGATCAGCTATGTTATGAAAAAGCTAGGCAAAAACTTTTTTTCACAAAAGAAAAGATATTTGAACATGGAGAACTGCTAGGCAAATAACTGACCTACTTGGCTCACTTGGATTCTAGGCCTCCAGTTGTCATCACTTTAAATTCCCCTACACTTGTTCCATTACAGACCCAGAAACTATCACAAGAGAGTTTGCTGCCTTTTTTTAGGGAAGTCTATACATCTAGAGTAGATTATTCACTGCAAACCTTATGTGATTTTCTGGACAATCTCTCCTACCCCAAACTAACAGAAGAACAGGTAGCAACCTTTGGAAGTCCCTATTTTGAAGGATGATATCCTATCTGCAATGGCTCATTTAGTCAAGGCAAAAACCCAAGAGTCGGACAGACTGCCAATCAAATTTTTCACTCTGACACCCTGGTACACAAACTGCTATTGCTATACCAAACGATACCAAGATTTTAGCCAGGCTCCGGTTGAACAAGGTTATTCTATCTATTGTTCATCCGGATCAGACAGGCTTTATGCCAGCCAAGAATACAGCCTTTAACACAAGATGTTTATTCATGAATCTACAGGCCTCTCACACACAAATTGGCTCCAGGGTGGTGGACACACCAGATGTGGCTAAAGCCTTTGATTCAGTGGAGCGGGCCTATCTTTGGCAATGCCTGCGTTGTTTCGGCTTTTGTTCCAAATTTATAAAGTGGCTCTTCATACTGTACACTGCACAACAGGCAAGGGTGCTAACCAATGGGTGGACCTTTGACACCTTTCCTTTATAAAGGGGGACGTGCCAGGGATGTCCCATATCACCCCTGTTATATGCCTTGGACGGTTGAACCCCTAGCTATGGCTTTAAGATCTCACCCTGGAATCCAAGGGCTGTGCTCTGGAACGCTTGTGGAGAAAATAGGGCTCTATGCAGATGATATGATCTTGTATCTTGCAGATTCAGGTTCCTCCCTAACTTCAGCACTTCAAATCATAGAGCAATTTGGTGCCTTCTTGGGCCTTAAAATTAATTGGGACAAATCCCAAATTCTTCCCTTAAACATTTTCCCCCCCTCAGCAGATCAAGCTACTATACCGTTGATGAGAGTCAGCTCCCTTAACTATCTGGGTATCCGGGTGTCTAGAATGCTGTGGGAATTTATTCCACTGAATATAGAGCCTCCCATACCGCTGCTTAAGTACAAAATACAGGTATGGGCAAAATTACTACTGGGTTGAATGAGTCGATGTATCAATAAGTTATGAGTCTAGTTAAAATGGTGTTGCTGCCAAAGATTGTATATGTCCTATGGCATTCCCCGGTGTATATGCTATTGAAATATTTTAAAGTTAAGGACAAATTATTGAAGTCATTCATCTGGGGTACCAGTAGGCACAGATTATCTTGGAAAGCCTTAAATAACCCCCACGACTCTGGGTGGATTGGAAGTTTCTGACCTGGGATTGTACTACCTGGCAGCTCAGATGTCTCATCTTTATCACTTTGATGACTATGACAAGTTGAGATATTTCTCTTGGGTCTTGGAGCTCTGGCAGACCAATCTCCCACATCCATTCTGTGACATACTGAGGGGTCTCTGTGGCTCCTCTTGTTTTCCGAGTCTCTCTGGTCTCCTCTTTCAGCACAAAGAGATTTGGGATCTGGCTATGGTGAAAATGAATTGCCCTCTGATTCATGCGGATACTCCCTTATGGTACAATAAGCAATTGAGCGAGCTTTTGCAGATCCCTAATCCAAAGGTCTGGATCTTAAATGGCATATTTAAATTATTACATGTTTTGCAGAATGGTAGACTCAAGACATTTGATCCTCTAACACTTGGGTTTACTCTGCCAAATCACATGTTTTTTAGATACCTTCATGCTTTATGGGTGCAGTTTGATGGTAATTATCCACCTTTACCTTCCCTTGATGTTTTAGCTGTACTGAAGGGGGGTGAGCCTCGTAAGATAATCTCTATTTTTTATGACATGTTACTCACCCAACCCCCAATTCAGTTTGCATATTCCCTCAAGCCTAGATGGGAAGTGGATGCGGGCGAAAAGGATGATGAGGATTGGAGTGAGCTGTTGGAAGTGGGTAAGCTGGTTTCTCCTAGGATGTCAGACAGGCTGACACACATATATATTCTCCATAGATCCTACCTTACGCCTACATAGATGGCTAAATTTTCTCCCTCTCAGAGTCCAGAGTGTCCTAAATGCTTGATCTCCATTGGCACCTTTGGGCATTTAATCTGGCACTGTCCCCGAGTTAGTGGATTGTGGGAACAAGTAGTATAATTCCTTCATGACCAGATGGGCTCGCTGGTAACAATGGACCCTAGGCAATGTTTATTGGGACTATTCCCGGACTCAGGCATGGATAACTATACCTTTAAAATGTGTGCATGAAACCTTATTCACTGCCAGAAAGTTAGTGGCAAGGGTGGATACAGACCACAACCCCTACTCTTGCAGCATGGATTAACGAGGTAAATACCACTTTCCCCTGTAAGAAAGCCATTTACACCAATAGGGGATATCCGGGTAAATATAATAAAATATGGGATAGATGGTTACAATCCTCACTGACATGTACCCTATAACAATATCTTGGTAATTGGTATATATACCCTCTAGGCCAGTGGTTCTTAACCTGGGTTCGATTGAACCCCAGGGGTTTTGTGGGTCAGTCTCGAGGGTTCGGCATACCCTCCGCTAGTACCACTTCGCAGTCAGGGACGATTTCTCCAGTTTCGGGCATGTCCTTCCGCTCCCGCTCCGCGCCGTCATCATGGAAATACATAACATCCAGTGGCGTAGCGTGGGGGGTGTAGGGGGGACCGGCCGCACCGGGCGCAACATCTGGGGGGGGGGGCGCATCCGCTCCGCAGTGTCATGTCACTCACTCTGTCATGATAGGCTGGCCGCCGCCACCCGCTGAGTCTGCTCGCACTCGCAGCTCTCTCTGCCCCTGGCTCACTCTCACTTCTGGCTGTGCAGCTCGACTCCCGGCCGAATCCGATCCAGCCAGAGCCGGCGTCGCCCATTGTGGAGTAGTGGGGGGGGGGGGAGAGGCCAGGCGTGCGGCGCGGAGAGGGACTGTCTGGGGGAGGGACTAACCAGTGCAGCGGCCGCCCAGCGCAGCGCGGGAGAGAACCACCAGGCCAGGCAGCAGCAGAAGAAGCCGGCAGGTGAGAGGCCAGAGAGCCAGTGGTGACAGTGGTGCTGCAGCCTGCAGGAGGAAAACCTAGCCTGTGATCGGGAGTCGGGACACAGGTGAAAAAAAAGGTAGGCTTGGAGTAGTACTGGCTGTACTAGTCTAGTGACTGACTGTCTGACTGTGTGAGAACACTGAGAAGACAATGTAAAGGGGATCTATTTTATGGGGAACCTGGCCTGCTGTAAGGGAGGAGATCTAAATGGGGGATGGGACCTCACCTCACCCTGGCCTGCTGTAAGGGGGGATCTATATGGGGGACATGATCCCCATATAGATTCCCCCTTACAGTAGGCCAGGGGGAGGTGAGGTCCCCCATATAGATCCCCCCTACAGCAGGCCAGGGTCTGAACCGAACCTCACCCTGTCCTGCTGTAAGGGGGGAGATCGATATGGGGGACAGGACCTCACCTCACCCTGTAAGGGGGATCTACAGTATATGGGGGGACCTGGGATCTATATGGGGGACCTCACCCTGGCCTGCTGTAAGGGGGAACTATATGGGGGACCAGGTCCCATCCCCCATATAGATCTCCCCCCTTACAGCAGGCCAGGGTGAGGTGACATGAGACATGATAATGACATGAGAGTGGCACTTGCCAAGATAAAGCCGCGCATTTTTGAACTGGTCTCTGAACTGGTCTCTGAAAGACAACAGCAGAAGTCACACTAATTTGCAGTAAATATTCATTAGTATGTTTTTGTTTTTGTGTGAAAATCATGTTTTAATGTTTTTGTTCTTTGTTCTTAATGGTTTTGTTCATTTTGTGCACCTATGTATAAATATATACCTACATTAATATATACCTATGTTTTGAATTTGAAAAAATCATATTTTATTTTTCCAATTAACCACTTTACCACTGCTCACAGTAATATTACTGCGGCAGAGTGGCTCGTTATCGTCTGACGACGTAGTACTACGTCGTCAGACACTCCCCCTTCTGGGCGGCGCTTGCGCGCCGCCGGAGGCTCGCTCCCGCTGTTTTCATTCACAGCGGGAGTCAGGCCAGGGGAGGAGCAGCGGCGATCGCCGCTGCTCTTACCCGATCGTCGGGGATCAAGTCTGGAGATCCGCCCGCTGTGTGTAAACACAGCGGGCGGATCTCCATAGTGACAGGGAGTGACAGATCGGACTGTTCAGCATAGCTGGACATCCGATCTGTCCATGACTCACACAGTCACCTCCCCCCCTACACGTCAGTAAGCACCAGGCATACATTAACCCCTCCATCTCCAATAAAATTAACCCCTTCCCTGCCAGTGTCATTTTTACAGTAACAGTGCATATATATAGCACTGATTACTGCAGTAATGTCACTGGTATCCCCAAAAGTGTCAAAAATGTCAGTCAAGGGTCCGATCTGTCCGCCGCAATGTCGCAGTCCCGCAAAAAAAATCGCAGATCGCCGCCATTACTCGTTAAAATAAAAAACACCAAAAATGACAGAAATCTTTCCCTTTGTTAGTAAACGCAATAACTTTTGCGCAAACCAATCAAAATACGCTTATTGCGATTTTTTTTACCAAACATAGGTAGCAGAAAACAAATTGGCCAAAATTTTTTAAAAAATTGGTTTTTACATCTTTTTTGGGGGGAATTTCATATAAAAAAAATGTTAAAAATATTGTTATTTTTTCAAAATAAACACTCTTTTTTTGTTTATAGCGCAAAAAGTAAAAATCGCACAGGTGATCAAATACCACCAAAAGAAAGCTCTGTTTGTGGGAAAAAAAGGACGTAAATTTTGTTTGGGTACGGCGTCGCACGACCGCGCAATTGTCAGTTGAAGTCGCACAGCGCCGAATCGCAAAAAGTGGCCTGGACAGAAGACAGCAAAATCCTCCGGTGGTAAAGTGGTTAAGAAGGGTTCGGTGAATGCGCATATGAAACTGGTGGGGTTCAGTACCCCCAACAAGGTTAAGAACCACTGCTCTAGGCAGTCACATTCTAAGTTGGGTTAAGTGTATATGGACTGTGAACACAAGTGTCTTAGTACACTTAGGGCAGTTATTGATAATCTGATTAGCGCTGGTGTATGGCTTCCTTGGTAAAGTGGTCTGGACACGCATTTAACTCTACCTTACTCTCCCATGTTAATTGACATGTTATATTGTAATGCTTGACGTGCACCATATGTAGAATTTACTATTCGTATTGCAGCTTAAAAATAAATATTTTTTGTTCAATTTTTTTTTTTCTCTCTCCATTTTTTTTTTTTTTTTACTGTTTTGTACTTCTGTGATGTATATACAACTATGATGGGTTGCTGTTTATTGCTTCAAATGTATATTTGTTATACAACTTTATAAAGCTTATTTACTGTTGAAAAAATGTCATGGCAGGTGTCCCAATACTTTTGGTAATATAGTGTATGTTGCAATCAATGGCTGCTTTTGGGTTTATTGCTGCTTTAAAGCGGAGTTCCACCCTGGAATTTTTTTTTTTTTTTTAAATACCCCCGGGACAGTCAGGGCTAGTGCATTCCACAATGGCTAGCCTCTGATCTGTCCCGGGTTGCACTTACCTGTTAGGACAAATACTTACCTTGAAAAAGTCTTGTCCAGCGCTGCCATCTCAGATGTGGGCAGCTTGAAGCCAGCGCGATCCCCTTCGGCGTCTTCTTCCGCCTTCTTAGGTCCCACGATGCCCTGCGCCGGCCCCGCCATCACTTCCGGGGCGCGCGTCATCCCTCCACAGCTTCTGGACATGCCCAGAAGCTGTTTAGAAGGGGATGACGCGCGCGCCCCGGAACTGAGGTCGGGGCCGGTGCAGGCGCAATGATTCCTGGGAGCGATGACGTTCAGCTCCCAGGAATCATTGCAGAGCCAGGAAGTGACGACGGGCCACGGCCGAGGAAGGAGGAAGTAGGAAGTAAGGTAAGTATATTTTCTTCGCTATGAGGTAAGTAAAAAAAAAAAAAAAATGTGATTATCCATTTGTTTTTCAGGTGACCTGGAGCGAGAAGATGGAGGTAAGTATAAAATTCGGGTGAAACTCCACTTTAATAACAGGTTTTTTTTTTTTTTCTGACAATGACTCGTGTGCCAAATTCAGGTAGTTCTAATTTGCTCCACTTCGATATTGTGGCGCAACATCTGCGCCAATTTGAAAATTAAATCTCGACAGTTCCTTTCTTTTAAAAGTGGAGCTAATTAAAAACAACTCATTTTTGGTGTACAGAGGCAGATTTTGCAAAAGTGTCTTGCATGCATTCTAAAAGTGGCGCGGCGTGTGCCAAATTCATGTACAAGTTCTAGACAGGCACGTGAATGTGATGCCCACTGCACCACTTTGAGAACTCACCTGAAACGTTTGTGTCAGTCATGCACATGATACTCCTGTTTGAGCATCTACTTTTTCAGACGTTTTTTTTTTTTTTGTATGTATTTGCGATCATTTTCACGTACATGCGTGCACGCGCATTTTCGCGCAAATGTGCGGAAATGTATTTTGGCGTTCTTGTTCTGCACAATATGTCATATATGTCAATAGGTCATGAGGAGTAAATTACTGACCAAAAAAGCTATTTTTTTTTTTCTAAGAATGCACGACGCTTGTTTACGCACCTGTGTGCATAGGAACATTACAATTAAGGCTTGGTTCACACTTATGCGATGCGGGAAGGCTGCAAATTCGCAGCCTGTTCCCGCATCGCAAATGCACCCCCGGCAGTTCACACTGCCATATGCGATAAGCTGGGGGTGTCAAAGTAATCTTAACGATACCCCCAGTTTGATCGCATATCGCAGTGCGATCTTGCAGTTCGCACATGTGCGATCCGATCCTGATGCGGCTGCAAAAAAGGGTCCTGTGCGTGTTTGCTGCGGGTGCGGTGCAAATTTAGCCATACAAAGTGTGTGGCTAAACTCGCACCGCACAGCCGATCGCATGTAATGAAGGAGCAGTGCGCTCCGATATTACATGCGATCGGCGCAGCCGCATCAGTGTGAACCGGGACTTATGGGCTGTATTTTTGATCAGTAAAAAAAAAACTGTACTGAGATTTTTCAAGCTGCAGTGTGTAAGAGGCCAAATGTATATCAGGGATAGTGATTTGCGTATCCAATCAGTTCAAATATTTGCGATTGTTGCTCTGAAAAAGCACACTTTTAGGCTACATGTACACGGGACGTTGTAAAAAGTCCTTTGAACGCTGGAATTTAAAGGACGTCCGTTGTGTCGCGTTTGCAGCCGCGTTTAGCGGGCGTTTGCGCTCAGAACCGTTTCTAGAGGTCAAAAAATCATTCCTTTAAAATGGAAAAACGCGAGCGCTAAAAGCGGGTGATCGCGTTCGGTCGCGTTCGGTCACGTTTTGCGTTTGAAATGCCGGTAAACACATGTTTTGAACGTCCTGAACGCAAATAATTGCTTTCCAAAAAACGACACTGAACTCAACTGCCTGTAAATGGCTGTAAACGACCCTGTGTACATGGACAGATAAGATAACATAGAGGGGGGTTCAGGGGCTTCTGAAAAAAACGCCCAACTGCTCCTAAACGGCCGTTTACAAGTTGCAGTGTACATGAGGCCTCACTCAGGTTTTATGAAGATAAAATCTACCTATTCTCTCCATCCTACACTGCGGCGTAGTAAAAAATACTAGCTGCATGTTTTTACAATAATTCTGACTCTTGACTATTATATAATAAACTGATTTAAAAAAAAAATAATAGGAATAAAATAAAAAAAAATAAAGAAAAATAATTCTAAATAAAATCTTTTTTTATCTTTTAAATAAAAATCTCTTTTTCTGATGTAGTGGCCAAGTAATCATTCTTACTTAATGGGCAGCCAGTCTAAATATTTAGGCCTGCAGTGTTTGTAACATTTTTGCTTTTGTCTCTGAAACATGGCATTGTAATTTTTTTTTTTTACTTGTTTGGCATAATAACTTCCTGAATTCTGCAATGTGAGTTTATGGATTGTGGTTTGTACACAAAACAAATGGAAGATCCCAACAAACTATGACCTGTGACTTGTTTTGCCCTTATTAGCTAATTTATATGATGTTGATAGCCTTCTTTCTGAGATGGGAACCTATTAGCAAAAAGTACATAGGCATAGAACACACCCCTTACGGGTCCTACATCTGGCAACTCCTATTTCTGGTAACTCCCCCTGGGCAGACCCTACATCTGGCAAACCAGCAACAGTCCCCCGGGGGTGATCCTATATATGGTGCCCCCCCCTGGGGCGGATCCTATTTCGGGCACACTCCCCCCGTTGCCGATCCTACATCTAGCAGGGAGTGGAGGTTACTAGTGTATTAGTCAGGGGATGGAGGGTACTAGTCCGGGAGCAAGGGGAACTAGTCAGGGGGTGGGGGGTACTAGAGGGTACTAGTCAGGGGGTGGAAGGAACGAGTCAGGGGATAAGGGGTACTAGTCAGGGATTTAGGAGTACTAGTCAGGGGGTACTATTCAGGGAGTGGAGGGTACTAGTCAGGAGGTAAAGGGTAGCAGTCAGGGGTTAAGGGGTACTAGTCAGGTGGTGAGGGTACCAGTGTCAGGGGGATGGTAGAAGGTTCCGGTTAGCACTCAGCGTCCCAGGTCAGGCGGGGTGAGGACAGGCTCCGGTCTCTGGTAGCTCTATGCTCCGGGCTGTCAGTTTCATCTCCTGGCATGCCATGGGCAGGTATTGTGTCTCTGGTAAACACAGATGTGGTGGATGAGCCACCGCGCTGTGTCTGCTCTCCTCTCATTCCCAGAGGATCCTTCTTCTCACTTTCTGACCTCGTCCCTGCTCCGGTCTCCACTCAACCCCGGCCCCGTATCCCCCGGTGGGACCGACCCGCTCCCCACCTTCGGATTCTCTATGCCACCATCTGTATCCAGGAAATGAGTTCCACTCCTGCCCCGTATCCCCGGTGGGACCGACCGGCCGCTGTTCCCCACTTTTGGGTTCTCTATGCCACCGTCTGTATCCAGGAAATTAGTTCCACCCCACCTGGGGCGGATCCTTTATCTGCCGACCTGACACCCTCCCAATGTGTGGCACCCGGGTCAGACTGCCCCCCCACCCCCCCCATTGATATGCCACTGCTGCCATGCCCCCTTAAAGGAGAATCATAAAAAATATAAACATTTGGTTAAACCCACAAGTGCTTTTTTTAACCACTACTATTCCTTTATATTGGCTTTGGAAATTACCAAATGCAGCAATTTAGAAATTTGATGAAAGGTTTAGCACTGAGAAACACTTTTGATAGATAATAGTGCATTTTATATATGTTTTATATACAACTATAGTGATCAGACAGAAAGAGGGACAGAGGGACTTTGCTTCAAATGAGAGACATTGCCTCAAAATCTGGGAAAATTGAAATATATACAGTGCCTTACGAAAGTATTCGGCCCCCTTGAACTTTTCGCCACATTTCAGGCTTCAAACATAAAGATATAAAACTGTAATTTTTTGTGAAGAATCAACAACAAGTGGGACACAATCATGAAGTGGAACAAAATTTATTGGATATTTCAAACTTTTTTAACAAATAAAATACTGAAAATTGGGCGTGCAAAATTATTCAGCCACTTTACTTTCAGTGCAGCAAACTCTCTCCAGAAGTTCAGTGAGGATCTCTGAATGATCCAATGTTGATCTAAATGAATAATGATGATAAATAGAATCCACCTGTGTGTAATCAAGTCTCCGTATAAATGCACCTGCACTGTGATAGTCTCAGAGGTCCATTTAAAGCGCAGGGAGCATCATGAAGAACAAGGAACACACCAGGCAGGTCCATAAAGTTCTATATCTTTATGTTTGAAGCCTGAAATGTGGCAAAAGGTCGCAAAGTTCAAGGGGGCCGAATACTTTCTCAAGGCACTGTACCTTCTACACAAAATGTCTTTTTTTTTTTTTGGCAAAAACTACCTACCATACATTTATTTTGGGTTGTAAATTGATCATATTGGGTTTCTGCAGGGAAGAGGGGTCAGTAGAGGGGGCACTTAAAGATTCATGTGCTCTCTCAGGTAAAGCTAATCAGAGGCTACAAACCAGATACATAGACGTTTGATCTGCCACAACCTGTAAACATTTCAACTGGTAATTTTTTTTCTAAAAAAAGGATCATGGACTGATAAATATTTTCCAACTTCATAGAAAATAATTTTGATTGCTATCTCTTCTGTTTGTTGTCTATGGATGTTTTATTTCTTTAAATTATATAATTGTTAATCATTTGTGAAATGGTTGTCAATTAGAAAAAGTGGTCTATGATTGACTGTCCATAATCATCTATTATTAATATTACATCAGCCAGCTCTTTCTGTATTTGACATTGCTGATTGCTGTGATCAATAAGATAAAGGATTGCAGTCTACTCACCTAGAGGCTTGTCACGCTGAATATCTGAATTCTGTACAGGAGTGAAATCTCAGTTTATATAACTGATGTTTGCTACCTATTTCTGTCACCATTTTATGGCTTTCTCATATTTCTTACTTTCAACAGTTTTTATTGAGTTTTCAGAGAAGATAACAATAGAACTGCATAAGAACAATCAAACAAACAGCAAGGATTTGCATTAAAAAAAAATTCAACATAGCAAAAATATCATAGGTACAAACTGACATTCTTCCTACAAATGAGGAAGTAGCAGTGGCCTAACTAGAAGATGTAATGAAGTCAGAACGCCAAACCAGTGGGAGGGGGTTAGTGGGGCTGACATCCAGGAGGAAGAGCGGGAGCCCGGGGCACCCCTAAGCGGATCATGCTGTGCCCCAGACCGAAGCAGCTAAACGAGATCCAATAGAAATGAGAAGGATACCAGTCCCCTAAGAACTGGGAAAAAAGAGGTAGCAAACAATCTCGTTCAAAAAATGGTGAGGCGGATGAGTAGGCCAAAAGCTACCATTAAAATGGGTGGGAGAAAAAAAAAAAGGGAGAAAGAAATAAAGAAAAAGCAATCCTTGCAGACTGATACAAAAGTGAAAAAGAAGAGAAAAAGTCAAGGGAAAGATAGAAAGAGGAAGAAGGAAAGTAAAGGAAGAGAGGAAATCCAGAAGAACTGGGGGGAAAGGGGAAGAGGGGCCAGGCGGGAGAGGGCAGAGCCTAGAGCATCCCATGGTCCGAGCCCATCTCTCCATGGAGTAGCAGGGAGGGAAGAATCCATCAACAAGAGCCCTCAATCAAAGAGTAGTGTTGACAAAGGTCACCCAGGGTTCCCACACAGCTTCAAATTTAGCTTTAGAGTCATCCAAAATGCTAAACATTTTCTCTTGGGTCATGATCCAGGAGATTTTACATTTCACGGAAAGAAAGGAGACTGTGGGTTGCTTACATTGCTTAGCTCGGTAATTTTAGCTCTTAGAAAAATGTAGGAAATCAGGGCTTGTGTGTGTTTAGGAACCTGCGAGATATGACGGCCTAGGAGGGCATAAATTGGAGAACGTGCGACCTTAAAGCGGAGTTCCGGGCACAAAAACAAACAGGCTCCGACGTCACTTCCTGTCTTGCGATGATTCCTTGGAGCTGAACGTCATCGCTCCCAGGAATCAATGCGACGGCGCCGGCCCCGCTTGTCACTTCCGGGGCGACGCCAAATTCCCCGCTAAACAGCTTCTGGGCATGCCCAGAAGCTGTGGAGGAATGCGGCGCCGCACCGGAAGTGACGAGAGGGGCCGGTGCAGGCGCATTCTGGGAGAAGAAGACGCGGAAGAAGACGCGGAAGAGGATCGCGCCGGCTTCAGCTGCCCACAAGAGAGATGGCAACGCTGTGGAAGAAATTTTATAAGTGAGTATTTCTTCTAAAAGGTAAGTGCGAACCGGGACAAATCAGAGGCTAGCCATTGTGGAATGTACTAGCCCTGACGGTCCCGGGGGTATGTTTGTTGAAAAATGGTTTCTGTGCCCGAAACTCCGCTTTAACTCTCGTAATTCGCTGCACCGCACTAAAAATCCTTTTCCAGAAATTGTGGAGTTTGGGGCATTACCAGAAAATGTGAATGTGCGTTCCCAGAAGGTCACAGCCTCTGAAGCAGACCGGGGGGGGTGGAGTTGGGGAAGATCTTTGCTAAGCGTGAAGGGACCATATACCATCGCATGAGGACCTTGACATTAGCTTCCATGAGACCCACAGTGTGTATCCCACGGATGGGTCTAGAAGCACACAGGTGTGCCAAACTGCAAGGTCCCAGTCCATGTTCAAGTCCTGCTCCCATTTCACCATATAAGGAATTTTAACCGCAGAATCTATCGGGGATGCATATATCAGGGAAATCCCCCCCCTTGACATCTTGTATGCTGGAACACCAGTGTTCATAAGGGGTAACCGAGAGAGGAACCGGAGACCCCTTACTGATTGAAGTTAGGAAATGTGAGATGTGGGAAAAGCGAAATCTCTCCAAAGGTGGCATCTTCAACATGTACCTGCAATGAGTGTAAGAAAAAGGAACCTTTGCATTAAAAAAGTGTCCAATTCAAAAGAGACCTTTATCCGTCCACCATTTGAAGGCATTAATGTCGTTCCCCGGGGGGGAAATCAGGATTATTGAATATATGCTTAACCACTTAAGCCCCAGCCCTATTTCGGACACTTTTTGTTCAAAAGTTATAACCAGTATTTTTTCCTAGAAAACTACTTAGAACCCCCAAACATTATATATATATTTTTTAGCAAAGACTCTGGAGAATAAAATGTCTGTCATTGCAATATTTTTTGTCGCGCGGTATTTGCGCAGCAGTCTTTAAAACACCATTTTTTTGGAAAAGTTTTGAAAAATCACATTTCACTGCATTTAAAAAATACTAAACAGTAAAGTTAGCCCATTTTTTTTTTATATATTGTGAAAGATGATGTCACAGCGAGTAAATAGATACCCAACATGTTATGGTTTAAAATTGCGCCCCCCGGTGGGATGGCGACAAACTACGGTCAATAGAGATCTCAATAGGCGACGCTTTAAATTTATTTAACAGTTACCAGTTTAGAGATAGAGTGTAGCTCTTTTTTTTTTAATTATTGCTCACGCTCTGGCGATCGCGGCGATACCTCACATGTGTGGTTTGAACAGCGATTTCATTTGCGGCTCGACTTCCGTATACGTTTTTTTTTGTGCGCAAGCTAACGGTGACGGGGCGGTTAAATTTTAGCTAGAGGCATCATCCCGGTACACTACCGCAAAGTTTACCGACGTAGTCCTACGTTAGTATGCGGTAAGTGGTTAAGTGGACCCCAGGGCGAAGTAATTCTATTTGTTTTATGTAACGAATCACAGAGGGCAAATGAGTGTGAGAGGGTATGGGCCAGTATTGGAGGACTTGAAGAAGGCGGACGCCATAGCAGAAAATCAATTGTGTGGAGAGGGATGGCCTGTCTTTCCATATAGAACCAGTCCGGCTTGACTCCCCTAGCGTATATGATAGAAAACTGAGCCAATTGAGCCACTTGATAGTAGATCTGGGAAGTGCCCGTTCTTACCCCAAATAAATCTGATAACATGCTGTTGGAGAGATGCTATGTGGGACTTTAAGACCGGAATAGGAAGAGCTCGGAAATAATATAAAATGCGGGGGAGGAGGGTCATTTTGACCGCATTAATTCTTCCAATCCAAGACAAATTGAATTTGGACCATCCATTAGGTCTGCCTTCAGTTTCCTATACAACAGGGAATAATTGGTTAAATACAGCTCCGAGATGGTGGAAGTGATAAGCACCCCCAGATATGGAATCGAGTCAAAGTGCCAGGAAAAGGGGAAGTGGTCCCTGAGGCGAACGACCAAGGAATTTGGGAGATTAATATTCAAAGTCAACAATTTAGTCATATTGACTGTCAGGCCAGAGGCTGAACCAAAGCTGTGAAGGAGAGACATGATGTTTGGGAAGGAAATAAGTGGGGAGGATACAAAGTGAAATAGGTCATCCGCAAATAACGCGCATTTGTGGGTGAAGTCGCCACATCGTATACCGTAGACATCCGAGTGATGGCGTATAGCGATAGCCAAAGATTCCAAGGCTATGGCAAATATGAGGGGAGATAGGGACAACCCTGCCTGGTCCCTCTACGAATCATGAAGGAATCCGAATAAAGACCTTGAAGTCTTATTCTGGCAGAGGGATTGTAATATAGAGCTTTAAGAATGGCCAAAAATTAAGGGCCAAAGCCCGATCGTTCAAGGGTGGAGAAAAGGAATGACCAGGACAGTGAATCGAACGCTTTGTACAAGTCTAGCGATAACAGAAAGCCCTCCTGAGGAGGGGCTCCATCTCAGCCTGACCTCACCAGGTGCAACAAAAGTATCTTTGTGCATGTTCCTCCAAGTGTGAGCACTGAGACAATGACCAGTCCAGTATCTTTGGGTTTTTTGTATTTATTGAGAACTTGGATAGGAGAAGGGAATGAGTGGGATACTCCTTTAGCTCAACTATGTACAACTTGGCGGAGACACTTGAAAAATGCTGATTGGTGCTGACTTGACGCTAGCAGGATGCCGGTCAACGCCGGTTAACGCTGGTTAATGCTGGCTTGATGCCTGTTAACACTGAACTGACTTGTGACTGCTTTTTCACTAAAGAAGTCCTCTTTAAGCTCCCTTAAGCACTCCTTGCTGAGTTAGCTAGATGTATGCACTGCTGAACACTTCAGGGCCCACGCCGGTGCCCCCTTTTCCTCTCACTTCTCTTCTAGACACAGGCACCCCCTTTTCCTAGACCTCTCTACTGGATAGCTGGCTCCTGGATCCCTTTGACCTTCTGGAGTGGTCCCCTATTCTAGGCAGACCCCTGGGCAGTTTAAAGTACTCACAACACTGTTTTTCCCCAAAACTTCTGCCCAGCAGCTCCACTCGGTCCACAGCACTCTGGATCCCTCTCTGCAGCCCAGCTCAACCTCCGTCCTCTAGGCCGACTGCCCAGGACACCTTCACTACCGCTGACAGGAGGAGAGACAGCCATCACCCTCCTCATGGGAATCAGCTTCCCAGATGCTCTGTCACATGCTCCCCTCAGACTTATATCTGATCCCCGGGTGCATTGCTGCAAACTCCGCCCACTGAGACAGCTTTAAGCCCTGGTGCACTATTGGCCAGTTTTCCTCCACTGTCCAATAAGAGCCCTCATTGGATACAGTGGGAAAAACTCCCCAGACTCAACAGACCACATCTGGAAGCACATGACAGCCTCACTAACTGAATCAGGCCCCCCTGATAAGCAGACAGGGCCACATACATTCTTTTCCTAGCACCTACCTAGGAGGGTGCTACATTTACATTTGAACAAAACTGCTACAGTGGCTAGATCTCTTCCTCCAGTGCATCTATAGAGGCATCAGGCTGGACTTCAGACATGTCTTTTTGTGTTCATCTCCTTTACGTTAGGGCTAATAGAGCTAGAAGTTTACTCCAGAAAATGTTCTTAGCCTAAAAAAAAAAAGAAAACCAATACAGCCAGCACATCCAAGAACTGCAATACATTACATTTTTGTTTTTAGGGTTTAGATACACTTTAGGTGATCTCCATGGGGAAATTAGAGGCTAACTTCAATAAACTTTTGACAAAGGTGAAATCAGTTTCAAACTATTTATTTTGCCCATCCCTCTGTAAGAAAATGACTGATAAAAATCTTGCCTTTCAGGCTCCAAATCAGTTTTGCCTACAGCTAATTTTAGGCTCTTAGTGCGCAAATATCCGGCCTCTGGTTGGGTGGGCCTTGATGTAGAGAGGTCGCATGTAAGCAAATCATAAAATAAAGTCTATAACATAATGTTCTTCCACCACCAATGTGCTATTTTGAATGATACTATGCAATTAGCCAACACCTCCAGCACTAAGAGGCCCTCTGTGGTGGAACGCAGAAAGGTAAAGGCAATTCCAAAACCTAGGTGGATGCAGCCCTCCTCAGATGGGGTAATTCCAAGTCACACTAAAAAGATAAGAAGGCACAAGCACCTAGTGCATCACCGAAGGGCAATTATTGGATACAAAATGGATACTCACAAGATAACAACTAAAAATACACTCGTCTCGTTAAAGCGGAGTTCCGGGCACAGAAGTCATTTTTTAATAAACATACCCCCGGGACAGTCAGGGCTAGCACATTCCACAATGGCTAGCCTCTGATCTGTCCCGGTTCGCACTTACCTTTTAGAAGAAATACTTACTTAAATTTCTTCCACAGCGTTTCCATCTCTCTTGTGGGCAGCTGAAGCCGGCGCGGTCCTCTTCTGTGTCTTCTTCCGCGTCTTCTTGTCCCAGAATGCGCCTGCACCGGCCCCTCTCGTCACTTCCGGTGCGGCGCCGCATTCCTCCACAGCTTCTGGGCATGCCCGGAAGTGACGAGCGGGGCCGGTGCCGTCGCATTGATTCCTGGGAGCGATGACGTTCAGCTCCCAGGAATCATAGCGAGACAGGAAGTGACGGCGGAGCCGCGGCGCCGAGGGAGGAAGTACTCTGAGGTGAGTATTTACGATCTTCAATTAAAAGGTGAGTAAACAAAAAAAAAAGAAATAACTATCCAATTCCTTTTCAGGTAATGTCGAACTAGCGGAGGGGCACAAAAAAAAATATAGTTTTTGTGCCCGGAACTCCGCTTTAACATCGAGGGGTATATAGCTGACATGTTTCAGGGGTGCACCCCCTTCCTCAGAGCTAGGCTGATTCTGAGGAAGGGGGTGCGCCCTTGAAACACTTCAGCTATACATCCTGCAATGTTGACACACGAGTGTCTCATGGTCTATTTTTAGTTGTTTTCCTGTGAGTATCCATTTTTTATCCCCTTTTTTTATCCAATAAATGTCCATTGGTGATGCACTAGGTGCTTGGCCTTCTTGTTAGTTTGTCTTTTGAATGATACTATCTTCAGATCCACCAGATACCATTCTGGTTGTGCATGAATCCACCACATGTATTAGACCCCAATAAATCATGGTCAAACACGGCTCTATTTGCCCTCCCTTGGGCTACGTTATATACTGTTCTACAGAAAGTTCTTTCTCCTCTTTAGCTGGCATCACGCTGAAATATGGATCACATGTAACAATAGAATGGGACTGATAGTGCTCCCTGTTTATAAATGCTTTAATAAAATACCAAGATTATACAAATATGTAACAGAAAAAATATTGGCCTAAATTTTTTTACATTTTTTTTTATTGGATGTGTTTTATAGCAGAAAGTAAGAAATCAAAAATCATATAAGATATCAGAGCTAAAACATATAAATTACAAATGAGCAGCCGCTCAACCAATCTGTGACACTAGATGCAAGAATTGGGATAAATATATGAAGCAACGCTAACAAAATTAAACTCAATACAGTGAAAGCACAAAAATGAATCAATATAATGACATCAAACTTATAAGGGGAAAAATGACTATAAAGACATCCCACCAAATATATAAAAAATGACTATTTATATACTACCGTATATACTCGAGTGTAAGTCGACTTTTTCAGCATGTTTTTTTATGCTGAAAAAGCCCCCCTCGGCTTATACTCGAGTTATGGTCTCACCTACCTTTTCCCTGTCAGTGTGCATGCGCCGCCATTCAGGAAAACCCATATATGTTCGGCTATTCCCAGGCAGACGGCGCATGCGCAGTGACGTGTTGGCACCGGGCGGCGCAATTTTTAAATGTAAGGCGGAAAAGTAAGTGAGACTCCTCTGCAGCCCCTGCATCTCCTCAGGAGATGCATTGCTGCGGGCATGGTACAGGAGATTCTTTACAAGTAAATGGATACCTAACATGCCATGCTTTAACCACTTAAGCCCCAGCCCTATTTCGGACACTTTTTGTTTACAAGTTAAAACCAGTATTTTTTCCTAGAAAACTACTTAGAACCCCCAAACATTATGTATATTTTTTTTAACAAAGACTCTGGAGAATAAAATGTCGGTCATTGCAAAACTTTTTGTCAAGCGGTATTTGCGCAGCGGTCTTTAAAACGCCATTTTTTTGGAAAAAAATTGAAAAATCACATTTCACTGCATTTAAAAAATACTAAACGGTAAAGTTAGCCCATTTTTTTTGTATATTGTGAAAGATGATGTCACGCCGAGTAAATAAATACCCAACATGTTACGGTTTAAAATTGCGCCCCCCCCCCGTGGGATGGCGACAAACTACGGTCAATAGAGATCTCAATCTGCGACGCTTTAAATTTATTTAACGGTTACCAGTTTAGAGGTAGAGTGTAGCTCACAAATTAATAAAAATAAATTATTGTGCACGCTCTGGCGATTGCGGCGATACCTCACATGTGGGGTTTGAACAGTGATTTCATTCGCGGCTCGACTTGCGTATACGTTTTTTTTGTGCGCGAGCTAACGGTGACGGGGGCGGCGAAATTTATTTTTTTTTTCCTATTTATTTTTTATTTTTTTTAAACTTTATTACAGGTTTTTTAAAAAAAAATGTAAACATCCCTTGTGACAGCAATATGTGTGACAGGTACACTTTATGGAGGGATCGAGGGTCTAAAAGACCCTAGACCCCTCCACTACACTTCCCTGTATGCAAAACGCCGAAAACGGCATTTTTGCATACAGCCGTTTTTTAAATTTGCCGCCTTTTGCAGCACAGTAACCCGGAAGTGACTTCATGGACGCCGCCTCCGGGTTACGTCATCGGAGCCCCGATCGATGCATTCATCGGGACTCCATCCAGCCGGCGGACGTGCCGGCTGGGTGCTCGGGGCTCCCGGTGGGACGGGAGCCCTGGGCAAAGCCACGGAAGGCGGCGGGAGGGGGGGGACGTCCCCTCCCGTCCCCCGGGTAACGATCGAGTGGCTCCCGAGCCGCATCGGTCGTTACCAACGGAAAGCCGACCGTCGGCTTCAAACCACGGTACCGGGATGATGCCTCTAGCTAGAGGCATCATCCCGGTATAAACCCGCAAAGTGTACCGACGTATCGGTACGTTACTATGCGGTAAGTGGTTAAAATTGTGCACGCTCGTGGAACGGTGACAAACTAAGGTACTAAAAAATCTCCTTAGGCGACGCTTTAAAAAATTTTGATGGTTACCAGTTTAGAGTTACAGAGGAGGTCTAGGGCTAGAATTAATGCTCTTGCTCTAACAATGGCAGCAATACCTCACATGTATGGTTTGAACACTGTTTACATTTGCGGGTGCGACTTATGTATATGTTCGCTTCTGCGCATGACCATGGTGGAACGGGGTGCTTTACTTTTTTTTTTCTTATTTATTTTATTGTATTTTTTTAATTTTTACATTTTACCATTAAACTATTATTATTATTTTGATCACTTTTATTGGTGTCACAAGGAATGTAAATATCCATTTTCTCCTTCACTGATGTGCGCTGATGAGGCTGCAATGATGGGCACTGATGAGGTGGCACTGATGAGGCAGCACTGATGGGCACTGATGAGGCGGCACTGATGAGGCTGTATGGATGGGTGGCACTGACGGGCTCTGATAGGTGGCACTGAAAGGTGGCACTAATAGGTGGCACTAATAGGCAGCACTGGTAGGCAGCACTGATAAGTGACAATAATGATGAGGCACTGATGGGCACCGATAGGTGGCACTGATGGGCACTGATAATCAGCACTGAGAGGTGGCACTAATAGGTGGCACTGATGGGCATTGATAGGCGGCACTTATAGGCAGCACTGATAAGTGACAATAATGATGAGGCACTGATGGGCACCGATAGGTGGCACTGAGAGGTGGCACTAATAGGTGGCACTGATGGGCATTGATAGGTGGCGCTTAAAGGCAGCACTGATAAATGACAATAATGATGATGAACTGATGAGTGGCACTGGTGGGCACTGATTAGCCGTACTGATGGGCACTGATAGATGGCACTGGTGGGCACTGAGGGTATCGATGTCCCTGTGACAGAGGCCGTTTAATGGCTTTCTTATTTTCTCCTCACGGACAGCATAAGAGGAAAAAAAGCCGATAACCAGCTTCTGTTTACTTCCATGATCAGCTGTCATTGGCTGACAGTTGATCATGTGGTAAAGGGCAGCTGTGATTTGCCCTTTACCCCAATCTGTGATCAGCCAAGAACTCTGCGATCACAGAGCATGCCACCCACGTGTCGCGCGAGAACCTCCCTGCATTTTAAGCCTGTGCTGTAGCCGTCTTTCGGCTATAGCATGGGTGCCAAGTGGTTAAGTTGAATATTTTAACCACTTCCCCCAAATTTACGTACCTGTACATCATTTTGAGGAAGTGGTTGTACCAGAGTGATGACTGCAGCCAGAGGCATCACCCAAGTACTGTTTTTTTAGAGCAGACGGTCGGCTTTCATGTGATAACAACCAATGCAGCTAAGTAGCCCCTCAGCCATCATCACGTCCCCTCCCGCCGCCTTCCACTGCTCTAACCGGGTCTCCCAGTGGGCACATCCGCCCCCTGGCCGGAGACCTGGATCGGGTCTCCAATATAGTAACCCAGAAACGAGATCGCAACTTCACTTCCGGTTTACTCAGCAGCCAATGGCGCCGATTTTAAAAATAAAATCCAAAGTATTTAAAAATGCACATTTTGGCTTTTTTAAATACATTGAAGTGCAGTGGAGGGGTTTGGAGTCTGTTAGACCCCCGATCCCTCCATAAAGAGTACCTGTCACTGCCTATCACTGTCACAAGGGATGTTTACATTCCTTGTGACAGCAATAAAAGTGATCAGATTTTTTTTTATTTTTTTGTGAAGAATCAACAACAAGTGGGACACAATCATGAAGTGGAACAAAATTTATTGAACATTTCAAACTTTTTTAACAAATAAAAAACTGAAAAATTGGGCGTGCAAAATTATTCAGCCCCCTTAAGTTAATACTTTGTAGCACCACCTTTTGCAGCTGTAAGTCGCTTGGGGTATGTCTCTATCAGTTTTGCACATTGAGAGACTGAAATTTTTGCCCATTCCTCCTGGCAAAACAGCTCAAGCTCAGTGAGGTTGGATGGAGAGCGTTTGTGAACAGCAGTTTTCAGTTCTTTCCACAGATTCTCGATTGGATTCAGGTCTGGACTTTGACTTGGCCATTCTAACACCTGGATGTGTTTATTTGTGAACCATTCCATTGTAGATTTTGCTTTATGTTTTGGATCATTGTCTTGTTGGAAGACAAATCTCCGTCCCAGTCTCAGGTCTTTTGCAGACTCCATCAGGTTTTCTTCCAGAATGGTCCTGTATTTGGCTCCATCCATCTTCCCATCAATTTTAACCATCTTCCCTGTCCCTGCTGAAGAAAAGCAGGCCCAAACCATAATGCTGCCACCACCATGTTTGACAGTGGGGATGGTGTGTTCAGGGTGATGAGCTGTGTTGCTTTTACACCAAACATAACGTTTTGCATTGTTGCCAAAATGTTCGATTTTGGTTTCATCTGACCAGAGCACCTTCTTCCACATGTATGGTGTGTCTCCCAGGTGGCTTGTGGCAAACTTTAAACTACACTTTTTATGGATATCTTTAAGAAATGGCTTTCTTCTTGCCACTCTTCCATAAAGGCCAGATTTGTGCAGTATACGACTGATTGGTGTCCTATGGACAGAGTCTCCCACCTCAGCTATAGATCTCTGCAGTTCATCCAGAGTGATCATGGGCCTCTTGGCTGCATCTCTGATCAGTCTTCTCCTTGTATGAGCTGAAAGTTTAGAGGGACGGCCAGGTCTTCGTAGATTTGCAGTGGTCTGATACTCCTTCCAATTGAATATTATCACTTGCACAGTGCTCCTTGGGATGTTTAAAGCTTGGGAAATCTTTTTGTATCAAAATCTGGCTTTAAACTTCTCCACAACAGTATCTCGGACCTGCCTGGTGTGTTCCTTGTTCTTCATGATGCTCTCTGCGCTTTAAACGGACCTCTGAGACTATCACAGTGCAGGTGCATTTATACGGAGACTTGATTACACACAGGTGGATTCTATTTGTCATCGTTAGTCATTTAGGTCAACATTGGATCATTCAGAGATCCTCACTGAACTTCTGGAGAGAGTTTGCTGTACTGAAAGTAAAGGGGCTGAATAATTTTGCACGCCCAATTTTTCAGTTTTTTATTTGTTAACAAATTCTGAAATATCCAATAAATTTTGTTCCACTTCATGATTGTGTCCACTAAAAAAATACAGTTTTATATATTTATGTTTGAAGCCTGAAATGTGGCAAAAGGTCGCAGAGTACAAAGGGGCCGAATACTTTTGCAAGGCACTGTATATATATATATATATTGAATACAATTATAAACTTAACACTTATGTTTTTGCCCCCATTTTTCATGAGCTGAACTCAAAGATCTAAGACTTTTTCTATGTACACAAAAGGCCTATGGCTTCTTTCACACGGTCCGCCTCCGCAGGCGGATCCGTGTTGCTCAGCGGGGATCGATCCGCGATCCCCGCTGAGCTGGGCGGATGACAGCTCCGTCTCCGCTTGCAGAGTGGAGAGGGAGGTGTCTCAGCACCCTCTGCCCTCTATGGGGGATCGGAGGAGAGCGGACTGCTTGTCCGCTCTCATCAGATCCGCTCCGCTCCGATTACTGAACGGATGGAAAAATAGGGTTTCCATCCGTCCAGATTTCAGCACAGGATCGGATGCGGATGGCAGCGGGTGTCAGCGGAGGTGTCTCCGCTGACACCCGCTGCCCCATAGAGCTGCATGGAGGATCCGATCAGATCCGCCTAAAAAACTGACAGGCGGATCTGATTGGACCGCCCGTGTGAAAGAGCCCTATTACTCTCAAATATTGTTCACAAATCTGGCTACATCTGTGTAAGGCTGGCCATACATTATACAATTTTCTTTGAATTTACCTTCAACTATGTAGTGCAAAGGCCTGCCTATATGGATACAATTGAAAGTGTTGTTTAGTTTTGACCTCAAATTATATGGTTTTTGGTAAAACTAACAGAAAATTGTACAAGAAAATTAAACATGTATGGCCAACCATAGTGAACACTTCTCCTTTGCCAAGATAATCCATCCACCTCACAGGTGTGGCATATCAAGATGCTGATTGGACAGCATGATTATTGCACATGTGTGCCTAAAGCCTCGTACACACGCATCGATTATTGGCCGGGAATTTTCGGCCAATGTCCGATCGGCCGATTTTCGGCTTGTTAGTATGATGCTTCCGACAACCGACTCCGACTTTTCGGCCGAATAAAATCTGGTGTGCATGCTATAAAATTTTTGTTGGCCTTCAACACAACGGCCGATTTTCAGTCAGTACACATTTCGGCAGACAAAAATCTGATGAGCAAGACTGGGCATGCTCAGAGAAGAAAAAACACACGAAAAGTAAACCAGCACATGACATCACTTCTGAAGTAGATTTTTGTTGGCCGAGAAAATTCGTGTGCAGTCTAGGCACATTCCAACCAACAAAACACAACTCTGGACAAAAGTTGGACGATCGGTCGGCCGATAATCGTTGCATGTGTACGAGGCATTAGGCTGGCCACAATAAAAGGCCACTCTAAAATGTGCAGTTTTATCACACAGCACAATGCCACAGATGTCACAAGTTTTGAGGGAACGTGCAATTGGCATGCTGACTGCAGGAATGTCCACCAGAGCTGTTGCCCGTGAATTGAATGTTCATTTCTCTACCATAAGCCGTCTCCAAAGACTTTCAGAGAATTTGGCAGTACATCCAACCGGCCTCACAACCGCAGACCACGTGTAACCACACCAGCCCAGGACCTCCACATCCAGCATCTTCACCTCCAAGACCATCTGAGACCGGCAACCCGGACAGCTGCTGCAACAATCGGTCTGGAACTTTAGAGAGGTGTTCTCTACACGGATGAATTCCGATTTTCTTAGATCTTTGAGTTCAGCTCATGAAAAATAGGGGCAAAAACAAGTGTTGCATTTATAATTTTGTTCAATATATAAAATGTTTGGGGGGTTCTAAGTAATTTTCTAGCTAAAAATATGGATTTTAACTTGTAAGCAACAAGTGTCAGCAATAGGCTTGGTCTTTAAGTGGTTAGAAATTGGTCACAAATCATACCATGTGGAGGAAGGAGACTATAAAGAGAGAAAAAGGCGTGAGACTTCATTTGGTCTTTTGCAATAATCTTTATTACACTGTAAAGTTGAATAGCTTTTTTAATGTCCTGGCTTCCTGTGCATGGTTTACAGTAAGTCGGTTATCCTACATATATTTTAGTTTGCTTAGACAAAGTAGTTATTTCCTGTTCTGTGGCTGCCTTTCAATGCCTTCAGAGTCTTGATGCTATGCATTGTTTTTTTTTAAAGTGGTTGTAAACCTCAGACATGAAATATGAACAAAGCATATCCATCTATAGTGTGTACTTGTTATTAAAAGGTGAACTTATCCTTTAATTGAGGCATGTTACATATTACGCCCATATTTAGGGTGTATCAATTTACTAAACAAGTAGCCCTCGAACCCCCCAAGCCCTCATGGGGACAGTGGGCCAGGGATCTTCTCCTCACACCCGCTGTCACAATTAACGTCAGCAGACTTTGCGGGGTTATACCGGGATGATGCCTCTAGCTAGAGGCATCATCTCGGTACCGTTGTTTGAAGCCGACGGTCGGCTTTCCGTCGGTAACGACCAATGCGGCTCGGGAGCCGCTCGATCGTTACCAGGGGGGGGAGGGGACGTTCCCCCCTCCCGCCGCCTTCCATGGCTTTGCTCGGGGCTCCCGTTCCACCGGGAGCCCCGAGCACCCAGCCGCCACGTCCGCCGGCTGGATGGAGTCCCGATGAATGCCGGAAACGGCATCGATCGGGTCTCCGATGACGTAACCCGGAGGCGGCGTCCATGACGTCACTTCCGGGTTACTGTGCTGCAAAAGGCGGCAGTTTTGAAAAACGGCTGTATGCAAAAATGCAGTTTTCGGCGTTTTGCATACAGGGAAGTGTAGTGGAGGGGTCTAGGGTCTTTTAGACCCTCGATCCCTCCATAAAGTGTACCTGTCACTACATATTGGTGTCACAAGGGATGTTTACATTGCTTGTGACAGCAATAAAAGTGATCAGATTTTTTTTATTTTTTTAAAAACTGTAATAAAGTTTAAAAAAAATAAAAAATAAATAGGAAAAAAAAAAAAATTTAGCCGCCCCCGTCACCGTTAGCTCGCGCACGAAAAAAAACGTATGCATAAGTCGAGCCGCGAATGAAATCGCTGTTCAAACCCCACATGTGAGGTATCGCCGCGATCGCCAGAGCGTGGGCAATAATTTAAAAAAAAGAGCTACACTCTAACTCTAAACTGGTAACCGTTAAATAAATTTAAAGCGTCGCAGTTTGAGATCTCTATTGACCGTAGTTTGTCGCCATCCCACGGGGGGGCGCAATTTTAAACCGTAACATGTTGGGTATCTATTTACTCGGCGTGACATCATCTTTCACAATATACAAAAAAAATGGGCTAACTTTACTGTTTAGTATTTTTTAAATGCAGTGAAAAGTGATTTTTCAAAATTTTTCCAAAAAAATGGCGTTTTAAAGACCGCCGCGCAAATAAAGCGTGACAAAAAATTTTGCAATGACCAACATTTTATTCTCCAGAGTCTTTGCTAAAAATATATATATATATATAATGTTTGGGGGTTCTAAGTAGTTTTCTAGGAAAAAATACTGGTTTTAACTTGTAAACAAAAAGTGTCCGAAATAGGGCTGGGGCTTAGGTGGTTAAACTTAAAATGCAGCTGGTTGAGTAGAGTTCTGTGAATGGGAGAACTACAACTACCATCATCCATTGGAGCAGGGCGTTCCTAAATTTTTGATCCTTCCTGCCATTCACCAACTGCCTGCCCATATAAGGTATGTGCTGACAGTCTGCAGGAGCCATATTGCACTTGCAATCTACTGATTGCTGATGCAATGCTTCACAGGCTCCTAAGAAAAAAAAATAAATGCACTTTTTTTTTTTTACCTGCAAAAGTTGTGCATTTATTTTTATTTTTTTAACTACTTAAAGACCGGGCCTATTTCTTTCTTTTTTTTTTTTTTAAATCTTTATTTATTTAATAAAACAGTAAAACTAGAAGGCATACAGTAAGGCAACAGTGGTCATGAATGGAAAAAATAAAGTCACAAAAAGATAGCAGTGGTCCATTTTCACAGCAGATACAGTATATTACATAGTAGGTGAGGTTGAATAAAGATAATAGTCCATCCAGTTCAACCTGTGTAGGTGTGTGTGACTGTCTAATATCGAGCAATGGTGTAAAAATAGGATTGCATTGGAGACCCTGTCAGATATATAGATTATCAAGGGACCCCAATGGTAGAAGGTACGATGACTAACGATTGACATGGGAGCTCGTCGGGCATATCTAGGGAAGTCCTCCCGTCCCGAGCCTATTTCTGACACTTGTCGTTTACAAGCTAAAATCAGTTTTTTTTTTTTTGCTAGAAAACTACTTAGAACCGCCAAGCATTATATATATTTTTTTAGCAGAGACCCTAGAGAATAAAATGGAGATCGTTTCAATATTTTTTAATCACACCGCATTTGCGCAGCGGTCTTCCAAACGCAATTTTTTTGGGAAATTTAATTAAAAAAATAAGAAAACAGTCAAGTTAGCCCAATTTCTTTCTATAATGGGAAAGGTAATGTTTTGCCGAGTAATTAGATACCCAACATGTCATGCTTCAAAATTGCACATGCTCATGGAATGGTGACAAACATTGGTTCTTAAAAATCCCAATAGGCAACATTTTAAACATTTCTACAGGTTACCAGTTTAGAGTTACAGAGGGGGTCTAGGGGTCAAATTATTGCTCTTGCTCTAACAATCGCAGTGATACCTCACAAGTGTGGTTTGAACACCGTTTACATATGTGGGAGGGACTTGCGTATGCGTTCGCTTCTGCACGCAAGCTAATTTTTTTTATATTTACACAGTTTTTAAAAAAAAAATGAAAAAATTATCTTTTTTATTCCTATTACAAGGAATGTAAACATCCCTTGTATTAGAAATAAGCAGGACAGGTCCTCTTTATTGTGAGATCTGGGGTCAAAAAGACCTCACACCTCACAACTACACTAATAAAGAAAAAAAAAAAAGAGTTATTTTTTTCATGCTGAAAAAAAATTGACTCTTTAAATCGATTGCTAGGAGACGACGACATCGCTCCAGTCCCCCAAGACCATAGAGTTGAGTGGGGGCCATCTTGCCGTCACTCGACTTCCTGGGACGACTGGGAAGTGGCGGGAGGGGGCACCTATTCTGCGGCACCATAATGATGATCCCGCGGCGAATCCGCCACTGGGATCACCCTTATCTGAAAGAAGACCGCCTGCCGATTCGAAAAATACCAGGGTTATGGCAGCTATCTGCTGCCAAAACCCCAGTATTTATCATCAAAGTACCGACGTAAATTGATGGCGGGCGGTTGGTAAGTGGTTAAAGGGGAACTTATCCTTTTAAGAGTTCTAAGTGTCATTTCTCTCTGCTGCTTCATTCCCCTGCTTTCTGAATGAATCACGTCTAACTAGTTTTTCTGACAATAGAAAAATAGTTACAAGGAAGGAAGCTCCAGCTGATTGACAGCCTTAGCTCTGTTCCAGTGAGCTTTGTAAAGCTAGCTATGTCCCTTCCCTCCAATCAGCTCTCAGAGCTCTCCTTACTGAGAGCTGCAGTTTGTAACTTCAGCGCCCTTTTTTCCAAACTCTTAGACACACTGTGTATAGCTGGTTGCTAAAGAGTAGGCTGGGAAACCACCAGTCGCATCCTTAACGACCGATGAGTCATCAGCTGTAAACTTGGTTCCCTGCTGAATGTAAAAAAAAAAAATTAACTGCTGGCAAAAGAAAACTCTGAAAAAAAAATGGCGTGTGGTCCCCCCCAAATCCATACAAGGTTCTGGTATGCATTTGGAGGGGAACTCCACACCAATTTTTTTTTAAATAGTGTGAGGTCCCCCCCAAAATCCATACAAGACCCTTATCTGAGCCCAGCCCAGCAATTCAGGGGGAGCGAGCCCCCCTCTCCTGGACCATACTAGGCCACAGGCCTTCAACATGGGGGAGTGCTTTAGGGCAGGGGGGGCTCTGCCTTCATGATGATGGGTACAATGGTCTCTTCCCCCCAACCTTGAACTGTGGTTGTGGGGATCTGTGGGAGGGGACTTATCAGAATCTGGAAGCTCCCTTTAACAAGGGCCCCCCAGATCCCAGCCTCCCCCTATGCTCCTTATGTGAATGAGTATGGGGTACATAGTACTCCTACTCATTCACCAAAAAAAATGCAAAAGTGAATAAAGACAGTACAAAAGTTTTTGACAAGTCCTTTAATAAAAAAAAACAATATCCCCAAATGTCCTCTATCATCAATCATGACGCCCGCCACCACTGCCGGATCCAAAAAAATAAAGCTCTGCTTGTGACTAACGCTCCTGCGGAGATTACAGGAGCCACAGAATAACTTCACCTGCATCCAGAGGTATTTAAAGAGCCCCCCTCTGCCTTCAGGCCCCCTGCTGAACTGATAGGCATCACCCCAGTACATGAGGGCTGGCTCCACCCCCTATTGGCCGCCTTTTCCCAAGACAGAGTTCTGTCCCTTCTGAGCTTCACTCTCAGACTTCTATCCTCTTCACCCACATGGGCATCTTCCAGTAGGACTTGGGCCTGCCAAAAAGAGGTCAAATGTGCACGCTATGCTTCTGGCAGCCTCATCTTGAGGGATAAAGCCACAAATATTTCCAACACTAGAGGCTCTGGTTGGTAAATATTTTCCAATAATAACATACCATACATGAATAATGTTCTCAGGTTGGACTCCGCTCTGAGTTGTTTTTTTTTTTTCAAAATTTTATTTAATTTTTGTTAGATTAATATGTCATATTTTTAATAGTATGATGGGACGTGCATCCTTTGTTTCTCCTTGTCTCTGCTTAAAGTGGAACTTCATTCAAAAAGGGAAGTACTGCTGATTCCCCCCTTCCCCATAGGCTGTAACTGAGTTGCAGGTGTTTTGGAGGACAAAGGTACTATTTTTTTGGTCACTACCCATTCCCACATCCTTGTCTTGGTGAAGATGACGTCACTTGTCCCTCCCCTCTCCTTGCCTGTAGATTTTTGGGACAGATCACCCATCCCAGGAGGTTGCAAGACCGCTCTTCCTGGACAGAATTTGTAGCTGCTGACTTTTAACCACTTGCCGACTTCTCACATTGAGCGTACTGCGGCAAAGTGGTTCGTTATCGTGCAGCGACGTAGGTCTAAGTCGCTGGACTCCTCCCCTTGTGGGCGGCACGCGCGCGCCGCCGGAGGCTCGCTCCCGCTGTATTCAGTCACAGCGGGAGTCGGGCCAGGGGAGGAGCGGCGGTGATCACCGCCGCTCTTCCCCGATCGTCGGGGATCGAGTGGGGAGATCCACCCGTTTGTGTAAACAAAGCAGGCGGATCTCCTAATTGACAGGCAGGGACAGATTGCAGGATTCAGCATAGCTGAACCTGCGATCTGTGCCTGTGTCACAAAGTCCCCTCCCCCCACACACGTTAGTAAGCACCAGGCATACATTAACCCCTTGATCACCAATAAAAGTTAACCCCTTCCCTGCCAGTGTAATTTTTACAGTAACAGTGCATATTTATAGCACTGATTACTGCAGTAATGTCACTGGTAACCCCAAAAGTGTCAAAAATGTCAGTCAAGGGTCCGATCTGTCCGCCGCAATGTTGCAGTCCCGCAAAAAAAATCACAGATGGCCGCCATTACTAGTTAAAAAAAAAAAACAATAAAAATGACATAAATTTCCCGTAGTAAGTAGCTGCGATAACTTTTGCGCAAACCAATCAAAATACGCTTATTGCGATTTTTTTTTTTACCAAAAATATGTAGCAGAAAACAAATTGGCCTAAGGGCTCTTTCACACGGCCGCTCCGTGTGTCCGCAAATCATCCCATCCGTTTGCGGATGATTTGCGGACACAATGTAAGTCTATGGCATTGTGGATGTCAGCGGAATACCATCCGCTGACATCCGATTTTCCTCCTTTCAGTTCTGTTCCGTTTTTTCGAATGGAACAGAACCCTATTTTTTCATCCGTGTAAAAAACGTAAAGGAAGGAAAATCGGATGTCAGCGGTGTCATCCGCTGACATCCGCAATGCCATATACTTACATTATGTCCGCATATCATCCGCAAACAGATGGGATGATATGCGGGCACACGGAGCGGATGACACAAATGTCATCCGCTCCGTGAAAAAAAAAAAAAAGTCCCGCAGCGGACTTAAGCAGCGGAGCGGCCGTGTGAAAGGACCCTTAAATGATAAAAAATTTTGATTTTTACATTTTTTTGGGGGGAATTTCATATAAAAAAATGTGAAAAATATTGTTATTTTTTCAAAATTGTCGCTCTTTTTTTGTTTATAGCGCAAAAAGTAAAAATCGCACAGGTGATCAAATACCACCAAAAGAAAGCTCTATTTGTATGGGGAAAAAAGTACATACATTTAATTTGGGTACAGCATCCCACAACTGCGCAATTGTCCGTTAAAGTACTGCAGTGCCGAATCGCAAAATATGGCCTGGCAGGAATGCGGTAAAATCTTCTGGTCTTAAAGCGGTTAAAAATGCGCTCATTGAGAATTTGTTTGTCAAAGACATGTAGCTAAATACATTTTGGCCTAAATATATGACAAAAAATTGAATATATTGGATATTTTTTAACTGTCAAAGTTGAAAAATATTGTTATTTTTTCAAAATTGTCCCTTTTTTTTTTATTAATATCGCAAAAACTGAAAAGCGCAGAGGTGATCAAATACCACCAAAAGAAAGCTCTGTTTGTGGGAAAAAAAGGACATACATTTTGTTTGGGTACGGCGTTGCATGACCGCGCAATTGTCAGTTAAAATTTCACAGTGCCGAATCGCAAAAAGTGGCCTGGACGTAAAGCAGGAAAATACTCCGGTCCTAAAGTGGTTAATTTTTGAGAAACTTAGTTAGGTTCCTCAATGAAAGCCCAAGAAGTGTGAACAGCGCTGTTGCAATATAGTAAAAATAAAAATGTGAAACCCCAGTCCCAATATTTATACTACAGTTCAGTTTTGGACTGAGCTGTCCAAAACTCAACAGTGTTCCTTTTTTGGCTATCTTGTATGGTGTTTACCCAGTGTGGGGGCTATCTGTAGCATTTGTTCCAAATGACCCTCATGTTGTATTGTACAAGTGAGATAAGCGAATAATTGAAAGTCAACAAGCATTTTCTGACTCACGTAAGTCAATAACTCAAAAGCAATGACTTTCAAGTGTCCCAGTGAAAGAATTCTGATAGAGGTGTTGCACCATTTCCTTCCCTTGTGATTTAATTGCCTCAAAAGCGGAGTCTACTTAATTTCACTTCCTTATTCCATTGTCTGCTGTTTTGTACTGTATTGCCCTATAAACAGAGATGTATAGTAACTAAGTAGAACTACTTCACTACTGTACTTAAGTACCGAAAGGCGGTATCTGTACTTTCCTAGAGTATAATTGTTTTCTCCTACTTCCACTTTTACTTCACTACATTTTTTCGATAATTTCAATACTTCTACTCCGATATTTTTTTTTCTGCTGCATAGTTACTCGTTACAATCATAAAAATTACCACTGCCAAAACAGTAGATGGCAGATTTCATGAAGCTCAAAAAAATGTGTATAATGTCATGTGTACTTTTGACTTCTTTTGACTTCTTTCTTTAATAACTTTAACTTTAACTTTAATAAACTTTTGACTTCTTTCTTTAATAACTACATAACACAGTACTTGTACTTTTACTTTCAGTACTTGAGTAGCAAATGTTTTTTTTAAAACTACTGGTACTTTTACTTTCAGTATTTGAGTAGCAAACTTTTTTTAAAAAAAATACTTGCAATACTTAAGTACAAAAAATGTTGAATACTTTAGTACTTCTACTCAAGTCACTTTTTGATAGAGCACTTCCACTTCTACTCAAGTCACTTTTTGATCGAGCACTTGTACTTTTACTCAAGTATGAGTTTCGAGTACTTTATACAATTCTCCCTTTACATTTATGTTATGGTGCAGTATACAAAATGCAACAAACAAATTTAAAAATATAGATAATATCCTTTAAGACTGGCTTGGCACCTTTACTTTGCAGTACTGCAGCATGCATGTGTAAGTGCATTGTAGTGCCATTCATTTAAATGCACTATGGTAACTGACCTCAGTTTCAGCACACAACACACTACAGTAAGATGTGGTATGTTGCCTCAGTAAAAAAAAAAAAAAAAAAAAAAAAAATTGAGGTGTTTGAGGTGCTGGTGTGCATTGGCAGCCCAATCAAAATGAACTTGCATGCCTTACTATAACATGCATATAGCGATGCACTACGGCGCACCACAAAAGTATAAAGGGCCCTTTAGTGTTCAACAAACAGACATTCAATAAAGTGCAACATTTCTGCTATGGAAGTTCTTTAATATAACTTCATTTAGGTGCATTAACAGAGGAGACATGATCTGCAGGGCACTGTCAGAAGATAAATTCAGTAATGATTAAGCACACAGTCAGTGTGTGAAACGCGTCTACCTTGTCACGATTGTCATAATTTGGATGTCCAGTCAATAAATCTGGATTTTGCCTCAACCTGGAGTGCTGCCAATTCCTTTTCCTTTATCAAGTTTTCACGGAGGCGAGTCGGGGCATGCACCTGTGTGAGCCATCAGGCAATTACACCACCTTGAGCAGTGAGTCCTTGTCTGTTCAGAAGATAAATTCACCCATCTGCCTCCTTGTCATATCATCCCCACCAATAAATTAACACAAAAACATATCAAGCAATTCAACTCCTAATTTAATGTCACATAGCACATTTTTCTGTTTCATAATTTACAATATAACTTGGTGGTGGTGATGGGGGCTGTGTAAAGGATGGATAATATAAAGGGATTGCTCCTTGAGCTTCTGGTACCATTGTCTCATTGTGTATCACAAACACCTATAGTGAAAAATAGAAAATGTTATCAATCATCATAATTATTATCAGAGAATAAAAAGGAAATTGCAGCGTTAAAAATGAGTAGATAATACACCAATTAAAGTGCAACAAATGTATACATTCTTCCAATGAGGGAAAAAAAATGTCTCTTATGATAAATGTTCATTCAAAAGATGTAGCAATTTTCAATGAGTACATCCCGTTGTAAATGATGAAAAAAAGGATGTTGTGTCCACCACCATATGAGTAAAGTTCAAACTCACCAGAGCCAGATGCTGTCTATATTATAGTACAGCGATAGAGTATAATGCAACAGGCTTCAAGATCTTAGGACGACTGGGTAATCAGCGACCTCCGGCCTCCAATCGATTTATCGACTCAGCGCGTCATATGAGAATTTAAAGATGCAAAAGGAAGAGGCTCATGGTGTAGTACGAAGTGATATAAATTTATTAAAAAATATATATTTTTTGTACCACTGACAACCATTACAGTGTACATAAATTAAAAATGAACCATGAAATCAAATATTAAAAAGGACTCGCATCTGGAGCCACCACTGCAAACCTGAGTGATGGCTGGACCTTAGGTGTTTGAGATAAAAGCTCTACTGCCGTTTCACGTCCAAAAGCTCCTTGGACGTTGGACGCAAGATGTCCTAAGATCTTGAATTCTGTCGCATAATACCCTATTGCTGTCCTATAATATAGACAGCATTTGGCTCTGGTGAGTTTGAACTTTACTCATATGGTGGTGGACACAACATCTTTTTTTTCATCATTTACACCGTGATGTACTCATTGAAATTTGCTACATCTTTTGAATGAACATTTATCATAAGTCCCGGTTCACACTACCGCGACTTGTCAGGCGACTTTGCTGCCTGACAAGTCGCAGTCCATTCAGTGCTATGGGAACCATTCTAATAGGAGCGACGCAAGTCGCTC
Source organism: Pelophylax lessonae (assembly GCF_965119305.1). NCBI lineage: Eukaryota > Metazoa > Chordata > Amphibia > Anura > Ranidae > Pelophylax > Pelophylax lessonae. The sequence continues at coordinate 243,469,019 of NC_138776.1, forward strand.
CAACTTAGAAAATAGTTTCTGCACTACTTTTGACCGAAGTCGGAGCGACTTGCATTGACTTCCATTATGTGAAGTCCGTGCAAGTCGCGCCGAAGTCGCGGTGCACGGAGACTTCACTAGTCGTCCCCGAAGTCGGATCGCCATAGTGTAAACCGACACTAAGAGACGTTTTTATTCCCTCATTGGAAGGAATGTATACATTTGTTGCACTTTTATTGGTGTATTATCTACTCATTTTCAGCACTGCAATTTCCTTTTTATTCTTGCATTTTTGTGTATGTATATTTTACACTCCTTTGCTAGCTGCTCATCTTTCACATCATAAGCGCTGATTTATATCCTTTGTTTGATAACTATTATCATGTAATGGGTATCATCAATATACCACCATCAATCATCTTGCATCATGAAACATCATAATCTATATTTATCCTCCTCATCATCATCCATCATCGCCTCATCCATCATTACCATTCTCACAATGCACCATACATCCCCATCCATAACCATTTTAATCCAGAATATGGTCATCACAATTCCCTATCTTCCACTGCTATTTTTTAATTGTTTGTAAAGCCAAAACATTGTTCTTTTTGTTTGGGACAGAGTAGGGAAGGGGTAAATGACAAATAAGGTTTTGGTTTTAGATACATTTTAACCCATAATGATACTCCCATCATATTTCCATAATCAGGTTAAAAAGAAAAACACATGGCCATCAAGTTTATTTTCAAGAATAATGGAGAAAATAAAGGGCCCAATGGAGAACTTGTAATGGGATTCTTGGAAATGTCATTCTGTGAAGTTCAATATGTCTATAAACTCTTGGGCTCTCAGACAGTTCTTTTTTACAAATTATCTTTTGGGTTACATTTGTCAGCCATATGGAGGGTAGCGTCTGACAACCCTAGGTGAAAGTCCTGCAACCATAGGATAAAACTGTCGATAGGTGGCTGATAAACATACACGGGAAGTCAGTTGGGACAGCTATCCCTTTAAATTTTAGTTAGCTGATGGGTTGGGGAGCTCATGTAGACATTAGTCGTTACACGATATGGTATAAAATTGTCAGGGTGTCTGTATGTGTTACACATGGTGGGGAAAGTAAAGTGAGAAAGTAGTCACAAACCTGTAGCAAGTACATGCAAGGAAGATGATTTAAGGTCTTTTAAATCAGCTCAGCTCACATGAGCTGTCTGTTTAAGGAAGTCAGGTGGAATGTCTGACAACTAAATTGCCTAAACTAAAATTACACAAGTGTCTGTACACTTGCACAGTGGTGACAGAGGTCAGCACTGCTAACCCTTTAAAAGGGACGTTACTAATCTCATGGTGGAAATCCAGAGCGGATATAGAAGGTTGACACTACAGCCTCTGTCAGGTCTTCAAGAAGCTGGGCATGTGCATGATTTGCCATATTTCCAACTCTGACCACACTGTGACTTAACAACTTAATTTACTGTTTGTAGGATAATGCCTTTGAGAAAGACTGACACTGTGAACTACCTTAATCAAGGCAAGTTGGGTGGCCAGACTCCATAAAGACCACAGACTAGTATAGGTACTGCTCTGTAAAATGACTGAGGGAACCAACCTTCAATGATAACCTTCGATAGTTGGGTATTGTAATCCAGCTTGTCCACTACTGTGCTATGATTAACTTCTCTAAGGAGCATTAAAGCTTAACTCCAAGTATATACATGTAGCACCCTCTAGCTGATGTTCTAGATGTATATACTGTAGTTAGTTGTTAGTGTAGGTAAATTTGACTTGGTTGAGAGCCAGGCCTGGGTTAAATCTGGGTTAGGGTTGAGTTGGCTGGATTACTAATCTGACAGCTCTTCTGGTGCTTCCCCCTGTTTTCTGGAACCTTGGAGAAGGTTATAGATTTAGTGGGTGGAAGCTATGAGGAGCTGACATGCATATTTATGAGGACCCTGACCAATCCCCAGCAAATGGGCTGACAGGGGGTACCTTATCTCATAAATAGACATGAGTCATGCCAGCAGGGGCGGTCGGGTGGAAGATGGAGATGGACTGCTGACGAGGCTGTCGGAAGCCCTTGCAGGGTGCCCCCTAGTCTGGAGGAGGGGGGACCGGCCTGGGGCTCGGGTGCTGGAAGGAACCCCCACAACACACGGAGGAACCCCTTACTGGAGGCACAGGAGCAAAAAAGAAGACAGTGGGGCAGAATCTGCATATTTGGGAGATCCCCTGAGAAGGCAGCCAGTGGGCTGGTGAGTGTTTGTCTGGGAGAACTATGGAGAGAATGTAAGGCTGGAGGACTGAGGACTGTGGAGAAGTTAGCCAGGAGGAAAATAGAAAGGCGCAGCTGCAGCCAGGTGGGTTGGCTATGCCTGAAGAGGTGGTGCTAGGATCAGTAGTCACAGGTGTGACAGAAGTCACTTTGGGCATGGGGGTTGTGGACCCCAAATTCCTTTAAAGAGGTTGGGAGGCACTATGTCCAGCCTTGTGTGGCTTTCTTATGTTTAAGTCACCCTGCATCTGTTATGGATGCAGGGTGACCAGGAGGGTGGTGAACACTGACACTATGGTTTGGACTACTACAAATGGGACAGTCATATTCAAAAATAATGTCTCCCTTGTAATATGAAGATTGTTGTTCCCATTTGCCATGAGGTCTCTGAACAGGAAGTCAACTCCTAATATGGTAATTCCAGGAAGTTCTGAGGAGACGGGCTGTCTGAGGTGGCTCTCCATTCACCTATTGTCAGGTGTGCTAATGACCTCACCTGTTGTCTGCTAAGGGATGTATTGACACTCAGAGTAATGTGTATTGAGGGCTCGTTAGGGAACCATTGTTCTGTATCTGACCAATCCCTGTTGACTAATTTTCAAGTCCTCATTTGCATGGCAGTCCTCCTGGTCAAGCTATCTGACCAATCACTGCTGACTCATTTTCAAGCCCTCATTTACATGGCTGGAGAGGACCTTATTGGGAACTGCAAGTACTTTGCAATTGACCAATGGGAAAGCGGTTGTTGGGGGAAGGATGTTCCAAATTCTGTATAAAAGTGTGCTGTGTTCTTCCAATAAATGTCTTTGTTGTTGTTCCTGTTTTACCCTCAACTCGGAGCTTTGTCTCGTTATTGGGGGGATTCACTGTATGCTGTTGGAGACTGATTGCTAGGAGTGTAAGCTGATGTATGCTTTTCCTGTTCATCTGCTAGCAGCTATTCGTGAGGTTCCAGGTTGGAGTGCTATTTTGTATCCAGTTCGGGAGTTTGGTGTCATGCAAGTAGCTGTGCCTGTAGCCCTGGAAGGGGAAGATCTCCTAAACGGTTTTAACCCTTTTTACGCTGAAGTTCGTAACAACAGGGATGTATGCTGGACACTGACTTTTTGATACACACCTAAAGGGCCTCTGGTTTTTGCTCTGATCTGACTGAGTGCCTTGTCAGATTCACTAACAGCGTGCCAGCTGGAGTTCTGCAAGCAAGTGAGTGCTGGAGAAAGAGAGGAGTGTATATAGTTTGTATACAGGAGTGTGCTTGAGAGTGCTTTTGTCAGATCCACAAACAATGTGCCAGGTAAAGTTCTGTAAGCAAGTGTGCTAGAGGAAGTAGAGGAGTGTATATAGACTGTATATATGAGAAGTTGTCCCTGAAGTTGTTCTGAAATCAAGTGGGCATCCCATTATTCCCAATTCCTATCCAAGTTCTAATCCCTCAATAAAAAAAAAAAAAGAAAAAACAAAGCGCTAGTTTGTTCTCTGACTCTGATGTGACTGTAAAAATTTGGTGTGCCTGGCTGTGCAGGGTGTGCTACATAAACGAAATACCAATTGGTGCATACATATTTTATGTATTAATAAATGCAAATTGTGAAAAGTACCAAAAGTTGTCTTGGTACCAGCCCTTTGTAATTCTCTGGAACAGCAGTTAAATTGGAAGAGGGTAGCACAGCTTTAAAAGCTGTGCCAATAGTGAACCTGCAGATGGAAGTTGTTTGAGAAAAAGTAAAAACCTGTCAGTTATTTGAACAGCAGAGGAACCTAACTGGGATATGTGGTATGTCTAGAGATGGATTGGAGTCATCGTATTTGATAAAAATCAAGGTGCTTTATTGAAATTTGATGTTTGTCAAATATGATGCTTTTGATCCATCTCTAGACACGCCACACCACACATCCAAATTGGTGCCTCTGCCATTTGAATCACTGATAATGTTTTAGAAAAAGTAAAAACCTTAGTATATTATCCACCTGATGGCCCCTTCAAGGACCTAGGACCAGGACCATCAAAGCATCACTAGCAACCAACTCTTCCCTGTGTGGGGACAGGAGCATTTTTGACTTGCACCCTCGGAAGGTCTCAACTTGCTCCCTTGCAAGGTCTCAACTAGAGTTCAGAGAACAGTTCGGGTCAAGCAAAAGTTTGGCCTGAACACTGCCTGTTCGCCCATTTGGTGAAGACCCAAATTTTCCGGAGCATGCAGCGGGTGTTTGCCCTGCCGAACGCCCTGCAATGCACTGCACGCTGCACCGTGCATTCTAAGCCCTGATAGACTTTGCCTAATCAGGGCTCAGTGAATAGCAGGTTAAGGACAACAGGGCCAGGAAGCCTTAACAACCAATGAGTCATCAGCTGTCAATGGGCTTCCCCGCTGACAGAAGAATATTAGATAAAAAAAAAAACATTTCCGGCAATACAAAAGTGGAAAAAAAAATAGCGTGAGGGTCCCACTCCAATCCATACCAGGCCCTTTGGGTCTGGTATGAATTTTAAGAAGATCTTCATGCCAAAATTAAAAAAAAAAAAATGGTGTGGGGCCCCCCCCAAAATTCATGCCAGACCATGAAGCATGCAGCCCAGCAGGCCAAGAAAGGGGGGATGATTGAGTGCCCCTCAATGAATCATACCAGGCCACATGCCCTCAACATGGGGGGGAGCTTTGGGGAATTTGCCCTCTCCACCCCAAAGCACCGTGTGACAAGGGCCTCTTCCCGACAACCCTGTGTGGTGGTTGTGGGGGACTTCGGGTGGGGGGCTTATTGGAATTTTGAAGCCCCCTTTAACAAGGGGGACCCCAGATCCCAGCCCCCCTATGTGAATGAATATGGGGTACATAATACTCCTACTCATTAACCAAGAAACTGTCAAAAAGTGATAAAAACACAGAGACAGTTTTTGACCATTCCTTTATTAAAAAAAACAGTGTCCCCGATGTAGATCCATCATCAATCACACCGCTGCCGACCCAAAAAAAGAGAGAAAAAAATGCTCCGCCATGAACTAAGGCAAACAGCCGAATGCCTGGCTTGACATTTGACAGTTCTTATGTAGGAAAGGGGCGGAGCCACCTAGCAATGTCACCTGGTGGCACCGCCACCCTTGTGATGTCCCCTTGTTAAAGGGGACTTCCAGATTCTGATAAGCCCCCTGCCCGCGGAGCCCACCCTGCCCCAAAGCACCCCTCCATGTTGATGGCATGTGGCCTGGTATGGTTCAGGAGGGTATGGTTTGCTGACCTGCTGGGCTGCATGTTCCGATAGGGGTCTGGTATGGATTTTGGGGGGACCACCATGCCGTTTTTCTTGACATTTAAATTGCTGGCAATACAATACCATTGTCTGGCAATAGAAAAATGTTTTTTTTTTCTTTAGAAATGTCAGTTTTGCTGAAAAAGGTTCCATCCAGGGTACAGATGCGCCACTTTGCAGGCAGACTAAGGGGACCCCCCAGGAACTATATTTAAAGGATTTTTTCATTTTTATTGTTTCACTTCAAGCATCATTAAAATCACTGCTCCTGAAAAATGATCTTTTTTAATAGTTTTTGTTTGCATTAATACATGTCCCCCAGGTCAGTACCCGGACCCCTATGCCCTTTTTATGGCCAATAACTTGCGTATAAGCCTTCAAAATGTGGACTTTTGTTTTTACAGGTTCGGGTCCCATAGACTTTGATAGGGTTCGCGTTTGGGTCAGAACTTTTTCTCTGTTCGGGAGTTCTGGTGCAAACTGAACAGGGGGGTGTTCAGCCCATCTCTAGTCCCAACCAGTAGGGTTACCACAACCTCACCAAATGTAAATTACTGTGAGATTGATTAACTAAAACTTGTGCAAAATTTGGTGCAGCTATTCATGGTAGCCATCTAAGCATTGACAAAAAACCCAAGAGCTGATTGATTACTATGTAGAGCTGCACCAGATTTTGCACTCTCTAGTTTTAGTAAATCTTCCCCAATGTTTAAGATTTGCATCTAAACTACTATTTTTAAAGTTAAATTCCTATATACTGTATTTATTACACTATAAGGACTCACCCGCCTCTCCTACTTTTTCAGTGGACACACTGGGTGTTTCCTTGGGTCCCTTTCTTGGTTTTACCCTGTTTGATCCCTGAGGACCACCACTACAGGAGAAATGTAGATGGCAGGAGACAGCAGAGTGATGACTCATATTTCTCATATCTGTATGTCAACTATGCTGTGGAGATTATTGCCTGGAGTTCAACCTTACTTCTGTCATTGCTTTGACTGTTCCCTTGTTCAGTATTCTTGCAATAGATATTGTTAATCAGGAACTGTTATTTTTGCAATCTTTTCTTACCTGGTTTGAACTTTGTGTTGCTGCTTGATGTAAAGCTCGACTGGCAAACACCGAGATGGTAATGGATAAGCCAAATAACAGTGCATTAGTAATCACAAATGCGGCAAAAAAGACAATTCCGACAATCTGCAAGTGAAATATAAAACAACTGAGTGTGATTCAAAACCAAAGTGAACATGTCTGTGCACTGAACGTGTTCGTGCACTGAAGTGTAGATCAGCCAAACTTGTGTTGGGTGCTATCGGCGCTGATTCATCTCTAGTGAGTAATGTTGTGTCGATGTTGTTATTTTTTTCTGTATGTGACAATAATCGGATGGAGCAAAATAGAAAATCAGATCGAAAAAACCCCCCCCAAAAAATAATAATAATGTCAATATGATGGGGAAGAGGTGGTTGTGTCCAGCATGTTGATGGGGAATGGGTGGTTGGGTCTAGCCTGGTGATGGGGAGGAAGTGATTGAGTACAACTTGATGATGGGGAGGAGGTGGTTGGGTCCACCATGCTGATGGGTAATGGGTGGTTGGCCTAGCATGGTTATAGGGAGGAAGTGATTGAGTCCAACATGGTAATGCAAAGGAGGTGGTTGTGGCATGTATGGCGATGGGGAAGAGATGACCTTGTCTTTCAGGGCAGTGGGAAAAAGAAGGTTGTGTCCAGCATTGTGATAGGACAGAAGTGGTTGATTCCATCATGGGAAAGAGATGGTTGTGTTCTGCATGGTGATGGGGAAGAGGAAGTTGTGGCTAACAAGGTAATGGGTGGTTTTGGTCAGCATGGTGATGGGGAAGAGGTGGTTGTGTCCAACATGATGATGGGGAGGAGGTGGTTGGGTCCACCATGTTGATGGGTAATGGGTGGTTGGGTCTAGCATGGTGATAGGGAAGAAGTGATTGAGTCCAACATGATGATGGGGAGGAGGTGGTTGGGTCCACCATGTTGATGGGTAATGGGTGGTTGGGTCTAGCATGGTGATAGGGAGGAAGTGATTGAGTCCAACATGATGATGCAGAGGAGGTGGTTGTGGCCTGTATGGCGATGGGGAAGAGGTGACTGTCTTTCAGGGCAGTGGGAAAAAGCAGGTTGTGTCCAGCATTGTGATAGGACAGAAGTGGTTGATTCCATCATGGGAAAGAGATGGTTGTGTTCTGCATGGTGACGGGGAAGAGAAAGTTGTGGCTAACAAGGTAATGGGTGGTTTTGGTCAGCATGGTGATGGGGAAGAGGTGGCTGTTTCCAGCATTGTAATGAGAAAAAATTGGTGTTGTCTAGCATGGTGAGAGGAAGAGGTGGTTGTGTCTCTTCCCTAGCAAAACAAAGCTGCTGTCTTAGAAAAGCAAAGGAATCCACGCTTAGGATAAAAGTAGAGGCTAAAAATATAGAAACTTGGCTGCAGCCCACTTTAAAAATACAATCCTGGAAAGGGTTATATCAAATATGTGTATAAGAAGGGAGAAGTGATTGGCGCTGCCAAATGGAAGATATATAACGGATGAGTGGGATTCTATTAGTAGGTACTCAATGTCTGATAAAATGTAAAGACTAAACTCACCGTGATGTGAGGCAAAGAGACTAGTGCAATACATAAATAAATATCGTGTCACTTACAATATCCATACATTGAACATCAACAACAATAAAACCATATATATTCACACTTATGAGCAAGTGTGACCTTTGTGATCCTGGAAGTTCACCCACTGGTGTCAGTAGTTTTTATTTTTTGGTATTTTAATTGTATTATTTTTTTATAATTTAATGTATTTTTTTTTTACAATGCCACTGACTATGACTCTGTCCATTCAGAAAAGGAAGGAGCTGGTAAATTACATATTTACCGACCCCCTTCCTGGTTCTCTAATGTTACACATCCCCTGCAGCAGCCGGCAGGAGAGGGGAGGGAGGAAGACGGCAGCACTGTGAGGTGGGGGGGGGGGAACCAGGGGAAGCACACAGGGGCCCAGAGACAGCAGAACACAAGTGAACTGTATAGGAGGAGCAGCGGAGGCCGCATAAAGAGGAACCAATCTCCTCCATTTTCCTCCTGCAGCTACAGGAAGGAAAAGGGGACAGTGATTTCTCTACATACTGCCCCCACCGCCCCTCCTATCCAGGTGTACAGGGGAGCCACACAGGCCCCCTGGAGCATGGGGCCTAGTTGAAATTGCAACCCCTGCAACCCCTGTAGTTACGCCCCTGCCAGTGGTAATGTTACCTTGCTGGGAAGAAGCCATGACCTAGTATCTTCTTCTGATCAAATCAATGGTCACTGAGCTACAGTCAGAAGAATGTTTTTACAAGTGTACAGAGATGTGGATTGTTTTTTCCCCTTGCAAAATACAATATATGCATGTTAATACATTGAGACTGCTGCTCTACAAGAGAAAAAAAAAACACACTTACACCTATCCAGCAGTATTTTTCTCCAAGGTTGCACAAACGTTGTATATCAAATATAAGCATTACAGTACTTGCAATTGATAGCATTAAAGCAATACCACTGAAGATCGAGGTAATGATATTAAAGACCATGGCAGCTTTCACCTAAGCAGACAAAAGGTAATATGTTAAAATAGAACTTCAAGCAGATATAGAAAAGTGCAGTTGATTGCACTTGTATAATACTTTAAAGCCCTGCTGTTGTTAAATTTATCCATGTAGGGTGCCATGTAGGGTGCCCTTTACACACACTGCATGGGTTAAATGCTTGATTGGCTAGGAGGCGGAAGAAATAAATTGAAATCATTTTTTTTTTTTTTTCTCACTCTGTCAGACTACCTCTGTGGGACTGGTCTCCTGAAGTTGCTTTATTTCGCTGTTCAGCTGGTCACGGCTTTCTGATGTAGTCGCATTCAATGCAGGAACAGAAGTTCTGCATTTTTACCAGAGGATGGCAAAGGTCTGCAAACATTCCAGGAGCTTTGGGCAGTGGAGGAGTACAGGGCCATCTTACCGAATGGGCAGTTGCCCGGGGGTTCCACTTGCCTGGGGGGCCCCATCTGACCCAGCTCCAGCCAAGTATTTTTCCCGATTCACGTGTGCATCCCGCTGCCGAACTTAGCAGGTGGCAAGCACCTGTCAGTCCTGCGCTGCTGTCAGGCCATGTGGGCTGATGAGGGGGAGCCCACAACTGCAGGAATCCCTGTCCGCCTCCACGGGAACAGGCGCACACAGATCAGTCGAGTCTGACTCCGGTCCGTGTGTGTGTTCACCGGACCCATCCGCCGAACTTGGAAACTGTCATTAGCCTGGCACTGCTGTACCAATAGAATAAGCCTTATCGATAATTTGCATTTTTATTCTCATGGGTGATTTTGTAGGCAGGGCCCTAGTGCACTGCATTGCCCGGGCCCTTTAATGCTCTTAAGATGGCACTGGAGGAGTATTGCCACTTCTTGTGTAAAATGAACAGTAGCCGAGAGTGGGCTTTTTGAATATAATCAGGGTTTTTTTTCAGCTGGAACTTGGTGGAACTCAGTTCCACCACCTTTGGCTCAGGCCCTCTGCTCCCTGCTCACCACTATCACTCATTAACATAGAGGTCTGACTTCCTGTGTTTTCCAAGTACAGTATGGGGACAAGGGAGATGCCGGTGCCTGGGGGGCAGTGCGAATGCTGACACCCCCACTGGATGATCTCCCTGCAAGTGAGAGAGGCGAAGCCATCTACAGTGTGAAGGGAGGTACTAGAGAAGAAGAGGGGTAAAAGTGAGATGTGGATGGGGGATGCAGAACTAAACAGCTGTGGAAGAAGGCTAAACTCTGTACTCTGTGTGTTGTGCACCCCTGAACTCTGTATGCAGCACGCTCCTGAACTCTGCACTGTATACGTAGCACACTCCCAAACTCTGCAGGTAGCGAACTCCTGAACTCTGCACTGTATACGTAGCACACTCCCAAACTCTGCAGGTAGCGAACTCCTGAACTCTGCACTGTATACGTAGCACACTCCCAAACTCTGCAGGTAGCGCACTCCTGAACTCTGCACTGTATACGTAGCACACTCCCAAACTCTGCAGGTAGCGAACTCCTGAACTCTGCACTGTATACGTAGCACACTCCCAAACTCTGCAGGTAGCGAACTCCTGAACTCTGCACTGTATACGTAGCACACTCCCAAACTCTGCAGGTAGCGCACTCCTGAACTCTGCACTGTATACGTAGCACACTCCCAAACTCTGCAGGTAGCGCACTCCTGAACTCTGCACTGTATACGGAGCACACTCCCAAACTCTGCAGGTAGCGCACTCCTGAACTCTGCACTGTATACGTAGCACACTCCCAAACTCTGCATGTAGCACACCCCTGAACTCTGCACTCTGTGTGCAACCCCACCGAACTCTGCACTCATAATGCAATCCTGGTATTTGATGCCCTGATAAGACCTTCCCACTGTTAGTACATTTTGACCAGTTTTGGGGGGGGGGGGTTGGTGGGGGGGGGGGGTTGTGGCTGAGTTCCTGCACCTTTTTTCTGAGAAAAAAAAAGCCCTGAATATAATTATAGGTATTTTTGAATATATCTAGCATCAACACCTGAATCTGTGATGTCATTCTGCAGTCCTAGTTGGCCCAGCAGACAGCAGACTAGAAAATGAAGGACTGGGAGCCAATCGGCATGTACATGGGAACTTTTAGGAAATTACCCGGTAATGTCTGAATTTTGATCCTGTTGCTGTGTCATTACCAAAGTCTTTACGGAGATGTAGAATGTAAATAAAGTGCAGCGTGAGAGACGTAACTGCGCTGTGAGTCCATGCCACTGCAGATAGAAGAAGAGAAGTCCATTATTCTGTCCTGATGTTGTGCCTGCAGTGTTTGTACGCATGTAGGCAGCGTGCCTAATGTCATTCTTGTTGAAACTCTTGAGCAGAAGCCTAGAGAGAAGTTGGGAGGAGAGGGATACTGTTCAGGGGCAGAGCAGTCCACCAGAGGATGGGGGCACCTGGAGGTCTCTACAGCAATTTCTGATTGGGTGAGTGGGAGCACCACCAGCAACAGGGTAAGAGCTTAACAGACATGGAATGCCCACTGTAGTCCAAAGGTTTTACTGTCACTGGAAAAGTAAACAGGTGGGAGCCAGGTGCACTGTCAGTGTCACTGGAATAGTGTGTAGGCTTTGTAGACCTATCCTTTAGGCCTTTTCCTGTTTTAGTGCAATTTATCCACAACAAAATTCAGCTTTTTGCACTGCAATTATCTCTATCCTCTTCCCTGCCACCAATCGCAAGCACTACAATTTCCAAAAGTTTCTGAGTATGCCAATCAGACTCTGTGGCAATGCACATGTGCTGGCAAAAACCATGTTGACAGGAGGAGTAAGCAGATAACGCACTTATCGGTGTTATTCTGTTTCCTACTAGGACTAACAAATAAAGAAGTAGAGAACTTATTTAATAGCCCTGAAAATACTAGATATATGTCTAAACATCTGTAGCGCACCCCCTAAGGAGCCGCAAGCAAAATGGGATCCCCCACTCGGCACAGCCAGGCACACCAAAATTTCAAAGTCAACTCAGAATCAGAGAACAGTCCAGTTCTCAGAGGGATTAGAACTTGGATAGGAATTGGAAATTAGTGGATGCCCACAAGTCTTCAAATAACTTCAGGGACAACTTTTCATATATACAGTCTATATGCACTCCTCTACTTCCTCCAGCATATTTGCTTACAGAACTTTAGCTGACACATTGTTTGTGGATCTGACAAAAGCACTCTCAAGCACACTCAGATTTGAGCAAAAGCCTGTTAAAGGCAGGAACCCGAGGTCCCATTAGGTGTGTAGCAAAATTCAGTACCCAACATATATCCCTATGGCTACTGATCACAGCACAACCTCTTCAGCCTGGCTGCAGCTGCCCCATTCACTAGCCCTCCTGGCCAACCTCTCCACAGTCCTCTCCAGACTGAATTACTCACCAGCCCAGCCGGCTGACTCCTCAGGAGATCTCCCAGACATGCTGACTCTCTCCCACTGTCCTCTCCTTGCTCCGGTGCCTCCAGGCCCCCAGGAAGGAGTTCCTCAGTGTGTTGTGGGGGATCCTTCCAGCACCCAAGCACCAGGCCAGAGGTCAGCCCCCCCAGACTAGGGGACACCCTCTAGGGCCACCAACAGCCTTCTCAGCACTTCATCTCCATCTTACACCAGACTGCCCCTGCTGACCTGACTCTTGTCTATTTTTGAGGAAAACAGGCCCCCTCCCAGCCCCTTTCTGCTGGGGATTGGTCACAGACCTCATAAAAATGCCAAGCAGCTCCTCCTGGCTTCCACCCACTACATCTGCAAGCTTCTCCAAGGTTTCAAAGACAGGGGGAGGCAACAGAGTTACTCAACCCTGGCCCAGATTCAACCCAGGCCTGGCTCTCAGCCAAACCAATTTGCCTACACAACAATTAAATATGCACACTAGCACACACTAGCTAGAGGGTGCTACACATTTTTAAATTATATGCATTCACAAAGCAATTGATACTAGGTAGGGCCTGGGGAGTGCCTTTACTATCAAAGAAGCCTCAATTATCAATTCTCCATGCTATATGTAGAATCCCCTGTCTCCTGGAATCATGGTGGTACCCCCAGAGACAGGGTAGGTTGACATTTCACCTCAGGGGTAGGTCATTTCACATCAGGGGTAGATCACCTAAGCATAGCGGGACATTTAGGCAGATGGGCACCAGCCACCTTTAGCTGAAAACACAAATATTGTAGTCACTGTCCATGGGAGAGAGGGTTAGGATTGCAGATGCTTAAGACTAAAGCAGAATTCCTTTACTTCACTTGTCACAGCACAGGAAAAGATCATTTAAGGTCATTTAAGGCAAACTGGACACACCTGTGTTTTAGGATCCTTTTTGAACAATGTGATCAGCAACCATCTATCTCCAGGAGAGGCACTCCCCTCCCAAACATAAGGTTCTAGTGTAAAAGCCCTGCAAACACCCTCAGTAGGACCCTCCTGTTCCTAATCTTCTGCAGGAGAGTCAACTAACCTCCATGCCTCTAGTGAAGATCAGCAGCAAAAGGTCTCAGCTCCAGACCTGATCAAATCCCAGGCCCTTTCAGGTATGACAGGCTTAAAAAGCAGCTCCATTACATGAACACCCCCTCCAGGCCAGGCCAGAGGCTGTGGGGAAGAAAGCTTACATCAGCCAGTCCTAATTTTTTATACCCTTTCCTATACTGCACCATTGGCAAAGGAAACTTCTAATGGTGGGCTGGTATGAAAGATATGAATATTCATAACCAATACCTACTGTGTGATCTCTCACTAATACCAGAGGTGACATCCACAGCCACCTGATGTCAGAAGGTAGAACCGATAGCTAGGCTGGATTCAGGGGAAGCTGAACAAACAACAGACTACGAATGCACTGGCTTTCTGCAGCCATGCTGAACTACATTTTTACACTCCTGGTTAAAGCAGGGTGGCTACACATGGATTTCATATTCCACAGGGTCTACAGGCCCAACAGCTTGAACAAGGGTTCCTATATCATGCATTCTTTTATGATTTTATCTACTTAGATTTAAAAAAGTTTCATTTCAATTTTTCTGTTTCTGTTTTCTGCTTTGTACTTGCTGATAGGGGATTTTTATCAATGTATGCTTTTATAGATGCCTTGGTGTCTCACCTTAACAAGGCTATGGTTTTTCAGTGCCACCTCTCTTAATGTTTCTCCTGGTAAGCCAATAAAATCCTCATCATGTTGTATTTCAATTGTAAATTTCGTATTATTTTTAGAGATTAGCCCCGCACCCTGTATTAATGCTGATATAGCCCCCTCCTAGGTAGGTGCTAGAGAGAGAATAAAGTTTCAAATCCTTTCTGCTTACCAGAGGGATTGCAGGTAAATCTATATTGTTCTCTGCCTACCAGAGGTCTGCTCATTGTGCTCAGGTGCAATTCAGTCTGTCTGCAGAGTGCTTCACAATGGTCCAATAGGGAGGCATATTGCACAGTGGGAAGAAACCGGACAAATGAGTGCACAGGCATTTGGTACAGCCCTGGTGATTTGGCAGGGGAGAATGCCTTGATGCATGCTGGGATACTGTATAAATGTCAAGATCACATGTGCTTGGGGTCTTTCAGCTGGAGAGTGGAGTCCCGGAGTGAGAGGATGGCTGCCTCCTCCTCAGCTGGAGAGTGGAGTCCCGGAGTGAGAGGATGGCTGCCTCCTCCTCTGTAGACGTGCCATGTGGCCTCAGGTGGTCAACCTGAGGGCCCAAAAAGCTATAGAGGAACTGAACCTGAAGGTCATGTAAAGCTGACCAAGAGGAGAGACACTGGAAGGATCTTATTCTTCAGTACATTGAGTACAGATCTGTGTCAAGGGGCCTGACCTGATGGGGGGCACCCCTGCAGCTAGTGGAGTCAGTGGATGGGTTTCAGTAAAGGGAAATGCTAGAGAGTATCCTGAAGATAATGTAGATCACCAAGTCTATTGCTGAAGAGAGAGCAAGGAGACTTAAACCTTTCCATACATGTGGTTTAAGTAGTGAGACTGCTTCCACAAGCAACCGGGTGAGGCCAATGTATATAGTTCCAGTTGAAGTATCCCACTATTCCCTTCTCCCATCCAAGTTCCAAAATAAATAATAAAAACCAACACCCCTGGACTGTTTATTGAGCAATGAGCCATTGGCAGTAAGGATGAATGTGTGAACTGTACCCTAAGTGACTGTTTGCTGGTAATCAGAGGAGTCCCAACAAATCATCATACATCAACCCCTACGTGGACAGTGCTACACTAGGATTGCTGGTCCAGATATTTTTGTATTAAATCCCTGCATATGGATTAAGCTGGTGCAGTTGCTGCCCAGCAGTTTGTCAACTGCACTAATCTGATGGCACTGGTCACAATTTTTACATATGTACCATGCAACATTGAATACTAGTAGTATGCTATTATGCATCAGCCTCCCATCAATCCAGATGCAAAGGATGCTCTGTTTTAAGTGTTGTTGTGTGGATCATGCTTCCAAAGGGGTTTTACTTTGTTTACCCAACCTTGGAAACTGATAGTTGGGTGCTTCACTAGATAATCTACTCAAAGCAGGTACCGAGGTTAAGAGTGACATCTTCCCCAGAATTGGAAAGGATCCACCATGTAAATTGGTCCTTCTTTCCACTTTATGGAGCATTGAAGTTCATCCTCTATTTAATGTGCACCACCATCTGTTTTGACTGAATGCCTGTAACTAGTGTTGTGGAAACCCCTCAAAGGAGAGAGGATGACATTTGGCATTTGTAGTGGGCTTGTATTTTGGATGCACTGATTCTGGATTTGATTCTTAGAGGTGAAAATAGTAATTTGTTTCCTTACTCTGGCTCATTTTCTATCTTCAGACCATTCCATTTTTCCTCAATTACTTCACCATCGTCATCTCTCTAACAAGCGTGTTAAATCAGAGTCATTACTTCTGCTTCACCTGCACATGTTTTACAGTTTTAATTCAAAACTCATTCACTATTCCCAAACATTAAGATAGTATTTGTCCCACTCTAGACTTGAAGACTTTGAATGTGTTCAGCAACAGAGCTTGAATGTCTGGAATGGTCTCTCCACCTATAGGTGCTTCAGGGCCTCTGTCACAGGTGTGGGGCTCAAGAGCCAGTCCTCTCATGGTATATGGTATGTAGGGGACAGGTTTGTCTCCAGATCATGGGATCCAATGGTTAAGGCAATACATACCTTAGTTGCTCCAGGGGATCATTGTACACTGACATAGGTATACTTCCTCGTCTGCTTTGCAAAATGTGTATGGGAAGAATTTTGGTCCTGCTTATAGCTCTGGGGTGGCTGAGGTGGTATGGAGATCTCATATATCTGCTTATCGATGGTATGTGCCTGCAGTATGTGTTTTGTGTATTTAGAGTAGTTTATGTTTTTTTTTTTAATTTAGTGTTCTTTGTAATCCTGTTTTTTTTTTTTTTTGCGCACCATAAAACGGTTTGCCCAGAAAAACCCTGTGTCTGCCTACCAATACAGCCAGCCCCACGCAGAGATGCAGTGCAGAACAAGGCATAGTCAGTAACGGAAAAAAATCTGCTACAGGGAGACTACAAGCAATATGGGTGACTAGTAGTGTTGAGCGAACACGGACTGTATTATTCGGGTTCGTACCGGATAATTGGATTTTTGTTACCCGGACACGGACCCGAAAACTTTACTGTATGTTCGGGTTTAAAATCCGTGTTCTGTAATTTTATTTCCTGTTTTGTATGTAATGGCGCGCTTTTAATGGCGGGCTTTCAACAGCCAATCAACAAGTGTTTAACTGGTGTGCGCCATCACAGCCATGCCTACTAATGTATTAGGAGCTGTGATTGGCCATCTGAAGCATGTGACCCATGTCTTTATAAGCTCGAGAGACACAGCGCGGTGCGTCATTCTGCTGTAGTGTAGGGAGAGAGCACACATCATACGTGCTGGCTGCTGCTGATTAGGGACAGACAGGGAAAAATTGTGCCCCAAAAGAATGCAGGGACAGGTCGGAGTGTAGGCAGGGAAAGATATTTGAGCATTTTAGGGACAGGCTGGAGAGATTAGGCAGGGACAGATAGGAGACACAGGACAGAACAATTGTCCGTTAGCGATCTACATCGATTTTGCTGTGTGGGGGGTGGTGCAGTGAACGATCTTTTTGCCCTCACTTGAGCCCACTGAGGAGGAGGAGGAGGGAGAAAAAAATATATTTTTATCAGTCTGTTGTGTGCAGCGTTCAGCTATATTTTACTACAGATTGCTGTTCTAATCTATTTAAAAATTACAAATTTAAAGGGGAATTTTTTTAAGAGCACTTGCCATGCTCTTAACTACATTTTGCTGCCATTTGCAGCACTCTAGCCCTGTCCATTGGTATTTTAGAGCCATTTTAGTGCCTGAAAGTTCGGGTCCCCATTGACTTCAATGGGGTTCGGTGTCCGGGTAAAGTTCGGAAAAAGTCCGGGACACGGACCCGGACTTTTTTTTCAAGTTCGGCCGAACCCGCCGAACACGGACATCCAGGTGTCCGCTCAACTCTAGTGACTAGTCATGTTCACTCAACCTGCATTTTACTGGGTAGGGCTTCCAGGGTTCATCTTCCATTTAAACTTTTTATGTCACTTTATTTCATTGTCTGTTTTTTTCTTTTTGTATACAAAATATAAAGTAATGAGGCCAAGGAAGGTCCATTTCCTTGGCATAAGAAGAGATCCAGGATAGATAGAGCTTCTGTAATCCTCAACAGAAATTTAAACCCAATGCACCCTTTAGGGTTACCCTAATATTGCTGTCCTCACTATCCCCAAAGCATTTGGCCAGGATCTCCCAATTTTCACTAGAGTTTTAAGGAATTTAAAACTCTTAATTTTGCTCATGCCTACTTAAAATAAGATCTTACTTACCAGACCAATATTTTGTTTATTGCTGCCAGCAATTGAAAGTGATCCTGCGATGATGTACTAATAAAAAAGGAACAATAATTATTCTATTAGAAATTATCCATAGTATTTTATACACAAAGGAGACATTTTATGAG
The DNA here is from genome assembly GCF_965119305.1 of Pelophylax lessonae. Lineage (NCBI taxonomy): Eukaryota > Metazoa > Chordata > Amphibia > Anura > Ranidae > Pelophylax > Pelophylax lessonae. The sequence continues at coordinate 243,487,115 of NC_138776.1, forward strand.
GAACGGTTTGGAAATACATTTCTATGGCTACCCAACAGCACATAACAGAAGACTGAAAAGTGGCTAAGTTTTATGTCAAATTGTAGAAGCTCATAGACTCCATAGATCATACTCCCTGGCCAGAAAACTGGTATGTAGGCCAGCTTAAAGGGAAGCCATAATGGTTTTAGGTCATCTTTTTATTTTTTTACATTTCAAAACTGTTGTTTTATACCTACAAATATTTTTATACATTTAAACATTAAAATAGAATGAAAGGCTAAACCATAAACTAACTCTAAAATATTGCCTCAGCAGTCCTCCCCATTGCTCAGCATACATTTTCTAATTTCTTTTAATTATTTTTTTATGCAGTCACGTGACTGCAAAGCTCTATCTTATTGGTGTAATGTGAAGGACCAACAACAGGGCTTTATGCCAAAGAGCAGTAACATCACCTGCCAATAGGGAGAGAGTTCCCTCCCACCAACCGAAACAGAGGAACAAGAACCGGAGCTTTGAATGAAATTGCATAGAAAAACATTTAAAAAAGACATTATATTGCAGTTCATTAGAAAATGTATGACGGGCAATAAGGACCACTGCTGAGTCAACCTTTACTCAACCACAAAAATTGGTTTAAAGTTTAGCCTTTCATTCTACTATAACTGAATTACAAAGGATATAAGAGCCCAATGGGTTATCTAAGAAGACAGCACAGCAGGGGAAGGTGGTATTGCTAATAAGGGAGCCACGTGACTTTTCGTGTGTGTGTGTGCAAATTGCAGCAATTTTTTTTATTTTATTTTTTTTTTTTTACAATGATGAGTTAAAGTATTTAGATATAGCCAAAGCTTTTAAAACATTTTAGACAGCTATCTAAAAAGCTGTCTAAGCTGTCATGTTTCTTTTGCTATCTGAGTTTCATTGGGGAGATTTCCTTTTAATTCCTCTCCTGCAGACTCAACAGGAAATTATAGAATATTATTTCCATGTGAGGGAAAGCCCCTCTTAGACAGTTGTCAAAGGACCAAATGCCCCTATTGTCCGGATTTCACCTCTATTCAGAGCTTTTTTTTTTTGGCGGAATCTGTTGGAAGGCCGTTTCAGCACCTCCACCAGATACAGTGTGGGAGGCACTGGGAGCAAAGCTCGGAGTAAATATATGGTGGTGGGCATGGGCGATACAACTCAACTCTGGCTGCGGCCCGAGAGATCAGAAGGTGGAATGATCTGCACTGTGCTCCGCCTCTCACTGCAGAGGAAAAGCTAATTTTGCCACCCGTGAAGTTGCTGTGTATCAGGACAGAGGTACAGGGCGGATCGATCATGTGGGTAGCTAGCCTGTCTTCCTCCTGACTGACTGCTCTACTGACTGTGTTAGCTACAGTGCTAGTGTTCACTGTGGTCTAGATGTTTCTTGTTAAATTAATTGACAATGCTGCTGATTGGGACTGTAATGTGCCTGTGACTGTCTCTTTGTCAGATGGGGAAGTCTCTTTGCCAGATGGGGCAGTCTCTTTGCCAGATGGGGGCAGTCTCTTTGCTCAATTGGGCTGTCTCTTTGGTGGACGGGGCTATCTCTTTGCTGGATTGGGCTATCTCTTTGCTGGAGTAGGCAGTCACTTTGTTGGAGTAGGAAGTCTTTTTTCTGGATGGGGCTGTCTCTTTGCTGGGTTGGGTTATATGTTTGCTGGATGGGGATGTCGCTTTCTGGATATGGCCATGTCTCTTTGCTGGATGAAGATGTCTCTTTGCTGGATATGGGGATGTCTATTTGGGGGATATGAGCCTGTCTCTTTGCTGGATATGGGCCTGTCTCTTTGCTAGATATGGGCCTGTTGAAATAATCTGGAAGTACCTCTGAGCTTACTTTGGTAAGTGCTGGATATTTCTAATGTTTTGTGCATTTTACTACATTGCTTTTTATTAACAAATTCCAAACAAATTACTTGGATAGCCCCCAAATGTATACTTGGCTACCTGTTCGCTAAAGGGGACGGTGCTAGGAGGTGTGTAGGGGGTGGAGAAAGGGGGAGGTTCCATTTGTGGGTAAGGAGCGGAGATAAGCGTGGCCTAGGGGAGGGAGTAAGTTCCTGCAACTTTTCTCTGAGAAAAAAAGCCCTGCCTCTATTTCTGTTCTGGTAGCAACTCAAATTTTCGGATTTACCCATCTCTTATCATTCCCAGTGACATTAGTGTTTGGGACAATTGGAGGCTTTTGCTTTTAGTTATACTTTAAGGATTGCTTGCAGTATTTAATTTTGACCTGACTAGGAGGTATTCATATGCCTCATTCCATGACTTTTCCCAAAACCATGAGTATTACTTTTTTTCAGGACAGTTGTTAGAACCATGCCAATTATTCATTTACATTCGATCAGCTTAGATGCATATCCAGAAATGCTGGCCCTCTAACTTTTTTGATTCCTTTAGGTCCCTTCTCACCAAAATCTTTTATACTGTCATATTTACCAGACTGAAAAGAAATAATAAATACTAAATAAAATATGTATAGACCCCTATACATTACTTTTATAGTGTATTTACTGTATGTGTACTTTAAAGCTTTAGATGAAATGAGAAAGAAGAACTCCTGCTGTGGGTGTCCTGTATTTTATTTCCACAAAATTGTGCCTTATACTGTATAACTTAATTTTTACATTTATAGGTAATAACACAATAGGCACTATTTGACTGCCTTTTGGGGATCAGGAAGGAATTTATTTTTCCTGTGCTGGAGTAAAATGGACCATGCTTAATATAGGATTTTTTTTTTTTTTGCCTTCCTCTGGATCGACTGTGGATATAGGATTGTGTACATGGAGGTTTTTTATTTATTCATTTTTTTATTTTTTTCTATTAGTTGAACTAGAGGGATTTGTGTCTCTTTTTTAACCTAACTATGTATCTATGTATTACTATAGAGCAGTCCTGGGGCTGTCCTAAAAATGTACAAAACAAAATTCTGAATTCTAATTGTATATTTATTGGGTTTTTATTTTTTTCGAACTGTATAAAAAGACCAAAAGTGTAATGACAGAAAATAAGTGTATAGCATCTAATGAAACTGAAAACATGTAGGACATAAGAATAATGTATAAGCCATACATAGTAAGTAGGTGGTCACAAATAGAGCAGGCTCCATAAACAGGCATAGAATTTCACATAAGACTAATGCGGCTCATATAGGACCATGTGCATGAATCTCAATGTGGCATCAGGGAAAGGTACAAAGGAAAGGGATATGGAAAGGGGAACACCATGAAGCACATATGTAAAATGAGTATGCAAGGGCAACTTATATATTAGGAAATGAGAGGTAGCTATCCAGGGGTTTGGGGTGACAATTCTAGGCCAAACTCTGAGTTATCCCTCAAATCCCAGGTTTTAGCAATTTGATGTAGAGTCATCCACTACAGCAGTAAGGTATTCCAGTCTACATATATCAGCTATAACATGTAGTAATTGTGAGTGTGTAGGGGGAGTAGAAGAGGCCTAGAGGTATAACCCGTTTAGCAGCTAGCAAGACAAATGCAACCAGTTTCTTAGCATGCTTGGAAATGTCCAGGATAGGCATGCCTAACAAATAGTGAACCGGATCCAGGGGTAAAACAATCCCAAGAATATGTTAAAGGAGGGAATGGACCGAAGCTCAGAAGGGTCAGATACCAGGATAGTCCGAAAAAAAAATGAAAATGGGTGCCTACATTACGGCAGGATCTCCAACACAGATATGAGATTGATGGGTTCCAGATGCAAGGAACCTCCTGAGTTTTGTACCAGAAAAATACAATTTTATAAGCAGTCTCTCTCTCTGTACAACACATCTTGAAGCTTTAGAAATAGAGTCTCATATTTTCTCCAATTGCAGAAGAGAAAAGAGAAAAGAACAAGGTCATGTTACCAGTGGGGTACCTCAGGGATCTGTACTGGGACCAATTTTGTTTAATATCTTCATAAGTGATATTGCAAAAGGCCTCGATGGTAAGGTTTGTCTTTTTTGCTGATGACTAGGGTTGAGCGAACACCTAGATGTCCGTGTTCGACGGGTTCGGCCGAACTTTAAAAAAAAGTCCGGGTCCGTGTCCCGGACTTTTACCGAACTTTTCCCGGACACCGAACCCCATTGAAGTCAATGGGGACCCGAACTTTAAGGCACTAAAATGGCTCTAAAACACCAAAGGAAAGGGCTAGAGTGCTGCAAATGGCAGAAAAACGTAATTAAGAGCATGGCAAGTGCTCTGCAAACAAATGTGGATAGGGAAATAACTTAAAACAACAAAAAAAAACAGAAAAATAAAACAATGTTCTTCTTCATCTCTGAAGGACGAGGCCCATATGGAGTAGGAGGGAGGTTAAGGTGGTGGTGGATGTGGCGGTGACATAGGCGTGCGCACAGGGTGTGCTGGGTGTGCCTGGGCACACCCTAATCACCTAGGGCACATAGCATTGCCAGTGAGGAGATGGGAAAGATCTCCCTGGGACCTGCTCTGCTCTATTTCTCCTTGCCTACAGGTACATGGCCCCGATACATTACTCTCCCTGCTGGCAAACACATGCATGTGTATTTCAACTTTGGGGTGCACACCTTAATGCAATAGGCTGCGCACACCTATGGGCGGTGTAGGTGGAAGCGGCGGTGGAGGAGGACCAGGGCCGGATTAACAGCATCATGGGCTTGGTGCTGAGGATTTTGAAGGGCCTTAGGGCCGTGCCTTGCCATGCACCCAGAGGAGGAAGGGTGCAGCCATGCATGCCTAATTCAACATGGGATGCTGTCTCTGAAGCCCATAAACACATCCATGCATCGCCAACTGTCCCTCCTTGTCCGGCCTTCACGCTGTGTGGGGAGGTTCTGAGGGTGCTGCCTGGGGAAGCGAGCATAGAAGCCAGACTTCTGTGTTTACAAGTGACAGAAGAGCGGTAACAGTGAATATGGCCAACCCGGGGCCTATATAAAAGGTAGGGGCCTGGAGCTGCAGCTCCAATAGCCCCTACATTAATCTGGCCCTGAGGAGGAGGACGAGGTAGCCAACACTGCTTCTTTTCACAAATTTTAAATGAGGGTACACCCCAAAAGAGTGAGAAAGAGCAAAAATGGAACAATGGGTGGGTAAGGTCGGTATCCATTGCTATTCTGCATAAGGTACGGAAAAGTCCCGTGGGATCCATGCCTGGTTCATTTTAATGAACGTGAGCTTGTCCACATTGTCTCTGGACAGGCGGCTGCGCTTGTCTGTTATAACGCCCCCAGCCGTGCTAAATACCCGTTCAGATAATACACTGGCTGCAGGGCACGCCAGCACCTCCAAGGCGTAAAGGGCAAGCTCAGGCCATGTGCCCAATTTGGAGACCCAGAAGTTGAAGGGGGCAGACCCGTCATTCACTACATGTAGGCGTGTGCACACATACTGCTCCACCATGTTGGTAAAATGCTGCCTCCTGCTAAGACGTTCCATCTGAGCTGCTGGTGCTGCTGTTTGTTGTGGCGTGCTGACAAAGCTTTTCCACATTTCGGCCATGCTAACCCTGCCTTCTGAGGTGCTGGCGGTGCCCTGGTTGCGTTGGCGACCTCCTCCTCCTCCTCCTCTGCCTTGTGCTTCCACTGTGGCCCCGCTGTCAGATGGGAATGCCAGCAGCATGGCATCTACCAGCGTGCGCTTGTACTCGCGCATCTTGCGATCGCGCTCCAGTGAGTGAATTAAGGACGGTACGTTGTCCTTGTAACGGGGATCCAGCAGCGTGGCCACCCAGTAATCAGCACAAGTTAGAATGTGGGCAACTCGGCGGTCGTTGTGGAGACACTGCAGCATGTAATCGCTCATGTGTGCCAGGCTGCCCAGAGGCAACGAAAGGCTGTCCTCTGTGGGAGGTGTATGGTCCGTGTCCTCTGTATCCCCCCAGCCACGCACCAGTGATGGCCATGAGCTGGCCTGGGTGCCACCCTGCTGTGAACATGGTTCCATCTCCTCCTCCAGCTCCTCCTCCTCCTCATCCTCCTCATCCTCCAGAACTGTGCCCCTGCTGGACAATTGCGTCCCTGGCGTTTGCGTGTGCAGGAACCCACCCTCGGAGCCCCTTGCGAATGACTGCCCTGAAAGCCTTGGAAATGTTACCTCTTCATCCTCCTCCTCCTCCTCATCCTGTGCCACATCCTCTTCCATCATCGCCCGAATTGTTTTTTCAAGGAGGCATAGAAGTGGGATAGTTAAGCTGAGAACGGCGTCATTGCCACTGGCCATGTTGGTGGAGTACTCAAAACAGCGCAACAAGGCACACAGGTCTCGCATGGAGGCCCAGTTAAATTAAATAGCGGAATAGAAAATATGATCCAAAAAAGTGTATGTATATCACACGTACACAACCACACTAGGCCCCAATTACTATTGTTTGTACCCCTAAAAGGCTAGATGAGGAGTAGGGGGAGTATGGAACAGGCAGCACCCTCAAACCTTCAGAAGTATGAGATGAACCCCAACAACTTGGAAAGGTGGATCTCTCTCACACGTACCGACACAGACTATCCCGCAATTCAATTGATCCTCAAAGGTTTTTATTGAATAGCGGAATAGGAAATATGATCAAAAAAAGTGTATGTATCTCGCACGTACACAACCACACTAGGCCCCAATTACTATTGTTTGTACCCCTAAAAGGCTAGATGAGGAGTAGGGGGGGTATGGAACAGGCAGCACCCTCAAACCTTCAGAAGTATGAGATGAACCCCAACAACTTGGAAAGGTGGATCTCTCTCACACGTACCGACACAGACTATCCCCGCAATTCAATTGATCCTCAAAGGTTTTTATTGAATAGCGGAATAGGAAATATGATCAAAAAAAGTGTATGTATCTCGCACGTACACAACCACACTAGGCCCCAATTACTATTGTTTGTACCCCTAAAAGGCTAGATGAGGAGTAGGGGGGGTATGGAACAGGCAGCACCCTCAAACCTTCAGAAGTATGAGATGAACCCCAACAACTTGGAAAGGTGGATCTCTCTCACACGTACCAACACAGACTATCCCCCAATTTAACTGATCCCCAAAGGTTTTTGATTAAATAGCGGAATAGAAAATATGATCCCAAAAAAGTGTATGTATATCACACGTACACAACCACACTAGGCCCCAATTACTATTGTTTGTACCCCTAAAAGGCTAGGAGTAGGGGGAGTATGGAACAGGCAGCACCCTCAAACCTTCAGAAGTATGAGATGAACCCCAACAACTTGGAAAGGTGGATCTCTCTCACACGTACCAACACAGACTATCCCCCAATTTAACTGATCCCCAGAGGTTTTTGATTAAATAGCGGAATAGAAAATATGATCCCAAAAAAGTGTATGTATATCACACGTACACAACCACACTAGGCCCCAATTACTATTGTTTGTACCCCTAAAAGGCTAGGAGTAGGGGGAGTATGGAACAGGCAGCACCCTCAAACCTTCAGAAGTATGAGATGAACCCCAACAACTTGGAAAGGTGGATCTCTCTCACACGTACCAACACAGACTATCCCCCAATTTAACTGATCCCCAGAGGTTTTTGATTAAATAGGGGAATAGAAAATATGATCCCAAAAAAGTGTATGTATATCACACGTACACAACCACACTAGGCCCCAATTACTATTGTTTGTACCCCTAAAAGGCTAGGAGTAGGGGGGAGTATGGAACAGGCAGCACCCTCAAACCTTCAGAAGTATGAGATGAACCCCAACAACTTGGAAAGGTGGATCTCTCTCACACGTACCAACACAGACTATCCCCCAATTTAACTGATCCCCAGAGGTTTTTGATTAAATAGCGGAATAGAAAATATGATCCCAAAAAAGTGTATGTATATCACACGTACACAACCACACTAGGCCCCAATTACTATTGTTTGTACCCCTAAAAGGCTAGGAGTAGGGGGGAGTATGGAACAGGCAGCACCCTCAAACCTTCAGAAGTATGAGATGAACCCCAACAACTTGGAAAGGTGGATCTCTCTCACACGTACCAACACAGACTATCCCCCAATTTAACTGATCCCCAGAGGTTTTTGATTAAATAGCGGAATAGAAAATATGATCCCAAAAAAGTGTATGTATATCACACGTACACAACCACACTAGGCCCCAATTACTATTGTTTGTACCCCTAAAAGGCTAGGAGTAGGGGGAGTATGGAACAGGCAGCACCCTCAAACCTTCAGAAGTATGAGATGAACCCCAACAACTTGGAAAGGTGGATCTCTCTCACACGTACCAACACAGACTATCCCCCAATTTAACTGATCCCCAGAGGTTTTTGATTAAATAGCGGAATAGAAAATATGATCCCAAAAAAGTGTATGTATATCACACGTACACAACCACACTAGGCCCCAATTACTATTGTTTGTACCCCTAAAAGGCTAGGAGTAGGGGGAGTATGGAACAGGCAGCACCCTCAAACCTTCAGAAGTATGAGATGAACCCCAACAACTTGGAAAGGTGGATCTCTCTCACACGTACCAACACAGACTATCCCCCAATTTAACTGATCCCCAGAGGTTTTTGATTAAATAGCGGAATAGAAAATATGATCCCAAAAAAGTGTATGTATATCACACGTACACAACCACACTAGGCCCCAATTACTATTGTTTGTACCCCTAAAAGGCTAGGAGTAGGGGGAGTATGGAACAGGCAGCACCCTCAAACCTTCAGAAGTATGAGATGAACCCCAACAACTTGGAAAGGTGGATCTCTCTCACACGTACCAACACAGACTATCCCCCAATTTAACTGATCCCCAGAGGTTTTTGATTAAATAGCGGAATAGAAAATATGATCCCAAAAAAGTGTATGTATATCACACGTACACAACCACACTAGGCCCCAATTACTATTGTTTGTACCCCTAAAAGGCTAGGAGTAGGGGGGAGTATGGAACAGGCAGCACCCTCAAACCTTCAGAAGTATGAGATGAACCCCAACAACTTGGAAAGGTGGATCTCTCTCACACGTACCAACACAGACTATCCCCCAATTTAACTGATCCCCAAAGGTTTTTGATTAAATAGCGGAATAGAAAATATGATCCCAAAAAAGTGTATGTATATCACACGTACACAACCACACTAGGCCCCAATTACTATTGTTTGTACCCCTAAAAGGCTAGATGAGGAGTAGGGGGAGTATGGAACAGGCAGCACCCTCAAACCTTCAGTATGAGATTGTGTTCACTGTACCCCACAAAGATTGAGTTCACTGCACCCCACAATGATTGTGTTCACTGCACCCCACAAAGATTGTGTTCACTGCACCTCACAAAGATTGTGTTCACTGTACCCCCCAAAGATTGTGTTCACTGCACCCCACAAAGATTCTGTTCACTGTACCCCACAAAGATTGTGTTCACTGCACCCCAAAAAGATTGTGTTCACTGCACCCCAAAAAGGATGTTGTTCACTGCACCCCAAAAAGGATGTTGTTCACTCCACCCCAAAAAGATTGTGTTCACTGCACCCCACAAAGATTGTGTTCACTGCACCCCAAAAAGATTGTGTTCACTGCACCCCAAAAATGATTTTGTTCACTGCACCCCAAAAAGGATTTTGTTCACTGCACCCCAAAAAGGATGTTGTTCACTCCACCCCAAAAAGATTGTGTTCACTGCACCCCAAAAAGATTGTGTTCACTGCACCCCACAAAGGATTTTGTTCACTGCACCCCAAAAAGATTGTGTTCACTGCACCCCAAAAAGGATGTTGTTCACTGCACCCCAAAAAGGATTTTGTTCACTGCACCCCAAAAAGATTGTGTTCACTGCACCCCACAAAGGATTTTGTTCACTGCACCCCACAAAGATTGTGTTCACTGCACACCAAAAAGGATTGTGTTCACTGCACCCCAAAAAGATTTTGTTCACTGCACCCCAAAAAGATTGTGTTCACTGCAGCCCAAAAAGATTGTGTTCACTGCAGCCCAAAAAGATTGTGTTCACTGCAGCCCAAAAAGATTGTGTTCACTGCAGCCCAAAAAGATTGTGTTCACTGCAGCTCACACACAGAAAAATGGATGTGGATCACTGACACCTGCCTATCTCCAATCCCACACCACACAGCAATATCGATTGTAGTTTGTAGAACACAGTTTCCCTAAAATTCAGCAGACTCTGTCCCTAACAGGATTGAGAAGAGATCGTAGATCAGGATTGAGTGCAGATTCACCCCACCCCCCACACAGCAATATCGATTGTAGTTTGTAGAACACAGTTTCCCTAAAATTCAGCAGACTCTGTCCCTAACAGGATTGAGAAGAGATCGTAGATCAGGATTGAGTGCAGATTCACCCCACCCCCCACACAGCAATATCGATTGTAGTTTGTAGAAGACACTGACCCTATATAATTCAGCAGACTCTATCCCTAAAATGCCTACAACTCGCCCTGCCTAAACACTCCGACCTGTCCCTCAATTCTATCCGGACACAAATGGTTTTTTCCTGCCTATCTTTCCCTAATCAGCAGCCAGCACGTTGATGTGTGCTCTCTGTCCCTGAATCTAAGCAGCATAATGACGCCGCTGCGGCTGCCTCGAACTTATAAAGACTTGGTCACATGCTTCAGACGGCCAATCACAGCTACTGAGACATTTGCAGGCATGGCTGGGATGGCTTAAGGCACACCAGTTAAACGATTGTTGATTGGCTGTTGAAAGCCCGCCATGAAAAGAGCGCCAAAGCATGCAAAACCCGGAAATAAAACGACCGAACACGGATTTTTACCCGAACATACAGTAAAGTGTCCGTGTCCGTGTTCGGGTACAAAAAATCCAATTATTCGGTACGAACACGAATAATACAGTCCGTGTTCGCTCAACACTACTGATGACACAAAGATATGTAACAGGGTTGATGTTCCTGGAGGGAAACGCCAAATGGAAAAGGATTTAGGAAAACTAGAAGAATGGTCAGAACTCTGGCAACTGAAATTTAATGTGGATAAGTGCAAGATAATGCACCTGGGGCGTAAAAACGCAAGGGCAGAATATAGAATATTTGACACAGTCCTGACTTCAGTATCTGAGGAAAGGGATTTAGGAGTAATTATTTCAGAAGACTTAAAGGTGGGAAGACAATGTAATAGAGCAGCACGAAATGCCAGCAGAATGCTTGGATGTATAGGGAGAGGTATAAGCAGTAGAAAGAGAGAAGTGCTTATGCCGCTGTACAGAACACTGGTGAGACCTCACTTGGAGTATTGTGCGCAGTACTGGAGGCCATATCTCCAGAAGGATATAGATACTCTAGAGAGAGTTCAGAGAAGAGCTACTAAACTAGTACATGGATTGCAGGAAAAAACTTACCAGGAAAGGTTAAAGGACCTTAACATGTATAGCTTGGAAGAAAGAAGAGACAGAGGGTATATGATAGAAACTTTTAAATACATAAAGGGAATCAACTCGGTAAAGGAGGAGAGCATATTTAAAAGAAGAAAAACTACCACAAGAGGACACAGTTTTAAATTAGAGGGGCAAAGGTTTAAAAGTAATATGAGGAAGTATTACTTTACTGAGAGAGTAGTGGATGCATGGAATAACCTTCCTGCAGAAGTGGTAGCTGCAAATACAGTGAAGGAGTTTAAGCATGCATGGGATAGGCATAAGGCTATCCTTCATATAAGATAGGGCCAGGGACTATTCATAGGATTCAGATATATTGGGCAGACTAGATGGGCCAAATGGTTCTTATCTGCCGACACATTCTATGTTTCTATGTTTGTAAAAGGGGTGTTGGAGGATATGTGCATATAGGAATGGCTTAAATTCAGTAAGTAGGGCAGTTTCATGAAGAGTTTTATAGATAGAAGATATTAGATGTGGCTGGCCTTGGGCACAAACAAGTTCAAATGTAGTAGGTTTGTCTAAAGTTAAGAAAGGAGACTTAGAGGAGAAAAAGTGTGTAACTTCAAGAAATTAAAAGAATAATTATTTAGGTGCCTGAAATTTGCTTTGGATGTCAGCAAAAAAGTACAATTTATGAGACATGGGGTGTACCAAGTGGCGGAGCTGAAAAATACCTGTTTGTGACCAAGGATGCATAAGACTATATGATAAGCTATAAGGGATATCTAGATTAAAAAGCACATTTAGTAGAGGTGGGCATGGGGAAGAGAGAGAGAGTATTTCTTGAAGCATCTTTTCCAAATGGAAAAGGTGAACAACATCGGAGCCAGGCATAAACACTTTAGCTGAGTCATCAATGTAGATATTTGACCATATCATAGAACAAGATGTATGGGGCAATTAATTCCCATTTCAATTTCTGACCATTTATTAGGGGCATATCGAGATGACCATAAGGTGCCAGCCCTAAGGTGTGTAGAGTAATAATACTTGAAAATATCTGGAGCCCCCAAACTTCCTTGGGATCGTAGGGCAACTACCACAGAACTAGCAATGCAATGTGATTTATTATGCCAAATAAAGTTAAGAAAGGATTTCTGGAGGGATTTAAGCTGTGCTAATGGGATAGGGACTGGCAGAGTTTCAAAAAGGTACAAAAGTTTTGGAAGCAATGACATCTTGAGAACATGAATCCTCCCTAAGAGTGAGAGGGAGTAATTATCAGGAGGCAATTCATTTCCTGGAACACAGGGGGATATTTTTCTTGATAGAGGGTGGAATAAGAGGAAGTCATGTGTATACCTAGATATTTCGGGAGTAGGGACACCAAAAGTTGGGGAAGTAGGGTGGCGAGTAGGGAGGGGGATTTATGGATGGGTAGTGCCTCTGTTTTGGTTGTATTTACCCTATAACCCTGAAGAGAACCAAAAGACACCAATAAGCCATGGAGATTGGGGAGGGAGATGTGTGGATTAGTCAGTGTCAGGAGGATGTCATTAGCAAAGAGGGATAGTTTGCATTCTCGCTGTCGCAAAAACACCCCACAAATATCAGAGTGAGAACACAAGGCTTCAGCAAGGGGTTCTAACAAAATTCTGACTTTTAAAGTTGCAAAGTCAGAAGACAAAGCTTTTACAAAGCTTTCACATAGTCTATGTTGGAGGAAAGGAGAGAAGGATCTGAACCGGGAGTGCACTCACCACAGGTTGGAAATCGTATTGTTGTAACAGTCTTAGAGATATCCTGCTCACACCACGGTGCCTGGGAGTACTAGGACCAATGAGCAACAATGCTCTACCACCTGCATGGTATACTGACCATCATTCTACGGCTATTCCCCACAAGCCATCCTCCCGCAAGCACCGTGCGAAACGGTGGGACTTACAGGGACTGTCTGGTTCAACTATTGGTTGCAAGCTGTTGTTTCATCTCCTAGCGAATAATCCCTGAAGAAGACCGTGACTTTAAAAAGGTCGAAACGCGTCAGTAAATATCATCGTCTGGCAGTTCTACTATAGCTACCATGCAACGAATGTTATCAACTGTTTGATGATTCCTTTGTCTTTGTAACCAAAGCCTTTTTATGAATTGTTAATAAAAATATATTTTTTACTATACAAGCTTGATTTAATTCATTGCTGCTAAAAAAAAAAAACCCTGGGGGAACTTCTCTTGTTTTACTCATTGATCCTATAATCTTACAAATTGCAACCCTCCTAAAAGAGGTTACTACATGTATAGACTCAGAATTCAGACTTTTAATGTCAGATTTCTGACTCCTAAATTTAGAATTCTGACTTTAAAAGTCTGAATTTTTTTAAAATAAATTTTAGAATGGCCCCGGGGCTCTTCTGTACGTCACCGAACACACTGACACTAAAAACATGAAACGTTTGTGACATTATTATTTTTTTTTTTACTTACAAAGGATGGTCCCCAAAGTGAGATATAAATTCGCAACTGCTGGACTTCAATAACTATTAATACAATTTCCAGAACAACCTGCAAGATGGCTGCAAGTATTATCACAACCTAAAGAAAAAAAAAATAATTTATCAGTTATCCACAAAAGAGCATCTTAATTAATTCATCTGCACTTTTGTTTCAACTCTCAATCTTCTTTAAAGCCCAACCTCTGTCAAAACGTTTCATTTTATTTCAGATAGCGTAGATACTGGTTAGAGCCTCTGTCTTTGTCCTTGTCGGGAGGCTCCCCTTAATTTCTTTCAGGGGATATATTTCCATCAAAGGCATGGACAAGGCACCCCATAAGAAACTCGGAGTGTGCTTTAAAAGCAACTTCAGTACTAGAGAGGAGCCTGTACAACTGTGAAATACTACAAGTAAGACTAGAGTTCAGCTTTAACCATTTAATGTTAATAATAAGAGATACTGTCAGGGAATCCCTGTGAGACGCCTGGCGAATAGATTTGCGCATGCGCAGGGTACTCCCCGAGAACTGGCTAACAGGCGCGCACATGTGCGCGAGAAGCTGCGCAAGCGCCCAATTACTCTTGGCGTCAAACTGACTATTTAAAGGGATCCTATTTCCTTTGCTGACTGATCTTCAGCTGTGTCCTGGTAGTTTCCTGTATGTTCTCCCGTTGCTGACCTGGCGTGTTCTTGACCTGACTTTGGATTCCACTTCTGCCTAGCTGTTTACCTTCGAGCCGGCTCCGTTCCTGACTTTGGCTCTGCACATGACTTGGTACCTCATTGCCCACCTGTGGACGACCCCGGCTATTCCTAAGACTCTGTTCCTGTCTCTTATCCTGGCCCTCGGTCCTACTCGAGTGCTTGCCTGGCCACCTGCTGCATCAGCGCTGCATTCCGCTTTATGCTCCAGCCTCTGGAATCTTGACAAGCAGCCTATCCAGAACTATCAGTTTAGGCAGAGTGCCCCTTTCACTTGGACCAGTCTTCCGAACATAACCACTGTTCCTGCTTCTCTGGTTCCTCGGTCTTCTTGAAGTCGCATTCCCCGATGCGGGTTCTACAATCAACACCCACAGGCACTCGTGTCCCTCCTGTCCCTCGGCACCCTCTGTCTCATCCTCAGTGGGGCCAGGGCAGGAGATCAAAGATCTCGTCAATTCAGTCTCCTATCAGGTACGTGACAGATACAGTACTACACAATTTAAAGCTATCATTTTTCCTTTTTTTAATAGGATCTAATAAGGGATTTGGGGCCTCATCTATTCTATTGAATACCAAATGTAATCCTTAAAAAAAGAACCCAATTTTTCAATGTCAAAAAACTGACATAACTTCTAACCTTTAACTATTATGCTAGATAAGAAAAAACTGAAATCAAAAACATACGATAATTTTTCTTACCTGGCACCATTCCACGGCATCATACATGTGGTAATAGCCCCGCCAACTTCTGCCCATAGGACCAGTGTCGAGCTATAGAGTTTTGACACCCCCACAACAGCCCATTCCCTGTAAAATGCTAGCGTACTGGGTGGGTTTATTAAGCTGCCATGGGTTGGGGCTAGGAAAGGAAAATGATGGTAAGTATTTAATACAGGACACAAGGAGATGGTAAAACAGGAAGTGGGAGGAATATTCCATAGGTTAGCGGAAGTGCCCTCGTGGACAGTAGACATCCCTATTGGAGGATTTACTCTCACCTGCTGCCCTGGTAACAACACCCATCACTTTCTGTCCCACTGTTAATGGTAAACCAGGACAAAATGAGAGCAAAGTTATAGAATGGGTCCTATCCATGGCAGAATGTCAGGCTCCAGCTTTGCCAGGCATAAGCATTCCAGTAGACATGTGCAGTTTGTTTCGTTCCAAATTTAAATTCAGACTAATCTTTTGTTATTCCCAAATTCGGACGTATCTGAATTTCCGAATTACAATAGTAACACATTTAAACAAATTCAAAATACCAAAACAAAATGATTCATAACCTTTAGGAGGTACCTTTTAATTGGTCAGGTTCTTACCCCATGTATTTTTGGTTTCCCTTTGTTAAATTCTTCATTTAAACCCAATGGAGGTACTTGTGGCATTACAGTAGTCATTGCGAGGGATAGGAGCACAGCTTATAAGCCAATGTTTTCCTAGAGAGAAAAGCAAATCTATAAAGTGGAAAGATACATTTTTGTTTTTCCTAAAATATTAAAACATGAACATAGTATCTGTGATAGGAGTCACTTTGGGTGCAGGGTGACCAGGAAACTGGTGGGCACTAAGAATATGGTTTGGATTACTCCAAATTTGACAGTGATATTCAGGAATGATGTCTCTTTTGAAATATGAATATTTTATCCCCTGTGCATTGTGAGGTCTATGACCAGGAAGCAGAGGTGGCTCCAGGCTTTGTGAGGCCTTAGGCAAAATTTAGACATGAGGCCCCACTCACTCCCTTTGCAGGGGTTAAGGAAGAACCCCGAGACCGAGCATCTAATTACTACTGCTTGTGTGGGTGGGATGTGTACTGTGGCAATCACATGGGATAAATAGGAGAGGGATGGGACTGGGAACCATGGGTAGGGGAGAAGGAGGAGGGGGAAAGAAAGAAAGAAAGAAAGAAAGAAAGAAAGAAAGAAAGAAAGAAAGAAAGAAAGAAAGAAAGAGGGGAGGGAGAAAGAAAGGAAGGGTGCACCTTACATTAGAGTACTCACTGGAAGGAGAAGCGCATGGATGGATGGATCAGACACCATCTTTCTGGTTGCTGGTTCTATCTTCCCGCCCACACCTCATCTTCTCTGAGGAGAAAACTGTCGGGTGGTGGAGAGGGCGGAAGGAGGAGCAGAAGCAGCTCTCTCTCCTCCCCCGTCTGTGGACTGCGGGGAGGGGGAAGTGTCACCGCAGCGGCTCTAGTATCTGGCTGTGATCTGGAGGTGTCAGTGAGCTCCCATTCCCCAGTGAGCTGCTCCTGATCACAGCCCTGAATCGAGGCGGATTTTACCGTTTACAGTACCGGCTGGGACTCAAGAATGCGCGAGGCCCCTGTGAGCTCGAGGTCTTAGGTGATCGCCTAATTTGCCTAATTAAAGAGCCGCCTCTGCCAAGAAGTACAACTCCTAATATGGGCATTCCAGGAAGTTTAATGTGGAGACCGACTGTCTATTGCTTAACAATGTTGCTTTTGTCTGAATAAGTAAATTGTGATAATCTTGTCTGAGCTGGCTTTCCATTCACCTATTGTGAAGTGTGCTAATGAACTCACCTGTTGTCTGATAATGGATGTATTGACACTTAGAGTAATGTGTATTGGGGGCTCGTTATGTAACCATTGTGTGATGTTTTGGGTAGGTATTTGGGTCATTGTTCATATAGTGACTGCATTACTTAACGTGTATATAAAGCGTGTATTCCCTTTCAATAAAGAGTCTGATTCCTGCTTGACCTCAATACAGAGCCTCGTCTCGTACTTGGGGGGGGATTCGTATGGGTTTCTTGTTTGGCTGAGTGGAGTGTTCGGTAGCTGCCTTCGTGTTTGGGAATGGAATGTCCTGAACGACTGTAACCCCTTTCATACCCGGGGTGTCGTTACAGTACCTAGCATATCTGGCAATCAAGATGGATCAATTTATCCTACCCTGCTGACTTCTCCATAGGCTCTATAGTGTATTTTCCCTGCAATTTTCTCATTTTCACCCACATTTTACAACTCCTTAATTCCTAAGGGTTATAGAAGCTTCTTCAACCACTTCTGGACCTGAAGATTTTCCCCCTAAAGGACAAGGCCATTTTTGCGATTAGGCACTGCGTTACTTTAACTGATAACTACGCAGTTGTGCGATGCTGTACCCAAATAAAATTGCTGTCCTTTCCCACAAATAGAGATTTCTTTTGGTGGTGTTTGATCACCTCTGCGATTTTTATTTTTTGTGTTATAAACAAAAAAAGAGCTACAATTCTGAAAAAATCACAACAATATTTTCCACTGTTTGCTATATAACATTCCTAATAAATTAAAAAATTAATTAATTAATTAAATAAAAATTCTAAAATCTAATTTTTTCATAATTTTTTGCCAATTTGTATTCTGCTACATATTTTTGGTAAAAAAAAAAAACCCAATAAGCATATTTTGATTGGTTTGGGCAAACGTAATAACGTCTACAAACTAGGGGAAAGATTTATGTAATTTTTAGTTTTTTTTTACTAGTAATGGCGGCGATAAGCGATTTTTAGCGGGACTGCAACATTGCGGCGGACAGATGGACCCCTAACTGACATTTTTGGGGGGACCAGTGACATTACTACAGTAATCAGTGCTAAAAATATGCACTGTTACTGTGCTAATGACACTGGCAGGAAAGGGGTTAACCCAGGGGCGATCAAAGGGTTACATGTATGCCTAGGGGGTGTTTTCTAACTGTGTGGGGGATGGGCTTATGGAATAATCACAGGGACCTGTGTTCCTAAATAGGAGGAACACAGGGGCCCTGTGATGATAGCTGAGAGAACAACGGTCTGCGGTGTTTACAACAGCAGACCGCCGTTCTGTCTCCACGGGGAGTGATCGTGGGTGCCCGACGGCAATCTCAGCCGTCGCCCCCCAGGCCTTAGCTTTCCCACTGGCTCAGGATCACACACAGGATCGCTCCCACAAACTGTCGTACAGGTACGGCGATTCACTGGAACCTGCTGTCGTATTTAGGCGGCGGCTGGTTGGCAAGTAGTTAACTATCCTAGACCTGTTCTTGTGCCAAGAAAATGGCCTCCAATTAGCCTCATTATTTTATATTTATTCACAGAAAAATGTACAGACAGAAAAAAAAAATAAATACAATATTTAAAATCACAAGACAAATATTGATTAAATACATAATAAGGCTCCATTCACACCAATGCGGTTTTTCATGCTTTTTGCAGAAATGCAGGATATTTTTTAACATGGGTTCCTATGGAACACTTTCACATCAATGCATTTTTTTTGTGCCTTTGCGTTTTTGGAAAAGGTCAGGGACTTTTTAAGATGCAAAACGGTGATTTTTTCCCTTTTTTGGTTCAATAGAGAAGCTGGAGAAAAGCATGTAGTGTGTTTTTACAGCATTTTTTCTGTGATTTGCATTTTGTGTTTTAAAATCTGCCAAAAAAAAAAAAAAACATAAAGAATGCAAATTGCAAATCGTGGTAAAACTGCGTAAAAAAAAATGTGGAAAGCTCAGCAAAAAGCACTACAGAAATGCTCAAAAGCAACATCCATAGGTGTGAATTGAGCCTAAAGAAAACAAATACAAGGATCAAAAAAAAAAAAAAAACCCTAAATAACCCCCCCCCCCCCCCAAAAGAAAAAAGAAAAAGAGAAAACACACATTTTTAGTAAAAAACAAAACATAAAACTATCTATCTAGTATAACAAATATACAATGATATCATAAGATATAACGCCACTTACTGCAAATAAGCAGTTATATTTATAAAAAATAATAATTACTGTATTATTTATATAATTATATATTTATAAATAATATTTGTATAATTAATGTATTTATATAATTATATATTTATAAATAATATTTGTATAATGCAACAATTACATTTTTTTCCAGAACAAATACACATAAAACAGGAAACAAATACAAAGAACAAATAAATACCCTCAATAGTCCCTTTTCCAAAAAAAAAGAAAAAAAAAACTCAACTTCTTAATTTAGAATTAGAAACTCTATCTAGTTAGTAGAATATTTATATTATGATAAAATATAATATAACCTCAATTACATTCTAATTGCCATACTGCAAATAAACACATGAATTATACATTTTAATATTTGTATCATGTAACAATTACATTTTTTCCAGAACAAATAAACACAAAACAGAAAGACAAAAAGAGCAAAAACAAAATAGCCACCTCTTTGCCCTCCCTCACCCCCCAAAAAAAATAAAATAAAAATAAAAACCCACTTCTAAGTGTAGATCAGGGGTCTCAGACTGGCTGCCCTCCAGCTGTTGCAGAACTACAACTTCCATCATGCCTCTGCCTATGCAATGCATGGGAATTATAGTTCTGCAACAGCTGGGGGGGGGGGGGGGGGCACCAGTTTAAGACTCCTGGTGTAGATCAAGAAAATCTATCTATAGTAAAATAATAATAATAATAATAATAATAATATAATATACTGTAACCCCAGTTATTATCTAAGCTTTCAAATTGCTATACTACAAATACATACATTCATTAAATATTTTTTATATTCATATCATATAACAATAAATAAATTTCAAATTTTGCTGATATGGTGAGTTGGAACAGTTACCTTGTTTTTCTGTTGCTGACCGCTTACTATTTCCTCCTGCAGTGTCACCTTCCTGACTTAAATTGTCAAGAACACTCATAGAGCAATTGCAGATGCTATTATGCTAATCACCCCGGAAATTTTAAAGATATTTTAATAATTGAAGGGAATACTGTGAAACATTTCCTTGTACACTGTAACCTGTACGTCCACGCCAATTGTTTTACCTTCTTTTTGATATGTTTGAACCTGAGATTTCTCGGCCGTGTTTATTTAAGATAGCACTTTTCCCTGAAACAATTTTTTAAAATGTTTCAGCCAAGCTACGTTGAATATGTTATTAAGGATAAATGCGTTGTCTTCCAAGTATATTCTCAATAATGATTATGAATTTATTTTTAACAAATTCTCCTACCAAACACTTTATAGGTGTAGTGCTTACCCATGAATGAGTTGCTAATGTTTGGGTCCCCTGACTCCGCATGTCAATGACCTTCCCGGCAATACCACACTCTCTGACACACCAAGGCTGAAGGGATAATATTTGTGCAATACACATTAGAACAATAGGCAATGGATGGAAAATCTGTAATAAAAACTTCCAGAAGTACTTGAAAACTGTTGAAAAATAATATGTCGATAAAGGTAATTGTGATGAGTCAACAAACCATCATTGAGCTACCCAAAAGGCGCCATCCCTAAAAAATTGCAGGAGAAAGGGCCTCAAAATATTATGAATAATGGGAATTTAAGTGTGCCTTATGGACCATATTGAAAAAAAAAACTATCAATAAAATCAAAATGTATTAAATAAATATTACATTTTGTTTTTATTGATAATATTGTTGTCAATATTATCCCCATCATTCTTTCCTCATACTATTTTGAAGTCCTTTCTCCTGCTATATAATGTGTGACTCAGTAAATAGCAAGCGGGCAAGTCACTTTAGTTCTGATCGCTACAGTAAGGGGGGTTCTGACTAAGGGGCAATATAAAAATAGTGGTCCGACAGTTATTAGCAAAACTGGCCAGTGGATTGGGGCCCAGATCTGGCAAATGTGAGTCAAACAAACCAGAAGATATCAGCAACTCTGCCTCTTTGTGTCCCCAACACTGCAGCAAATTATTCCATCAGCAGCCTGCTACATGGTGTGAGCTCTACAATGTCCTCCCAATGGCTGCCTCAAGCCAAAGAATGGTCCTTTCTATTTCCTACTTTGTCCACTTTCAGACAATCCCTGAAAAATCATCTATTCAGAGGAGCCTATCTGGCCCCCACCTAACAACTGTACATTTATTTTCTCCATCAGCACATCCCCCACAGTTATTACTTCTTGTATCTCTTGACCCTCCCTCTTGTAATCTCTAACGAGCAGGGCTCTCTGATTCCTACTGTATGAAAGTGTATTGTAGTTGTACTGTCTACCCTCAAGTTGTAAAGCGCTGCATAAACTGCCGTCGCTATATAAATATTGTCTAATAATAATTTGCTCCTCTGCAGAACTCTATTAATGCTAAGGGATTATATCTCCCACAAGCCCTTACTTCTTCCAGCAGGATTGGTCCTTTCCCAGGCTGTAGAGCAACAGCATTACTGTCTCTTTTATTTTTCCAGGTGATCGGTAGTGCTTTCTTCTTCTCTCTCTGTGCACACAGAAACTGGAAATGCTCATTGTTCTCTGGCAGCCCAGGAGAGGGAGAACAGCTGCAGCACTGGGTATGTGTGAAGTGCAGAAGTATATGTGATATTGTCAGTGACAGCCTGGTCCATGCAGCTTTAGTCCAAGGAATGTCTGGGTTAACACACTCCCCCCACAAAAGTCTTTGGTCCCCAAAGAAGCAACAGGGAAATCGGTGAAAGAAATAAAGCATCAAACCTGACAAAGGATCACAAAACTGGCTATATGTGAGCTGCAGCAGCATGTGCGAGAGTTTCAGTGTAGGCAGAGGCCTACAAGGGTCTGGTTCCACAGACCCAATTACTATAAACAATATCTTACCCAGAATCTTTGCCTGATACAAAGAAAATATTAGAGACTGCACCATACATTAAAATTGTCCTAGACTACTCCATACACAGAAATTGTCAGAAACTGCTCTATAGAAAGAGTGACTGTCAGAGACTGCATTTTCCGATTCAGAGAAGCTACCAGAGACTGCCTAGATACTTTGGGAACTGCTATATAGAGAAAGCAGTGAAATTTGCACTGTATAGAAAGACAGCCAGAAACTGCTCCATACAAAGAATACTGCTGCATTCAAAGAAACTTGCAGAGATTGCTCCATAAAGATGAACTGCCAGAGAATACCTGTAGCACAGAATAATTGTCAGAGGCTTCACCACACAGCGAGATAATGATAAACTGCTGGAGGCTGCGTCAGAGAGACTGTTATACAAACCTTTTAGAGTGATTGCCAGGGATAGTATAATACAGAGTGACCCTTCAGGAGGATTGTGCTGTATAGCAAAGACTGTTGGAAACTGCTGAACACAAAGAAACTGCTAGAGACCGCACTTCGCAAAAAGTGTCAGTTATAAATTAAAATTTCCATTATGACTATTTAGAGAGTGAGACAATGACATGGAGATGTATAATGTAGAAATTATTAAAACAAAAACTGATGTAGATTTCCTGGTGAGTTATTTATGGTAATATTACACTTGTTACGCAGTGAATGAGAACAAAGCATTAAAGTAACAAGTTTATTAGATTGTAGTAGCACATGATTACACAATCAGAGATTACATGTATGTATATATATGAATCAGAGATCACTTGGCTGTGAACAGCTATTCACATGACCTGAGATAAATTAGGAATTCACAATTGTATAAAGCACAATGTTGGCAGAGAAATCTGATCAGGGGAAAGAGTGCAATACATGGAGCAGAAGGCCCACAATGATTGAGGTATACAGACCAATTATTCTGGGTCCCACTGATTAATTTCTCATAATCTGGAGTCAAATGCAGGGGAAGACTACAATTCAGAAATCTAGGACACCCTTCAAACAAGTAGATGTAAATTCCAATATACTGATGGGAATTAGAGAGATTTCCCTAGTCCTAAAAGTCTTAGAGTTTTTTCGACATATATTCCTTTATCCACTGTGCTTCTTTTTTCAATGTATCAAACTCCCTTCTTTTCCCAGGACTTGGAGAATTGCTTTTTTCATTAACGTATATACCTTAGGTCATATGTTTTATTTTCTTTTTCTTTTTCTTTTTCTTTTTCTTTTTCTTTTTCTTTTTCTTTTCCTTTTTCTTTTTCTTTTTCTTTTTCTTTTCTTTTCTTTTCTTTTCTTTTTTCTTTTTCTTTTTCCTTTTCTTTTCTTTTTCTTTTCTTTTCTTTTCCATGAAAGAAAAGGGGAACAAGGTCCATATTCTTCCCCATAGGAACAGTCCAGGAAAAATAGGGAGAGGGAAAATTGGGAGAGAAATTTTAGGATTTTTCCGATACCATCATAAAGTTTTGTGTCACATATAGAAATCTTTTTACAAAAATCTTTTATTCAAAACAGATTTAAAATTGAAACATTGATACAAAATACCATTAATATGTCGATGGCTGATTATTCAAACCAGGGAATACAAAGTTATTTCCAGGCGTATATTCCTCAAATAAAAACATTTTGTAAAAAAAAAGAAAAGAATTGGAAAAAAAAAAAAGATTTCTATATGTGACACAATAGTTTTTGATGGTACCGGAAAAATCCTAAAATTTGTCTCCCAATTTTCACTCTTCCTATTTTCCCTGGACTGTTCCTATAGGGAGGAATGGCCCATGTTCTCCGTCCCCTTCATGTATTTATGCTGGATGTTTTTCTTTTTCTTTTTTCTTTTTTCTTTTTCTCCTCATTGCTGCATCGCTTTCCCCCTCTCATTAACACTACCCGTATCCAACCGGTAGAGGGGCGTCGGACATGGATTTTCACAGATTATCAAAATGTGGACAAAGTCATTACTTGGGCCCAAAAGCTAAAGCCTGCTTTACAGTCAGGGTCCGACAAGGTTCCTGGACTGACAGATGGCTTAGCCTCTCAGCTAGCTACAGGGAGACTGAGCCAGCAGCTCCTGCCTCCTGCACAGCCCAGCGCTCCAGTGAGCTCTGGAGGGGCAGAACAGAGGAGCAGAGAGCAGAGGGTCAACAGTCTTTTTCTCAGTTCTCAGTCTTAGAAGCTGCAGGGGACAGATGCAGCATCAGACGGTAGCTGCATTCATCTAGGTGAGTAGAATTGTGAGCTAGAAACATTATACTGACTCCATGCATAGTATTTGCAGCTTTACTAGGCCACATTTTTAATGGGAGAGGTCAAGGAGGTTTTAATTAAGACTTTAAAATTAGAGTGCATTATTTTTTAGAAAAAGTCAGAAATATTATTAAGACTTGATGTGCACTATGTAAGTAACTCAAACAGATCACAGTTTAAAAGGGACAGACCAGAGAGGTGCTCATAAAAATATATACATAAATAAATATATAAATACATTTTGAGTGTATTTTTTCATCTTCCCAAAAAAGCCTACGTATTGTACTGACCCCATGCATGGCATTTAAGCACTTTTACCAAGCTGTATTTTTATCAGGAGAAATGACCAGCCAGATTTTAACCCAAAAATCAAGAGCATAATTTATTTATTTAGAAGAAAAAGCCAAGAAGAAATTGTTGTAACACCATGCTCAGTATTTAGGCATCTTCACAACTCCATGCTCAGTATTTAGGCATCTTCACAAGTAGAGTTGGGTGAACGGTTCAGCCCGAGCATAAGTTCAGGTCAAACATTGGCATTTACCGCAGTATATTGCAGTGCCTTAGTGCACATTTATCAGAGTATATTTCAGTGCGTTGGTGCACATTTACTGCAGTATATTGCAGTGTGTTAGTGCACGTTTAACGCAGTACATTTCAGTGTATAGGTGGACATTTACCGCAGTATATTGCAGTGCGTTAGGGCACACTTAACACAGTATATTTTAGAGTGTAGGTGCATATTTATCACAGTATATTGCAGTGTGTTAGTGCACAATTATGCAGTATATTTCAGTGCGTACGTGCATGTTTACCTCAGTATAATGCAGTGCTTTAGTGCACATTTTACACAGTACATTTCAATGCGTAAGTGCACGTTTACAGCAGTATGTTGCAGTGCATTAGTGCATGCTTAATGCAGTATATTTCAATGTGTAGGTGCATGTTTACCGCAGTATATTGCAGTGTGTCATTGCAGATTTACTGCAGTATATTGTAGTGTGTCAGTGGAGTGTGTCTGTGTAGTGAGTACTCAAGTTAAAGTGCAAAACACCACTTTCCATTGATTAAAAATGCATCCACGTACACATTTCCCCATTTTTTCATAAATTTCATTAATAATCCCCCCCAATAATATCATGGGGGGGGGTCAAGAAGGAGAAGCAGACGTTCCCATTGTACTGACAGGGGGCCAGCAGCATATTTGTCCACAGGCAAAGATGTACGTAGTCCATCCTCAGCCAAGGCATCATTTCCTCTGTTTAGTGATGTTGCCCGTGCTATCCAGCCACAGCATGCAGAGGAGACGGTGGACTGGCTTACAAAACCATCCTCATCCTTCTCATCCTTCATCACCCAAGCAGAGATTAGTGCACAGTCCAACGCAGCTACCAGAGCAGAGCAGCTTATTCTGCCTCCTGTGGTGACCCAAAGAGCAATTTTTCTGCACCTGTTTGACCGGGGCATATCATTTAATTTTTGACAGCAAGGCCAATTCTTGCTTTCATCAAGAGTACCTTTATAGGGTTACTGTTTGAAGGCAGCACCAACACCTGAAGCCTAATATATTCACAGAAAGAAAATATTCTGTGACCAGTATTTATTCACTTGTAACACTGTAGGCCAAAATTTAGAATACTGAAGTGCTATATATTCACATCCAAAAAATAAAACACCAAAATATTTTTGTACCCATAGAGTATTTAATCATTTGTACTAGGTCCCAATATAAAAGTTATTTTAAAATCAAAATATCAACATGCTATCAGAGCAGCTCTTCTAGGCCACTTTATCAAAGGTGGAGAACAAGTAGAATTTATTGTGAAATAAAATTGTTTAGTGTACTGTGCAAACTATGACCAGACTGGACATTCAATAGTCTGAAGGATCCTGCACTCAGTTTGAAGAGTGAATCAAATGGTTTAGGCAAATTTCTTTAATTTGCAGATACAAAACATCCTCAGCCCTTACTAACTGCATGAGCATATCTTCTGTGTCATACAAAGTATGTACACAGTATTAAATCTAGGGTTACCACCTGTCTGGGATTCAACTGGACAGTCCAGGTTTTGAATCATGTGTCCGGTTTTCAGTCCGCCTGAAACCCAGACACAATATTCAGACTGGGCTGTGGCTTCCAAAGATAGTTGGAGAGAGGATTGAGTGTTCTCCTTCCTCCAGCCTGCAGGGGCGATAGGAGCTGGCACAGCTCAGTGTCAGCACAACACAGCAGGGGAGTGAAGATAGTCTGTCTGGAGACTAGAAAGATGAAGAAGAAGCTGCCTTGTTTGCAATTTATGATCTATGAGTACAGGTGGAAAGGGGACAACTCTGATGCTTGGAGGGACACCTGGGGCACCTGATGTAACAGGGGACTGTGATGTGTAAAGGGAACTCTGATGGTCACATCTGATGTAGGGGGGCTCTGATGGGGACACCAGATATAAGGGGGGCTCTGATGGGGGAACCTGATGTAAGGGGGATACTGATGGGGGCACCTGATGTAAGGGGAACTCTGAAGGGGACACCTGATGTATGGGGGACTCTGAAGGGGACACCTGATGTAAGGAAGACTCTGAAGGGGAAACCTGATGTAAGGGGGACTCTGAAGGGGGCACCAGATGTAAGGGGGACTCTGATGGGGGCACCACATGTAAGGGGGGCTCTGATGGGGGCACCACATGTAAGAAGGACTTTGATGGGGACACCTGTTATAAGGGGGACTCTAATGGGGGCAACTGATATAAGGGAGACTATAATGGGGGCACCTGAATAGTACTGAATGACTTGTAGAAAGCCCCATATCCAAAAGAAACCACAACAATAATTTTAAAATCTTGGAAACAGCCTTGCAATGTCATTTATTTTCAGAAGTAAGCCCACAAAATAATGTAGTCCCTAGTATTAAATCACTCTTCACAGCCATGTTAAAATCTAGAACTCCACATTAGTGTGTCACTCACAGAAATAACAGCCTAAGAATGTTTTGTAGAAAATGAATAGCAGGGTGCTAAGGTCAGTATCAAATTAAAAACACTTTATTAAAATAAGCAGCACACTTACATAGAAGTTAGCATGAAACAGCATGGATAGGGAACACCTGGGACCAAGCAACTGTTAGCATGAAACAGCATGGATAGGGAACACCTGGGACCAAGCAGCTGTGATCAGTGTGAGGCTGTATACATCACTGAGCAAACAGAGACCGAGGATGCCAGGCAGTCAGCCAGCTCCAAGTATGGGTATTGGCAGCGGCGTTCTAGGCTGCACACAAGGATGACAGCTGTCAAAAGCTGAAATTGATGTACCTATGTTCACAGTGTAAAAATATTTGCAATGGGCCAGAACACCATATAGACAATTACATTTAAAGATCAACATTAAAGTGTAATTTATTCCCAGAAAAAAAAGACTACAAAATATTGCTTTGCTTACATTCACAGTATTAAAATATTAGCACTTAGTTCCAATTGCACTGGACTCCAACTCCAACTTCAGTGTCCCATGTAGGCAGTGCTGTTAATTCTTTGTTTTTGATTAATTTATTGCACCCAAGCTTTAAAATGATTGTAAAGCTAAGTTTTTTTTTTTCTTTTTTAAGTTTTAGTTTAGTTTTTTAACTTTAGTTAAATAACAAATTAGTTTATACTTTCCTGTGCTGCCCTGTGCCAAACCAACTGCACAGAGGAGGTAAGTATAACATGATTATTATTTAAAAAAAAAAAAAAGACTATACAATCACTTTAATAAGTTAATAATAAATCTGGCATTTCTTGGGAGTGCATAGATCTAGTTATATGTAATATTATTTTTATATTTATACTCATAAATTGGTATCTATCTCTTTATATATTTCATACTTTAACTCGAAAATCATTTACACAGGCTTTTTTTGATTATTATCCCACTTGTGTGTGAATCTAACCCTTGTATTGAAATTTGCTTATCAGTCTCTGAGTATAAATATTGTAAAAAAAGTTCTTCTTTTTCCCTTCCCCTCCCCCTTCTTCCCTCCACTCCTATTTTCCTCATCTTTATTATTTTTTATTTTTCATTTTGCTTCATTTTTTCTCTCTTTTTTCCTTTTATCTTCCTTTCCATCTTTCGCTATTTTCATATATATATATATGTGTATTGACACACACAATGGATATATCTATTTCTCTAACGTATACACCATTATACATCGTAATTAAGGTCTCCCATACCCACCGGTGAGATTCTTGGTGATTCTGCTCTCCCCTCTGGTGCATTTATGCCCTATGGTGACCACAGGTAAGGTGGATACCTCTCCCCATACACACTGTTAAAGACCCTTTATGCCTTATGGTTTGGTCATATATGTTTTTGTTTCTGACTTAATTTTTGCTTTACTCTGTAGACTCTGGTAAAAATTCATGCATTATATTCTCCTGAAGAAGCAGCCCAGTCCGCGAAACATGTAGAGAAAACTGTGGAGACATTCCGACTACTCTCCACATTTAAGTCAATTTTTAGCTGTCATCAACTATGTCAATTATATGTGATTTTGTCATAATTTTTTAATTATGTATTTGTTGACCTTTTATACTCAATAAAGATATTTTTTAAACAATGATATCTAAGCTATATTAACATAAAGGTATTGGTACCCCAAAATCCAGTTCATTTCCCATTCCCATTCCCCCCTTCCCAGTGAGTACCTCTATATTTGGGGAGCTTGAGGTCTCACTTACCCCTTTACCCCATTTCTATATTAGAAAAAAAAAGGTTTATTTTATTATTATTTTGCTTATTTGGAGTCACGGAGAGCCCAGGTGGATTCTGTCGCATGCAAACGAGGATAGTGGAGTCTCAGGGAAGAGAGCATGAAACAGTTTAGATGCAGCAGGTAATACAGTAGCTCAGTAACTGTTATAGTTACCATTGTCTACATTATCTACCTGAAATTGCATGTATGAAAAGTTCTCAGCGAGGGTCTCATATTCTTTGTGGAGATCATCATGAGCTAGAGAAAATTCTTCATATTTGGTCTCTAATAAATAAGTGTGACTGCCCAATTCTGCTATCTCTTGTGTAAGGGTGATGGTGGTTTCCCAATTCTGCTATCTCTTGTGTAAGGGTGCTGGTGGTTGCCCAATTCTACTATCTCTTGTGGAAGGGTGCTGGTGTTTGCCCAATTCTGCTATCTCTTGTGTAAGGGTGCTGGTGGTTGCCCAATTCTGCTATCTCTTGTGGAAGGGTGCTGGTGGTTGCCCAATTCTGCTATCTCTTGTGTAAGGGTGCTGGTGGTTGCCCAATTCTACTATCTCTTGTGGAAGGGTGCTGGTGGTTGCCCAATTCTGCTATCTCTTGTGTAAGGGTGCTGGTGGTTGCCCAATTCTACTATCTCTTGTGGAAGGGTGCTGGTGGTTGCCCAATTCTGCTATCTCTTGTGTAAGGGTGCTGGTGGTTGCCCAATTCTGCTATCTCTTGTGGAAGGGTGCTGGTGGTTGCCCAATTCTGCTATCTCTTGTGTAAGGGTGCTGGTGGTTGCCCAATTCTACTATCTCTTGTGGAAGGGTGCTGGTGTTTGCCCAATTCTGCTATCTCTTGTGTAAGGGTGCTGGTGGTTGCCCAATTCTGCTATCTCTTGTGGAAGGGTGCTGGTGGTTTTATGAAACTCTGTTTGGAAATTTCCAGCAAGCTTCTTTTACATAGTGTTGAGACTAGTTTCTAGGTTGGCTTTAGTGAGTTGTGTGGAATAATCACTGTTCTCTTGTGTATTGGGGTCTGTGTGAGAGTTCTCTGAGGCCACGGAGCTCCGCCGAGCCTGGGTGTCATCTTTAGTCATGCTTGCCTTCTCCTTGGCGCGAAGAAGATAGGTGGGGAGAGATCTTTGCAGCTGGCGACCTTTCGCCTTCTTGCCAAATGGCATGCACCACGATGTCCCACAGGGGTGCTATGTTTTTGCAGTTAAGTTTTCATGCTGGATGGCCCTGAGACGTACCCACCATTCACCCCTTCTGCCAGCCCTTTTGGTGATATGTTGGTATTGTTCTATGGACTATGGAGATATAGGAGGTGCATTCACCTGCATGAGAATGATGGCTTCAACGTCTCTGATGGATCACTTACCTACTTTACAAGCCTAGCAATCTAACTGTGTGACCTGAGGATCCTATTTCACCGTTCAATTTACCTGGGTGTGCGAGGGGGGCTTTTTGCTCACACAGCTTACTTTGATACGATACATCAGATGCTCTGGTCGAGCCTGCGACATTGCTTTTTGGTGAACAATATACCTTCTCTGGACCACTGTAGAATTATTTTATTAATTCGGCTTTATCATGGATTTGGCAATTATGCAGGTTCTCTTTTAACCCTTGTTACTGGGAGCCTTGGCATAAGGTCAGATCCTAATATAGGAGTTTGAATGTCATCTTGTCCAGTTGTCTCCCTTCTTTTGACCAGAATTCATTGCTTGAGAGGTCAATAGGTCAGTGGCTAACTTGTCAGATATAGCTTCAGAGATATTTGAGACATACTTAACTAGACACGTGAACATATCTTTTATGTCAAGAATAATGGGTTATCTATAATAGAGTTAGTATTTAAGTTACTTATTTAAGTAAATTAACTGTTTAATAGAGTGTAAAGAATTGTGTGTTGTGATATGTGTATATATGTATATATATATATATATATATATATATACATAATATTGAAATTGATTATCCATTAGTAAGTTTGGTTACAGTTGTAAAAGAATGTATATGTCACAAAGGTTATCTATTTTGACTGAAGAACAGGTCATTTCATACTATGTTGTATTTCAAGACTACTACTATGTGTTTCTGTCAATCAAAGTAGTTCAAGTCTAAGTCAGCGTTTTGGTCATATACATATTAGGAATTATTACTAATATGGGCATCACACATTTAGCTTAAACTGTATTAGGTCATAACTGCATTATGAGTCTTGACGGTCTGAAACAGTATAAAGACAGTGTCCTGGAGCCCAGATGGCAGGACATCACATACAGACACTGACACACCACCTTCACACGGAATAACGACACACACATATTGAAACCTCATTTCATTGTTTTCTTTAGGCCTACACATTCAACCTAACTACAACAGCTGTTTCTCAGTCACCTTTTGGAAGCAGAGTTAGCAGGGCACAAACTTCTTATTACTTACAATGTACTGAACTGTTATACTTTTTACATTGTATTTATGCTTGATGTGCCAAGTGTGTTTGAATAAAATCACACTTTGTTTAAGCCTGGCTAATGAACTATTTGAACACAACGCCTGAAAAGACGCTACAGATATTTTTTAATATCAGCAACATTTTACAACCACATATAGCTCATTTCTTCATAACAGATGTGGTATACTCACTAATATGAGCTAACCAGGTACATTTGCTCATCTTTCTATATCAAAAGTATCAATGCCAATGAGACTTTCCATCACTCTACTATTGAACAGCCAATTAGCTTGTCTTTCATCAACATTGAACTTCTCCCTTTCATAGTTCTATTTCCCATACATGGGTTTACCATCACCAATCTAAGCATTTTTTGTTCATTCATTTCTTGATTGTCTTACATACCAATGGACATGGGCTTAAATGGATATATGGAGTACTAGGGGTGGTTGTGTGTGCGTTTTTAGGTGTGTTATGGGAGTTTTGGTACTATTATAATGTTTACATTTTTTGCACAAACTCTTTGTTTTCTTATATTTTTGAATGATTAAAGATAGAAATGTATTGTAGCCCAGTGAGTATTTTTTATATATCCTCCATACAGTATATTTGTTGTGTTGGGTGTTTTTTTTTTTTTGGCCCCTTGGGAACAGTTTTAATCTCCGAGTCTGACGGAGCTGGTACAGGAAGCAGCCGCCCTGCATTGCGCCGCACATGTGCCCCCAATGCCTTTATTTTTTTATAAGGCATTCTTGTAAAGTTTCTATATCTTATTGGGAACTTATTACCCTACTTAGCATTGTATCATCAGCAAACACTAAGAGTGAACAATTTATTCCAACCTCTATATCATTTATGAACAAGTTAAACAGAATAGGTTCCTAGACAGAACCCCGGGTCACCCCACTCAAACTCTAGACCATTCAGAAGATACACTATTTATAATTTCCCTTTGGAAGGGCTCCTGTAACCAGTTTTCTATCCAGGTACATGCACCTCAATTTGTAAAGAATGTGTTTATGGAGTACCGTATCAAATTCTATGGTGAAGTCCAGATATAGCACATCCACAGGTCTTCTGGGGGGGGGGGGGGGGTTACACTAGGCAGCAGCTAGCCAGACATGGAAAACCCTTCATTAGAGGTAAGATAAAGAATATGTTACCCCAACATGTTATTTTCCTGATATGAACCTGCAGTACCATGTACTTGTGCAGAAAAGTCCTGTTCTCTTTGTATTCTTTTGTGTGAAATCCCTGGTGTTCCTGTCAGCCTCTCTGCTTTCTAGTTAAAACTGTCCACACTA
Organism: Pelophylax lessonae; assembly: GCF_965119305.1. Taxonomy (NCBI): domain Eukaryota; kingdom Metazoa; phylum Chordata; class Amphibia; order Anura; family Ranidae; genus Pelophylax; species Pelophylax lessonae. Next base: position 243,519,920 of record NC_138776.1, read on the forward strand.
AGCAGGAGAGCACATCCATCCCAATGTGGTCAGTTTTCTGGCTGTGCTGGGAACTCAGCCTGCTCTTCTCCAATGATCAGACTTGTCTTGAAACTCCCTTGCACAGCCATTCACTGGGAAGATCGGTGTACTGCTGTTTCTCCTCACCCAGCTCTCTGAGCTCCTTTTTCAGCTGAGAATAGAAGGTATGTGATCACTTATAACAAAGGAGATCAAAAGTAATTTATAATGTTTTATTTGTATACACAAATGTTTTGCCTTTTATTTTTTACTTAAGCCAAATGGGTTCTTTTACTATGTGAGTGTTCACATATACAAAAAACAATGAAACTTCAGCTTTAAAATTGGGATGTGCAGACATATACAAACAAAATATAAGCTAAAGTAAGCCAAAATATATAAAAATGCATATATAATAATATAATATTTTATATATATATATATATATATATATATATATATATATATATATATATATATATATATATATATATATATATATATATATATAGATATATAGATAGATATGTATAAAAAGTATATTATAATATATAAGCCAAAATATAAATCAAAATATAAACAAAGCAATGCTCACACTGTTCTGTAATGACATCTATCAGGCACAGGAAAAAGGAGCAGATATAAGAGACTATATGTGTAAGGGTGTTTGGCATCCAAGAATATATTAAATATCACACACGTACATTAGCATTTTAGGCGCAGTACCTTTGAACTGGAAGTAACACTCTTATTAATTAAAGTAAAATAATGATGACGTCTATATGACGAAACGCATTGGAAGGAGCAAGCTCTGCGCACACGTCGTCACATCAGGAAGTCGGCCATTTTGTCGGTTGGAAACAACATTTGTATACTGCATAACAGCCGTGTTTTACCAGTCTTCTGGTGAGTATATTTTACTTCTTTAATAAAAGTGGAGTGAATTGACTACACTATGAGCCTCTTCCTTTGATTCTTCCCTGATATAGTTAGTGAGGCTGAAAAAAGACACAAGTCCATCCAGTTCAACCTATGATCTGCATGTATTATACCGTGGATGTTCATCAGGATCTGGGTGTAAGGATCAAACCAGGTTTCAAGGCTGTGTGATCCTTTAAATCACCCATTATGCTGTTGACCATTCTGGATGTAATGGCCTATCCTTTGGGGTAAAAGTCAGTGTGTCTGGTGATGGTGGAGGATCGTGCTCACATCTTGTAACTACTACACCTGGGTGGAAGATTCGGTCTCAACTACTATAGGACATTAGTGTTTATATTAACTTAAGTGCTTTACAGATGCAGCAAGCAGTATTTGTTAATACACCTAAAATGCACAGGTGTGAATGGGCCTTAAAGTTCACATCTAGTGACATCATCTGACTACAGATTTCAATAATATTTAAAGCGTAATATTCTTCTTATATAGGATGTATTTCCATTATAAAGCTGATACATGCCATAAAATGCATAGGTAACAGGTGCTCTTAGTAATGAACAGGAACTTTGACATTGTTTGCGTGTAGTAGTTGCTGTGGTTCTTCTGGTTTTCCATAAGTAGCACCAGTCATGGAAACTACACCAGGATTTATGGCACACACACCATCATTCTGTATCATAAGTTGCTTAAAAAGAAAAAAAAAACATGAACATGAAGTCAATGTATATTGTTTTCTGCACAGTTTATGTATTATGTTAGTGTTTAAAGATAACATTTTTTTTTTTAATTTTAAGGTAAAGGTAAAGGGGAGGAGCAGGAGAGAGAGTAGTTGGAGGGGAGGAGTGAAGGGGCTTCACTTGCAGACTGGAGATCATAGGAGAACGTCTCTCCCGCCTGCCCTGGTGATGTGGTTTTCTGTTGTTCTGCTAAGGAGGTTTGTGCTGCCACGCAGCTTTAACTGTCTAGCAGTTGTTATTACATGTTATGTTATGCTATGATATTGGTATCTTCCTAGCACCCCTGCTGTTTCTGGCTAGATGGTTTCTCCCATCTCCATTTTCCTGCTGTAACTGCCATTTTGTTTAGTTGTTATGAGGAGACTGCAGAGTGTGGAAGCTGTGTAACTTCATTGTAAATTTACCTATGGAAAAGCCTCTATGTTTATGCCTTTGCTAACTTGAAGCATAAAGAAGCATTGGAGAACACCTCTGGAGTCTTTATTCATTGAGTAAACTATCTGTTAAAACCATCATTCAACCTGCTGCACACACTTTCAGACTGGGGGTCTACAAGAGGGTCACAGGTACAATCGATGCTGAGACAGAACAGTAAATTTACAGGAGTACACAGCTTCAAAAAGTAAATTTCCAGGAATACACAGCTTCAGAGAGTAAAGTTCCAAAAAGTACTTGAAGTAAATGTCCATGGTAATATACAGCTTCAGAACTGTAAGTACCAAACTTGTCTGTGAGTCACCAGAAGCATTACTCTGCATATGAAACCAGCCACCTATTACTGCTTCATTACTGTTACAGCCTTCTGAGGTGATCCAGTTTGAACTAGTTCCAGCACTAGCCACTATTGTAACAAAAAATACCTCAGCCCAGCCTGCTTAATAACAGAAGTCACTACTTACAGAGCTGAGCTCTGGCAGATTTCTAACAAGACACCAGAAATACAGTACTTATTATGTCTGACAGAGATCTCACAGAGTTACCTGCATTTAGTCAAGATAAAGCAGACTCCTCACTTCATTCGGCTCGTCCTGTCAGAGCCCCTCATCCATCCTTGAAGGCAAGGGAGGTTTATGAAGCAAGTAAGGAAGAAACCTCTAGTAACCTGACTGCATTATGGGAAAAGACTTTAAGTTGTATAACAGCCACTAATGTAACTAGCAACAACTCTGAGCAATTGAACACTGCTCTCTCAAGGGTTAAGAAGGCATTTGAGAATTATAAAAGACTTTCTGAGAAGTACTATTCCCTATTGTCACATTCCAACATAGAGGAAGCTGCATTGGAATTAAAGGACTTTACTTCTAATGACCAGCAGAGGCATAGCACATATCTTGAAGCAAAGGCACAGATAGAAGGGAGATTGGCACAGCTACATGAGACTATATCCTGTAACTCTGCTTCTTCAAGACACTCAGGAAAATCTTCTAGGTCTGCCCGCTCATATCATAAATCTTCTTCTAAGTCATTGCGGTCCTGCTCTATAAGGTCAATACTGAGCGACCAAATTCTCAAAGCTCGCCAAAAGGTTGCAGTAGCCCAGGTTCAAGCCGCCTGCTCTGAAAAAGAAGCAGCCTTCAAGGCAGAAGCTAAATGCAAGGAAGAAGAAGCTAAATGCAAGGAAGCAGAAGCTAAATGCAAGGAAGCAGAAGCTAAACGCATTCAGGCAAGAATACAAGCAGAAACAGAGGCTCAGCTAGAAATTCTTCAGAAGAATAGAGAAAAGGAAGTAGCTTTAGCAGAGTTATCTGTCTTGGAACAAGCCCTATTGGAAGAAGAAGGAGCAGCTTGTACCAGCTTGGCTGCTTTTCAAGACCCTGTGGAAAGGACCCTACAGTTTGTCTTAACTCAGAACCACGACAATACAGTCCCACCTACAGTTGGAGATTCTTCTCATAATCATCAAGCAAGTGGATCAGAAGGCAATGTGTCGCCAAAGCAAGCTGGTCAACTAGACACACCTACTAACAGAGACCCTCCACAACTACCGCACGTCACAAAATCAAGTGAATCAACCTACGCAGCTCATGTGCCACCACAACCCTATGTGCATAGAGATTACAAGGGCACAGTAGAAGACTACAGAATGAACTCTATACCCCCTTTGATACAGCTCTCTTTGACTTCAAATGCTCAGAGACCTTCAGTCGACAGACCCTTACCTAAATTAAACCCATCTGCAACACCTTTCTCTCTACCTACCAGCCAACATCAGATACCAACCATGGTCCAAGACGGCGCACCATCAGTAGACCCTGTGGCTATAAAAACTGAAAGCACTGACATGGCAGAGTTCAGCAAGTATATGATTCGACGAGAGTTGATTACAACTGGACTGTCTGGATTTGATGACCGCCCAGAGAACTACAGGAGTTGGAGATCTACATTTAAGGCGGTAACCAAGAACTTGGACATTGATCCTCAAGCAGAACTTGACTTACTAATAAAGTGGTTGGGGCATCAATCTTCAGAACAAGTAAAGAGACTTAAATCTGTCTACATTTATAACTTTAAAGCAGGCCTTGATGCTGCCTGGGAACGTCTAGAACAAGACTATGGGAGCCCCAAAGTCATTGAATCTGCCTTATTCCAGAGACTAAACAACTTTCCTAAAATCTCTGTTAAGGACAATCATAAGCTTAGAGAGTTAGGTGACCTCCTTCAAGAACTTGAAATTGCTAAGTTAGATCCTAGTTTACCAGGTCTTAGCTATTTAGACACTGCTCAGGGCGTAAATCCTATTGTAGCAAAGTTGCCTAGTTATCTTCAGGGAAAGTGGACTAGTGTAGGATCAAAGTATAAGTATGAGCATCGTGTTTCCTTCCCTCCCTTTTCTTATTTTTCAGAGTTCGTGCGGAAGGTTGCAAGATCCAAGAATGACCCAAGCTTCTTCTATCCAGATACAACCACCATTCCTTTAAGTACTTCAAGGGGTATTGCCACCAACGGTAAATTCAAGGATTTAAGGCATCCTATTGCAGTGGGGAAGACCGCGATAGCATCCAACGTCTTAGCTACAGACATCAAAGCTAGCAATCTTAATCAACAGTGTCCTATTCATAATGCGCCACACTCTCTCTCCAAATGTCGTGCATTTAAGGACAAGCCTATTGAAGAACGCAAGTCATTTCTCAAAGAGCATAATATCTGTTTTAAGTGTTGTGCATCCTCCGATCATTTAGCTAGAGACTGTAAGATCGCCATCAGATGTTCTCTCTGCAACAGTGACAAACATGTGGACGCTATTCATTCAGATCTGTTCAAAAGGAAACCTTCACTCGGCAGCAACCCCAAGACTACATCAGATGATGGCGGGGAGAGAACTGAGCAATATGCCAACCCCGTAACCACAAGGTGTACAGAGGTATGTGGAGAAGGGCTTCATAGCAAGTCTTGTAGCAAGATATGTCTTGTAAGAGTTTTTCCTGAAGGATGTCCACAAAAATCCATAAAAATGTATGCCATACTCGATGATCAGAGCAATCGCTCATTGGCCAGTACAGAATTCTTTGACCTATTCAACATTCAAGGAGAGACCTGGTCCTATACCTTGCAGACATGTGCAGGAAAGGTCAATACTTCTGGAAGAAGAGCCCATGGCTTCGTAGTTGCATCAGAATATGAGGACACAGAGTTTCCTCTTCCAACTCTAATCGAATGTGATCAGCTACCGAACAACAGTGAAGAAATCCACACACCAGAGGTTGCACGTCATCACCCTCATTTGAGTCACATTGCTAACTACATTCCACCACTTAACAAGGATGTTAAGATTTTGATTCTACTAGGGAGAGACATTCCTAGAGTTCATAAAATAAGAGAGTTATGTAACGGTCCAGATGATGCTCCTCAGGCCCAGAAACTCGATCTTGGATGGGTGATAATAGGAGAAGTCTGCTTAGACCAATCTCACAAGCTCTTGGATGTAGCTTCCTACAAAACTAATGTTACCTGTCAATTGATGAAATGTCCATCGCACTATTATGTGAAGGAAAGACTTGATTTTAAGAACGAAGTTCCAGATCAAGCACTCCAAATCATTAACTGCAAGCTCACTTGTCAAAAGGACTTTGGTGATTCAGTGTACCAGACTGCTTGTGATGACAACAAGATTGCTCCTTCAGTCGAAGACAATGACAAGGACAATTCCAACAGACCCAAGTTTTTAATGGACCAGTCTTCTACAAACTCAGAAGAAGATATTGATTTCCACCTGGAGGATCCAGATACTGATCCGGAAATCCGGCCTGAAGTTGTAGCATTGAGTTCCAACATCTGCTCAAGAAGAAATTTGGAGGATGAAGATGACTCCACAGTTATGGGGGATGGAGCTGATGAATGGATGCAGGCCAAGACTCTGGTTAAGCCTCCGAACCAGCTGGAACTCAGCGAGGCTGAACTTAAGGAGGAATTCACTCGTATCCTGACTGCAAACAACCCTCATGCCCCCCAGAACACTGTGAGGTACAGTTTTAAGGAAGGGGCCTACAAACCCATTAGCATCGTGGACCAGTTGGCCGTACGCTTCTCCCTGGATGGAAACATGTCACGCGAAGACTCTGATGAAGCGCGGCGACAGATGGCGAAGTTGGGAGTCATTGAAGAAACTCAGACCAACGACTCCACAGAGCCGGGAGACAAAGATACAGATGGGAAGTCTGACACTCAGGCTAGTGAAGAATGGACAGAAGGTGAGGAAATACCATCCAGGAACAAGAAGGAGAGAAAACTGACCAACCAGTTCAATTATAGCGCGAGAGCGTCCCAGAGCATTAACAAACCCCTGCGGGAGCGAGCTTCTCAGACAGAGCCACCTCCAAGGGCCACCTTCTCCGCCACTGCAAACCAGTGGAAATTCAACCCACCACACGCTTCACACATGGGCGGAGCATGGGAACGTATGATTGGGATGGCAAGGCGCATACTGGATTCTATGTTGCTTGATGTGAGTTCTTCACGTCTTACCCATGAAGTACTTACTAAATTCCTTGCTGAGGTCGCAGCAATAATCAACTCAAGACCGCTGACAGCTGTATCCACAGACCCAGAATGTCCAACTGTTTTAACTCCAGCTGCATTATTGAGCCGGAAAATTGGACAGATCCCAGCACCAAAGAGCATCTTTGATGAAAAGGACATATATAAACGTCAATGGAGATATGCTCAATACCTTGCAGATTGTTTCTGGGACAGATGGAGGAGGGAATACCTCACACTTCTTCAAGGACGTAAAAAGTGGCAAACCCAGAAGCCTAACTTAAAGGAAGGGGACCTGGTTCTTCTAAAAGAAAAGCAAACCAATCGGATCCAGTGGCCAGTTGGAGTTATTTCAAAGGCCATTGCTAGTGATGATGGAAAGGTCCGAAGTGTGGAAGTCAGGATTGTAAAGGACGGGAGCCCAAAAACCTTCCTGAGACCAGTCACTGAGACAGTCCTAATTATGCCTGCTTCCAAAAATTCTGATTCAGTGTTATGTGAAGGAGTCACTTAGATCTCTAGCATAGTTAGCTTAGAGGAGAGGGCTACATAGCATTCTACTGTATGCAATGTTAATTGTATGTTTATGGAAAATAATTGTGTAGTGGTATCTCACGATACCAGGCGGGGAGTGTGCTGCCACGCAGCTTTAACTGTCTAGCAGTTGTTATTACATGTTATGTTATGCTATGATATTGGTATCTTCCTAGCACCCCTGCTGTTTCTGGCTAGATGGTTTCTCCCATCTCCATTTTCCTGCTGTAACTAACTGCCATTTTGTTTAGTTGTTATGAGGAGACTGCAGAGTGTGGAAGCTGTGTAACTTCATTGTAAATTTACCTATGGAAAAGCCTCTATGTTTATGCCTTTGCTAACTTGAAGCATAAAGAAGCATTGGAGAACACCTCTGGAGTCTTTATTCATTGAGTAAACTATCTGTTAAAGCCATCATTCAACCTGCTGCACACACTTACAGACTGGGTATCTACAAGAGGGTCACAGGTACAATTGATGCTGAGACAGAACAAGGTTGGACGTTGGCACTTGGGGTCCTTGACTAGGGTCCAAAAGCGTTGAACAATAAAATGATGGGACCCATCTCAGGTATGGAGTCCTATGGTTGGTCTGGATTGTGCTGCCTCCAGCAGTAACTGTATATAGGCAAAGCACCTGCATGTATATAGTCTATGCCAGCATTTCTCAAGATTTTCAACACAGAAGAACCCATGAAACAACTTTCTGGTCTCAGGGAATGCATGCTAAAAATGACTATATCTACAACTCATGATACATTAGTGTGATGCTTGGTAGGAAGAATGTTCCTTACACTTGTGGTCATTGGGAGGAATTACTGCCTTACAAATAGCTAAAAAGATCAACGGTGTCAGTGGGAACCTATCTGAGAGGCAGAAATTTCTCATTGCTCAAGGAACCCTAGGGTTCCATGGAACCCTGGTTGAGAAACCCTGGTCTATGTTGTTTCACTAGTTACCTATTTATGGGTATGCTGGCACCCTGTGGTTCATTGTTTTATTTATATGTAGTTTCTAAGATTCCTCCCACTGTTGCCTCAACCTTCTGCATGCATTGTGCAATAAATATATAGCTCTTCCCCCACAGGGTCAATGTTAATAGCTAATTATTTTCCAATAGTACGGCGGCTGTTCACCACCACAAGCACCAGTCCCAAGCACACTGACAAATCAGTCTCAGTCTAGGGGATGTCTTTTTAGTATTTATTGCTGAAAATTATTAATGTGAGAGGCAGGGCCGGCCCTACAATGGGTCCCAGTGGGTCCATTGGACCCAGGCGGCAGTTGAGCAGGGGCGTGAGCACATCCCACTATGACAGTAAGCCAGTGTAGAAGAAAGGTAATTTCATCATTGCCAGTAACCGTTTAAGTAAGTGTTGAGGCTGGCCGCCGGCCGCGGATGGGAGTATTTTAATTACACTGGCTGACGCCTCTGTCTCTGTGTCACCTCCCTATGCTGCTGACTGGCCAAGCGGCAATGCTGCCATTGGTTTGGAGCTAGTGTGGGTGGGCGGGCTTGTGGGGCGGAGCCAGTGCAAGAGCGTCGCATGGGTAAGAGGCGAGGGCTTTAGGTAACTGGATACCATAAAACAATTAGCACATAATTAAAGGACAATCTTCTCATTAGATACATGTGAATGTTGGACAATCTAAGACTTAAAAGCTGAAGACCATGGGGCAAGTTTCTTTGGCATCTGGTTACCTTGCGCACAACTACTGGTATACTGTGTAGCTTCCAGAAACTGGAACAGTTACAGGGATCAGTTTAGAGTCTAGTCCTCAGGACAGCTGCCAGTTTCCTCAGGGCATGGGCCCAGTGAGTGAGACAGTCCTTCCCCAGACCAGATCCCTTGTATTGAGGTCCTGCAATCAGTTTTTAGCAAGATCCATCCAGAGCCTTAGCCCTGACACCACTGAGTCCTCCAGGAAGCTAAACAATCCATGGGCTACCTTAGGGCAGCAGCCCGTCAGGGTTTGGAACACTCCTGGGGAGAAGGAACCAAGCTCTCCAGTGCTATTTATCACCTTCCCAGCCCTCTTCTAGACACTCATTTCAAGGGATTGGCTGTAGCATAATATTCAGGCTGGTTATTTGCATCTCTAATAAGTATGCCAATTTTTGGGAATAATAGGCAAAAAGGCACAAGAAGCTGGGCACCACCATGGGAGACATGCACAAACATTAAATAACTTGTTAGGGGTTTGCCTTAACCCTTTTATTGCCACCGAAGTATGCCATGTGTTGGTGGCTTTGGAGGGTTTTACAGACACTCTTGACAGCTGCGTTTGTAAAACTGATAAGCCGACTGTTGGCTGTCAGATGGAAGTGATATGGGCATCGCTTCCACGTTTCCAGCAACGACAGTATTTTTAAGCCCCACATACACAAACAAACAAATTTAAATGCATGCCTTAGGGATGCTTGTGGGCAAAAACATGTGTTACAGTTGCTGCGCATGCTGGAGTGAGATTAATAATTCTAGACCCAATATTTATGCTTAAAATGGTTGTAAAGTCAGAAGTTTTTTTTTTTTTATCTTAATGCATTTTATGCATTAAGATAAAAAACCTTCTGTGTGCAGCAGCCCCCCTCATTCCCTTAATACTTACTTGAGCCCGATCTAGATCCAGCGATGTTGCAGGAGACTGGGACTCTCCCTCCTCATTGGCTGAGGTTGCAACGCAGCGCCATTGGCTCCCACTGCTGTCAATCAAAGTCAGTGAGCCAATAAGGAGAGGGAGGGGGTGGGGCCGAACCACAGCCCTGTGTCTGAATGGATACAGAGAGCAGCGGCTCAGCTCAGCTTGGGTGCTCCTATAGCGAGCTGCTTGCTATGTGTGTAGGCAGGGGCAGTCTACTGTCTTCACTGCCGGTGGTGCTATACCCAGTGGTACTGTAGTTGGGAAGGAAGCCAGGAAGAACATGGTGCCTTTATGGTTTACAGAGTAACTGGAGAAACGATCCAACTAGATGTTGCTGTCCTATGTGACCCTGGCAACCATCTTGGGTTAGGCAGAGCCTTTTTAAGGGACTTGAACCCAGTAGGGACAGGTAGCGCTAGGGAAAAGTTCCTGACCAGCAGGGAAAGTGTAGGGTCACAGCTTTTTTGGACACTTCCCTGATTGGGCACTAGACAGTCAGGCCGCATTCTGCTCCCTCTCTACAGACGTCAGTCCAGCTAGAGTCTGCTTCTTCACATTGTTGTAAACTGTGAGTGCTCTCGGCTGGGTAGCCTGCCCACCAGGTCTGTTGTGATCTGTTGCTGTATTGCTTCAATTAACATTTTGGCACCTGGCTGTGTGAATTATTGCCACATCACACCCTACACCCCACCAACAAGTGGTTTAGGTGTGCAATGTCCTTTCACTTTGTTTCCTTTTAAAAGCAATGAATACCCAACTTTAGGCACCCCAAACTAAAAAGGAACCCTATCATAATAAAATGAACATGAAATTGATTACCCGCTGACAACAGAATGTAACCAACAAAAGTGCATGCATTCATTTGGATTTTGAGGGGAACCCCACGCCAAAATAAAAAAAAATAAAAATGGCATGGGGTCCCCCCACCAAAAAAAATTGTGCAAAGTAAATACAAATCCAGAGACAGTTTTTACATGTCCTTTGTCAAAAAAAAAAAAAAACCTATGCGCCCTCTTTCCCCCCCCTTTTTTTTTTTTTCTTTTTTTTAGGGGGACAGGGGGGAGAGGTGGAGAGAAGGAAAAGGAACGAAATGGGAGTTTTGGGTTCGGTTATAGAATGCCAAAGAAAGGCTAGTGTTCCTTTCAAGGGAATAAATGTTCTGTAATTATAACCCTGAAAGTTAAAATGTAATGAATATACTGTATATGTAACTGAACTTAAAGAAATAAAGATATAATTTGAAAAAAAAAAAAATGTCCTCCGAAGTAGATCAAACGTCAATCATGATAAATGCCCCCCGCTGTCCCGCATGACAAGAAAAACAACCTACACCGACGCTTGGCTACCACAAAATGACATCATGGCCAGCCCCTTAGATAATTAAAGCAATATAAAGTCTTGTTTTTTTTTTCTAAAATAACAAACATGTCATACTTACCTGCTCTGTGCAGTTGTTTTGCACAGAGCAGCCCCAATACTCCTCTTTTTGGGTCCCATGCCTGACCTTCATGCACAGAATGCATGAAGCTGACCTTCATGCACAGAATGCCTCTACAACCACTTCAATCAACAGGCAGGCTGTCTTCCAGTTTTTTTTTACCTTGCACAATATTTTTGGTGAATGAGTAGGAGTACTATGCACTCTTCCCCATGGGGGGGTCAGGATCTGGCCTCCTCCAAAGCAACCCCTCTATTGAGGGCAATCTCCATCCTCCAAAGCAACACCCATCTTGAGGGCATGTGGCCACGAAGGGTTCGGAGGAGGGGCACTTGCTCACCCCCCTTTCTTGGCCTGCCGGATTGCATGCTTTGATAAGTGTCTGGTATCTATTTTGGGGGGACCCTACACCATTTTTCCAACAAATTTTGGAATCGGGGTCCTCCTAAAATCCATACCAGCCTCAAAGGGCCTGATATGGACTGGGGGGACCCCCATGCTGTTTTGTTTAGAAACATTTTTTAATGCTGGCCCTTTTTTGGGGGAAATCCCACTGATAGCAGATGAGCTATGGACGTCAAGGTCGTAGGTCGTAGCAGCCGCCGACTCCCTAACAACCAGCTATTCACTGGTTGTTAAGGATGCCGTCACAGCTGCTGATGTTAAAATACTGCTAGTTTTTACTACTAAAAAACTGCATCACTTCAAAAAATAGCTCATGCAGTATTTTAGAAGTGTTTTTTTAGTGAATTGCAAAAAAATATTTCATAAAAGCTAAGAGGTATTTTATAGTAGATCTTTAAAGGATAGATACCACTTTGTGAATGCAGTCTTATGTATCTTACCTGGGGAAAGGTGGAGTTTAATTTTGACATGGAAATACATCCAAAAATGGAAGTGGAAAATGTCACGACCAACAAAAAGGAATTTGCCACCAGCAGAAGGGACATAACCACGATCCTATAGTTCTGTCAATAATAAAAACAACAATTATTACTTTAAAAGGAAAGGATAGTGTATTACTAGTGTGCACACATTTTGCATTATCAATTCAGCAATAGATAGATTTTTTTTCATTGTGACTTTCCCATGTTAAAATGAATTTTTTTCTGTATTTGCCTTATTACAACAGACATGGAGGGTGAGGGGGATCTGCAGCTCTAATGCCCCGTACACACGTGCAGATTATCTGAAGACTTTTGTCTGCAGACTTACCTTTTCTATGTAGTGCAAGGCCTGCCGGATTGCATACAAATTGAAAGTGTTTAGGTTTGACCTCATATTATATGGTTTTGTTAAGTCTGCAGACAAAAGTCTACAGATAATCTGCACGTGTGTACGGGGCATAACATGCAACGGAGTCCTGTCCCTACAAGGCATTGTAAGTCAGTTATGGGAAGGATCAGCCGCAGGCAGAGCTCAGACAGTATTAATGACTAGTTATTTGCCTTCTACTTGCATTTCCGGGGGCCACAGCTTTCACTGTTCAAATCCTCTATTACCTACTATAACATCAGGAAATGCTTCCAAAGATGTTATTAAAAGGTTTAATTACCTTAGGTATACCTTATTGTAGCAATACTCCCATGGGAGCTGCTGAATGCGGATTCCCCTGGGTTACCCATAGCAACAAATTGATAAGTTACTTTAAGTGGATGGCTCAGTCAGAAAACAGTCCAGGGGATTTGGATTTTGTTGTTTTATTGAGAACTGGGGATGAGTGAGATACTCCAACTAGATGAACTGTGCACAATTTCAGGACTTCTAATTGTGCTTGAATGTGGCAAGGCCGCTGCTTCACTTTGACACTGTAGTGAAGTAGTAATAAGCAAACTGTAAAGTGAATTACTCTTTAGGGCCCCGCTTGGCACCCCTTTACCCCTACTCTTCAGGGTTCTACTTGGCACCCCCTTTACTCTGGCACACTGTGTGAGCTGACCTGTTATTCTCTGACTTCACTGGAGTGGTCCCTTTTCCTGGGCAGACCCCTTGGCAAGCCCCCTGGTACTCATGGACACTATTTTTCCCAGATGACTCTGCCAGCAGCTCCACTGCCAGCTCTACAGGATCCTTTTGGCTCAGCTCCACACCTGGCTCACTAGGCCGACTGCCTGTGACCACCTTCCTCAGACAACAGGAGGAGAGACAGCCGTCAGCCTCCTCCTGGGACTCTGCTTCCCGCCAAAAATGCCCTGTCACATGTCCCCTCAGTATTTATGGTCAATCCCAGGATGCACTGCGGTGGTGCCCTCCCACTAGGACTGCCACAAAACCTCATGTGTCACTGGCTGGGTTTCCTCCACTGTCCAACAGACCTCGCTACTAGCTCATTGGATACAGTGGGGACACTCCCTCAGACCAAGTGACTCACACCTGGAAACATGCAACAAGCATAACTAACAGATCAGGCTCCCCTGATAAGCAGATGGAGCATAACAATGCCTTTTCCTAGCACCTATCTAGGAGGAAGCTACATTATATTACCTTCAAAGCCCAACTCCAGGAAACCTAAAAACTGTCCCTTGCAGTAGGCCTGTGAACCCGAGGGTTAACTGATGCTTTACATCTAGGGAACACAGAAAAGCAAACCTCTGCATTGATAGACCAGTTCCTGCAGAATTTGCTTCCCCATGTTTCAGTTGTCTAAGGTCCTTATGTCATCAAGACCATGGCAGAGTCCATAGCCCTGCAATGTACATGATGCTACCAAGGGGCAGTCCACCACTAGAACATGGTGATGCACCATCTGCCGAGAGAGCTGAGTTCATGGTAAGTTAAAATGTAAAAACTCTTCTCTACACTAATCGAGCAGTCCCACTGCAAGGGATCATTTTTAACTTTCTGGGAGTTAGGCCCTAAATGTAAGATTAGGGGTCCTTTTATATGGGTTAATCTTTTCCCACGCACACATATTAACTAACAGCTCTCATCACATTCCATAGGAGAGAACAGTGTGATATCTGGGATGATAATTTATCTATATAGAGTATCTGGGGCAACACTTGTCCTAACTGGACAATATTTTTTTTAAAGTTTTGCTTCCTGAAAAAATGTTTGATGATTATGATAGACCCCTTCAAACTGAACAAGCTGTGCATGGCAGCCGATCAACTTCTAACCATCAGGGCCCCAGTGCAAGAAACTATGAAGGGCTCCCCAGCCAAGTGAAACCTTTGTGACCCCGGTAGTTCCATCACAGGTCTCAGTAGTTTTATTTTTTTGTTATTTTGTTTTTTAAATAATTTATCATTTTTTTTTAATAATATTTTTTAAATATTTTTTAGGAGTCCCGTTGTGGGGCTTTGGTGAGATTTCAGGGGTCTAAACAGACCTCTAATCTTCCACCTTTTTTTTTTTTTTTTTTTTACCCCCCTACCCTGCTCAAAAAGAAAATCTTCCACCTTTGAGGGCTGCATTCTCAATCACCCTTCTCTGTCTCAATCTGCATCTTCAGCCTCATGAATGGACAATCAGACATGAATAGCTCTGTACAGAGCTTCCCGTTCATTCACAAACTGAAACAGTTTACTATGCCTTGGTTATGAACGGATAGAGTCAGTGACCGGTATGGATCACTGACTCTCTATTCAGAAAAAGGGGGCCAGTAAATGACACATTTACCTCCTCCTTCCCCGCTCTCCATCCTGACATATCCCCCGCAGCAGCTGGCGGCAGGAGGGGGGGGGGGGCTGGCAGAGCTGGGGGGGGGGTTGAGGAGGCGTGGGAAAGAGAACACGGGGGGCTGCAGAGCACACAGAGGGCAGAAGAAGAAAGCTGGATAGGAGAAGCCGTGAGGGGTGGCTGCATGTTGAGGAAATCAATTTCTCTACTTTCCTCAATGTAGCCGCTGATTTGCTGCTTCTTCTCCTCTCCCTCCCTCAGGCATTCATTGGTTACAAAAGAAAAATGGAGAGATCAATTCCAAAACATGGAATAACGAGTGAAAAATAGATGGACTTTAGTGGCACAACATAACCTTACAAAACGATAATTTCTTAAAAATATATTATTATAAATTCATTAAAATCTCACATAAACAGCAACCAATTCCTTTATAAGAAACAATACTCCCATAAATACTAAGCCCAGCACCACGATGGACCATAAAACCTGGAAATAGAGTGTCCCACTCCAAAGAAAACTTGTGCTGTAATAGTCTAAAGCCATAAACGTAGGAAAAGTAGGGGTGGCCAGTATCCAGGTGGTGGGTCCAAAAGGTTGTTACTTGATCTAGCTCAATGTATTTCGCGCAGAATCGCGCTTCTTCAGGAGCATAATATCGTGGAGCTGAGCATTACTTCTAAAATCATATAATGAGAACAGTAAAATAATCAAAGGAGGTGTCAGGCACCATAGAGGGCATGCAGAGAAATTTGCCCTAACAATTGTGGAGATGGGTGCACATGTATAATGGCTTAAAGGTGTGTCATGATTTTAGTAGAGCATTTGATTGTAGTAGGTAGAAAATTTGTACTCAAAAAAGGATAGTGAAACAATCCTCTCCTCGATAAAACCTTTAGTAGATATTGCGGTAATCAGGTGTGTCCAAAAAATGTGCACGTTACTCGACACAATCCGGCCATACGGTGGGTATCATAAAGCTGGAGTCCTCTCCACTTGTAAGCTCCCCGCTGGCCTAAAAATCACATAGCTGGAGTCCTCCCAATTCCTCTACATGCAGCTGCTGCTCCCATCTAGGCATACAGGGGGGGGGGGGCTGCACGGGCCCCTCTGCAGCATGGGGCAGGGTCGCAATTGCGACCCCTGTAGATATGCTCCTGCCCAAAGTGTCTTCCTGCTGATTTTCATTTATGCTCCAGGGCATCTCGCTGCGGTGTCCAACAATATGCCATTTGATACTGAGTTTTCTAACATAAATGTTTCAACTTATCTAGATTACATACAGTGGCCTATTTACTCAATACTAATTTTTCTTTTTTTAATTTTTTATTAATTCTACAACCCCTAAGGTAAAGATGCAATCAAATCCTAATGCTTCCTTCTTTTGAAGTTATTTCCTACTTCTCCCTCAGCACTCCCTCTTTTTCTGTCTTTGCCTCTGCCTTTTGGTGCCTAACCAGGCTCTAAAAAACACCCCTCCTGATTATCAGATAGCCATTGTTCAATTGGATCCTAAGCTTGTTCAGGAGTTAATGGTGCAAACTGATTGGATAATGGTAAGGGCATCCTGGGTAAGGGTTACTAGGGATTTTCCAAACCCACCTCTATAATTCACTTCACTCTGTCCAACCCTGTATGCATGAGGTCCACCCACCCCTCCCCTCCCCTGGGGGTTGTCTACCTTGGGGTCTCCAATTCCAAGTGTTTATAATTACTTCCCTCCCTTTTCATCCTATCCTTCCCAGGGGGAGCATTAAAAGAAGGCTCAAGTTTTCTTTCCTTACTTTTTACATTCTTTCTCTTAATACCATTATCATTCAAAACCTCTTGCCATTTGAAAACGTTTTGGTCCCGTAACCCTTTACAATCCCTCACATATTTTTTTCTTCTTTTTTAATTCTTTGTTCATTCTCCTCATCCTCAATAATCTGCTTCAATTCCTTGGAATAAAAAGGATACTCATCCTCTTGAGCATGTGGGCTCAGTTTCTTTTTAATATCACTAATTTCTTCAACTAACCTAGTTAGCTTCCTCTTTTTCTGCTAAACTAAAAATGGTAAAAAAAAAAAAAAAAATATCCCCGCTTCATTAAAGTATTGGAATCATTCTTTGAGTTCAGTATCATCCTTTTCAGGAAAAATATTCCATTTTAAATTGGTTCTAAAGATAGAAGGCTTCTTTATTCATTCTCCTCATCCTCAATAATCTGCTTCAATTCCTTGGAATAAAAAGGATACTCATTCTCTTGAGCACGTGGGCTCAGTTTCTTTTTAATATCACTCATTTATTTAACTAACCAAGTTAGCTTTCTCTTATTCTGCTGAACATAAAATGGTAAAAAAAAAAAAAAAAAAACATCCCCACTTCATTAACCACTTAAGCCCCGGAAGATTTTACCCCCTTCCTGACCAGGGGGTATTTTGCGATTCGGCACTGCGTGACTTTAACGGACAATTGCGTGGTCGTGCGACGCTGTACCTAAACAAATTTGACGTCCTTTTTTTCCCACAAACAGAGCTTTCTTTTGGTGGTATTTGATCACCTGTGCGATTTTTTGATCACGCGCTATAAACAAAAAAAGAGCGTCAATTTTGCAAAAAAAACAATATTTTTCACATTTTTTTATATGAAGTTCCCCCCAAAAAAAAAGTAAAAATCAAAATTTTTTAAAATTTTCGGCCAATTTGTTTTATGCTACATATGTTTGGTAAAAAAAATCGCAAAAAGCGTATTTTGATTGGTTTGCGCAAAAGTTATCGCGTTTACTAACAAAGGGAAAGATTTTTGTCATTTTTGTTGTTTTTTTTTTTAACGCGTAATGGCGGCGATCTGCGATTTTTTTTGCGGTACTGTGACATTGGGGCGGACAGATCGGACCCTTGACTGACATTTGTGACACTTTTGGGGTCACCAGTGACATTTCTACAGTAATCAGTGCTATACATATGCACTGTTACTGTAAAAATACACTGGTTGTGAAGGGGTTAACTTTATTTGGAAGGGAGGGGCTGTGTGTATCCCTAGGGGCGTGCTTTCTACTGTGATTGGCTGTGGCTTGAGCTGTAAGGACACTGATCAACGGATCTACATACTAGATCCGTTTTATCAGTGTCTTTACAGCGAGGAGAATGACAGGCAGCTTGTTTACACAAGCTGCCTGACATTCTCCCTCTCCCCCGCCGATCGCCGAGTGACCGGCGGACATCGGGTCCGCTGGTCACACGCGCGGGGGGGTCCGTGACCACGCGGGAGCGCGCCTCCGGGGGCGCGCGCTCGCTCCCTAGACCCTCACAAGCTAGTGACGTAGCCCTACGTCACTTTGCCTGTGAGGGGCTGACTGCCGACGTAGATCGGCGTTAGGCAGTCGGCAAGTGGTTAAAGTATTGGAACCATTCTTTGAGTTCAGTATCATCCTTTTCTGGAAAAACATTCTATCTTAAAGTGGTTCTAAAGACAGAAGGCTTTTTACTTTAATGCATTCTATGCATTAAGATAAAAAAACCTTCTGGGTGCAGCTCCCCTTGTGCATGAGAGCAGCGGCTCTCCCAGGTCTCTCTCCTCATTGGCTCACATGAGAGTGTGAAGGGCAAGGCTGAACTACACTACACAATGTTCATTCACAGGAGTGTGGCTTGCTATTGGGGGCACTCGGCAGGGAGAAGGAACTAGGACCACCAGGGACCCAAAAAGAAGAGGATTGGGGCTGTTGTTAAACTTACCTGCTCTGTGCTATGGTTTTGCACACATGTGTTATTTGGAGGAAAAAATCACAACCTTTAAAACCACTTTAACCACTTGCCGACTGCCCAACGACAATTTATGTCGGCAGTCAGCCCCTCACAGGCAAAGCGACGTAGTACTACGTCATTAGCCTGTGAGGCTTTGGGGAGCGAAGTAGAAAGCTGGATAGGAGAAGCCGTGAGGGGTGGCTGCATGTTGAGGAAATCAATTTCTCTACTTTCCTCAATGTAGCCGCTGATTTGCTGCTTCTTCTCCTCTCCCTCCCTCAGGCATTCATTGGTTACAAAAGAAAAATGGAGAGATCAATTCCAAAACATGGAATAACGAGTGAAAAATAGATGGACTTTAGTGGCACAACATAACCTTACAAAACGATAATTTCTTAAAAATATATTATTATAAATTCATTAAAATCTCACATAAACAGCAACCAATTCCTTTATAAGAAACAATACTCCCATAAATACTAAGCCCAGCACCACAATGGACCATAAAACCTGGAAATAGAGTGTCCCACTCCAAAGAAAACTTGTGCTGTAATAGTCTAAAGCCATAAACGTAGGAAAAGTAGGGGTGGCCTGTATCCAGGTGGTGGGTCCAAAAGGTTGTTACTTGATCTAGCTCAATGTATTTCGCACAGAATCGCGCTTCTTCAGGAGCATAATATCGTGGAGCTGAGCATTACTTCTAAAATCATATAATGAGAACAGTAAAATAATCAAAGGAGGTGTCAGGCACCATAGAGGGCATGCAGAGAAATTTGCCCTAACAATTGTGGAGATGGGTGCACATCTATAATGGCTTAAAGGTGTGTCATGATTTTAGTAGAGCATTTGATTGTAGTAGGTAGAAAATTTGTACTCAAAAAAGGATAGTGAAACAATCCTCTCCTCGATAAAACCTTTAGTAGATATTGCGGTAATCAGGTGTGTCCAAAAAATGTGCACGTTACTCGACACAATCCGGCCATACGGTGGGTATCATAAAGCTGGAGTCCTCTCCACTTGTAAGCTCCCCGCTGGCCTAAAAATCACATAGCTGGAGTCCTCCCAATTCCTCTACATGCAGCTGCTGCTCCCATCTAGGCATACAGGGGGGGGGGGGGCTGCACGGGCCCCTCTGCAGCATGGGGCAGGGTCGCAATTGCGACCCCTGTAGATATGCTCCTGCCCAAAGTGTCTTCCTGCTGATTTTAATTTATGCTCAAGGGCATCTCGCTGCGGTGTTCAACAATATGCCATTTGATACTGAGTTTTCTAACATAAATGTTTCAACTTATCTAGATTACATACAGTGGCCTATTTACTCAATACTAATTTTTCTTTTTTTAATTTTTTATTAATTCTACAACCCCTAAGGTAAAGATGCAATCAAATCCTAATGCTTCCTTCTTTTGAAGTTATTTCCTACTTCTCCCTCAGCACTCCCTCTTTTTCTGTCTTTGCCTCTGCCTTTTGGTGCCTAACCAGGCTCTAAAAAACACCCCTCCTGATTATCAGATAGCCATTGTTCAATTGGATCCTAAGCTTGTTCAGGAGTTAATGGTGCAAACTGATTGGATAATGGTAAGGGCATCCTGGGTAAGGGTTACTAGGGATTTTCCAAACCCACCTCTATAATTCACTTCACTCTGTCCAACCCTGTATGCATGAGGTCCACCCACCCCTCCCCTCCCCTGGGGGTTGTCTACCTTGGGGTCTCCAATTCCAAGTGTTTATAATTACTTCCCTCCCTTTTCATCCTATCCTTCCCAGGGGGAGCATTAAAAGAAGGCTCAAGTTTTCTTTCCTTACTTTTTACATTCTTTCTCTTAATACCATTATCATTCAAAACCTCTTGCCATTTGAAAACGTTTTGGTCCCGTAACCCTTTACAATCCCTCACATATTTTTTTCTTCTTTTTTAATTCTTTGTTCATTCTCCTCATCCTCAATAATCTGCTTCAATTCCTTGGAATAAAAAGGATACTCATCCTCTTGAGCATGTGGGCTCAGTTTCTTTTTAATATCACTAATTTCTTCAACTAACCTAGTTAGCTTCCTCTTTTTCTGCTAAACTAAAAATGGTAAAAAAAAAAAAAAAATATCCCCGCTTCATTAAAGTATTGGAATCATTCTTTGAGTTCAGTATCATCCTTTTCAGGAAAAATATTCCATTTTAAATTGGTTCTAAAGATAGAAGGCTTCTTTATTCATTCTCCTCATCCTCAATAATCTGCTTCAATTCCTTGGAATAAAAAGGATACTCATTCTCTTGAGCACGTGGGCTCAGTTTCTTTTTAATATCACTCATTTATTTAACTAACCAAGTTAGCTTTCTCTTATTCTGCTGAACATAAAATGGTAAAAAAAAAAAAAAAAAACATCCCCACTTCATTAACCACTTAAGCCCCGGAAGATTTTACCCCCTTCCTGACCAGGGGGTATTTTGCGATTCGGCACTGCGTGACTTTAACGGACAATTGCGTGGTCGTGCGACGCTGTACCTAAACAAATTTGACGTCCTTTTTTTCCCACAAACAGAGCTTTCTTTTGGTGGTATTTGATCACCTGTGCGATTTTTTGATCACGCGCTATAAACAAAAAAAGAGCGTCAATTTTGCAAAAAAAACAATATTTTTCACATTTTTTTATATGAAGTTCCCCCCAAAAAAAAAGTAAAAATCAAAATTTTTTAAAATTTTCGGCCAATTTGTTTTATGCTACATATGTTTGGTAAAAAAAATCGCAAAAAGCGTATTTTGATTGGTTTGCGCAAAAGTTATCGCGTTTACTAACAAAGGGAAAGATTTTTGTCATTTTTGTTGTTTTTTTTTTTAACGCGTAATGGCGGCGATCTGCGATTTTTTTTGCGGTACTGTGACATTGGGGCGGACAGATCGGACCCTTGACTGACATTTGTGACACTTTTGGGGTCACCAGTGACATTTCTACAGTAATCAGTGCTATACATATGCACTGTTACTGTAAAAATACACTGGTTGTGAAGGGGTTAACTTTATTTGGAAGGGAGGGGCTGTGTGTATCCCTAGGGGCGTGCTTTCTACTGTGATTGGCTGTGGCTTGAGCTGTAAGGACACTGATCAACGGATCTACATACTAGATCCGTTTTATCAGTGTCTTTACAGCGAGGAGAATGACAGGCAGCTTGTTTACACAAGCTGCCTGACATTCTCCCTCTCCCCCGCCGATCGCCGAGTGACCGGCGGACATCGGGTCCGCTGGTCACACGCGCGGGGGGGTCCGTGACCACGCGGGAGCGCGCCTCCGGGGGCGCGCGCTCGCTCCCTAGACCCTCACAAGCTAGTGACGTAGCCCTACGTCACTTTGCCTGTGAGGGGCTGACTGCCGACGTAGATCGGCGTTAGGCAGTCGGCAAGTGGTTAAAGTATTGGAACCATTCTTTGAGTTCAGTATCATCCTTTTCTGGAAAAACATTCTATCTTAAAGTGGTTCTAAAGACAGAAGGCTTTTTACTTTAATGCATTCTATGCATTAAGATAAAAAAACCTTCTGGGTGCAGCTCCCCTTGTGCATGAGAGCAGCGGCTCTCCCAGGTCTCTCTCCTCATTGGCTCACATGAGAGTGTGAAGGGCAAGGCTGAACTACACTACACAATGTTCATTCACAGGAGTGTGGCTTGCTATTGGGGGCACTCGGCAGGGAGAAGGAACTAGGACCACCAGGGACCCAAAAAGAAGAGGATTGGGGCTGTTGTTAAACTTACCTGCTCTGTGCTATGGTTTTGCACACATGTGTTATTTGGAGGAAAAAATCACAACCTTTAAAACCACTTTAACCACTTGCCGACTGCCCAACGACAATTTATGTCGGCAGTCAGCCCCTCACAGGCAAAGCGACGTAGTACTACGTCATTAGCCTGTGAGGCTTTGGGGAGCGAAGTAGAAAGCTGGATAGGAGAAGCCGTGAGGGGTGGCTGCATGTTGAGGAAATCAATTTCTCTACTTTCCTCAATGTAGCCGCTGATTTGCTGCTTCTTCTCCTCTCCCTCCCTCAGGCATTCATTGGTTACAAAAGAAAAATGGAGAGATCAATTCCAAAACATGGAATAACGAGTGAAAAATAGATGGACTTTAGTGGCACAACATAACCTTACAAAACGATAATTTCTTAAAAATATATTATTATAAATTCATTAAAATCTCACATAAACAGCAACCAATTCCTTTATAAGAAACAATACTCCCATAAATACTAAGCCCAGCACCACAATGGACCATAAAACCTGGAAATAGAGTGTCCCACTCCAAAGAAAACTTGTGCTGTAATAGTCTAAAGCCATAAACGTAGGAAAAGTAGGGGTGGCCTGTATCCAGGTGGTGGGTCCAAAAGGTTGTTACTTGATCTAGCTCAATGTATTTCGCACAGAATCGCGCTTCTTCAGGAGCATAATATCGTGGAGCTGAGCATTACTTCTAAAATCATATAATGAGAACAGTAAAATAATCAAAGGAGGTGTCAGGCACCATAGAGGGCATGCAGAGAAATTTGCCCTAACAATTGTGGAGATGGGTGCACATCTATAATGGCTTAAAGGTGTGTCATGATTTTAGTAGAGCATTTGATTGTAGTAGGTAGAAAATTTGTACTCAAAAAAGGATAGTGAAACAATCCTCTCCTCGATAAAACCTTTAGTAGATATTGCGGTAATCAGGTGTGTCCAAAAAATGTGCACGTTACTCGACACAATCCGGCCATACGGTGGGTATCATAAAGCTGGAGTCCTCTCCACTTGTAAGCTCCCCGCTGGCCTAAAAATCACATAGCTGGAGTCCTCCCAATTCCTCTACATGCAGCTGCTGCTCCCATCTAGGCATACAGGGGGGGGGGGGGCTGCACGGGCCCCTCTGCAGCATGGGGCAGGGTCGCAATTGCGACCCCTGTAGATATGCTCCTGCCCAAAGTGTCTTCCTGCTGATTTTAATTTATGCTCAAGGGCATCTCGCTGCGGTGTTCAACAATATGCCATTTGATACTGAGTTTTCTAACATAAATGTTTCAACTTATCTAGATTACATACAGTGGCCTATTTACTCAATACTAATTTTTCTTTTTTTAATTTTTTATTAATTCTACAACCCCTAAGGTAAAGATGCAATCAAATCCTAATGCTTCCTTCTTTTGAAGTTATTTCCTACTTCTCCCTCAGCACTCCCTCTTTTTCTGTCTTTGCCTCTGCCTTTTGGTGCCTAACCAGGCTCTAAAAAACACCCCTCCTGATTATCAGATAGCCATTGTTCAATTGGATCCTAAGCTTGTTCAGGAGTTAATGGTGCAAACTGATTGGATAATGGTAAGGGCATCCTGGGTAAGGGTTACTAGGGATTTTCCAAACCCACCTCTATAATTCACTTCACTCTGTCCAACCCTGTATGCATGAGGTCCACCCACCCCTCCCCTCCCCTGGGGGTTGTCTACCTTGGGGTCTCCAATTCCAAGTGTTTATAATTACTTCCCTCCCTTTTCATCCTATCCTTCCCAGGGGGAGCATTAAAAGAAGGCTCAAGTTTTCTTTCCTTACTTTTTACATTCTTTCTCTTAATACCATTATCATTCAAAACCTCTTGCCATTTGAAAACGTTTTGGTCCCGTAACCCTTTACAATCCCTCACATATTTTTTTCTTCTTTTTTAATTCTTTGTTCATTCTCCTCATCCTCAATAATCTGCTTCAATTCCTTGGAATAAAAAGGATACTCATCCTCTTGAGCATGTGGGCTCAGTTTCTTTTTAATATCACTAATTTCTTCAACTAACCTAGTTAGCTTCCTCTTTTTCTGCTAAACTAAAAATGGTAAAAAAAAAAAAAAAATATCCCCGCTTCATTAAAGTATTGGAATCATTCTTTGAGTTCAGTATCATCCTTTTCAGGAAAAATATTCCATTTTAAATTGGTTCTAAAGATAGAAGGCTTCTTTATTCATTCTCCTCATCCTCAATAATCTGCTTCAATTCCTTGGAATAAAAAGGATACTCATTCTCTTGAGCACGTGGGCTCAGTTTCTTTTTAATATCACTCATTTATTTAACTAACCAAGTTAGCTTTCTCTTATTCTGCTGAACATAAAATGGTAAAAAAAAAAAAAAAAAACATCCCCACTTCATTAACCACTTAAGCCCCGGAAGATTTTACCCCCTTCCTGACCAGGGGGTATTTTGCGATTCGGCACTGCGTGACTTTAACGGACAATTGCGTGGTCGTGCGACGCTGTACCTAAACAAATTTGACGTCCTTTTTTTCCCACAAACAGAGCTTTCTTTTGGTGGTATTTGATCACCTGTGCGATTTTTTGATCACGCGCTATAAACAAAAAAAGAGCGTCAATTTTGCAAAAAAAACAATATTTTTCACATTTTTTTATATGAAGTTCCCCCCAAAAAAAAAGTAAAAATCAAAATTTTTTAAAATTTTCGGCCAATTTGTTTTATGCTACATATGTTTGGTAAAAAAAATCGCAAAAAGCGTATTTTGATTGGTTTGCGCAAAAGTTATCGCGTTTACTAACAAAGGGAAAGATTTTTGTCATTTTTGTTGTTTTTTTTTTTAACGCGTAATGGCGGCGATCTGCGATTTTTTTTGCGGTACTGTGACATTGGGGCGGACAGATCGGACCCTTGACTGACATTTGTGACACTTTTGGGGTCACCAGTGACATTTCTACAGTAATCAGTGCTATACATATGCACTGTTACTGTAAAAATACACTGGTTGTGAAGGGGTTAACTTTATTTGGAAGGGAGGGGCTGTGTGTATCCCTAGGGGCGTGCTTTCTACTGTGATTGGCTGTGGCTTGAGCTGTAAGGACACTGATCAACGGATCTACATACTAGATCCGTTTTATCAGTGTCTTTACAGCGAGGAGAATGACAGGCAGCTTGTTTACACAAGCTGCCTGACATTCTCCCTCTCCCCCGCCGATCGCCGAGTGACCGGCGGACATCGGGTCCGCTGGTCACACGCGCGGGGGGGTCCGTGACCACGCGGGAGCGCGCCTCCGGGGGCGCGCGCTCGCTCCCTAGACCCTCACAAGCTAGTGACGTAGCCCTACGTCACTTTGCCTGTGAGGGGCTGACTGCCGACGTAGATCGGCGTTAGGCAGTCGGCAAGTGGTTAAAGTATTGGAACCATTCTTTGAGTTCAGTATCATCCTTTTCTGGAAAAACATTCTATCTTAAAGTGGTTCTAAAGACAGAAGGCTTTTTACTTTAATGCATTCTATGCATTAAGATAAAAAAACCTTCTGGGTGCAGCTCCCCTTGTGCATGAGAGCAGCGGCTCTCCCAGGTCTCTCTCCTCATTGGCTCACATGAGAGTGTGAAGGGCAAGGCTGAACTACACTACACAATGTTCATTCACAGGAGTGTGGCTTGCTATTGGGGGCACTCGGCAGGGAGAAGGAACTAGGACCACCAGGGACCCAAAAAGAAGAGGATTGGGGCTGTTGTTAAACTTACCTGCTCTGTGCTATGGTTTTGCACACATGTGTTATTTGGAGGAAAAAATCACAACCTTTAAAACCACTTTAACCACTTGCCGACTGCCCAACGACAATTTATGTCGGCAGTCAGCCCCTCACAGGCAAAGCGACGTAGTACTACGTCATTAGCCTGTGAGGCTTTGGGGAGCGAAGTAGAAAGCTGGATAGGAGAAGCCGTGAGGGGTGGCTGCATGTTGAGGAAATCAATTTCTCTACTTTCCTCAATGTAGCCGCTGATTTGCTGCTTCTTCTCCTCTCCCTCCCTCAGGCATTCATTGGTTACAAAAGAAAAATGGAGAGATCAATTCCAAAACATGGAATAACGAGTGAAAAATAGATGGACTTTAGTGGCACAACATAACCTTACAAAACGATAATTTCTTAAAAATATATTATTATAAATTCATTAAAATCTCACATAAACAGCAACCAATTCCTTTATAAGAAACAATACTCCCATAAATACTAAGCCCAGCACCACAATGGACCATAAAACCTGGAAATAGAGTGTCCCACTCCAAAGAAAACTTGTGCTGTAATAGTCTAAAGCCATAAACGTAGGAAAAGTAGGGGTGGCCTGTATCCAGGTGGTGGGTCCAAAAGGTTGTTACTTGATCTAGCTCAATGTATTTCGCACAGAATCGCGCTTCTTCAGGAGCATAATATCGTGGAGCTGAGCATTACTTCTAAAATCATATAATGAGAACAGTAAAATAATCAAAGGAGGTGTCAGGCACCATAGAGGGCATGCAGAGAAATTTGCCCTAACAATTGTGGAGATGGGTGCACATCTATAATGGCTTAAAGGTGTGTCATGATTTTAGTAGAGCATTTGATTGTAGTAGGTAGAAAATTTGTACTCAAAAAAGGATAGTGAAACAATCCTCTCCTCGATAAAACCTTTAGTAGATATTGCGGTAATCAGGTGTGTCCAAAAAATGTGCACGTTACTCGACACAATCCGGCCATACGGTGGGTATCATAAAGCTGGAGTCCTCTCCACTTGTAAGCTCCCCGCTGGCCTAAAAATCACATAGCTGGAGTCCTCCCAATTCCTCTACATGCAGCTGCTGCTCCCATCTAGGCATACAGGGGGGGGGGGCTGCACGGGCCCCTCTGCAGCATGGGGCAGGGTCGCAATTGCGACCCCTGTAGATATGCTCCTGCCCAAAGTGTCTTCCTGCTGATTTTAATTTATGCTCAAGGGCATCTCGCTGCGGTGTTCAACAATATGCCATTTGATACTGAGTTTTCTAACATAAATGTTTCAACTTATCTAGATTACATACAGTGGCCTATTTACTCAATACTAATTTTTCTTTTTTTAATTTTTTATTAATTCTACAACCCCTAAGGTAAAGATGCAATCAAATCCTAATGCTTCCTTCTTTTGAAGTTATTTCCTACTTCTCCCTCAGCACCCCCTCTTTTTCTGTCTTTGCCTCTGCCTTTTGGTGCCTAACCAGGCTCTAAAAAACACCCCTCCTGATTATCAGATAGCCATTGTTCAATTGGATCCTAAGCTTGTTCAGGAGTTAATGGTGCAAACTGATTGGATAATGGTAAGGGCATCCTGGGTAAGGGTTACTAGGGATTTTCCAAACCCACCTCTATAATTCACTTCACTCTGTCCAACCCTGTATGCATGAGGTCCACCCACCCCTCCCCTCCCCTGGGGGTTGTCTACCTTGGGGTCTCCAATTCCAAGTGTTTATAATTACTTCCCTCCCTTTTCATCCTATCCTTCCCAGGGGGAGCATTAAAAGAAGGCTCAAGTTTTCTTTCCTTACTTTTTACATTCTTTCTCTTAATACCATTATCATTCAAAACCTCTTGCCATTTGAAAACGTTTTGGTCCCGTAACCCTTTACAATCCCTCACATATTTTTTTCTTCTTTTTTAATTCTTTGTTCATTCTCCTCATCCTCAATAATCTGCTTCAATTCCTTGGAATAAAAAGGATACTCATCCTCTTGAGCATGTGGGCTCAGTTTCTTTTTAATATCACTAATTTCTTCAACTAACCTAGTTAGCTTCCTCTTTTTCTGCTAAACTAAAAATGGTAAAAAAAAAAAAAAAATATCCCCGCTTCATTAAAGTATTGGAATCATTCTTTGAGTTCAGTATCATCCTTTTCAGGAAAAATATTCCATTTTAAATTGGTTCTAAAGATAGAAGGCTTCTTTATTCATTCTCCTCATCCTCAATAATCTGCTTCAATTCCTTGGAATAAAAAGGATACTCATTCTCTTGAGCACGTGGGCTCAGTTTCTTTTTAATATCACTCATTTATTTAACTAACCAAGTTAGCTTTCTCTTATTCTGCTGAACATAAAATGGTAAAAAAAAAAAAAAAAAACATCCCCACTTCATTAACCACTTAAGCCCCGGAAGATTTTACCCCCTTCCTGACCAGGGGGTATTTTGCGATTCGGCACTGCGTGACTTTAACGGACAATTGCGTGGTCGTGCGACGCTGTACCTAAACAAATTTGACGTCCTTTTTTTCCCACAAACAGAGCTTTCTTTTGGTGGTATTTGATCACCTGTGCGATTTTTTGATCACGCGCTATAAACAAAAAAAGAGCGTCAATTTTGCAAAAAAAACAATATTTTTCACATTTTTTTATATGAAGTTCCCCCCAAAAAAAAAGTAAAAATCAAAATTTTTTAAAATTTTCGGCCAATTTGTTTTATGCTACATATGTTTGGTAAAAAAAATCGCAAAAAGCGTATTTTGATTGGTTTGCGCAAAAGTTATCGCGTTTACTAACAAAGGGAAAGATTTTTGTCATTTTTGTTGTTTTTTTTTTTAACGCGTAATGGCGGCGATCTGCGATTTTTTTTGCGGTACTGTGACATTGGGGCGGACAGATCGGACCCTTGACTGACATTTGTGACACTTTTGGGGTCACCAGTGACATTTCTACAGTAATCAGTGCTATACATATGCACTGTTACTGTAAAAATACACTGGTTGTGAAGGGGTTAACTTTATTTGGAAGGGAGGGGCTGTGTGTATCCCTAGGGGCGTGCTTTCTACTGTGATTGGCTGTGGCTTGAGCTGTAAGGACACTGATCAACGGATCTACATACTAGATCCGTTTTATCAGTGTCTTTACAGCGAGGAGAATGACAGGCAGCTTGTTTACACAAGCTGCCTGACATTCTCCCTCTCCCCCGCCGATCGCCGAGTGACCGGCGGACATCGGGTCCGCTGGTCACACGCGCGGGGGGGTCCGTGACCACGCGGGAGCGCGCCTCCGGGGGCGCGCGCTCGCTCCCTAGACCCTCACAAGCTAGTGACGTAGCCCTACGTCACTTTGCCTGTGAGGGGCCGACTGCCGACGTAGATCGGCGTTAGGCAGTCGGCAAGTGGTTAAAGTATTGGAACCATTCTTTGAGTTCAGTATCATCCTTTTCTGGAAAAACATTCTATCTTAAAGTGGTTCTAAAGACAGAAGGCTTTTTACTTTAATGCATTCTATGCATTAAGATAAAAAAACCTTCTGGGTGCAGCTCCCCTTGTGCATGAGAGCAGCGGCTCTCCCAGGTCTCTCTCCTCATTGGCTCACATGAGAGTGTGAAGGGCAAGGCTGAACTACACTACACAATGTTCATTCACAGGAGTGTGGCTTGCTATTGGGGGCACTCGGCAGGGAGAAGGAACTAGGACCACCAGGGACCCAAAAAGAAGAGGATTGGGGCTGTTGTTAAACTTACCTGCTCTGTGCTATGGTTTTGCACACATGTGTTATTTGGAGGAAAAAATCACAACCTTTAAAACCACTTTAACCACTTGCCGACTGCCCAACGACAATTTATGTCGGCAGTCAGCCCCTCACAGGCAAAGCGACGTAGTACTACGTCATTAGCCTGTGAGGCTTTGGGGAGCGAGCGCACGCCGCCGGATGCGCGCTCGCTAAGCGGACCCCCCCGTGCGTGTGCCCAGCGAACCCGATGTCCGCCGGGCACTCGCGATTGTCCGTTACTAATGTAAACAAAGCCGCCTGTCATTCTCCCCTGTGTAAGAATAGTGATCATACGGTTCTGCTATGTAGGACCGTTGATCTCTGTTCTTACACCTCAAGCCACAACCAATCACAGTTAGAAGCACGCCCCTAGGGACACACTTAACCCCTCCCTCTCAAAAAAAGTTAACCCCTTCACTGCCAGTGTAATTTTTACAGTAACAGTGCATATGTATAGCACTGATTACTGTAGTAATGTCACTGGTAACCCCAAAAGTGTCAAAAATGTCAGTCAACGGTCCGATCTGTCCGCCGCAATGTTGCAGTCCCGCAAAAAAAATTGCAGATCGCCGCCATTACTCTTTAAAAAAAAAAAACAATAAAAATGACAAAAATCTTTCCCTTTGTTAGTAAACGTAATAACTTTTGTGCAAACCAATCAAAATACGCTTTTGCGATTTTTTTTTTTTACCAAACATATAAAAAAATGTGGAAAAATATTGTTATTTTTGCAAAATTGTCGCTCTTTTTTTGTTTATAGCGCATGATCAAAAAATCGCACAGGTGATCAAATACCACCAAAAGAAAGCTCTGTTTGTGGGAAAAAAAGGACGTCAAATTTGTTTAGGTACAGCGTCGCACAACCGCGCAATTGTCTGTTAAAGTCACGCAGTGCCGAATCGCAAAATAGGCCCTGGTCAGGAAGGGGGTAAAATCGTCCGGGGCTTAAGTGGTTAAGTTACGTGGGATCATTCCGTCAGCTATACATTGTTCGAAAAACAGGATGTCCCACCATGTATGGACTTCCGAAACCATTAGATCTTTTAGTCTCATAATGATTTCTCTCAGATCATGGTTATCTTTTTCACAATCATCAAAAAAGAAAAAAGTGCTACGTAACTCAAAAATATCCAGTTTTGCAATTACTGACACTAGCAGCAAGGAGGACGTATTAAAAAAACAAGATAAACTACCCGACAGAGTATTGTGCTATTATAACCCACCTCTTACTGGCGGCCAAGCTCATCATAGCGAGACATTGAAAAGATGACTTTCTCCAGGGCCTCTCCCATCCTCTGGAATGCTCTACCTCAACCTGTACAGCTATCTCCTACTCTAGCTGCTTTCAGGCGATCCCTGAAAACTCATCTCTTCAGGGAAGCCTATCACACCGCCAACTAATCTTCCATCAGCTCATTCCCTACTGTTACAACCTCTTGTAACACCTGCCCCACCCCATTAGATTGTAAGCTCTTCTGAGCAGGGCCCTCTTAATCCTCTTGTATTTTATTGTATTGTAACTGTAAACTGCTGGCGCTATAGAAATCCTGAATAATAATATCAATAATAATGACTTGGCCCCCAGCCACAGTGAAGTACTGACCCAAGTGAATCTCAACTACCAATATGAACGCCTACTTCATGCTAGGGCAATCTCGTCCATGACATCCTTTGACAATAAATGGGCGGCATGGGTTTCATGGTATCCGAAGCAGCAGGTCTAATGTTTGTTGTAACCTCTGGTATCCATCCTTGAAAAGTTGTTTATGCTCTCTTTATGCAATGTAGCTCTGTATCCCCTATTGATTACTCCCTAACCACTGTATTTTCTCTCGATGAGTGAGCAACTGTCAATTGTATATTGTTTGTGTGTTTTGTTTTGTTGTGAATTTCAATAAAAACTATTTGGAAAAAAAAAAAAAAAAAACAAGATAAATAAATAAAAACCTGCGCTCTGTCTCCTTAACCTCCCTGACGGTATGATTATGTCAGGAATTACATACCAAAAGCGGTACAATTGTTTTCATGGAAATTTGGCGTTATGTATTATAGGCCTACAATTCTTAGTAATTACTGACTTAAACCTGACCAAAACAAGAGTCTAGTGATAAATTTGAAACACAAACGCATGAATTATAATCGAATCAATAATATAATTTTATTATTTAATATATAATATATATAATAAAATTATATTATTGATTAGATTATAATTCATGCATTATATATTATATATATATATGTGTGTGTGTATGTGTATATATATATATATATATATATGTGTAATATATAACGCATGAATTATAATTGAATCAATAATATAATTTTATATATATATATATATATATATATATATATATATATATATATATATATATATATATATATACATATATATATATATATATATATATATATATATATATATATATGCATATATATATATATATATATATATATATATATATGTATATATGCATATATGTATATATGCATATATATATATATATATATATATATATATATATATATATATATATGCATATATATATATATATATATATATATATATATACATATATATATATATATATATATATATATAATATAAAATGTGTTATGTGTTTTGTGCAACGTTTTTTTTTTTTTGAATTTCCCTCCCTAGTTCCGCTCCCATGCAGCATTGCTGCTGCAGGGAACGGAACTAGGAAGTGATCAGACCGACGGTGGACGGAGGAGCGGCTGGACTCTCTGCTGGCGATCTCAGCAATGAGAGATCATCGCTGGATCGCCAGGATAAGGTAAGAGAACACCGCTGCACTCTCTGCCTATCCACCCCGAGCGTGACTCGGGGTTACCGCTCCTGATATGAAAAACCAACCCCGAGTCACGCTCGGGATTACCGCCTAGGAGGTTAAGGCTCCGTTCACATGTAGGCGATTTGGGGCATTTTTGGGGAGTTTTTCTGCTCTAGGATCAGCTCTCAAAACGCCCAACAAGACAAATCCTATTAATTTCAATGGCCCCTGTTCACATCTGATCGTTTTGACGCTGTGAGCAAAACGCCCAACGCTCAAAAAAGTACATGAGCTTCTTTTTGTGCAGATTACAGGCGTTTTCCATTGGTCTCTATTCAATCTAAAAACGCCTGCACAAAAAACGCCTGTAAAAACGCCTGTAAATCGCGGTAAAAATCGCGGTTAAAATCGCGGTAAAACGCTCAGGTGTGAATGTAGCCTTTAAAGAAAATCCTAAACAGTAAAAATCCCATTCCAAAGACTGCTGCAACCCTCATATGCGAATACCAAAATATGTGCAAATAAACATCCAAAATGGGTGTTGTCCCTCTAAATGAAAAGGGCTCAACAACTCATCCAGCAAAGCATGAAATTACATATGATTTAAACAATTAATTTAAAATAAACAATCCATATACTGTATACATATATCATGTGCAAACATTTCATAAAACATCTCATGAAATTTCATGAAAAGTGCCCAAGTGCAAATGAAAACAAATTATTGTAAAGTTCAATACACCAGCAGTCCCAAAAAAAGTTCATACAAATGAGTTTAATTCCCAGTGATAAATTAATAGTGCAATTCTTCAACTTTATAGCTTGTACACCAAATGCTGCAGTACACTTGTGCAGTGTGACTCCACCACCACCAACACTTCTCTTACCGGAATGAATAATCTCATATAAGGTTAAACTCAGCATGAGAAAAAATGTTCCTCGTTCCTAGGAGCAATCCTTTGGCTCCACGACCCTAGTAGCTTGTCTCTCCTCTTGGTGGTGTTCACACTGGCTTTACACATCGGAAAACAACCATCGAAGGGTACATGTCACACTCAAAAATAAATGAAATTCTCCATGGCCCAGTATTGTTTAACCCCTTTACCCCTTAAAACAAATCTAAAGCACAATTCTGCAATTTTGACATGTGTTAGTAAAACCGTACATATCATCATAACTACTCTGTGCATTGAGGTGGATTACACAGCATTTTTTTTCCAGGACGAATTGGTCTCTTTTCGTGGTAAATTGTAATAGATAGCCCCTGTTTTTCTTTTTTTTTTATCAACTTAAAACTGACGCAAAATAGTAAAAAAATATATCTTTAAATGTAGCTGTATATTTCTTGCACTTACCATAACCTTCCACCAAAGAACAACCCCAAATAAATGTTCCTGCTCCTGATACCACATATGTGTATGTTAGTTGTTGTTTGTACCCGTAGTACAAATACCTATAAAAGTGCTGTGCCAGAAATACTTAATCAATATATAAACAGGTGATATTGATGGTGTAATAAATATCAAAAGAGTCTAAAATAAAGTCCATAATTGTCCAAATAAAGGTGAAAAGAAGAAACTACCAACAAGGTAGCAAAAAAACAAAGGTGGTAAGAAAATCATAAAAATTTCTTCACAAACACCGCTGTGCATATATCCCACCACCGGCTAGATTGGTCTCTCACCCCAGCCACAGACCCATAAAGGGTCAAAGATCGCATATATCAGCTGTAGCAGCCTGGGGATTATCCTCTCCTAGCTCTCTCGGACAGCCCAACATAGATCACTCAGGTGGGGATGGATGAACTCCAATCAAACTCAGAAATCGGTGTATATATAAAACAAGGGGACATATATAGTGCTCTCCGTCTGAATACCAATGTCTTTATTAGATATAGTAAAAGGTACTCACATTTAGCGGCACTCAGACAGATACACATGCAGCTGGGACAAAGGGAAAGTACAACGTCAGGTACGCAGGCTCCGCCCCCTATATGCGTTACATCAGAGCTAACCAATAGCCTTCGACTTCCTCAGTAGGGGCCTTTGCAGGGGCTGCAAGGCAGCCAATCAGCAAGCATTTAACTAGTGTGCCCTTAGAAGCCATCACAGCCATGCCTACTAATGGCATGGCTGTGATTGGCCAGTGCAGCATGTGACCCAGCCTCTATATAAGCTGGAGTCACGTAGCGCCGCACGTCACTCTGCTCTAACTATACTAGGGAGAGTTTCCTGCTGCTGCTGAGGGGGAGATAGGAGATTATTGTAGGGGCAGGCTGGAGATTGCTTTCAGGGAAAGAATAGGAAGAATCCTCTTTAATCAGACAGCGATCTACAAAGTACATTGATTTTATTGTGTGGGGGTGCAGCGCACAATATTTTTGCCCTGACCTGAGCCCAGTGAGGAGGAGGGAGAAAAAAAACTTTTATCGGTCTGTTAGGTGGGCAGCGTGCGTTGTTCTGGATTTACTTTGACATACATTGTTTAGACACTGCTTTTCTAATCTGCTCTTCAAAAATCACCAATGTAAAGCAAAAATAATTATTTTTCAGTTTTTAAGGGAAATTTTTTTTCAGTTTTTCATTCAAATGGGTTTGTTTTTTATTCAATAGCGGAATAGAACAAAAACAGTATCCAACCTGTTAGGCGTGCGGCGTGTAACAGCCATGTAATGTAAGCTCAGTGCATATGTGTCTGCCTAATCTGGATTTAAAAAAAAAACAAAACATTTTTTCCTTCATATTTTCCAGTGACATACAGCGTTTAGACACTGCAGTTCTAATCTGCTATTCAACAAGCACCAATTAAGGGGACAACTATTTTTCAGTTTTTCATTCATACTTTACTGTGACACTGTCATACAGCGTTTAGACACTCTTATGCAAATCTGCTCTTCAAAAATCACCAATTAAAGGGAAAAATAAAAATTTTTCATTCATACTTAACAGTGAGATACAACCATTGGATACTGTTGTTGTATTCTGCTTTGCAATAAAAACCCATTTAGGGGAAAAAAATTAAATTGCAGCCTAGTCTGCATATGTTACAGTGAGATACACCCATTGGATATTGCTGTTGTATTCCGCTTTGCAATAAAAAACAATTTAGGGGGAAAAAATTAAGTTGCAGCCTAGTCTGCATATGTAACAGTGAGATACACGCATTGGATACTGCTGTTGTATTCCGCTTTGCAATAAAAACCCATTTAGGGGAAAAACATTAAATTACAGCCTAGTCTGCATAAGTTACAGTGAGATACACCCATTGGATACTGCTGTTGTATTCCGCTTTGCAATAAAAAGCCATTTAGGGGGAAAAAAAAAATTGCAGCCTAGTCTACATATGTTACAGTGAGATACACCCATTGGATACTGCTGTTGTATTACGCTTTGCAATAAAAACCCATTTAGGGGAAAGAAATTAAATTGCAGCCTAGTCTGCATATGTTACAGTGAGATACACCCATTGGATACTGCTGTTGTATTCCGCTTTGCAATAAAAACCTATTTAGGGGGAAAAAAATTGAATTGCGGCATAGTCTGCATATGTTACAGTGAGATACACCCTTTGGATACTGTTGTTGTATTCCGCTTATCAATAAAAACCCATTTAGGGGAAAAAATTTTATTTCCTGTTTTGTATGTAATGGCGCACTTTTAATGGCGGGCTTTCAACAGCCAATCAACAAGCGTTTAACTGGTGTGCCTTAAGCCATCCCAGCCATGCCTACTAATGTATTAGTAGCTGTGACTGGCCATCTGAAGCATGTGACCATGTCTTTATAAGTTCGAGAGCCCCAACGCGCTGCGTCATTCTGCTGTAGTTTAGGGAGAGAGCACACATCATATGTGCTGGCTGCTGATTAGGGACAGACAGTGAAAAATTGTATTGTGTCCGAAAAGAATGCAGGGACAGGTCGGAGTGTAGGCAGGGCAAGTTATTTGAGCATTTTAGAGACAGGCTGCAGAAATCAGGCAGGGTCAGTCTACATCGATTTTGCTGTGTGGGGGGTGGTGCAGTGAACGATCTTTTTGAGCATTTTAGGGACAGGCTGGAGAGTGAAGAGATTAGGCGGGGACAGTCTACATCGATTTTGCTGTGTGGGGGGGTGGTGCAGTGAACGATTTTTTGCCCTCACTTGAGCCCACTGAGGAGGAGGAGGGAGAAAAAAATCTATTTTTATCAGTCAGTTGTGTGCAGCGTTCATCAGCTATATTTTACTACAAGTTAAAGGGGATTTTTTTTTTTCCCCCCCTTCATAGCCTGCTTGCTGCTCACTCTCTCTGAGCTGACCGTGACATAAGACACTGCTGTGTTGTTCACATGTGCTATTGAGTGATTTTCAATTTTATACACTTTTTTCTATTCCACTGTTCAATATACACACTTTTGGGTTAAAAAAGATTAAATTGTGGCATAAATTGTGGCATAGGGGAATATTCATTTTTTTCCCTTCATAGCCTGCTGCAGAACTGACCGTGACATAAAACATAAGACACTGCTGTGTTCACATGTGCTATTGAAAAATCACCAATTTTATATCATATTTTCTATTCCGCCATTCAATCTACACCCTTTGGGGTAAAAACAATTAAATTGCGGCATAGTCTGGATCAGTACGTGTGAGATACACCTTTCCAATTTATTGGGCACATCTTACACCGCCGAGGATTGCAGGGTGCTTCAGTTTGCCTCCTGCCTGTTCCGAACTCCTCCTACTCCTCATCCTGCCTTTAGGGTACAAAAAATAGTAATCGGGGCCTAGTCTGGGTCTGTACGTGTGAGATAGATACACCTTTTGATATCATATTTTCTATTCCGCTATTCAATCTACACCCTTTGGGGTAAAAAGAATTAAATTGCGGCATAGTCTGTATCGGTACGTGTGAGATACACCTTCCAAATTTTTGGGGCGCATCTTCCACCGCCGAGGATTGCAGGGTGCTTCAGTTTGCCTCCTGTTCCGAACTCCTCCTACTCCTCATCCTGCCTTTAGGGTACAAAAAATAGTAATCGGGGCCTAGTCTGGGTCTGTACGTGTGAGATAGATAGACCTTTTGATATCATATTTTCTATTCCGCTATTCAATCTACACCCTTTGGGGTAAAAATAATTAAATTGCGGCATAGTCTGTATCGGTACGTGTGAGATACACCTTCCAAATTTTTGGGGCGCATCTTCCACCGCCGAGGATTGCAGGGTGCTTCAGTTTGCCTCCTGTTCCGAACTCCTCCTACTCCTCATTCTCATCCTGCCTTTAGGGTACAAAAAATTGTAATCGGGGACTAGTCTGTGTTTGTACGTGTGAGATACACCATTTTATAAAATTTTTCCTATTCCGCTATTCAATATCCACCCTTTTGGAGTGTAAAAAATTAAATTACGGCATAGTCTGTATCGGTACTTGTGAGATACACCTTTTAAATTTGTTTGGCGCATCTCCTTCCACCGCCGAGGATTGCAAGGCGCTTCAGTTTGCCTCCTGTTCCGAATTCCTCCTACTCCTCTTCCTCATCCTCATCCTCCCTTTAGGGTACAAAAAATTGTAATCGGGGCCTAGTATGTGTTTGTACGTGTGAGATACACCGTTTTATAAAATTTTTCCTATTCCGCTATTCAATATCCACCCTTTTGGAGTGTAAAAAATTAAATTACGGCATAGTCTGTATCGGTACTTGTGAGATACACCTTTTAAATTTGTTTGGCGCATCTCCTTCCACCGCCGAGGATTGCAGGGTGCTTCAGTTTGCCTCCTGTTCCGAACTCCTCCTACTCCTCATTCTCATCCTGCCTTTAGGGTACAAAAAATTGTAATCGGGGACTAGTCTGTGTTTGTACGTGTGAGATACACCGTTTTATAAAATTTTTCCTATTCCGCTATTCAATATACACCCTTTTGGAGTGTAAAAAATTAAATTACGGCATAGTCTGTATCGGTACGTGGGAGATACACCTTTTAAATGTGTTTGGCGCATCTCCTTCCACCGCCGAGGATTGCAGGGCGCTTCAGTTTGCCTCCTGTTCCGAACTCCTCCTACTCCTCTTCCTCATCCTCCCTTTAGGGTACAAAAAATTGTAATCGGGGCCTAGTCTGTGTTTGTACGTGTGAGCTACACCATTTTATATCCTTTTTTCTATTCCGCTATACAATATACACCCTTTTGGGGTGAAAAAAATTAAATTTGCGGCATACTTTGCATATTTGACTGTGAGATACACCCGTTGTATTTGTATACTGTTTTTCTATTCCGCTATTTAATAAACACCCTTTTGGGGTAAAAAAAATTTAATTGCGGCATAGTTTGCATATTTGACTGTGAGATACACCCGTGCGATACTGTTGTTGTTTTGTTCCGCTATTCAATAAACACCTTTCTAGGGCAAGATCATAAATTACAGAAATATGAGGAGACCGTCAAATAGGGGCCATGGCCTGGGTCGTGGTGCTGCTGGTAGAGCTCCTGTTGCAAGGAGAGGACGTGGTCGATCTGTGCCAGCTTCACGCACAAGTGAAACACCTTCCTCAAGTGTGAGTAGGCGACAGAACCTGCAGCAGTATTTGTTAGGGCATCATGCGCCTCTAGAAGTGATGAGGCCAGAACAAGTAGAGGCGATAGTAGATTGGTTTGCTGCTGACAGTGCCTCCAGCTCCTTCACATTGTCTCCCACCCAGTCTACTGCAGAAAGGTCAGAGTTGGCACCTGCAGCCGATGTCCAACCCTCTTTCACCTCACCCCCTTGCAAATCAGGCAAGCAGTCTGAGCCCCAAGTCATGCAGCAGTCTCTTCTTCTTTTTGATGACTCTGACAGCAGGGTTTCCCAGGGCCATCCACCTAGCCCTGCCCCAGAAGTAGAAGAGATTGAGTGCAGCAATGCCCAACCACTTATTTCTCAAGATGAGTACATGGAAGGACCATCGCAGCACGTCTACGATGATGACGAAACACAGGTGCCAACTGCTGCGGCACTCAGAATTGTGGAGACCGACAAGGAGGGCAGGGGTGAAGACTGGGTGGAAGATGATGTGGAGGACGATGAGGTCCTCGACCCCACATGGAATGAAGGTCATGCAGGTGACCTGAGTAGTTTGGAGGAAGAGGCGGTGGTCGCACAGAGCCACCAGCACAGCAGAAGAGGGAGCAGGGTGCAGAAGCGGAGCGGCCGTGCCCTAGACACTACGCCTGCTACTGCCTAACGCAGCAAGGGACCGAGCGCACCAAAGCCAGCTCAAAGGAGTTCTCTAGCGTGGAAGTTCTTCAGAAAATGTGCTGATGACAGGACACGAGTGGTTTGCACCCTGTGCAATCAGAGCCTGAAGCGAGGCATAAACCTTCTCAACCTGAGCACAACCTGCATGATCAGACATCTAAGTGCAAAGCACGAGCTGCAGTGGAGTAGACACCTTCAAAACCAAGAAAGGTCTCTGGCTCCTCCTGCTTCCTCTTCTGCTGCAGTCTCGGCCTCTTCATCCACCTCTGTAGTGATACCGGCACCTGCCACCCCGCAAACAGACGATCTGTCAGCAACACCACCACCTGGGTCACCAACCATCTCCACAATGTCCCGTGGAAGCGTTCAGCTTTCCATCTCCCAAACACTTCAGAGGAAGAGGAAGTACCCCCCTACCCACCTGCGATCCCTGGCCCTGAATGCCAGCATTTCAAAATTCTTGGCCTTTGAAATGCTGTCATTCCGTCTGGTGGAGACGCACAGTTTTAAAAGCCTTATGTCGGTGGCTGTCCCACAATATGTCGTGCCCAGCCGCCACTACTTTTCCAGGCAAGCCATCCCTTCCCTGCATAACCAAGTGGGGGAAAAAATCAGGTGTGCACTGCGCAACGCCATCTGTGCCAAGGTCCACCTAACTACCGATACGTGGACCAGTAAGCACGTCAGGGGCGTTATATCTCCCACGGCACACTGGGTAAATGCAGTGGCGGATGAGCCTGAGGCAGATAGCAATTTGGCGCATGTCCTTCCACCACCGAGGATTGCAGGGTGCTTCAGTTTGCCTCCTGTTCCTAACTCCTCCTACTCCGCTTCCTCATCCTCTACCGCCTCCTCATCCGGTCAGGGTAACACCTTCACCACCAACTTCAGCACAGCCAGGGGTAAACTTGCCTGTTTGGGGGAAAAACCACACACCGCGCATTCTAACTTGTGCTGATTACTGGGTGGCCACGCTGCTGGATCCCCGTTACAAGGACAACGTACCGTCCTTAATTCACTCACTGGAGCGCGATCGCAAGATGCGCGAGTACAAGCGCACGCTGGTAGACGCGATGCTGCTGGCATTCCCACCTGACAGCGGGGCCACAGTGGAAGCACAAGGCCAAGGCAGAGGAGGAGGAGGAAGAGGTTGCCAACGCAACCAGGGCACCGCCAGCACCTCAGAAGGCAGGGTTAGCATGGCCGAAATGTGGAAAAGCTTTGTCAGCACGCCACAACAAACAGCAGCACCAGCGGCTCATATGGAACGTCTTAGCAGGAGGCAGCATTTCACCAACATGGTGGAGCAGTATGTGTGCACACGCCTACATGTAGTGAATGACGGGTCTGCCCCCTTCAACTTCTGGGTCTCCAAATTGGGCACATGGCCTGAGCTTGCCCTTTATGCCTTGGAGGTGCTGGCGTGCCCTGCAGCCAGTGTATTATCTGAACGTGTATTTAGCATGGCTGGGGGCGTTATCACAGACAAGCGCAGCCGCCTGTCCAGAGACAATGTGGACAAGCTCACGTTCATTAAAATGAACCAGGCATGGATCCCACAGGACTTTTCCGTACCTTGTGCAGAATAGAGATGGATACCGACCTTACCCAGCCATTGTTATATTTTTGCTCTTTCTCACTCTTTTGGGGTGTACCCTCATTTAAAATGACTGAAAAAAAGCAGTGTTGGCTACCTCGTCCCCCTCCACCGCCGCTTCCACCTACACCGCCACATCCACCGCCACCTCAACCTCCCTCCTACTCCATATGGGCCTTGTCCTTCACAGATGAAGAAAATTGTTTTATTTTTTTTTTTTTTTTTTTTTTTTTAAGTTATTTCCCTATCCACATTGGTTTGCAGAGCACTTGCCATGCTCTTAACTACATTTTGCTGCCATTTGCAGCACTCTAGCCCTTTCCATTTGTGTTTTAGAGACATTTTAGTGGCTGAAAGTTCGGGTCCCCCATTGACTTCAATGGGGTTCGGAGTCCGGGTAAAGTTCGGAAAAAGTCCGGGACACGGACCCGGACTTTTTTTTTCAAGTTCGGCCGAACCCGCCGAACACGGACATCCAGGTGTCCGCTCAACTCTAATTGTGTTGGCTCATAATCTCTTTTTTGTTAACAGGATCTATGGATATGTTGTTTTGTAAACCTTTGTTGCTACTACATATTGAGTTTATTCAGCTAACATTTAGGGATCTTGCCCCATAGTTTAATTAGATGTTACTGACATAGGGCAATAGTCTGGGCCTCTGGATGCAGTTCACTGGTCTGCCCCTATAGCACACTTAAAACATAATTTAAAGGAAATGCACCAGTTTCAATTAATCTCTTTAGTTAAATGAAGTTGTTGAGATATTGGGCAGTCACAATTAATGATGGACTGGATGTTTGAGTCGATCGCAAGTTCGACTCGAACATCGGGTGTTCGTGTGTTCGCTGAACACTCGAACACCCGGGGCACTCGTGCATTAACTGCTGGTGATTGGCCAAAGCTTGCACCTGATCTGCATGCTTTGGCCAATCACAGCACAATGTCCTGTCAGGCCAAAGGGACTAGGTCCATGCCCCACACTAAATAAGGCTGCTGCTTACACGGCAGCCATGTATATTGTGTTATGAGCAGTGGCGGCTGGTGCTCGGTAATTCGGGGGGGGGGGGCACACCAATGCGCACCCCCCCCATGGTGGGTCGGTCGGTCAGTCAGTCAGTTGGCAGGTGAGACATTCCTACCCCCCCCCCCCGCCTCCTTACCTCCTCCTTCCTCCGTCCGAGCCGGGGAGTGCTGGATGGATTAGCCTCTGTCCTCCTCCAGTCGTGTGTCTTCTGCCTCTTCCTGGCCACTGGCCAGTAAGATCTCTTCTCCTTTTGGCCAATTGGGAGAGGGGTCTCACAACCCTTTTCCTGATTGGCTGGGAGGAGAGTCAGTGTGACAATAGCGAATATTCATTCACTATTTCACACAACTGGGTGGGCTCAGAGTGCAGTGTGCTGTGCCCCGAGCCCACCCATTTTTGAAGCCTATTAGAGCCTCTGGCTCTAATCACGTGCTTAAAAAAAAAATCCCCTATTGGAATCCATGCGTCCGGCGCCCTGCATGTAGATTAGGGGGCCGGACGCATTGATAGGGGGGCGCCCGTGCGCCCCCAATGGACGGGCTGCCCCTGGTTAGGAGTGGAGATTAGCCAGGTAGTTAGGGGATTGTGTGTGTTCAGTCAGTTTAGTGCAGTCAGTGTAGTGCTGTGCTGATTCTTGTGTAACAAAAGTCTTTTAACATCCGGGAATAGTTGAAGAACTTCTCTTCATGTTGACGGAAATCATTATAGAGGATACTGAACTGATCTCTCTCTTCCCTATTTGAAACTATTGGATGGACCCAATATCTTTGGCTTTTCATCAGCCTCCTCCTCCTCCTGGCTTTGTCCTTCTTGAGCAGGACTGCAGCAGTAGCAACTGCTGCCACGACCAAGGGCATATGCGTCCTGCAAAAAAAAACAAAAACACC
The DNA here is from genome assembly GCF_965119305.1 of Pelophylax lessonae. NCBI lineage: Eukaryota > Metazoa > Chordata > Amphibia > Anura > Ranidae > Pelophylax > Pelophylax lessonae. The sequence goes on from NC_138776.1 coordinate 243,563,310, forward strand.
ACGCCACACAAGTCAAACCATGCTCCACACTGACAGTACTCTCCCCACAAAAACCAGGAAAGTGCACAGGAAGTTTACACCCATTTTTTCATTGCCTTTTGATTGGCCTGAGCAGAAATCGAATCTGAGCTTAATTTAAATGGTCAAAGCAATCAATTTTCATTACAATTGCGCTAGTAATATTGAAAAACGCAATTTAAACTCGCACTGAAATTTCACATTGCAATCACACCCGTTTGCATCGCACAAGTGTGAACCGAGACCAAGAATCTTCACCCAAGGATAATGAACTTACATTTACCTTATGGCAAAGATGGCTGCCAGGATGACCATATAACAATGTGTAAAATAATATGTATGAGCCTCATATGATTCCTTTTAGCCCCAATAGTTCTGACAGGAGAAAAAAAGAAATGTGAGACTGTCAGAGCTCTTATAAATGTATGCAGCACACTAGGAGACCAGGAAAGATTGATGGTATTACTCCCACTTGCTTTTCACCTTTTCTCTGATTTCAACAGCCAGTGAAAATATTTCTACAGTAAAGCTTAGTACACATGATGAGATTATCGGACATATGATTGTCTGTATTTTTTTTTTTTTTTGCATGCTAGACTCTATATCGAAAATGAATAGGTTACTAAAGTATGAAAATTCTCATAAGACACAATACAAATTTGGAAGTGATGTAATGTATTTGTATTGTATTTTGAGACAAAAATTGCTGATTAAGTGAAAATTGTATGATCTGATATTGTACGTGAAAAAATGTGGTGTTTGTCCCTTCGGAAAATTTCAGACAAAAGCTGTGTACTAACAATCAGATTATCGTACAATCGCTTCAAAAGCATTATTTTTTTTTTTTTATATTCTAATTGTGTGCCAAAATTTCAGCTGCTGCATCAGATGTGATGGGAATTTTTTTAATTTAAAAAGAAAAAATGGCAGATAAATAAAGTTGAAATATATTTTTAGCAAATAGCATTTTTTCAGTAAATATGAAAGACAGTGAAACTCCTCGAAGTTCATTTGCTTCATATTGTGCCCCATTGCATTTAACAAAGAAGACCTGCCCCATCTCTGGTTCGTTTTTGGGGTCACTTTCTGGTTCGGTTTATACAATGTTATGTCAGTTTCTACTGATTGTCTTCTGTACAACCGTTCTGATGGTTGGGAAGTCCCTCCACTGTCAGAATACAAAATGTCAACAAAATATTAAGGAGGCTGGAGGACCTCAGTTTTTGAGATACAACTAAGGAAGTCAATGGATGAGTTTTTTTTTCTTTTTTCCCATATGCACATCAAATGTGTGGGTGGGGGAACTGAGTCAGTTTTTTTTTTTTTTTTGTTCAACCTGCTGGTTGACAAAAACAAAAAAAACAACTAATCCATTGACTGCCTTAGTTGTATCTCATAACTGAGGTCCTCCAGCCTCCTTAATAATTTTGCTGACATTGTTTCTACTGGGTGGGGACCAAACTAAACTGCATACTCAAGATGAGGCAAGACCAATATTTTATAAAGGTGTAAAAGTATTGATTTGTCCCTCAAATAAATACAGGTGGTCCCCGGCTTACAAACAAGATAGGGACTGTAGGTTTGTTCTTAAGTTGAGTTTCTATGTACGTCGGAACAGGTACATGTAACGGAACAGGGCACCCCTGACTGGGTACCTCCATTGACAGATGCTCCTAGTGCTTTCCAAGGGCTCCAAGCACTCCACCAGACACCGTAACCACTTCAGACCCCACGAACCGCCGCAGCTTGGTTGGGGTCTCGCAATCTCTTACCCACCGTGGACCTACGACAAGGCTCCAGGTTCCTGTGGGTGAACCTCTCTTTCCCCAGAGAGTGCAGTAGAACAAGCTCTTACAAAAGCTCTTACAAGAGCTTAGTGATTAGGCCCCTTGCACACTGCAGCTTAAAAACGCTCAGTACAGCTTTTTTTTTTTTCTGAGCTAAAATAGAGCCCATTCATTCTAATGTGCCTATGCACACAGCTGCGTAAATGAGCGCTGCGTATTCTTCAGTAAGAACAAAATAGAAAAATCTGCATTTTGGAACAGTAATTTACGCCTAATGCGCGCATTTACGTGCAAATACGCGCTAATGAATGCAAACGGACCCATACTGTTGATCTGAAAAAAAAATTGCATATTCAGAGGCGCGCATTTGCGCGAATGCATATGCGCGAATTTGCGCGAAAATGCGCGCATTTCAATGAGACAAAAATTACGGCTGAAAAAGGAGATGCTCAAACAGGAGTATCGTGTGCAAGAGGCCTTATCCAAGGGAGTATGGAAGACCACAGCAATCCCTTGTAGCATATCCCCCAATAAGAGACAGGACTCTAGATTGAGGGTGAAGTAACTCTAGAACTCCTTTATTGAACAGACTTATATACAGTTTTCACCCACAAGGTTACCGCCTAGGTGGGCCTTGTTGAAGACTGGACGTGATATTCACAATCCAATAGGAACAGAGTTTTACGCTCTCATACAGTGTACACAAAAATATACAATGTGGGACAATCCCCCCTCCCCCTTAGCATCCAATCCACATACCTATAAGTTTCCCTTAAGGTAGACAGACAGAACAATGTGAGGTATGTAACAATGGAACAGACAGGTAAACTTTAACACAATACACATTCCCTTCCAATACACAAACAATAGAGAAGTCTGCGAATGACAGTCTTTGTGTCTCTCACAGCCAAGCATGGAATACACTGTGTAAGGTGGTATTAAATCTTCATATTTCTATATGAAGATTTTGCTGACAAATATTTAAGCAATTCAAACCATTACGTATCTGTCTTTCACTCTTAGTGACGGTTAGTACCATCACAGTACATATATTATGTGAAACTCCAGCCAAACAAATAATTTTACGCTTTTTGGATAGCATAGGGAAGGGGTAACACCCCTGTAACATTTGTTTTGCTGTCTGTGCCCCTGTTCAGAAGATTTCCCCTCACTTTCTGTCCCTGTGACAATTGGATTTTGAAAATGATGGGTTGTTGTGGAAACAAGGATTGGAGATAAAGCTTCAGTGGAGACACCTTTTCCCATAATACCTCTTACGGGAGTGCATTTCCCTTCCTAGGGGGAGATTTCCTCTCATTTCCTGTTGTCTCCCTCTATTTGTAAGTAGGAGTCATTCGTAAGTCGGATGATTGTAACCCGGGGACCACCTGTACCCTGTTTATTGCATGTGAGTATTCTGCTTACTAAGGTTGGTTGAAGGTGAAAAACAAACAAAAAGCCTGTGAAAAGACTCACAGCCCAAAGCTGGTCATAAATGACGAAACAGACGGGTATAAGTTATAGGTGTCAAATGTATTTGAAAAAATGTTACATAAAAAGCCAACTAGGAGAACCTCCCATGATGGCTGTGGTACAAATCACAAATAATTGGATAGAGACCTCTGACCCAATACTCAACATGTGTGGCTGATAGTGTTGAGCGAACACGGACTGTATTATTCATGTTCGTACCGAATAATTGGATTTTTGTTACCCGAACACGAACACGGACACTGTATATTCGGGTAAAAATCCGTGTTCGGTCGTTTTATTTCCGGGTTTTGCATGCTTTGGCGCTCTTTTCATGGCGGGCTTTCAACAGCCAATCAACAATCGTTTAACTGGTGTGCCTTAAGCCATCCCAGCCATGCCTGCAAATGTCTCAGTAGCTGTGATTGGCCGTCTGAAGCATGTGATCAAGTCTTTATAAGTTCGAGGCAGCCGCAGCGGCGTCATTATGCTGCTTAGATCAGGGACAGAGCACACATCAACGTGCTGGCTACTGATTAGGGAAAGATAGGCAGGAAAAAACCATTTGTGTCCGGATAGAATTGAGGGACAGGTCGGAGTGTTTAGGCAGGGCGAGTTGTAGGCATTTTAGGGATAGAGTCTGCTGAATTATAGGGTCAGTGTGTTCTACAAACTACAATCGATATTGCTGTGTGGGGTGGGGTCTGCACTTAGTTCTCCTGATCTACGATCTCTTCTCAATCCTGTTAGGGACAGAGTCTGCTGAATTTTAGGGAAGGGGGTTCTACAAACTACAATCGATATTGCTGTGTGGTGTGGGATAGGAGATAGGCAGGTGTCAGTGATCCACATCCATTTTTCTGTGTGTGGGCTGCAGTGAACACAATCTTTTTGGGGTGCAGTGAACACAATCCTTTTGGAGTGCAGTGAACAAAATCTTTGTGGGGTGCAGTGAACAAAACCTTTGTGGGGGTACAGTGAACACAATCTTTGTGGGGTGCAGTGAAGACAATCCTTGTGGGGTGCAGTGAAGACAATCCTTGTGGGGTGCAGTGAACAAAATCTTTGGGGGGTACAGTGAACACAATCTTTGTTGGGTGCAGAGAAGACAATCCTTGTGGGGTGCAGTGAACAAAATCTTTGGGGGGGGGTACAGTGAACACAATCTTTGTGGGGTGCAGTGAACAAAACCTTTGTGGGGTGCAGTGAACACAATCTTTGTGGGGTGCAGTGAAGACAATCCTTGTGGGGTGCAGTGAAGACAATCCTTGTGGGGTGCAGTGAACAAAATCTTTGGGGGGTACAGTGAACACAATCTTTGTGGGGTGCAGTGAACAAAACCTTTGTGGGGTACAGTGAACACAATCTTTGTGGGGTGCAGTGAAGACAATCCTTTTGGAGTGCAGTGAACACAATCTTTGTGGGGTACAGTGAACACAATCTTTGTGGGGTGCAGTGAACAAAACCTTTGTGGGGTACAGTGAACACAATCTTTGTGGGGTGCAGTGAACACAATCTTTGTGGGGTGCAGTGAACAAAACATTTGTGGGGTGCAGTGAACACAACCTTTGTGGGGTACAGTGAACACAATCTTTGTGGGGTGCAGTGAACAAAACCTTTGTGGGGTACAGTGAACACAATCTTTGTGGGGTACAGTGAACACAATCTTTGTGGGGTGCAGTGAACAAAACCTTTGTGGGGTACAGTGAACACAATCTTTGTGGGGTGCAGTGAACAAAACCTTTGTGGGGTACAGTGAACACAATCTTTGTGGGGTGCAGTGAAGACAATCCTTTTGGAGTGCAGTGAACAAAATCTTTGTGGGGTACAGTGAACACAATCTTTGTGGGGTGCAGTGAACAAAATCTTTGTGGGGTACAGTGAACACAATCTTTGTGGGGTGCAGTGAAGACAATCCTTGTGGGGTGCAGTGAAGACAATCCTTGTGGGGTTCAGTGAACAAAATCTTTGGGGGGTACAGTGAACACAATCTTTGTGGGGTGCAGTGAACAAAACCTTTGTGGGGTACAGTGAACACAATCTTTGTGGGGTGCAGTGAACAAAACCTTTGTGGGGTACAGTGAACACAATCTTTGTGGGGTGCAGTGAAGACAATCCTTTTGGAGTGCAGTGAACACAATCTTTGTGGGGTACAGTGAACAAAACCTTTGTGGGGTACAGTGAACACAATCTTTGTGGGGTGCAGAGAAGACAATCCTTTTGGGGTGCAGTGAACACAATCTTTGTGGGGTACAGTGAACACAATCTTTGTGGGGTGCAGTGAACAAAACCTTTGTGGGGTACAGTGAACACAATCTTTGTGGGGTGCAGTGAACAAAACCTTTGTGGGGTACAGTGAACACAATCTTTGTGGGGTGCAGTGAACAAAACCTTTGTGGGGTACAGTGAACACAATCTTTGTGGGGTGCAGTGAACACAATCTTTGTGGGGTGCAGTGAACAAAACCTTTGTGGGGTGCAGTGAACACAACCTTTGTGGGGTACAGTGAACACAATCTTTGTGGGGTGCAGTGAACAAAACCTTTGTGGGGTACAGTGAACACAATCTTTGTGGGGTACAGTGAACACAATCTTTGTGGGGTGCAGTGAACAAAACCTTTGTGGGGTACAGTGAACACAATCTTTGTGGGGTGCAGTGAACACAAGCTTTGTGGGGTGCAGTGAACAAAACCTTTGTGGGGTGCAGTGAACACAACCTTTGTGGGGTACAGTGAACACAATCTTTGTGGGGTGCAGTGAACAAAACCTTTGTGGGGTACAGTGAACACAATCTTTGTGGGGTACAGTGAACACAATCTTTGTGGGGTGCAGTGAACAAAACCTTTGTGGGGTACAGTGAACACAATCTTTGTGGGGTGCAGTGAACAAAACCTTTGTGGGGTACAGTGAACACAATCTTTGTGGGGTGCAGTGAAGACAATCCTTTTGGAGTGCAGTGAACAAAATCTTTGTGGGGTACAGTGAACACAATCTTTGTGGGGTGCAGTGAACAAAATCTTTGTGGGGTACAGTGAACACAATCTTTGTGGGGTGCAGTGAAGACAATCCTTGTGGGGTGCAGTGAAGACAATCCTTGTGGGGTGCAGTGAACAAAATCTTTGGGGGGTACAGTGAACACAATCTTTGTGGGGTGCAGTGAACAAAACCTTTGTGGGGTACAGTGAACACAATCTTTGTGGGGTGCAGTGAACAAAACCTTTGTGGGGTACAGTGAACACAATCTTTGTGGGGTGCAGTGAAGACAATCCTTTTGGAGTGCAGTGAACACAATCTTTCTGGGGTACAGTGAACAAAACCTTTGTGGGGTACAGTGAACACAATCTTTGTGGGGTGCAGAGAAGACAATCCTTTTGGGGTGCAGTGAACACAATCTTTGTGGGGTACAGTGAACACAATCTTTGTGGGGTGCAGTGAACAAAACCTTTGTGGGGTACAGTGAACACAATCTTTGTGGGGTGCAGTGAACAAAACCTTTGTGGGGTACAGTGAACACAATCTTTGTGGGGTACAGTGAACACAATCTTTGTGGGGTACAGTGAACACAATCTCATACTTCTGAAGCTTTGAGGGTGCTGCCTGTTCTATACTCCTCCTCCTCCTCCTCATCCATCCTTTTAAGGTGTACAAACAATAGTAATTGGGGCCTAGTGTGCTTCTGTACGTGTGAAAAACATACACTTTTTTTGATCATATTTCCTATTCCGTTATTCAATAAAAACCTTTGGGGCTCAATTAAATTGCGGAATAGTCTGTGTCGGTACGTGTGAGATCCACCTTTCCAAGTTTTTGGGGTTCATCTCATACTTCTGAAGCTTTGAGGGTGCTGCCTGTTCCATACTCCTCCTCCTCCTCATCCATCCTTTTAGGTGTACAAACAATAGTAATTGGGGCCTAGTGTGCTTCTGTACGTGTGAAAAACATACACTTTTTTTTGATCATATTTCCTATTCCGCTATTCAATAAAAACCTTTGGGGCTCAATTAAATTGCGGAATAGTCTGTGTCAGTACGTGTGAGATCCACCTTTCCAAGTTTTTGGGGTTCATCTCATACTTCTGAAGCTTTGAGGGTGCTGCCTGTTCTATACTCCTCCTCCTCCTCCTCCTCATCCATCCTTTTAGGTGTACAAACAATAGTAATTGGGGCCTAGTGTGCTTCTGTACGTGTGAAAAACATACACTTTTTTTTGATCATATTTCCTATTCCGCTATTCAATAAAAACCTTTGGGGCTCAATTAAATTGCGGAATAGTCTGTGTCGGTACGTGTGAGATCCACCTTTCCAAGTTTTTGGGGTTCATCTCATACTTCTGAAGATTTGAGGGTGCTGCCTGTTCCATACTCCTCTTCCTCATCCTCCCTTTAGGGTAGGAAAAAATTTAATCAGGCCTAGTCTGTGTTTGTACGTGTGAGATACACAGTTTTTTATCCTATTCCGCTATTCAATACACACCCTTTTGGTGTAAAAAAAATTAAATTGCGGCATAGTTTGCATATTTGACTGTGAGATACACCCGTGCGATACTGTTGTTCTTTTGTTCCGCTATTCAATAAAGACCTTTCTAGGGCAAGATCTTAAATTTCAGAAATATGAGGAGAGCGTCAAATAGGGGCCGTGGCCTGGGTCGTGGTGGTGCTGCTGCTAGAGCTCCTGTTGCAAGGAGAGGACGTGGTCGATCTGTGCCAGCTACACGCACAAGTGAAACACCTTCCTCAAGTGTGAGTAGGCGACAGAACCTGCATCAGTATTTGGTAGGGCATCATACGCCCCTAGAAGTGATGAGGCCAGAACAAGTGGAGGCGATAGTAGATTGGTTTGCTGCTGACAGTGCCTCCAGTTCCTTCACATTGTCTCCCACCCAGTCTACTGCAGAAAGGTCACAGTTGGCACCTGCAGCCGATGTCCAACCGTCTTTCACCTCACCCCCTTGCAAATCAGGCAAGCAGTCTGAGCCCCAAGCCATACAGCAGTCTCTTCTTCTTTTTGATGACTCTGTCAGCAGGGTTTCCCAGGGCCATCCACCTAGCCCTGCCCCAGAAGTGGAAGAGATTGAGTGCAGCGATGCCCAACCACTTATTTCTCAAGATGAGTACATGCAAGGATCATCGCAGCACGTCTCCGATGATGACGAAACGCAGGTGCCAACTGCTGCGGCGTTCAGCATTGTTGAGACCGACAAGGAGGGCAGGGGTGAAGACTGGGTGGAAGATGATGTGGAGGACGATGAGGTCCTCAACCCCACATGGAATGAACGTCATGCAGGTGACCTGAGTAGTTTGGAGGAAGAGGCGGTGGTCGCACAGAGCCACCAGCACAGCAGAAGAGGGAGCAGGGTGCAGAAGCGGAGAGGCCGTGCCCTAGACACTACGCCCGCTACTGCCCAACGCAGCAAGGGAACGAGCGCACCAAAGTCAGCTCAAAGGAGTTCTCTAGCGTGGAAGTTCTTTAGAAAATGTGCTGATGACAGGACACGAGTGGTTTGCACCCTGTGCAATCAGAGCTTGAAGCGAGGCATAAACCTTCTCAACCTGAGCACAACCTGCATGATCAGGCATCTAAGTGCAAAGCACGAGCTGCAGTGGAGTACACACCTTCAAAACCTAGAAACGTCTCTGGCTCATCCTGCTTCCTCTTCTGCTGCAGTCTCGGCCGCTCCAGCCACATCTGTAGTGATACCGGCACCTGCCACCCCGCAAACAGACGATCTGTCAGCAACACCACCACCTGGGTCACCAACAACCATCTCCACAATGTCCCGTGGAAGCGTTCAGCTTTCCATCTCCCAAACACTTGAGAGGAAGAGGAAGTACCCCCCTACCCACCCGCGATCCCTGGCCCTGAATGCCAGCATTTCAAAATTATTGGCCTTTGAAATGCTGTCATTCCGTCTGGTGGAGACGCACAGTTTTAAAAACCTTATGTCGGTGGCTGTCCCACAGTACGTCGTGCCCAGCCGCCACTACTTTTCCAGGCAAGCCATCCCTTCCCTGCACAACCAAGTGGGGGAAAAAATCAGGTGTGCACTGCGCAACGCCATCTGTGCCAAGGTCCACCTAACTACCGATACGTGGACCAGTAAGCACGGTCAGGGGCGTTATATCTCCCTAACGGCACACTGGGTAAATGCAGTGGCGGATGGGCCTGAGGCGGATAGCAATTTGGCGCATGTCCTTCCACCACCGAGGATTGCAGGGCACTTCAGTTTGCCTCCTGTTCCTAACTCCTCCTACTCCGCTTCCTCATCCTCTACCGCCTCCTCATCCGGACAGCGTAACACCTTCACCACCAACTTCAGCACGGCCAGGGGTAAACGACAGCAGGCAGTTTTACAACTTGCCTGTTTGGGGGACAAACCACACACCGCGCAGGAGTTGTGGAGGAGCATGGAACAGCAGAAAAATGAGTGGTTGCTGCCAGCGAGCCTCAAGCCCGGCCTGGTGGTGTGCGATAACGGGAGAAATCTCATAGCAGCTCTGGGCCTAGCCGGTTTGACGCACATCCCTTGCCTGGCGCATGTGCTGAATTTGGTGGTGCAGAGGTTCCTTAAAAACTACCCCGATATGTCAGAGCTGCTGCAGACAGTGCGGGCCGTTTGTGTGCACTTTCGGCGTTCTCACCCTGCTGCTGCTCGCTTGGCAGGCCTGCAGCGTAACTTCGGCCTTCCCGCTCACCGCCTCATATGTGACGTGCCCACAAGGTGGAACTCCACCTTGCACATGCTGGAAAGACTGTGCGAGCAGCAGCAGGCCATAGTAGAGTTTCAGCTGCAGCACGCACGCGTGAGTCGCTCTGCGGAACAGCACCACTTCACCACCAATAACTGGGCCTTCATGCGAGACCTGTGTGCCTTGTTGCGCTGTTTTGAGTACTCCACCAACATGGCCAGTGGCAATGACGCCGTTCTCAGCTTAACTATCCCACTTCTATGCCTCCTTGAAAAAACAATTCGGGCGATGATGGAAGAGGATGTGGCACAGGATGAGGAGGAGGAGGAGGATGAAGAGGTAACATTTCCAAGGCTTTCAGGGCAGTCATTCGCAAGGGGCTCCGAGGGTGGGTTCCTGCACACACAAACGCCAGGGACACAATTGTCCAGCAGGGACACAGTTCTGAAGGATGAGGAGGATGAGGAGGAGGAGGAGCTGGAGGAGGAGATGGAACCATGTTCACAGCAGGGTGGCACGCAGGCCAGCTCATGGCCATCACTGGTGCGTGGCTGGGGGGATACAGAGGACACGGACGATACACCTCCCACAGAGGACAGCCTTTCGTCGCCTCTGGGCAGCCTGGCACACATGAGCGATTACATGCTGCAGTGTCTCCACAACGACCGCTGAGTTGCCCACATTCTAACTTGTGCTGATTACTGGGTGGCCACGCTGCTGGATCCCCGTTACAAGGACAACGTACCGTCCTTAATTCACTCACTGGAGCGTGATCGCAAGATGCGCGAGTACAAGCGCACGCTGGTAGACGCGATGCTGCTGGCATTCCCATCTGACAGCGGGGCCACAGTGGAAGCACAAGGCAGAGGAGGAGGAGGAGGAGGTCGCCAACTCAACCAGGGCACCGCCAGCACCTCAGAAGGCAGGGTTAGCATGGCCGAAATGTGGAAAAGCTTTGTCAGCACGCCACAACAAACAGCAGCACCAGCAGCTCAGATGGAACGTCTTAGCAGGAGGCAGCATTTTACCAACATGGTGGAGCAGTATGTGTGCACACGCCTACATGTAGTGAATGAGGGGTCTGCCCCCTTCAACTTCTGGGTCTCCAAATTGGGCACATGGCCTGAGCTTGCCCTTTACGCCTTGGAGGTGCTGGCGTGCCCTGCAGCCAGTGTATTATCTGAAAGGGTATTTAGCACGGCTGGGGGTGTTATAACAGACAAGCGCAGCCGCCTGTCCAGAGACAATGTGGACAAGCTCACGTTCATTAAAATGAACCAGGCATGGATCCCACGGGACTTTTCCGTACCTTGTGCAGAATAGCAATGGATACCGACCTTACCCAGCCATTGTTCCATTTTTGCTCTTTCTCACTCTTTTGGGGTGTACCCTCATTTAAAATTTGTGAAAAGAAGCAGTGTTGGCTACCTCGTCCTCCTCCTCAGGGCCAGATTAACGTAGGGGCTATTGGAGCTGCAGCTCCATGCAGGCCCCTACCTTTTATATAGGCCCCGGGTTGGCCATATTCACTGTGACCGCTCTTCTGTCACTTGTAAACACAGAAGTCTGGCTTCTATGCTCGCTTCCCCAGGCAGCACCCTCAGAACCTCCCCACACAGCGCGAAGGCCGGACAAGGAGGGACAGTTGCCGATGCATGGATGTGTTTATGGGCTTCAGAGACAGCATCCCATGTTGAATTAGGCATGCATGGCTGCACCCTTCCTCCTCTGGGTGCATGCCAAGGTACGGCCCTTAAGGCCCTTCAAAATCCTCAGCACCAAGACCATGATGCTCTTAATCCGGCCCTGGTCCTCCTCCACCGCCGCTTCCACCTACACCGCCCATAGGTGTGCGCAGCCTATTGCATTAGGGTGTGCACCCCAAAGTTGAAATACACATGCATGTGTTTGCCTACATGTACATGGCCCCGATACATTACTCTCCCTGCTGGCAAAGAGAAATAGAGCAGAGCAGGTGCGAGGGAGATCTTTCCCATCTCCTCACTGGCAAACAGAGCAATAATGCTATGTGCCCTAGGTGATTAGGGTGTGCCCAGGTACACCAGGCACACCCTGTGCGCACGCCTATGACACCGCCACATCCACCACCACCTCAACCTCCCTCCTACTCCATATGGGCCTCGTCCTTCAGAGATGAAGAACATTGTTTTATTTTTCTGTTTTTTTTTGTTGTTGTTTTAAGTTATTTCCCTATCCACATTTGTTTGCAGAGCACTTGCCATGCTCTTAACTAAGTTTTGCTGCCATTTGCAGCACTCTAGCCCTTTCCATTGGTGTTTTAGAGCCATTTTAGTGCCTTAAAGTTCGGGTCCCCATTGACTTCAATGGGGTTCGGTGTCCGGGAAAAGTTCGGTAAAAGTCCGGGACACGGACCCGGACTTTTTTTTAAAGTTCGGCCGAACCCGTCGAACACGGACATCTAGGTGTCCGCTCAACCCTAGTGGCTGACAAACATTTAAACATGCATAGGACAGAAGCACCAAACTTGGTTGAAGGTGGCCTGACACTGCATGCTTTTGCTAAGTCTGTAGTCCACTAAGACCGCCAAATCTTTTTCCATCACTGATTCTTCTGGTGTAACCCCTTCTAATGAATATCTTGCCTGTAAGTTCTCAGCACCCAAATGCATAAACTGAATAAATGCATTTATCGGTAATGAACCTTCTTTCCTGCACTCCCCAAGGCATCTCACTTACAAACTTAGCCTACTTAAAGGCTGAGTCATTTGCCATTACACTCAGTACTTAGTGATTGTGAGGAACAGTGTTAAATGCTTTTGCAAAATCTGGATAAATCATGAAGTTGATTTACCAAAACAAGTACACATTGAATTTGGTGCAGTTGTGCATCGTAAGCAATCAGCTACTAGGTTTTAGCCCTCGGTCACACTGAACGCGGCTTTGAAATTGTGCGAGTTCATCTGAACTCGCACAATTTCAAAGCCGCATTTCAGCCCAACTTTGGGGGGGGGGACTTCAAAGACATCTGTGCAGCTTCATGCACAGATGTCTATTGAAATCACCCTCAAAGTCGCCAACAGTAGTGCAAAAACTACTTTTGGAAATTGGTGCGGCACTGCAAAGTCGGCGTCGCACCGATTAGGACTCTTCTGTTGCCAGCAAAAGGCTGCGATTTGACATGCAATGTGACCTGTCACATCGCATGTCACATTGTGCTGATGTGAACGGGGACTTATTGTCAAAGCTTAATTGAACAAGCTGAGGTTAGAAGCTGATTGGTTACTATGCACAGCTGCACAAGATTCCGTGTGCACCAGTATTAGTAAATCTTCCCTTTTGTCTGCTGCCCTTCATTCGTCTAGGTTGGTGCTCAGTTTCTATTGTAATGTTAACAGGATGAACTGACAAGAGCGATATTTCAGAAATCCATATTAATTGATACTTATAATACCATTTTCTTTAACAAAATCTTCAGTAGAGTCTTCTAGCATTCCCACAAACACCTTGCGAACTATTGATGTTAGGCTGACTTGTCTCTAGTTCCCTGGTATACAGCTAGACCATTTAATGAATATTGGGAACACATTTGCTCAATGCTAATTAACAGTACTATTTAATTTTAAAGATTAGAAGTGGTGTCTCTATCTATGAGCTAAGCTTCCAAGATACTTTCTGCACATGTGTAAGTCATCAGGCCCTGGTAACTTCTATATATTTAGCTTTTCTAGTCTGTATAAGGATCCTGTTTTAATCTTATATTGATATTAGCATTACTATTCCTTATAATAGGTTCCTCTATTTTGTGTGTATAAAATAAGATTAATGTACTAAATGCATTTTTTTTTTAATCAGTGTCATATGTGCCAAAAGTCCCATATTTCGTCCTTCAAGGGGTCTACTTGGTAAGTCCTTACTTTTTCCTTTGTGTTCTTTGTTAATAAGCATTACTGAGAGAAGAGTGCAGCTTGTTGAAGCTGCCTTTTATAGGCCTGGTTCACATTGGTGCGACAATCGCTTCGACTTTGGGAGCACAAGTTGCATGACATGTAAAGATCAATGTTTCCCTATGAGAGCTGTCTTAATTGGTCTGACTTAATGTCAGTCCAATTTTGAAAAAGGTTCCTGCACTTCTTTAGTAGAGATGTACTGAACGGTTTCGCCGGCGAACGGTTCCCGGCGAACTTCGAACGTTCGCGTTCGCCGCTGCGGGCGAACATATGCGATGTTCGGTCCGCCTCCTATACATCATCATTGAGGCAAACTTTGACCCTGAACATCACAGTCAGCAGACACATTCCAGGCCAATCAGCATACCTCCCTCCCACACCCTCCCACCTCCTATAAATAAGCAAGGGCAGCATCCATCTTAGATCATTTCTGTGTTACTGAGAGCAGGGAAAGTGCTGGTGCTGCTGCTGCTGTTATAGCTAGGGACAGTTCCCGGTCTTGTTAGCCAGTGTTCTTGGTACACTCCTGCTGTAAGGACAGCACCCCAAAAAGCCCTTCCTAGGGCTGGTATTTGAGGTTTTTTTGTATATATATATATCTATTGTCCCCAAAAGCCCTTTTGAGGGCTGGTATTTGTGTATTTTTTTTGTTCTGTGATTCTGTGATATATATATATATATATATATATATATATATATATATATATATATATATATATATATATTGTCCCCAAAAGCCCTTTTGAGGGCTGGTATTTGTGTATTTTTTTTGTTCTGTGATATATATATATATATATATATATATATATATATATGTGTAGCATGTCCAGAACCAGAAAAAAAGATCATATAGGTGTAAAAGGGGTTCCCACCATCCCTGCTCTACTGAAAAATTATCTTTTTTTTCTGGTTCTGGACATGCTACAGAGCTGAAACTTCACAGGTACACTTTTTAGACCCCCTAGACACTAAATCACACAAAAAAGTTCTTAAAAATTGTCATTTTTGATAGAGAGCCAATTATTGGAAAACTTAAAAAAAAAAAAAAACTTAAAAAAAAAAATTTCTTTGGATTTATTGTCTGGGGGGGTCTAAAAAGTGTACCTGTGAAGTTTCAGCTCTGTAGCATGTCCAGAACCAGAAAAAAAAATAGAATCAGGGTTAGGGCTAGGGTTAGGGTTAGGGTTAGGGCTAGGGTTAGGGTCAGGGCTAAGGTTAGGGTTATTTTTAGTGCTTAGGGTTAGAGTTAGAGGGGTAGGGGTAGGGCTACTAACTCTAACCCTAAGTATCTCACCGTAACCCTAACCCTAGCCCCTAACACTAAACCTAACCCTAACCCTCTAACCATAACCCTAACCCTCTAACCTTAACCCTAACCCTCTAAGCCTAGCCATAAAAATAACCCTAACCCTAAACCTAACCCTAACCCTAGCCCTAACCCTAACCCTAGCCCTAACCCTAGCCCTAACCCTAGCCCTAACCCTAACCCTAATTCGTAATTTCTTCTGGTTCCGGACATGCTACAGAGCTGAAACTTCACAGGTACACTTTTTAGACCCCCCAGATGCTAAATCCAAAGAAATGTTTTATTTTTATTTTTTTTTTATTTTTTCCAATAATTGGCTCTCTATCAAAAAATTACAATTTTTAAGAACTTTTTTTTATGTGATCCCTCTCCGGCATGCCACAGTCCAGGTGTTTGTCCCCTTGAAACAACTTTTCCATTACTATTGTGGCCAGAAAGAGTCCCTGTGGGTTTTAAAATTCGCCTGCCTATAAAAGTCTATGGCGGTTCGCAATGTTCGCCGGTTCGCGAACATTCGCTGATGTTCGCGTTCGCCGTTCGCGAACAGCGAATTTTATGTTCGCGACATCACTATTCTTTAGTTAGACTTATGTCAGATTTTAGTCCATAGAATTGAATTGAAGTCGCATCAGAGTCGGATCAGCATCTTAAATGATGTGACTTGTGACATGCGACTTGTGTTTAGAGGAAATGTAAGCAATTCAAAATGTATTGGAAAAACAACATCACGGGTCCCCCCCAAAGTCTATACCAGACCCTTATCCGAGCAAGCAAACCAACAGACCAAGAAAGGGGGAGCATGGGCCCCGTACCATACCAGGCCACATGGGGGTGGGTTTTTTAGGGTGGGGGAGCTCTGCCCCCTTACCCCAAAGCACCTTGTCCCATGTTGATGGGCACAAGGGTCTCTTCCCAACAACCTTGAGCTGTGGTTGTGGTGGTCTCTGGGCAGGGGGCTTATTGAAATCTTGAATACCATTATCCGAGCACACAGACCATTCAGAGGAGTCTGTGAGGTCACAAGGAGGTTGGGTCTCCATGTTACATCACCGCATGGTCAGGCCCCATAGCTATCTAAAAACTGTCAAACACGGGAGCTGCAAGAACAACAAGTGCATTTGTCGGGGAGGAGCTTTTTTTTTTTCCTACAGAGTTAGCGGTGGCAGCAGCGACGGCCTTCGCAAATGACGTTGGATCTACATCGGGGGACATTATTCATTTTTAATAAAGGACTTGTCAAAAACCATCTCATGTTTTTATATACTACACTGTCCTCAAAATGGGGACAAGGTGCCTTGGGGTGGAGGTTGGATTGGCAATCTCCTCTTTTTCAAAGGTGAATTTAGCTTTTGGAAACATCAGAAGTCACAGCGCAACAATGGGTTGTAGGAGGACTGTGTCACCTGTGTGATTTGATGTTTTGCCAAAAAAATTCTGCATGAGACTTGATGTATGGTGGGTGCATTGGCATGCTGAAGCTGGCAATCATCAGTTGCGGAAAAAGGCTGCAGCCATTTTCGTAGTATTGAATCTCTCAAATTACGAAATACATTGAAGTAGCACTACTTTTGGCTTGAAGGAGTGTACTCATGATGGACAACACCTTCCAAATCAAAAAATACAGTTAACATGGTCTTGGTTTTGCTGTGACTTTGCCACTCCTTCTTCATGTGTAGAGAACTGGGTGACTTCCATTAGGATGACAGGGCCTTTGTTTCCAGATCATAGCCTTAGGCCTACGATTTATCTCCAGTCATCGATAAATCGTAGGCCTAAGGCTATGATCTGGAAACAAAGGCCCTGTCATCCCAATGGAAGTTCTTTAGGAAATCTGGTTCAATGGTAGCAATTTGAAGCAAGTCATTAGCAAATGCATCATGATGTTCCTTCTAATCTGGTAGCAGAAGCAGTGGAGCAAAATTTGCCACAACACATTTAATTTCAAAATCCTGTGTCAAAATCTCAGACACAGTAGTTTTTGGAATCCCCAGATCAGCTTTTAGTTCTTGCTCTGTCAATTGCTGATCTTTGTTGATTGCAGCCCGTACACGGTCAACATTTTGAGGTGTTCTGCTTGTTGCAGGACTTCCAGAACATGGATTACTTTCAACAGATTCTCAACCATTTCTGAAGTGTTTGTGCCACACTTTTTGTTTTGAGCTGCAGGCATTGCATCATCCCTGAAATCCTTCTGAATCATCCGAATAGTTTCCGAGGAGGAATATTCAAGCTCAACGCAAATCTGATGCAGATTCATTGCTCAGTCATTTTGAATGTGAAGGCCACACAGTACACATGCTCACGGGGTCTTGCACCCCCACTGACTAGTACATTAAAGTTGTCAATGTTCAAGCATGCACATTCCAGTCTACTCTCCTTGGCTGCCAGGTTACATTGATGTTGTGCAAACTGTTCTTGTTTAATTTAAAAATGGCTGGACTTTTTCTGGACAGACCTCATACTCCTGGCCATTGCAACAAATACACTATTTTGGAAAGTTGGGTTATTAAAATCCCACAAACATAGTGCTTTATTACTGTACAGGGTTTTAAGTTCCAATGATGCAATGGTATGGTACATTGATGTCACAGTTGCCTCCTCCAGGAAGTGGATGTAGCCAGGGTTCAAGGTTTTTTTTAAACCTTACTTTACATTTTTCTAGTTTTGACTATGTGTTCTTATTTAAGAGCTATGTATAGCCAAAAATTGCTTTTGGATTTCAATGGAGTAGTGAAGTGATTAATGCTTTGTCAGTGTGGGCATGTTTGCCTTCACTTTTTTGTCCCAGTCATTTGTGTTGGTTTGGTGTTCCCCAGGGGGAAGATTTTTCTTTTGTTTCTGTTCCAGCCATGGGCATCCACAAGTGCCCCCCCCGGAATCTCAACTCTGTTAAGCCACTTTATACCACCCTCTCTGGTCTGTTAAATAATCCTGTGTGTCCATGCCCCTGTGTCTGTGTTTTAAAAAATAAGCCGTTCTTTACCATTTTTCAGAGCACTGATCATCGCTCACGTGACCCGCCGGTTCTCTCCTCTCCCTGTTTGTCAGTTGCCTGCAGTGGGTGGGACTGAAGATTCCCCTTTTACATCAGTCGGGAGGGGAGGAGGAGAGGCCGAGAGGAGGAGATAGGAGGCGGGGCACGTGAGCAGCGATCAGCGCTCTGAAAACTGGTAAAGAATGGCTCATTTTTATAAAACACAGACACAGGGGCACACAGGGTTATTAAACAGACTGTAAACAGGATATGAAACTACAGCTGCAGGAGGGGAGGATGCGGCACTGACACAGGTGCAAACAGGCAGGGAGGGAGGGGGTAGAGAGGACATGTCATTGACTCTTTACCGAGATCGGGGTCGCACCGTGTCCTAGCAACATGGCGTGGCAATGATCGCCGCTCTGCGTGCCCCCGGGGGGCACGCGAGAGAGGCTATTCTGGTGCGCCCTCATATGACAGCGTCCCAGAACAATAGCTGCACCGCTCCGCCGTCATTTGATGGTGGGCAGGTAGCAAGTGGTTAAGGACCGGGCCTATTTCTGACACTTGTTTACAAGATAAAATCGGGGTTTTTTTTTGCTAGAAAAATACTTAGAACCCCCAAAAATTATATATATATTTTTTTTTAGCAGAGACCCTAGAGAATAAAATTGAGATTAAAACGTAAAAGTGCAGAGCTAAATCAATGAACAAATGTATGAAAATATATAAATGTAAATTCATATAACCAATGTAAAAACTCATAAGTGAGTCCAAAGGGTATGCAGAAATTAAGTAGTGCATCCAATTCATAAGTGAAGAAAAATCGTGTAAAATCCCCACTCCAAGGATAGAAAGTGGATGCGCTCACCGGAGGGTATGGACCCAGGATACCTTATAGTATGTGGGCCATACAAGCTGAGATGTGAAGGCATTGTTGTCCCTATTTGTTTCATAATTATCCCCTTTCTAGTCACATCCGTCTAGGTACAAATGGCCTTTACCCCGCTGGCTGTCCATCGCGTTCGATGGATAACAGCTATGTTTTGTTCATATACTCATTTTTTCTGTTTTCTATATACAAGACTCCCATTCTCCAAACATTGATCTCTAATTTTGAGGTGATTTTTCATTTTATTCTGATCTATCACCGTCCGCACTTCAGGGTTTGTGAGGTGGGCACTTCAGGCTCATTACCATACAGCTCCAGTGGATATGTTTGGTTGTTTTCCTGGTGATAGTAGTGCAGCCTATCCCCATTAGAACTTCCTGGTCTGTGAGGCGGGCACTTCCGGTGGAGCTGTGTTTACATCCGGTCCCGGAAGTGATATCACTCCCGCTCTCGACTTCCGGTTTAGAAACGAGGCTTGGTTAAATGCCAGGGCCTCCTAGAATAAACCGGTGAAGTATATCTAAAACGGGGACTAGTATTAATACTGTGTCTGATCTGGATGAATATTTGAGCTTTTAGGAGGTGATTTTCTGATTATATGGGTATTAACATCCTATCTTTGAGGTGAAAAATAAAAGTTTTAGCAGTTTTACACTATGTCGGCTTTGTCTGGCTTGTTCCTCCATGTATCACTGTGAGAGACCTGCAAGTTCCTACACGAGACGCTCTGGCCACCTCTTCTTAACATCGAGGGTTCCAGCCACTGCTTGGGAATTATACCATCTACCAGCTTGTATGGCCCACATACTATAAGGTATCCTGGGTCCATACCCTCCGGTGAGCGCATCCACTTTCTATTCTTGGTGTGGGGATTTTACACAATTTTTCTTCACTTATTGCACACGTTCGTGGAATGGCGACAAATATTGGTACTTAAAAATCCACATAGGCAACATTTTAAAAATGTCTACAGGTTACCAGCTTAGAGTTACAGGCTCAAATTATTGCTCTCGCTCTAACCATCGCGGCGATACCTCACATGTGTGGTTTGAACACAGTTTAGATATGTGGGCGGGACATGCGTATGCATTTGCTTCTGCGAGCGAGCTAACGGAGGCAGGGCACTTTAATATTTTTTTCCTATTTATTTTATCTATTTTACACAGTTTAAAAAAAAAATTGATCATTTTTATTCCTATTACAAGGAATGTAAACATCCCTTGTAATAGAAATAAGCATGACAGGACCTCTTTAATGTGAGCTCTGGGGTCAAAAAGACCTCACAATTCACATCTACATTGAAAAAGAAAAAAAAGAGTCATTTTTTTCATGATGAAAAGAAATTGTCTCTTTAAATGCATTGCTAGGAGACGATGTTTAATGTCGCTCCGGTCCTCCAAGACCATAGAGTTGAGTGGGGGCCACCTTCCCCTCACTCAACTTCCTGCCTGTGAGGAGCGCAGACCGAATCATTACCCCCGCTGCCGGAGGATCCAGTAAGCGGGGAAAACGACCGGGAAGCGGAGGGGGGGCACCTCTCCCACCGCACCGTAAGGGTGATCCCGCTGGGACCACCCTTATCTGAAAGAAGACCGCCCACCGTTTCAAAAAATACCAGGGTTATGGCAGCTTGATGCTGCCATAACCCCAGTATTTAACGTCAAAGTACCAACGTAAATCGGCGGTGGGCAGTCCGAAAGTTGTTAAGGAAGGGTTTGCCATCCGTGTCCCATTTGGGAGATTTCCCTTTACTTCCTGTCCCATGGCCAAAACAGGAACTGAGAGAATGGAAATGCCTGCAAATTAGGGTAATCCCTTGGAGCCCCCCAGGTCACCAGAACTAGTGTCCCCATTGGAAGATTTCCCCTCTATTACTTTTCTGGGGACAGCCTAAAATTTGGGATTTTCTTTTTCTTTCACGTTTCTTGTTAATGGTAATCAGGTCAAATAGAGGGAGTGAATCGCACATACAGCAATAAAAACCTAATAGGTGTTCTAATCCATTTCCACTCTATCTAAAACTAAAATGGTTTGTCTTAAGGTACTGTATACAGTACATTGCTCCCTACTGGATTGAATATTGGAAAACAACATAAAAAAGTAAACTAATTTTAAATGATATACTCATGCACTTTTGCACACTCAGGTAACTTGGTTTGGGTAATATAGCTTTTTTCATCCTTTATTACTTCTCAAGGCTTCTCTTTTGTAGCCACTACCTGTATATATGCACTCCAGAGATGGCTACATGGCATTGCATGGAGCACCTCCTCTCTACATCTTCCAATCAGTGCTGAACAAGTTACTCCTTCTGGTCAGTATCCAGTGGAGAAGCCACTTAGAATAAGATTCAGAGGGTAATCACTGTAGTTGTTCAGACTACTACAATAATTGTCAACTTTTATAGCAGTACCTTAGGCATGAAATAAGCATATTTACATATTTGAATGCAAAAAAGAACATACATGGAGTTCAGTTTAAGCATATTAAAAATTACATATACTTGGGGATATATATATATATATATATATATATATATATATATATATATATATATATATATATTAGGGATTGACCGCTTATTGGCAAGGCCGATATATCGAGGGCCGATATGCACTTTCCCCGATATATCGGAATCAGGCCCCGGAAGCTACCGATATTGTTGATATTGTCGTGTTGTCATTGCGTATGTTACTCAATGCGCCTCTGCACCCTGGGACAGCTTCTGCCTTCTTAGGCAGTCTCCGGACAGTGTCGGCAAGTCGGCAAGTCTCCGGACAGTGATTGTACAGTGCACACACAGTGTGTTTAACACAGCCGCCACATACATTCACCCACCTAGAAGTGCCAGCCAGCCAGCCACCCACACACCCACAGGCCTGTACCAGCCAGCCAGCCAGCCACAGGCCCTGAGCATGTACCAACCAGCCACCCACCACACAGGGTGCCAGCCAGCCACCCACCACAGGGTGCCAGCCAGCCACCCACCAAAGGGTGCCAGCCAGCCACCAAAGGGTGCCAGCAAGCCACTCACCAAAGGGTGCCAGCCAGCCATCCACCACAGGGTGCCAGCCAGTCAGCCAGCCACCACAGGGTGCCACCCAGCCACCCACCAAAGGTTTTAGTAACAGATTTGTGTTGAAAATTGTGTTTATTTTGCAAAACTTTAAATGTTCAAAATATCGGCCCATAACGGCCGATACCGATATGCAATGGACAAAATATTGATAACGAAAAAAACCAATATCGGTTGATCCCTTATATATATATATATATATATATATATATATATATACACATATACAGTACATATATACATTTACACACTTTTAGAGCTATTTGACCTGTGAAACTGCATGTACATTTGTTCTGTGCAAATAGTGGCAAAAATAATGTTATTAGGCTATTTTCTCTCCAGGTCAAATGTTATTTATACAGAATAGAGGGACTCAAGGAAATACCAAATTATTTATGGCCACTAGATGATGATCATAAAAAAAAAATACTTATTTAAATATGATTGTTACCTTCATCTAGTGGCCTTAATACATTATTTTCCTGATTCACTTTTTTTTGTGTTATTAAACTTGTTTTATTAAAGGAATATACTGTACAAACAAGGTTCATGTTTTTAAAGCAAAAACATCTAAAGCTGCAAAACTTCTACAATTTTCACTCTCTGTACATACAGACTTTACATAATAACCTTTCTAGAGGTCAAACAGCAGATAAGAAAGTAAAACAAAATGTGTAAAGGAAAAAGCAATGTTACTTTATTCTTTCTACAATTTAATGTGTGCAAAAAGCTGGGCAGTTCCACCTGGGACTTTTACGGACTTTGTGTAATTGTGATTGCTGGGGTTGTTGGCTGATTCTCGACATCTCCTTGGACAAAGTAAGGAATCGGATATTGTGTCTGAGGTGGTGGTTGAGGCTGAAACTGGAACCATGGCTCCACTGTACAACAGGAACACCTACAATGAAGATAACACCAAGTTACTGAGCTTTGCCCTAATGAAATTAAAGGCAGCCATTGCCTATTGCATTAGGGTGTGCACCTCAAAGCTTCAACACGTATGCGTGTGGGACATATTCGCCAGCCTCTTTCCTGCTCTCAATCCTGAAACAATGGGGGAGGGGGAGTGAGGGAGCTCACAGGGGCACCCGGGCAGCAGAAAGAAGAAGAACAGGGACAGGAGGGGTGGAATATATTGGTAACGATCCCCTGTATTTTCCCCCTGTGGCAGCTGAATGTTGGCGAGAGGGAGAGGAGAAGAAGTCTACTTTCAGCTTCTGCAGGAGGAAAATACAGATCATTCCATTAAATTCTAACACCGCTGCCCCATCTGTCCAGGTTCTGGGGGTTGGCAAGGAAGGATCGCGATTTACCTGTCGCCCACAATCAACAGGTAGATCACGATTGATGAGTAACAAGTCCACTCATTACAGCCAACAAGTGTGAGCACATGTACTATGATTGGGCTGAGCACACTCACATCCCCCAGTGCTCAACATAGAGGTTCTTTTGTTGTTTGTTCTGCGATTGACGGGTTGCCAACCCCAGGATTAGGGTGTGCCTAGGCACACCTGGCACACCCTTGCGCATGCCTATGAAGGCAGCATTGAACTTCAGCAGGATTCTCATTTCATTCAGCAGGTGGGGCTCTTGGCTCCTTTTCACATTTTCCAGACTAGTGTTACATGAGTTGCTGAAACAGCCTGTTTATAGAGCTCAGTAGCTCTATCAACAAATAATAAGAGTATTAGGGATCAACTGATTATCGGCAATGCCGATATATCGAGGGCCGATATGCCCTTTCCCCAATATATCGGAATCGGCCCCTGAGGTTACCGATATTGCCGAAATTCCAGGAAAGTGCTGCACCGGAGTGATTCCTGCAGCTAGAGGCATCACCCCGGTATCAGCGTCCATAGCCGAAGGTTGGCTGTCTTGTAATGACAACCGATGCGGCCCAGAAGCCACTCGGCTGTCATTACAAGGAGCGGGAGGGGACGCCCCCCCCCTTCCGCCGCTTTCCGCGGCTCGCCCAGGTCTCCCATCCCACCGGGAGACCCGGGCATCCTACTTCCACGGCCGCCGAAGAGAAGACCCGATTAAAGTCACATTTGGCTCTGATGGGGTCTCCATGTAAATGACATCACTTCCGGGTATTCGGCGCCAGATTAAGAAAAATGACAGCATTCAAAACAGCCAAACTTGGCTGTTTTGAATGCTTTTAAGTGCAGAGGAGGGGTTTGGGGTGTTTTAGACCCCCAAATCCCTCCACAACTGTACCTGTGAAAAAAAAAAGAGAAAAAAAAAACATTTAAATGTCCGAAAATATCGGCCGATACGGATATCCGATGACCAAAATATCGGTATCGGCACTAAAAAAACGATATTGGTCAATCACTAAAGAGTAGTGACTCCTCCCCCTCCCTTTCTTCTCTGTTTATAAGATTCCATATAAAGCAATCAGATAAAGCATCTAAAAGCAAGCAGATTCAGTTGTGCTGTCTCTTTTGTCAAATTTTGTGTTTTAATATTAAATGATAATTTGATATAAATAATATAAAAATATGTCCAAAGCTTGAGGTTGAAAACTTATGAAAAAAAAGATATTTGATCCTAAACTTTATATTGTTTTTCCTGTAAAGAGCAACTCCATTAAATCTGCTTGACCTTAGTCAATGCAATAAGCAAAGGAGCAAAGTGCACTATCCATGGCAACCATCCAGAATATATTTTGGTCTGCCTTCATTAATTACTTCCCAACCGCCCACCGCAGTTTTACTGCGGCAGGCAGCCCTTCCTGCACGAACCGACATAGCTCTACGTTGGTCGTGCGCCTGCAGCTAGGGGGCGAGCGCGTGCTGCCGTCGGTGCGTGCCCGCCCCCACTCGGCAGCGGGGACTCCGATGCACAGGGCAGAAGGCTCCGATTGCCGCTTGCCACCCGCGATCACTCCCCGCTGAGAGAGAAGGACAGTCAGCTATTGTAAACACAGCTGACCGTTCTTCACCCTGGAATGATCACAGAGCTCCTGTGTTCCTCCTATATAGGATCACAGGTCTCTATGATCACTTCACAAGCCACACCCCCATACATTTAGAAACACTCCCCTAGGTACAGATTCAACCCCTTGATCACCCAGTGTGTTAACCCCTCCCCTGCCAATGTCATTATTACAGTGACAGTGCATATTTTTAGTACTGATTGCTGTAGTAATGTCACTGGTCCCTCCAGAAGTGTCAAAAATGTCAGTTAGGGGTCCAATCTGTCCGCTGCAATGTCGCAGTCCCACTAAAAATCGCAGATCGCTGCTATAACTAGTAAAAAAAAAAAAAAAAATATGTAGCAGAATACAAATTGGCCTAAAATGTTAAAAAATTTAGATTTTTCCATTTTTTGGGGGGAATGTTATATAGCAGAATGTGAAAAATATTGTTTTTTTTTTTTTTTAAGAATTGTCGCTCTATTTTTGTTTGTAGCGCACAAAATAAAAATCACACAGGTGATCAAATGCCACCAAAGGAAATCCCTATTTATGGTAAAAAAAAAGGACATCAATTTTATTTAGGTACAGTGTTGCACGACCGCGCGCAATTGTCCGATAACCACTTTAAGACTGGAGGATTTGGCTGCTCAAGCCCTATTTTGCGATTCGACACTGCATTAATTTAACGGAAAATTGCGCGGTCGTGCGATGCTGTACCCAAATAAAACTGACGTCCTTTTTTTCCCACAAATAGAGCTTTCTTTTGGAGGTATTTGATCACCTGTGCGATTTTTATTTTTTGCGCTATAAACAAAAAAAGAGAGACAATTTTGAAAAAATAACAATATTTTTCATATTCTTTTACAGTCAGGTCCATCAAAATTGGGACATCAACACAATTCTAATCTTTTTGGCTCTATACACCACCACAATGAATTTGAAATGAAACAAAAAAGATTTGCTTTAAATGCAGACTTTCAGCTTTAATTTGCGAGTATTTACATCCAAATCAGGAGAATGGTGTAGGAATTACAACAGTTTGTATATGTGCCTCCCACTTTTAAAGGGACCAAAAGTAATGGGACAGATTAACAATCATAAATCAAACTTTCACTTTTTAATACTTGGTTGAAAATCCTTTGCAGTCAATTACAGCCTGAAATCTGGAATGCATAGACATCATTTCATCCCTGGGTTTCATCCCTGGTGATGCTCTGCCAGGCCTCTACTGCAACTGTCTTCAGTTCCTGCTTGTTCTTGGGGGCATTTTCCCTTCAGTTTTGTCTTCAGCAAGTGAAATGCATGCTCAATCGGATTCAGGTCAGGTGAGTGACTTGGCCATTGCATAACATTCCACTTCTTTCCCTTAAAAAACTCTTTGGTTGCTTTCGCAGTATGCTTCGGGTCATTGTCCATCTGCACTGTGAAGCGCCGTCCAATGAGTTCTGAAGCATTTGGCTGATAATGAGCAGATAATATTGCCCGAAACACTTCAGAATTCATCCTGCTGCTTTTGTCAGCAGTCACATCATCAATAAATACAAGAGAACCAGTTACATTGGCAGCCATACATGCCCATGCCATGACACTACCACCATCATGCTTCACTGATGAGGTGGTATGCTTTGGATCATGAGCAGTTCCTTTCCTTCTCCATACTCTTCTCTTCCCATCACTCTGGTACAAGTTCATCTTGGTCTCAACTGTCCATAGGATGTTGTTCCAGAGCTGTGAAGGCTTTTTTAGATGTTGTTTGGCAAACTCTAATCTGGCCAGTGAACCCTCTATATTCACTCTGGTGAAGTCTTCTCTTGATTGTTGACTTTAACACACATACACCTACCTCCTGGAGAGTGTTCTTAAACTGGCCAACTGTTGTGAAGGGTGTTTTCTTCACCAGGGAAAAAATTATTCGGTCATCCACCACAGTTGTTTTCCATGGTCTTTTCCGGGTCTTTTGATGTTGCTGAGCTCACTGGTGCATTCTTTCCTTTTAAGGATGTTCCAAACAGTTGATTTGGCCACACCTAATGTTTTTACTATCTCTCTGATGGGTTTGTTTTGTTTTTTTCAGCCTAATGATGGCTTTCTTCACTGATAGTGATAGCTCTTTGGATCTCATATTGACAGATTCCTAATGCAAATAGCACACTTGAAATGAACTCTGGACATTTTATCTACTCCTTGTAAATGGGATAATCAGGGAATAACACACACCTGGCCATGGAACAGCTGAGCAGCCAATTGTCCCATTACTTTTGGTCCCTTTAAAAGTGGGAGGCACATATACAAACTGTTGTAATTCCTACACCTTTCACCTGATTTGGATGTAAATACCCTCAAATTAAAGCTGAAAGTCTGCAGTTAAAGCACATCTTGTTTGTTTCCTTTCAAATCCATTGTGGTGGTGTATAGAGCCAAAAAGATTAGAATTGTGTCGATGTCCCAATATTTATGGACCTGACTGTATATGAAGTTCTCAAAAAAAAAAAAGTAAAAATCTAAATGTTTTAACATTTTAGGCCAATTTGTTTTCTGCTACATATTTTTGGTAAAAAAAAATCGCAATAAGCGTATTTTGATTGGTTTGCGCAAAAGTTATTGTGTTTGCTTTTCCCAGGAGCGGTTGCCTGCCGCAGTAAAGTTGAGTGGTCCAGAAGCGGTTAAAATAAAATTTAGCTGGTTATTATGAGTTTCAGAACTTTGTGCTTAAGCCCCCGTTCACATCGGGCCAATTTGACATGCGATTTGCATGCCAAATCGGAAACCTATTGCCGGAAACAGCACCGTCCGAATCGGTGAGACGCCCACTTTGCAGCACCGCATCAATTCCCAAAAGTAGTTCCTGCACTACTTTCGGTGACTTCAATAGACATCTGTGCATGAACCCGCACAGAGGTCTTTCAAATTGCCCCCGAAATCGGACTGAAATGCAGGTTTGAAATTGTGCGAGTTCAAACTCCCGCTCAGTGTAAATGAGGGCTTAGTCCTGCTTGACTAACGATGCTTTTCTTCTGTAGAAATGGAGCTTCAATAAACATTGAGTGCAAAGGGAGCTAAGAGTAGCTAACAGCATGCACAGGATGTAGCTCATTATTTTGTCTTAACAAGCCCTGTGTTCTCTGATGAAGACTTTTGACTATCTCTTACCTGTTTAATACTTGGAACATCACTTAAGGAAAGGCACCCATAAACACCAAGAAATATGGACACACAGAGGATTAGCAGGTTGCTGACCAGAGCGAGAGCATGCACAGCAATGACACCAGTCTGTCAAATAAATGGACTCAGATTAAAGAAAATCAATAAACAAGGGACTACTTGACCTTAATATCACAGTGTACATTTGAATGGCTTTAGTTTTATGACTTGGTAAATAGTTTCATTGCCTGTTTTGTGTAATCAATCATCTGCAGGAACCTAAAGTACCTATTCTGTGCAATTGCTTGATGCATGGTGTCTGCGCACAGCAGGCTTTCTCCACCATTTTAACAGAGAGGACCCCTTGAAATGAAATGTCCCGGTCTCAACCTCTTCAAACACTATTATATATTGTTTAAGGGAAATTATCATGAAAAGTAAGTTGAAGATAAAATTATAAATAAAAAAATTAGGATTTTGGCATATTCGGCTTAGTTTAAACAAAGGGTTGCTCTATGCAACAAAATTATTTTCAGACATGCAGACTAAAAATTGTAGTGATCTCTTATATTGGTGATCAGTGGAAAAGTGTTACCCCTACATGTTCACAGGGAAGTGACCATTTATATCAGTCATCAGTGTAGTGCCCACGTATGTTGGTTGTCAGTGTAGCGCCACCTTACATAGTTACTTAGTTAGTGAGGTTGAAAAAAATTCCAGTCCATCCAGTTCAACCTATAATAAGTTTGTGTGTGTGTGTCAATAGTACATCATATACCCCTGTATGTTGTGGTCATTAGGGTGCCCATCTAATAGTTTTTTAAACTATTCATGCTCCCTGCTGATATCACTGCTTGTGGAAGAGAATTCCACATCCTTACTGCACTGATGGTAAAGAACCCCCCTACGTAGTTTAAGGTTAAACCGCTTCTCTTCTAATTTTAGTGAATGGCGACGTGTCTTTTTAAAATCCCCTTACCTGAAAAGTTTGTTCCCTATGCTAGGGTCACCAGTATGGTATTAGTACATTGATATCATATCCCCTCGCAAGCATCTCCTCTCCAGAGAAAATAAGTTCAATGCTTGTAGTCTTTCCTCATAGCTGAAGTCCTCCAGTCCCCTAATTAGCTCTATTTCCCTTCTCTGGACTCTCTCCAATTCCAGCATATCCTTCCAGAGGACCAGTGCCCAGAACTGGATGACATACTCAAGATGCGACCGGACCAGAGTATTGTAGAGTGGAAGAATTATCGTTTTATCTCTGGAGTGAATCCCCTTTTTAATACATGCCAGTATTCTGTTGGTTTTGCTTGCAGCAGTTTGTCATCTACTAGGACCCCAGGTTATTTTCCATCTTAGATTCCCCCAGAGGTTCCCCCCCCCCCCTAGTGAGTAACTTGCGCTTGTATTTTTGGCACTCAAATGCATTACCCTACATTTTCCTACATTAAATCTCATTTGCCATGTAGATGCTTGTTCAGGCCCTCTTGTAAGGTTTCCACATCCTGCATAGAAGTTATAGCCCCGCTTAGCTTAGTATCATCCGCAAATACTGAGATTGAGCCGTTTATCCTTTCCTCTAGGTTTTTTATGAATAAATCAAACAGGATTGGTCCCAGTACAGATCCTTGGGGGACCCAATTTTCCACACCAGACCATTCCAAGTACTCACCCATGAAGCCAGTTTTCAATCCAGGTACCCTCTCTATGGTCCATACCTACGTACCTTAGTTTGTACAGTAAACATTTGTGGGGAACCGTATTGAATGCCTTTGCAAAGTCCAGATACACCACATCTACAGGCCTTCCTTTATCTAGATGGCAACTCATTTCTTCATAGAAGGTTGTTAGATTGATCTGGCAAGAACGGTTTTTCATGAATCCATGCTGATTACTACTAATGATACCGTTTTTATTACTAAAATCTTGTGTATAGTCCTTTAGCATCCCCTTCAATAGCTTGCAGACTATTGATGTTAGGCTAACCAGCTTGTAGTTCCCAGGGATATATCTCAGCACTTGAACTTGAACTCATTGATTTTATTGTGGACTACATGAAAAGTGATCAGTTGAAACGTTCAGAAGATCAAGGTGTGACTTGTCTACTACTCATTATAGATACGATTGATGAACTAAAAGTTAACTAAAAGTTAACAGTTAAGGACTACACCTGTCATGGACATTGCAAATAGTCACAAAGAGACAGGTAGTGGGTCCTCAACAACAGGACAGATATCTGGGATGGTTATACTAGCTGATGTTGCTGCCTTATTACCACTCAGAGAATTTGAAAATTTGAGAATTTGAAAATCGTCAGTCGGACGAAAATTCCCTGCCGATTTTCGACGCGTGTGTACGAGGCTTTAGTTCATCCCAGGCACAAGAAGATAACAAGAAAAGTTCTGAAAGTTACAAAAGAGAGTTGAGGGAGAAGTTAGAGCAAATCACACTGCTTTAATGGAATTACCAGCTAAGGCTTCTGGTCTTTTCATCAAAACATGTTGAAAGGATTGTGCAACCTACTGCCAAAGTTGAAAACCAAACTGCTATGCCATTAACAAATGTTCAAGTTTCGGCAAAAGTAAGCGCAGATGTGACAACTACATCCAACTAGGAAACCAGGATTGCTGCCATTGTTTCTGCTGCGGCCAGACAGGACACAAAGCGGTTGGCTGCTGGAAGAAGAAGACAACGGCGGGAAACAGCAGACGGTTGCTGGTGTGGGACAACCAGTGACCACTTCACATCAAATCAACTCACAGTTCGACAAATTCAATTCTGACAAAAAGTAAGTCATCAAAACAACGAGCAGCACAACTGATTGGAAGAATATGTATGCTGTCCTGTTGGATGAATGGTGTTCTTGTTGAAATGCTGTTGGACACAGTAGCTCAAGTCGGCATGGTAGGAGAGATATGGCTAAGAATGTTTTTCCTGATATTTCTGTAAAGCCTATAGAAGATCTAGTATGTGACAGCAAGGTCAAAGTTACTGCTGTCAATTGCTCTGTTGTTCCATTTATAGGATGGATTGAAGTACTTCTTGAACTCAAAAGCAATGGACAGGGAAACTTTGCCATTCATCTTCCAATGCTGGTAAGCGACTGCTGTAATGACAATCCACTTCTTGGGTTTAACGTCATTGAAGAATTGATCAGAGAAAATAGTGACCAGTCAAACAGTAGTCAGGACCTGATTATTCTGCTGAGTGAAGCTATGAAAGTAGGACAGGGTATAATTAACAATGTTGTCAATTATGTCATTCAAGTTACAGATTCAGAAGAAATGTCTAACAGTTGTGTGGACAGAGTGGGGAAGAAAGGACTTACAATTAGAAGAGGTGAATTTTGCAAAGTCAAGTGCAGTATTAAAGTATGGCCTGAAGGAGGAGTCATGCCATTTGAATCACTTCTAGAATGTCCAGTCTAAGATGGCCCTTAACTTTTTCCTGCAGTGGTAGACGTGCCAAGTGGAATCTCAAAAAATGCGAAGAAATCTGTCCTGAATCATGCTCAACTTGATATTTACCTTTCTCCAAACACAGTGTTGGGCACCATTACTCTATCTGAAGTCCTACCCTTCACTCCAGTTGTTGGTGCAGAGAAAGTAAGCAACCAGAAGAAAAGTGTGGTTCAGGTAAATCAGCTGAATTAAGAGGATAGTGGGAGTGAGTTAACCATTAACAAAAGCATTAAGGGGCATCCACCTGTCAATTTAGAACATCTCTCAAAACAAGAAAAGGAGATAGCCAGACAAATACTAGATAATAAATCAGATGTCTTTATTCAAGATGGTGGAGATAAAGGATGTATCCCAAATCTGAAATTGAAGATGAATCTGAAGGATGAAACACCCATCCAGAAATGCTATAAATAAATTCCAAAACCTCTATACAAGGAAATTAAAGGGTATGTCCAAATCCTTTTTGACCAAGGTTGGATAAATAAGTCTTCCTCTGCCTATTCATCACCAGTTGTTTGCATCCGAAAGAAGGACAATAGCTTATGGTTCTGTGTTGACTTTTGAACATTAAATTGGAAGACTATTCAAGACAAACACCTGTTACCAGGAATCCAAGATTTGCTGGATAGTGTAGGAGGATTTACATGGTTCTCGATACTGGACCAGGGTAGTGCTTACCATCAAGGGTTCATAGATGAGGAGTCAAGACATGTGACAGCTGGGGATTCTATGAGTGGAAGCTTATTCCATTTGGGCTAACTAATGCTCCAGCAGGCTTTCAGAGGTGGATGGAAAGTGTTTTAGAGGGCATCAGAGACAAATGTTGCTCCCCATACCTGGACAATGTACTTTGTCAGCCTACCTACCGTCAGATTAATAAAGATATATAAATTCACATGATTCCAGGCAGTCCAATGACTTACCAGGTAGGTAATGTAGTTCCTTGGTAGCAACCAATACTTATCTGGACTTGTTAGATAACTCACTGAGAAGATAGACTGAGTATTATGCCAGGAGTTAAAAAAATAAAAAAGAAGGGTAGAGTGTGATGGACTGGAAATTATACTGTTAAAATTATTAGGAAAATAGACACTACACAACTTTTTTTATTATTGTTATTAAAAGAGAAGTATGTGTTTGGCGTTTTCCCCCCATTTATACTTACCTAGGTGAATGTAGCATTGTTTCAATGCTGCATCTGTCCCCAGGCGCCTGTACACTGAGAACCGAGCCAGAACCAGTCAGCAGCTCTCTGCCCTGCCCCCTCCTTGCTCACTGGGCCACTGTGCTGTGGAGGGGCGAGGGAGCGGCCGGCTTAGACTCTCGGTAGCTCGCTGAGAGGCAGAGCCAGGTGTCGGTCCAGGAACCTGGTGGATTCCAGCTCCTTGGTCGTGATGACACTCTGCCTGGTTCGACTTCTGTGACATCAGCAGGGAGCGGACTTCAGACCACACTCTGCTGAAAACAGGTCACAGGAGTGCAAAACAAACTGCACTCCTGTGATCAATAGGCAATGTACAGCCAAACAAGCTTTGGCTGTACATCTCCTTTAGGTTTGAGTTCTGTAAAACATGTTCTGGAAGCAACCTGTAGGTGGCGCATGAAACTCCAACAAGGGAAAGTGACAGTCTGACCAACAGTGAAACTTCTTTTTTTTTTCATTTTGGATAGAGTAAGGGAGAAATATAACCCCTGTCAAATTTTTATTTATTGTTTTGTGCCACCTGTATGTTCTGATCCTTGAGATGTACGTCTAAGAGTCTTTTGAAGGCCACCATACTTCCCGCAGAAACCACCTCTTGTGGTAGAGAATTCCACAATCTTGTAGCCCTAACAGTAAAGAATCCTCCTTGTTGCCTGAGGTTAAAACGCTTCTCCTCTAATCGCATTGTATGCCCTCAAGTCCTCATGCAATCCCTTTGACTGAATAGCTGTTTTTCTATGCTGAGATCACCATTGAGGTATTTATAAATTGCTATCATGTCCCCTCTCAGGCGTCTCTTCTCCAGGGAGAATAAATCAAGTGATTGCAGATGCTTTTCATAATTAAGGTCCTCCAATCCCCTAATCAGTTTAGTTGCCCTTCTCTGGACTCTCTCCAGCTCCAACACATCCCTCCTGAGGACTGGTGGCGACCAGAACTGGACAGAATACTCCAGAGGCGGTCGGACCAGAGTTTTATAAAGTGGAAGGATTATAGTTTTATCTCTGGAATACATCCCTTTCTTTATGCATGCTAATATTCTGCTGGCTTTGGCAGCTGCCGCTTGACATTGCATGCTATTGCTTAGTCTATCCTCTACCAAGACTCCCAGCTATTTCTCCATTTTTGATTCCCCAAGGGTTCCCCCCCTAAAGTGTATTGTGCTTTTATGTTTTTAGTCCTCAAGTGCAAAACCTTACACTTCTCCACATTATGTGCCTATGTTCACCTGCTTTTTTGAGTGTACAATCACTTTTTAACTTCCAATAAACCTGCTAATGCAACATTTAGTTGGCGCTGCTTTTCCTCTACGCTTTTTGTTTCAGAGCTACTCCATGCTCCAGCTGGCAGCCACTAAGGACAAGCTACCTCACATCCCCCAGAGACTCATATGACCCATTGATTGCATTGTACCATACTGTATGGGTCCCCAGCTTGGTCCTGTCTAGGGAGCGCCATATACCATTGCGTGTTTTTTGAGGTAGATGACAGCAGTCCCTGGGAAGCCGAAAAGCATGTTTCCAAGGATGGTCTGTTTAATGTGGACCTCTACAAAAATGGCTACCACCCCAATTTATACTGTAACTAGCATTTAAAGTAGGGTGCACATAGAAGAGTATTGCATATCACAAAAAAAGATTTTCCAGCACACTTACCAGCTAGGTAGAAGGAGAGGGAGATAACATTTTTAAGAACATATATAGTTTGGCTTTTTTTTTTCAATTTAATTTTGGACAGAGTGGGGAAATCTGTTTTTCATTCCATATGTGTCTTGTTGGCAAGATTTCCCTTCACTTTCTGTCTCATAGACCCAGCAGAAAGTAAAAGAAAATCTTTTCACCGTGAAGGAAATCCCTTCTAAGCTTGGCACGCGTCCCCTCTATTCTGGAGGCAATTAAAAATTTTGAATATTCTCTTACATCAGGGGTCCCCAACCCCCGGGCCGCAGACCAGGAGGAGGTGAGCATCGACCATGGTCTACCCAGGGCTATTACAAAAATTTTGAATATTCTCTTACATCAGGGGTCCCCAACCCCTGGGCCGCAGACCAGGAGGAGGTGAGCATCGACCATGGTCTACCCAGGGCTATTACAAAAATTTTGAATATTCTCTTACATCAGGGGTCCCCAACGCCCGGGCCACAGACCAGGAGGAGGTGAGCATCGACCATGGTCTGCCCAGGGCTATTACAGACTGTGGTCTCCGCTCAACCTAGGATGTCAGGATAGGGGGACAGTAAATTCCGAATCCCCAGCCATTTGCTGGGGATTTGGATTTTTACAGTGCTTAAGAACATGTATTTTTTCACACTGCTAGTAGCCAGGAATGTGTGTACTTTAGTAAAGCCGACTGTTGGCTTTCATTTGAAAGTGATAGAAGCGGCTGTGAAGCCACCCATCACTCCCACCAGCGCTTTGATGTGCTGCCTTTCCCTCCAGCCATACTTACCGGGCTCTGCTGTCCCACCTGTGGACCAGATGCTGTGATGGTGGGTGTCGCTGGGAAGGCCAGAGGGAGCTCAGCGCACCTCCATCCACTCAGACTCCCTCCTGTACACAGACCAGGAAGTGACGTGTATGACATCACTTCCTTGACCAGAACTGTCCTTCTCTAGGATCTGTGCTGGGGGAGGCAGCTAATGGAACACAGTCTGTGTTCCATCATCTGTGGTGGATTAGAGGGGAGACATCAAGGGTCTAATAGACCCTGGGTGTCACTAAAAAGTGAACCTGTCACCTATATGCTATCACATAGGGGGCTATTGGTCTCGTATGTGAAAGCAATAAAAATTATGTAAAAATAAATAAATAATAAAAATGAAACCAAAAATGTTTGAAGCATATAGGAAGACAGAAAAAACGTACTAAAAATAGAAATGCACCTTCGTCTAAGTAGACAAAAATCTTTGCACCGGCCCTGTTCATTATGCCCACGTTTGGAAACCCAAAGAAGGTTCCAAAAGCTATGAGATGAGGGGATATCGAGCAAAATCTCAGTATTTGGGGATGATACTAAACTAAGCATGCCAATATCTTCTGGGCAGGATGTGGAAACCTTACAAGCGGACCTGAACAAAATTATGGGGTGGCCAACTACATGGCAGATGAGGTTCAATGTTGAAAAATGTAAAGTAATGCACCTGGGTGCCAGAAACCAGAAAGCAAGCTACTCACTAGGGGGGGAACCTCTGGGTGAGTCTAGGATGGAAAAGGACCTGGGGGTACTGGTAGACAACAGGCTTGGCAGTGGCATGCAATGCCAAGCCGCTGCGAGCAAAGCCAACAGAATACTGGGATGTATAAAAAAGGGGTTTCACTCCAGAAATAAAGAGATTATTCTTCCACTCTACAAGACTCTGGTCCGGCCACATCTGGAGTATGCTGTCCAGTTCTGGGCACCGGTCCTCAGGAAGGATGTGCTGGAACTGGAGAAAGTCCAGAGAAGGGCAACAAAAATAATTAGGGGAATGGAGGACATCAGCTATGAGGAAAGACTACAAGCACTGAACCTATTCTCTCTGGAGAAGAGACGATTGAGGGGGGATATGATGTCAATGTAAAAACATTGTACTGGAAACCCTAGCATATGGAAAAACCTATTCAGAGAAAGGAAATACAATAAGACGCGTGGCCACTCACTAAAACTAGAGGAAAGGCGGTTTAACCTTAAAATACGCAGGGGGTTCTTCACTGTCAGAGCAGTAAGGATGTGGAATTCTCTTCCGCAAACAGTCGTATCAGCAGGGAGCATTGATAGTTTCAAAAAACTATTAGATGGGCACCTTAACGACCACAACATACAGGGGTATACAATGTGTGGTTAACAGTAGACACACACACATACATCATAGGTTGAACTGGATGGACTGATGTCTTCTTTCAACCTCACTAACTATGTAAAAAGCTGTCATCTTTAATAACCAAAGTTAGCCAACAAAGGGTATCACTTGAACTCCAAATATTCTGTAAAATAGGCAAGCATCTCTATTTCAGAGTACACCGTGAGTCTAATAATTCCTAATTTTTGCTTCTCGAAGACAGAAACATTTTAAATGATTAAAAAGATATGCTTACATAATTTGGACAGTAGTAAGAGCTATTTTCTTTGCACCTCCTAGATGACAATGCTACTAGATCCAGGCAGGCGAAAAGCATGCCAATACCACTCATGAGAGCACTTATAGCATTCATAGCAAGAGAACCTTTCACCTAGAAAGTGAAAAACAAAAGTGAATTAGGACATTAGGTTTTGGACTTTTAATTATTGAGTTATGGCCATTTGGTAATTATTCGATAACTTTTTATTGAAAACACTTTACAACCCCAATTCCAAAAAAGTTGGGATACTGTTCAAAAATCTACCTAAAAACAGAATGTAATGATTTGCAAATGTCATAAACCCATATTATATAATAAAGCTTACCTGTAGGTACAGTGAATATCTCCTAAACTTGCGTTTTTTAAGAGATATTCACACTGGATGAAGCCGATGATGAACCTTCAGAGTTCTGTGTCGGGAACCCGGAAGAAAGACAGGGTGAAGATGGAAGCCCTGTCAGCGGTGACAGCATACCACTGGAGGACTTCGTTCTAAGGTAAATATTTCATAATGTGCTAGTATGCACATTCCTTTTTTTTTTTTTTTGTATACAAATGTTTTTATTAACCACTTAAGCCCCGGAAGATTTGACCCCCTTCCTGACCAGGGGGTATTTTGCGATTCGGCACTGTGTGACTTTAACTGACAATTGCGCGGTCGTGCGACGCTTTACCTAAACAAATTTGACGTCCTTTTTTTTCCCACAAACAGAGCTTTCTTTTGGTGGTATTTGATCACCTGTGCGATTTTTTGATCATGCGCTATAAACAAAAAAAGAGCGACAATTTTGCAAAAATAACAATATTTTTCAAATTTTTTTATATGAAATTCCCCCCAAAAAAATGTAAAAATCTAAATTTTTTAACATTTTCCGCCAATTTGTTTTATGCTACATATGTTTGGTAAAAAAAATCGCAAAAAGCGTATTTTGATTGGTTTGCGCAAAAGTTATCGCGTTTACTAACAAAGGGAAAGATTTTTGTCATTTTTGTTGTTTTTTTTTTTAACGCGTAATGGCGGCGATCTGCGATTTTTTTGCGGTACTGCGACATTGCGGCGGACAGATCGGATCCTTGACAGACATTTTTGACACTTTTGGGGTTACCAGTGACATTTCTACAGTAATCAGTGCTATATATATGCACTGTTAATGTGAAATTACACTGGCAGTGAAGGGGTTAACTTTTTTGAGAGGGAGGGGCTATGTGTGTCCCTAGGGGCGTGATTCTAACTGTGCTTGGCTGTGGCTTGAGATGTATGAACAGTGATCAACGGTTCTACATAGTAGAACCGTATGATCATCATTCATACACCGGGGAGAATGACAGGCGGCTTGTTTACACTAGCCGCCTGACTTTCTCCCTCTGCAGCGGCGATCGCGAGTGACCGGCGGACGATCGGGTCCGCCGGTCACACGCGCGGGGGGGGGGGGGTCCGTGACCACTCGGGAGCGGGAGCACGCCTCCGGGGGAGCGCGCTCGCTCCCTGGACCCTCACAGGCTAGCGACGTAGACCTACGTCACTCTGCCTGTGAGGGGCTGACCGCCGCAGTAAATAGTCGTGCGGCGGTCGGCAAGTGGTTAAAGGTATATAGGTGGTACAAGGAAAAACATTTATTTTAACTTATCCAGGGACAATCAGAAATTTACTTATACTAGCAAAAGTGTGCCTGTTTGTTCACATTATGTTCCATATTGTGGAAGGATATTTTATTTTATTCGTCTACAATAGTATTTCACCATGGTGCCCCTTTCCATCATATAAAATTTTGAAGCATGACATGTTGGGTATCTATTTACTTGGCGTAACATTATCTTTCACATTATTGAAAAAAATTGGGCTAACTTTACTGTTTTCTTTTTTTTTTATTAAAAAAAGTGAATTTTTCCCCCAAAAATTGCGTTTGGAAGACCGCTGCGCAAACACGGAGTTCAAGGCGATGGGTCTTGGGCGCTAGTTGCCAAGGAAGTGTCCACCAAATGCACAGACAGATGACCAATAGGTGCTTGCAGACTTTCCAAATATAGCCAACATTCAGGGCAGCACTGGCAGGCAAAAAACAGCAAATCCCGCTGGCAGAAAATAGAAAAGAACAGGCGCCACTGAAGTAAGCCAAGGCTTTATTGCATAACAAACATAATGTAGTAACTTACATAGGGGATTACTCTTGTCCATGTTCCGTATGGTGAAGAAGGAGCCGAGTACGCATGCTCCGAAACGCGTTACGTCACTTCCGGTTAGCCTGCGCTCCATCGCGGCTTACGATTTAATCAGCTCCGTGGTTTAGCTTCCTGGATCATCACTTCCTGGCTGCAGGACGGCCGGAACACCGGAGACTACATCCGAGGAACTACCACCATACGGAACATGGACTAGAGTAATCCCCCATGTAAGTTACTACATTATGTTTGTTATGCAATAAAGCCTTGGCTTACTTCAGCGGCGCCTGTTCTTTTCTATTTGCTGCGCAAACACGGGCCAGGGCTTCTTTAAAGGATTTTTGTTTTGTGCCGGTGTCCGACCAGCACCATACCGCCATGAGCCAGGGACTCTCAGATACCTGTGTGGTAATTTTGTGAGGTGAATGTCGTCCGATAAGCCTCCTTATTTACGGGTTGTCTGCCCTTTGGGAGCTGAGCTTCACCTAGGCATAACTGCTTCGGGTGGTCCCGCGCATGCGCACCCCCTACAGTATTTTTTCACACCTGCCTACAAATGGCCACATCTGGGCTAATAGGCAAGGGGGTTGACACTGTCCTGGGGAACATATGAACCCTTTAAAAAATGATTTCAACTTGAAGCAGTGATTTTTTAAATGCTTAAGACCCCATTCACACTAGCGCGACTTGGTCGCCTGACAAGTCGCGGTCGGTCGCCTGCCATTGATTAGCACAGGACCCGTTCTAATAGGAGCGACACAAGTCGCTCTGACTTAGAAAAAGGGTCCTGTACTACTTTGGGGCGACCTGGAGGTGACTTGCATTGACTTCAATTATATGAAGTCCGTGCATGTCGCGCCGAGGTCGCCGTGCACCGCGACTTCACAGGTCGCCCCAGCAAGTCGTGTCGCCCCTGTGTGAATGAGCTCTTAAGTAGAATATTAAACGTGTCCAATACCTTCAAATAACATGCCAATAGGTGAATCTCTGTCACTTGCAGAAAGTGTTGCAGCAGCACTGACACTTACAAAGAAAAAAATGCATTAGGTTCCGTAGGAAATCCATACCCAACCCTTTGGATCAGGTGTGAATTTTATGGGGGACCATGCAAAAAAAAAAAAATCCCTCTAAAAATCATCACTAGACCCTTGGAAAATTTGTTTGACAAAATAATAAAATAAATTGAAATTTAAATTTTAAAGTTATTTTGAAAACTGTTGTTGAAAATTTACATACCAGACAAACGGTTTTCTTAAAGTAAGCTGCAAGGGTCAAAATTCCTGTAATGATATACTACAAAAAAAAAAATGACATACATGCAATAATAGCAATGCAAATTATAATACTGAAACACTAAACCAATTGAATAAAACTGAAGTGGTACTTACAGCCACTGCTGCCCAAAAGGGGTTTCCACTTATCAGAGAGAGTGTGTAAATAGAGAAGAAGATAATGCCAATTCCCATGATTATATTAAATGTGCCTGCAACAATCAGCACCACCTAGAGAAAAAAAAAAGACAAGTAATTCAATATACATCAGGCTCTAGGTTACTTTTGTCATATGTCCTAGCTATATTTGTTGTATATACTGTATTTTGTTATATTTACCCTCATTGATACTACCCATTGCTGTTTTCTTTTTAACCTCTTCCCGTCCACGCTATAGCCGAAAGACAGCTACAGCGTGGACCTTAATTGCCGGGGGGGGGGCGCCATGTATGTCCTCCCGTGCATGAGCTCCCTGCGGAGCGCGCAAGGGTCACTCTGTGATTAGCGAGTCCGTGAGTCCCGGCCCCTTGCCACGTGATCAGCTGTCAGCCAATGACAGCTGATCACATGATGTAAACAGCAGCCGGCGATCAGCTTTTTTTTTTTCTCATCACGCTTTTCTCCTCAGCGTGAGGAGAAAAATAAGCGATCGCCGTTGCTGACAGAGGGACATTGGTCCCAAAGAGGAGAGGAGCATATGTGCCTACCAGTGCCACCTATCACTGCCCACCAGTGCCACCTGTCAGTGCCAATCAGTGCCCCATCATCAGTGCTGCCCATCAGTGTCGCCTATCAATTCCCATCAGTTCCACCTATTAGTGCCCATGAGTACCATCTATCAGTGCCACCTATTAGTGCCCTTCAGTGCCACCTACCAGTGACCTTCAGTGCCCATAGGTGCCACCCATTAGTGCCACCTATCAGTGCCAATCAGTTCCACCAGTGCCTATCATTGCCTATCAGTGCCACCTATCAGTGCCCATCAGTTCCACCTATTAGTGCCCATCAGTGCCATTTATCAGTGCCACATATTAGTGCCCCTCAGTGCCACCTACCAGTGACCTTCAGTGCTGCCCATCAGTGCCACCTGTCAGTGCCAACCAGTACCACCTTATCAGTGCCGCCTTACCAGTGCCCATTGGTGCCGCCTTATCAGTGCCAATCAGTGCAGCCTATCAGTGCCCATCAGTGAAGCTTATCAGTGCCCATCAGTGCAGCCTATCAGGGCCCATCAGTGCCGCCTCATCAGTGCACATCAATGAAGGAGAAAAATTACCTGTTTGCAAAATTGTATTATAAACGATAAAAACTGTTTTTTCTTTTTTCAACATTTTTGGCCTTTTTTTGTTTG
Organism: Pelophylax lessonae; assembly: GCF_965119305.1. Taxonomy (NCBI): domain Eukaryota; kingdom Metazoa; phylum Chordata; class Amphibia; order Anura; family Ranidae; genus Pelophylax; species Pelophylax lessonae. The sequence continues at coordinate 243,605,053 of NC_138776.1, forward strand.
TTCAGCAAAAAATAAAAATCCCAGTGGTGAATAAATGCCACCAAAAGAAAGCCCTATCTGTGTGATAAAAATTTAATTTGGGTACAATGTTGCATGACTGCACAATTGTCATTCAAAGTGCGACAGCGCTGAAAGCTGAGAAATGGCCTGGGCAGGAATAGTGTTTAAGTGCCCAGTAGGCAAGTGGATATCTCACTTCCTAACATATTTTTGATTGGGAAGCTTTACTATCCACTTGGATATCCAATCACCACTCAGACCATGTTATCTTGTAGAGAATTGCGGGCTGAATAAAACAATACTGGGGTTAAGGCATATTGCTGCAGCCATAACCCCAGTATTCCACTTGCTGACCAGGGCGTTATTTGTCTATGGCCCAGTTTGCAAGTGAGTATGCAACCTGGTTGGTCAGGAAAGGGAGGGACAAGTGTGTGGCCCTCCTTGTGAACCATACCAAGCTAAAGGACCTCATAGTAGGGGGGTACTTTGCCAGGGGGGCCCACCTTGCAAAGCACCTTGTTCTCATGTTGATGAGGACAAGGGTCTCATCCCCACAACCCTGTCTGATGGGTTGAAGGGGTCTGCAGGCAAATGGGCTTATCAGAATCTGGAAGTCCCCTTTAATAATAAGGGGGTCCCTAGGTACCACCTGTGAATGAAAATGGGTTACATAGCCCTACTCATTCACAGAAAAAAAAATGTTAACACAGAAATAAAACATTCAAATGTTTGACAAGTTTTTTTATTTTAAGAAAATCCCCCAAAAATCTCTTTGTTGTAAATCCATCATCAATCGGGATGCCCACCAAAAAAAAAAAAGTGGCGACCTGGCACATATGACCAATCCCAATGTTACTCATAGCCGAATGACAGCTACCTAAGCTGTCAGCAACTATATTAAGGAAGGGGCAGGGTTAATTGTGACATCATTAGCCAAATATGGTCATGTTTAGTCAAAGCTATTGCTCAAATATGACCAATGGCCATAATTGGACAGTAATGTCACTGCTATCCCCACCCCTAGTAGTGGGGATTCCTGTTGATGTTAGTGGTTCACAGCACCCATGGTTTCCTTAGGAACCAGTGACAACAGGAAGGTGTCATATATAGAAGTGGTGGAAATACCTCTTCTATATATGATTTTCGGCTCCCGTTAAACAGAGGGCAGAGCGGGCAAAAGTTTGGCCCAAATCTAGTGATTTTTAATTATATGTTATATATATGATATGTTTTTTGGATTGATTTGTCAACAAGTTCCTAGATACTGTATGTTAAGATCCTACTCAGTTTTGGATCAAATGTTTAGAATTTGTGGATGGAAGTACTCTAGGGAACAGTGTACTCAATAAAAACCCTATTCCCCAGTATATGTGATCCTCATTTGTCCTGAATCTACATGCTGTTGTTACAACCTCTCAACCAATGTTACCACATGTCCTTTTAACAAGTCTATTTAGGGGGGCGTGGCTGGCGGCTGACGGAGATGGCCGCTTGAGAGGAGAGCTCCGTGCCATCCGCCTGCAATCCGAACCATCAGCGACAGCGAACATCAATATACACACCGGTGAGGCAGCTCTTTACCCCCTAAACCTCCACGGACCATGGGGAAACGGAAAACGGGAGGTGGCCCCCGCAAACTGACAGAGTTTTTTTACTCCGCCAGCACACTGGTGTCCCAAGATGGCGCCGCGGCCTCACCGCGGCACCGCAATTCCAACAGCCTAGGCTCCCAAATAGGACGGGATGACAACTGTACAGCCAATGGGTCCCAACATGGCAGCCCCTGCTCCCCGATGAGCCGCACTCCCCACCAGAGCCCCCAGAAATCGGCTCCTAAACATTCTGCAGCCCACACCTACGCCGGGGACAGAGTAGGCGTCAACCTCTCAGATAGTACCCTGGAATTCCATGAAAGCATTCAGGACTTCCCAACTACAGGCCAACCGTTGAAAGACACTGTTGTGAAGGACATGTTAATTACCTTCCAAGACTCCATGCAGAGGGCTCTGCTGGAGTGTGTATCCCGCATGAAGCTAGAAATTGGGGAGTCGGTGGACCAGATGGAACATAAGATGGCGGAATTCACCACTGCCCACAATGAGCTTGTGGATGCCCACAATGATAGGGAGGAGGAGATGGATATACTTAAAAGTAAACGTGTGGACCTAGAGGACAGGTCCCGCAGGAATAACATTAAGCTGAGGGGAGTGGCGGAGTCATTCCCAGCATCAGAACTGCGGCACTATGTCCAACGCTTCATCCAAGACCTGTTGCCTAAAAAGTCTATTTAATGCTTTCACTGCCAGGTACGTACGGACCTGATTGGGGGGATGGGGGAGGGGGGGGGGGGTTTACACACATTTCCAGTGACTACAGCCACCCAGATTGTGTATTAATCTGACAAGATGACTCCTACCTGTCAGATGAAAGCATTCTTTCTCTTCCTTCCACACACCCCTGGTAATGGTGCTCCCCCCTCCCCTGTGCACTCCCCTGCCATGTATTCCGGGCACCTTTTGCCCATCTGTGGGCCCAGGACCAATGTAGCAGGTGCTGCCCAGTAGAGGGAAGGGAGAAGAGCGGACGTGTCTGGTCTCTTCCCCTCCTAGTTGCTAACCCGGAAAGCTGATGTCACTTCTGGTTTAGCCTCCCAGTTTCTACGGCCAGAATGGCCACAAAAGAATGGATTGCGATTCAGTGGAGCAAAGGGGAGACATTCAGGGTCTTTTAGACCCTGGATTTCTCATTAAACAGAATCTGTCACCAAAAAATAATCACATAGAGGACTTTTTGTCCCCTATGTAATGAAAAATGTTAAGTAAAAATACAAATAATTAATAGTAAAAAATGAAAGTTATACACAAGCACAAAAATTTGCCCCCAAAAATGTTTTACCCCCCCCAGCTCCATATATACGCACATGTGAATGTAAACATACGTGATGGGGATGCCAATGCATGAAAACATTGATTGCGATACACATGTTGCATATTGCCGTGCATGCTGCACTATGATAAATCATTCCAGCACCAGACCTCCTATGTAACACTAAACTGATTGTGACTGGAGTTACTTTGGGCGGAGGGCTTGTGGAACCCAGATTACCTTAGAGAGGTCAGGAAACTCCTTGTCCAGCTTCCCCGGCCCCTCCTATGTGTAAGTCACCCTGTGTCTATTAGAGGCACAGGGGGATCGAGAACCCCAGTCGGGTCTGCACTAATCATACTCACAGTACAACCACACTGGACTCAGCATTTTGTGTTACCCCAGTTATTCTGGGTTCTATATATGTGGTTTTTGTTGAAAGAATGAAGGGGCTCTTTCACTTAGGACAGTAAAATTTATGAATAATATCCCTCAAGAAATATATTATGATACATTGGTTTGACCTTTTCAGGCTGCTTGTAGGTGTTTATCTCATAGACCATTGCTAGATAGTTTGAGGTGGGGTGGGGTTTGTTATTGTTAAGTGCCTGTATGCCATTGTTCTGTCTGCCATTGGATGTATATGTGTATGTGGATTAGCTGCTAGAGGGGAGGGGGGATTTCTCCAGCAGCCCTTCCTAAAGACTATAAAAATATTAATTTAAACCTGCGCTCTTTATCAAGGAATAAAAGTGATTAAATAAAAATGTGTAATCAAAATGTGATGCAGCTGCTGTTGCGCTAAGTAAAAACTTAGATAGGTAGTAAAATCAAAATTAAAACAGCGCTAGCATATATACAAAAACTCTAAAACATTGATATTTATAATGTGCAAATAGTGCTATAAATGTATGCAAGTGTGTAAATCAATTTAAATAAATAAAGTCCTTTCATTAAAGTGATCAATAAAATCCAAAGTGCTCCAGTGCAAAAATTAAAAAATATATATAAGGTGCTCCAGGTGACCCCTCTCGGTTCCCCACTCACCAGAACTGCAGATATAAATGGCCTGAGATCAAGATATTGCACATGGAGTTCTCCTGTAGGATGCCGTGTAGTACCAGGTATTTCCTTATATAGAGCTGGTCCTAATCACCTCCATGTACCCCAAATTGAAAAAGAAGGGCCGCATACGGTGAAGTACGTTTTTAAATAATTTATTAGAATACTCCAAGCGGAGAAAACATACTCACAAACGGGGTTAAACGAGCAGTGTATAAGATACAAATTCTTGTGGATGCCGCTGTTCGCGTGTGTTCCGCAGCCGATCCAGGAAGTGTAACCGGAAATGACGATGCGTCAGAGCCGTACCGGAAGTGCACCAACGCGTTTCGCCCGCTATTGGGCGTTTTCAAAGACCTTCCTAAATACCGTCTACTGTTGGAAAGTTTAAGATACGTGTGTGTCATGTTACTAGATGTAGTTTACCCCGCCCTGTATCATTATGCAAAGAAGGGGGGATTATCCCCTGAGTGTATATCTCTTTGTGCCTGTGTTTGAATAAACATCTTTATGCTTCTTACCCTACACTGATGTCTTGACATGGGTGGGATAAGGGATCTTGGATCATGCTGGTACCAGGCAAGGGAAGCTTATACGGCGCACTTACTCTTCTTGAGTAAGGGGGTCCGTCACACCGATGATCTAGAGGGGGCTTTTAAAGTGTTACCTAGGAAAAGTATAGGGTACTGAAGTTTGTTGCCATTTCATAGGCACGCGCAAATGTAAGGTTTTGGGTATATTTTTAGTCGGTGTAACCTTGTCTTTTATATTTTAACCAAAAAAATGGGTCATTTTTTTTTTTACGTTTGTGTACCTTAAAATTAACTTTAGTGTATTTTTTACTGAAATTTAGCATTTTCTAGCCCTTTGTGTTGATATTGCGTAACATGAAAAATTGCAATTTCACTATTTTTTTCTCTAGGGTGTCTGCTTTCATAAAATACATGATATTTTAAGGATTTTATGTCATCCTTAGGGCTAAAATATATATATATTTTTAAGCATTTGTGCAAAAACGGCTTTGGCTGGTTAAAGCATTTTGTTTTTTCCTCTTAGAGCCGGTTCACACTGAGGAGATCCGACTTGCCCGGGCGACCTGTGAAGTCGCGGTGCACAGCGCAACATCTAAGCAGCTTCAGAAGCAATAAGGCTCCATGTACACGGGACGCTGGAAATGGCCGTTTAGGAGCAGTTGGGCGTTTTTTTCAGAAGTCCCTGAACGCAGCTCCATGTTATCTTATCTGTCCATGTACACATGGTAGTTTACAGTCATTTGCAGGCAGTTGCGTTCAGGGACTTTTTTTAGAACGCAATTATATTGCGTTCGAACGTGTGTTTCCCGACGTTTCAAACGCAGGAACGCGGCCGAACGTGACTAAACGTGACTGAACGTGATGAACCTACGTTCAGCCACGTTATACGTTTTTTTTCTTCCATTCAAAATCAATGGTTCCCTATGGGAGCCTATTGATTTGAATGGAAGTCGCACCGCAAGTCGGATCCGACTTGCGGCACGACCTGCACTGTGAGAATCTTGAGGGGGAACTCCACGCCAAAAATGGGAAAAAAAACTGCGTGGGGTTCCCCCCCAGGTTCCAAACCAGGCCCTTCGGGTCCGGAATGGAATTTGAGGGTAGCCCCACGCCGAAAAAACGGCGTGGGGTCCCCCCCAAAATCCATACCAGACCCTTATCCGAGCGTGCAGCCCGGCAGGCCAGGAAAGGGGAGGGGACGAGCGAGCGGCCCCACCCCCCCTGGACCACACCAGGCCACATGCCCTCAACATGGGGGGGTGTTGGTGCTTTGGGGCAGGGGGAGCTCTGCACCCCCCACCTCAAAGCACCCTGCCCCCATGTTGATGAGGACAAGGGCCTCATCCCCACAACCCTGGCCGGTGGTTGTGGGGGTCTGCGGGCAGGGGGCTGATCGGAATCTGGAAGCCCCCTTTAACAAGGGGGCCCCCCCAGATCCCGGACCCCCGCCCACATGTGACACAAGGGGCGTGGTCTCCCGATGACGTCACCTGGCGGCCACGCCCCTAATGGCTATATAATAAGCTGCAGAGACCAGAGGCCGGCATAATCGCTGGAGACGTCGTCGGAGGAGGACCGGAGGAAGAAGGAGAGCCGACAGCCGACAGCACAAGAGCAGAAGACCGGAGAGGAGAAGACAAGAAGAGAGGACATCAGAAGGGCGGACAGCAAAAGAGCCGAAGACCCCACGAGAGAAGACAGCAGAAGACCCCCGGAGAGGAGAGGACAGCAGAAGGGCGGACAGCAAAAGAGCCGAAGACCCCACGGAGAGAAGACAGCAGAAGACCCCCGGAGAGGAGAAGACAAGAAGAGAGGACAGCAGAAGGGCGGACAGCAAAAGAGCAGAAGACCCCCGGAGAGGAGAAGACCCCGAAGAGCCGGATGAAGATTTTTAATAAAACTTTCCAAAACGTCTCCTGTCATTATTTACATACACTATCTTTTATGGGGTGAATGGGTATGGGTACAGTGTACCCAAATACCCATTCACATAGGGAGGGGGTCCGGGATCTGGGGGGGCCCCCTTGTTAAAGGGGGCTTCCAGATTCCGATCAGCCCCCTGCCCGCAGACCCCCACAACCACCGGCCAGGGTTGTGGGGATGAGGCCCTTGTCCTCATCAACATGGGGGCAGGGTGCTTTGAGGTGGGGGGTGCAGAGCCCCCCCTGCCCCAAAGCACCAACACCCCCCCATGTTGAGGGCATGTGGCCTGGTGTGGTCCAGGGGGGGTGGGGCCGCTCGCTCGTCCCCTCCCCTTTCCTGGCCTGCCGGGCTGCACGCTCGGATAAGGGTCTGGTATGGATTTTGGGGGGGACCCCACGCCGTTTTTTCGGCGTGGGGCTACCCTCAAATTCCATTCCGGACCCGAAGGGCCTGGTTTGGAACCTGGGGGGGAACCCCACGCAGTTTTTTTTCCCATTTCCCATGGAGTTCCCCCTCAAGATTCTCACAGTGCAGGTCGCGCCGCAAGTCGGATCCGACTTGCGGTGCGACTTCCATTCAAATCAATAGGCTCCCATAGGGAACCATTGATTTTGAATGGAGGCAGAAAAACGCTGCTAAAAGCAACGTGGCCAAACGTGCAATAACGCAAATGGAAAAAGCTACTGAAAGCACGTTTAACAGCTGCTTTTTCCCGGCGTCAGAAATAGCTTTGCAGGACGTTTTTTCTAACGTCCCGTGTACATGGAGCCTAAGAGTGACAACGCTGCAATGATTTCACTGCAGAAGGAAGACATTTTTACTCTATCAAAGGAAGTGCCTTCCATTTGTTCTTCTGGCAGGGCCAGTGGGTATTTACAGAATGCTCCGGGGGTACTGAGAAAAAGAGAGTCTAGTCTTACTGTGATAGGCAGCCTTTTTATACATTCAGTTTGCCCATAGTTCCACTTAGTCATATAGTATTTTGAATGAGGGCCATTGCATAGTTGCCAACATTTGAAAAAAATTTCCAGGGACACTTTGCAGCAAAGCTATCAATTACTTACCACACCCACTTCCATGAAGCTCCGCCCACTCCACTTAATTAATCTCTGCCTACTTATCAGATTATAGGGTCTACTTCATAAAGATGGAATTACAGGAAATTGAAAAGGGAATTGAAAACTTAAGGCAAAAGTAGCAGAATAATCCTCCCATTCAGCTGCACTACTTCTGCCTAAAGTTTAAAATTCTCATCACAATTCCCTGCAATTCTAAAGTGTGAAATGTGCTCAGGTGTGACCATAGAAAAAATGTAATATGGAAATATAAATAAAATGGAAGGTGTAAATAAGTATGATTATACTATCTGGTATAATTAGGTTTTATCGTACTTATTTACACCTTGCACTTTATTTATATTTACATATTACATTTTTTGTATGGTCACACCTGAGCACATCTGACACTTCACCTGTCTTGAAATTCAGCCCTCTATAGGTTGATCGTTTTAATTTACATAAAAACAATGTGGCATCCTTTCTTTCCTAACAGATTGCCCAGTCCATACCAGTATAGATCCAAACACATTACCCAGTCCACACCAGTATAGATCCTAACACATTACCCAGTCCACACCAGTATAGATCCTAACACATTACCCAGTCCATACCAGTATAGATCCTAACACATTACCCAGTCCATAGCAGTATAGATCCTAACACATTACCCAGTCCATACCAGTATAGATCCTAACACATTACCCAGTCCATACCAGTATAGATCCTAACACATTACCCAGTCCATACCAGTATAGATCCTAACACATTACCCAGTCCATACCAGTATAGATCGTAGCACATTACCCAGTCCATACCAGTATAGATCCTAACACATTACCCAGTCCACACCAGTATAGATCCTAACACATTACCCAGTCCATATCATCCTAACACATTACTGAGTCCATACCAGTATAGATATCCAGCATGAGATTTTCCCCGTTGAGGATTGAGGTCTGTTTTCAAAGTGTTCCCTTAATTTTTTGAGATATATATATATATATATATATATATATATATATACAGTATATATATATATATATATATATATATATATACAGGGCTTTTTTTCTGCCGGAACGCACCGGAACGGAGTTCCGGAACCTTTGGCAACCCTGTCCTCTCCATGCTCCAGGATCAATCCTGGGCTGGTGCACCGAGCTGCCGCAGATGGGGGGCGCTGAAGCTGTGTCATGTAATACAGGAGCAGCAGCGCTGCCCTGCACTGTCCGCTGCCTCTAGCACTGGTTGCTAGAATCGCCTGCCGCTTGGCGTCTAGCAACCAGTGACGTCACGTTATGTGGCAGAGGAGAGGACCCAGCATTCACAGCAGAGGATGGAACGACTTTCAGTTCTGGTGCTCGAGCCAGGCTCCCGTACCGCCCACCACATAAATCAGCATTAAAAGCCACCCCGGAAGGACCCGATCACCCCTGCAAGACAGGACAGCGCAGGAGAGAGATCCATCCGATGGATCGCATTGTTGAGAGATCCCGCTCCCACAGCAGCACCGCTTTGACTTTTGTCACCCGCTCTGCAAAGGATCCCAGCATGGCCGACACTGCACACACAGCAGCCACCGCTCAAGGGAGAGAACCAGGTGAGCCTGCTACAACTCTCAGCCCCGCTCACCCCAGCACCCTCCATGCTATCTCAGCCACGGATGTGTCCTGTAAAAAACTGGCAGAAGCAGTAGAGCGGAGGAACTTCTTCCTCCTCCGTGCCTAGTGAGTTTTGGCTCCACCCACCTCCTCAGAGCCATGCCGCTGGTGACTGCTGAAGACATATTACATGAGGTAAGTTCAGATTCCTGCTATCTTTCCTTTATAAATTAATGTTCCCACTGCAGTCTGCTGGGGTCCAAGTACTAAAGGACAGCATTGTAGGCACCAGGGGTTTAGCCTTGTTCACACAACATCCACAGTGACAGCAGCCTGCAGCTAAGACATTCACCAGGCTCTGTCCATCCATCCAGGAGACAGCTCAAATGGTTTTAATGTGGTCATAAAGAGCTCTGTGGCTGTATTGTCAGCAGTGGTTGTTCTGTCCTCTGAGCAGTAGGGGTGGTGCGTGGACAGTCAGGTGGACAGATGAAGTGGAATCTGTAGTTGGGTCCTCTGTGACTGTGTTCACTGGACAGGTATGGGGGTAATCTGTGTATAGAGGAGATGATTGCTGTGTTATCAGGAGGTGCCATCCTCCTGACCCCTCCATAACACAGATAGAACATGCAGAGTCAGTGTGCAGCAGGAGGGTGGGTGTTGCTGGGGAAGCACAGGACTCAGCATGTCATCATCACAGCCTAACATCCAATCTTCATTTTATTTTGTTCTAGATAGAATGTGGAGAGCAGTCTGTCTGGTCTTTACTTCCATTCACTTCCTGTCCTGTGATTCCTGTCCTTTGACCCCACTAGAGGGAGACTTCCCCTCACTTCCTGACCATGTAAAGCCAATGGGGGTAGATTTCCTATTTCTGTGACACCACTGGAAGGAGACTTCTCCCCCAAAAAGGACACTTAGTCTCTGACCATCTCCTGTTCTATCTCTGCAGTCTCTGACCCTCTCCTGTAGCATGTCTGCAGTCTCTGACCCTCTCCTGTAGTATGTCTGCAGTCTCTGACCCTCTCCTGTAGCATGTCTGCAGTCTCTGACCCTCTCCTGTAGCATGTCTGCAGTCTCTGACCCTCTCCTGTAGCATGTCTGCAGTCTCTGACCCTCTCCTGTAGCATGTCTGCAGTCTCTGACCCTCTCCTGTAGCATGTCTGCAGTCTCTGACCACCTCCTGTACTATTTGGCGACCGTGTAATTTTTACCTCTGAGGAAGGCGTGGCTGGGGATGTGGGCGGAGTTGGGGTGGGGTTGTGGGCGGGGAAGGTGAGTTCCAGCACCTATTCTTTGAGAAAAAAAGCCCTGTATATATATATATATATATATATACAGGGCTTTTTTTCAGTGGGAACGCGGGGAACGCAGTTCCGGCACCTTCAGCACTGAATGTATGTAATGACAAGGGGTGCTGGAGCGGAGGTGGTATTTTGTAACAGGGGGCCCATTGTGTGAGGGATCTATTGTTGTGGGGGTATCTATTGTTGCTGGCGTGGGGACTTTTGTTGCTAGGGGGATCTATTGTTGCTGTGGTGGGATCTATTGTTGCGGTGGGATCTAGTGTGGCCAGGATTATTTTTACTGCTTTTTATGTTATTAATAAATTGCATACAATTTTCTTAATTACTTACAAAATGATATTTGGTTCTGTATTCTCTAAAAGGGGTGATACTGGGAGGTGGGTTGAGGGTGGAACCAAGGGACGGTACTCAAAGGTAGGTAGGGGGCGCAGAGACAAGGGGGTGACTCAAAGGGGGGGGGCTTCCTGCACCTATTCTGAGAAAAAAAGCCCTGTGTATATATATATATATATATATATATATATATATATATATATACACACATACACATACATTTACCTAGAGCTAGAAAACGTATATCTATGTATCAATTAACAGGTGTAAAAATTATATCTATATAAAAACATTATTAATAGTAGTAGTAGTAATAATGTAAAAATATTGCATGCCATGTAGAGAAGGAAGGGTCAGTATGAGAACAGCATATCATGCACCTCCAGCATAACAGCTCCTCTTCCTTTGTTACTTTTCTCTTGTAACTTTGTAACTTTTTTTTTTTTAAACAAAGGAAAATAAGGCAATAGTCATACCCTCGCTTTGCCACAAGATGGCGCTCGGTTCCAGACCACAGGCACAGAGGTCGTGAAGTGTGAGGCCTCCAGCTTGACGGAAGGTGCCCTGCCTCCCCCTGCTGGCGGATTTCGCAAAGTGCACCATGCTGACGCCCTGCCTCCAGTGGCGCATCAAATTTGCGACAGGTGGGAAGAGTGAGCGGAGACCGGGAGAGGGTGAGAGGGGGAGGGGAGCACCAGGAGAGGGGAAGAGACGACCTGCTGCCAGAACTACAACTCCTAGCTGGGATGAGAGCGACACTGTGGAACAAAATTCACAAAAAAAAAAATGATAACAGGCAGCCTGATTAACAGGTCGGGACAAGGCTCCTATTTGCCGGGATTGTCCCGGGAAAAACGGGACAGTTGACAGGTATGCCATTGTCAGATAAAATCTTAACCTACAATCATTATTTCATCCTAATAAACAATCTTTAACTGCAAACAGCAAAGTAAAGTGAAGAATAATAGAAGTTGGTCTCTTTATGTCAATTTTAGTACTTACACCCAGTGCAAAAGGCTTCCCTTTCAGAAAGGTCTGGTGAAAAGTGGTTGGAAGTGGAACTTGAGGCAAAGGACCAATGACATTCCATGGTGGAACTGCAGTAGACATGTTCACTATGGAAGGATCCTGAGGGACGTTATACACACTGTACACTGGTTGGGCGATCTCCATGGGATTAGGAGTTGAAGTGCTCAGAACGGGTTCTTGAGAAGAGATGTTGGTTGGCACAGCCTCATAACTGTATGCACTGTCAGAAATTGGTGAAGTCATAATGAAGGGGATATTTCTTGACAACTCTGGAAATGTATAAAGGACCACAGTCAGCATAACAATCCAAAGAGAACTAAAGCAATCTCTCTAATTTATCACCAATAAGATATTCCTTTACATACAGTACATGGTTGTTGGTAAAAAGGAACTACTGTAAATTGTTCATGTAAAATAGACAAAATGGGATATGAACAGACATTAGCTCGACATTAACCACTTAATCCCCCGAGGATTTGGCCGCTCAAAGACCAGAGCCTATTTTGCGATTTGGCACTGCGTGACTTTAACGGACAATTGCGCGGTCGTGCGACACTATACCCAAATGAAATTGATGTCCTTTTTTTCCCACAAACAGAGCTTTCTTTTGGTGCTATTTGATCACCTGTGCGATTTTAACTTTTTGCGCTATAAACAAAAAAAGAGCAAACATTTTTAAAAAATAACAATATTTTTCAAATTTTTTTTATATGAAATTCCCCCCCAAAAAATGTAAAAATCAAAATTTTTTAACATTTTAGGCCAACTTGTTTTCTGCTACATATTTTTGGTTAAAAACAAATCGCAATAAGCGTATTTTGATTAGTTTGCGCAAAAGTTATTGCGTTATGTCATTTTTATTGTTTTTTTTTTAACGAGTGATGGCGGCGATCTGCAATTTTTTTTTTGCGGGACTGCGACATTGTGGCGGACAGATCGGACCCTTGACTGACACTTTTGACACTTTTGGGGTTACCAGTGACATTACTACAGTAATCAGTGCTATACATATGCACTGTTACTGTAAAAATGACACTGGCAGTGAAGGGGTTAACTTTATTTGAGAGGGAGGGGTTAAGTGTGTCCCTAGGGGCGTGATTCTAACTGTGATTGGATGTGGCTGTGTGTGTAACAGCAAAGATCAACGGTCCTACATAGCAGGACCGTATGATCTGTGCTGTTACACAGGGGAGAATGACAGGTGGCTGTGTTTACATTAGCCGCCTGCCTTTCTCCCGGTGTAACCGACGATCGCGAGTGACCGGCGGACATCGGGTCCGCCAGTCACTCACGCGGGGGGGTACGTGAGCGAGCAGGAGCAACAGCGCGCCTCTGGGGGCGCGCGCTCGCTCCCTAGAGCCTCACAGGTAAGCGACGTAGTACTACGTCGCTTTGCCTGTGAGGGGCTGACCGCCGCAGTAAATAGTCGTGCAGCGGTCGGCAAGTGGTTAATGAAAATTGTCCAAGTGCAGAGTAAAAATGTAATCAGCTTTCATACAAAATTGCATTCTTGGTTGTTAACCATCGTGCAACATATATCTTTGGTCTTAAAGCTGACCTTGCACCACTTGTGGAAAAAAAAACCCTAAAGTAATAAATGTCCCCCTAAATTAAGAAGAAGAAATATACTTAAAAGGCCATCAAATCCAGCATTTCCTCTCATAGCATACTTCACCATTCCTTGGTCCCACCTCCGAGCACCATTCCTTGGTCCCACCTCCGAGCACCATTCCTTGGTTCCACCTCCGAGCACCATTCCTTGGTCTCACCTCCGAGCACCATTCCTTGGTTCCACCCCCTACCCACCTCCGAGCACCATTCCTTGGTCCCACCTCCGAGCATCATTCCTTGGTTCCACCCCCTACCCACCTCTGAGCACCATTCCTTGGTCCCACCTCCGAGCATCATTCCTTGGTTCCACCCCCTACCCACCTCTGAGCACCATTCCATGGTTCCACCCCTACCACCATTCCTTGGTTCCATCCCTTAATCACCTCCCAATACTGCCCTTTTAGATAATACAGAACCAAATATCATTTTGTGGTGCTAAGTAATTTGTATACAATTTGGGAGTGATAACAAGAAACTTAGTTAAATAGATCCCCTGCAGCCAGCAACAATAGATCCTCCTAACAATGGACTACAACCCCCCCCCCCCCCAGGAACAATAGACTCCGGCAGCAACAACAGATCTCCTTACAGCTAGCCTCAATCGACCCCTCCCTCAACAGTAGATCTCTCCCAGCAAAAACTGACCCCCCCAGCAACATAGAACCCATCCCCACCAACAATAGATCCCCCACCAGCAACAATAGACTGCCTTGCTAAAATATATCCCCTCCAGTTAGAGTAGATCCCCTCACAGCCAGCACTCTATTACATACAGTCGGTTCTGGAGGTGCCGGAACTGCGTTCCCCCGCATTCCCGCTGAAAAAAAGCCCTGATCTTGCATATGTGCAGTCTCCTTTCATTCTTTCTCTTAGCTGATAGAGATATCAAGCAAATCTTCTTTTTGTGAACCTGTTGCCTCCTGGGATGTGTGTCATGAGTATCCCAGGAAGCTCCAGGAGGAGGCTGACATGTCATATCAGCTTAGATGCCAGTGGATGGGTGCAAACAAAAGAAAAAGTTAAAGAGGTAAGAAATAAAAGTTGGCTTTTTAATATTGTGGAGGGTGTTGGATTTAAATGGGTGATACTTTATAGATGAAATGTCCGCTTTAAGAGCCAATCTGTGCAAATCTTGTGCCCCCTATTCCCTGACTCCCAACCATTTAAAACATTTAAAAAACATAACTGAAGTATTGCAGATGCAGCAGCTGACCTGCCCTTAAAAAAATAAAATTACATTTAAAATGTACCTTTAATTCGAGCCCACCCAGGGACGCCAAAAAAATAAAAATAAATAACGTACCTTTAATTCAATGACAATAGCAGCCATTTATTATAAATAACAAGAAATTACAAAAAGTTTACAAAATACATTCTCAAAACAATACATTATCAAAACAGAATGACAAAAATATAAAAAACTGAGCTTCCTATAGGTCAAAGGACTTTGAAGGCACATATCATTGAAAAAAAACATATGTAAACAAAGCCACCTGTCATTCTCCCCTGTGTAAGAATGGAGATCACACGGTTCTGCTATGTAGGACCGTTGATCTCTGTTCTTACACCAGTAGCCATATCCAATCACAGTTAGAATCACGCCCCTAGGGACACACTTAACCCCTCCCTCTCAAAAAAAGTTAACCCCTTCACTGCCAGTGTCATTTTTACAGTAACAGTGCATATGTATAGCACTGATTACTGTAGTAATGTCACTGGTAACCCCAAAAGTGTCAAAAATGTCAGTCAAGGGTCCGATCTGTCCACCGCAATGTCGCAGTCCCACAAAAAAAATCGCAGATCGCCGCCATTACTCGTTAAAAAAAATCAACAAAAATGACAAAAATCTTTCCCTTTGTTAGTAAACGCAATAACTTTTGCACAAACCAATCAAAATACGCTTATTGCGATTTTTTTTTACCAAGCATATGTAGCATAAAACAAATTGGCCTAAAATGTTAAAAAATTTTGATTTTTACATTTTTTGGGGGAATTTCATATAAAAAAATTTGAAAAATATTGTTATTTTTGCAAAATTGACGCTCTTTTTTTGTTTATAGCGCATGATCAAAAAATCGCACAGGTGATCAAATACCACCAAAAGAAAGCTCTGTTTGTGGGAAAAAAGGACGTCAAATTCGTTTAGGTACAGCGTCGCACGACCGCGCAATTGTCCGTTAAAGTCACGCAGTGCCGAATCGCAAAATAGGCCCTGGTCAGGAAGGGGGTAAAATCTTCCGGGGCTTAAGTGGTTAATGACCTAACCTAATTAGGGAGGCATGAGGGATGAGAGACATTGCACCACTAGCTCAATAATTGGAGAGGATGAAAGGCATCAGGTTGGAACTCCTCCTAAGCCACACCCCTCTGATGCATGACTAAGCCCCCGGTGGGTGGGGTGAAATGCTTTAGAGGGGTGTGGCTTGGGAAGAGTTCAAGGCTGGGGCCGTTCACATTCTTCTCCACCTGTTGAGCTAGTGGAGTCCAATGTCTCTGATCCCCCTCATACTTCATTGCTTTCTGGATCAAGCATAAGCCAGCCTGCATCCTTACATTGCTGTGAGTGTGAGATACCAGATTGTTTACCAGCAGAGCACACTGAGCTCAGCTATAAGTGGATACAAGGTATTGTGACTTATTAGGGAGGCACACACACAACTTAGATGGGTTCAACCCATAATTATCAAAATGTTTTCAACCATCATGCTTTCAAAGCCCCTGAGACCTCTGCCAGCTGCTACGACTTATCCTAGATATCATCATCAAAATCCCTCCAATAAATTCTGGTGTACTGTAAATCAAAGTATACACATAACAACAGCACAACATATCTTAATTGGAGGATGGAGAGAGGAAGATGGCAACATCAGCAAATGTTTTAGGGGAGGGAGGGTGGAAAAAGCTTGTCCGATGTTGGAATTGTTCCTACTGATTCTGAAGAAAAGCCCCTCCTTCCAAACAACCCCTAAAGACCAAACCCTACCCCAACCCTCCTCTAATAATTTAACACTCTATTGGCCCCAGCCTCTCGGCTTTCCACTAATGCTGCACATAACAGCTCCTGTCCTAGCCTAATTCTGGAGATCCACCTGGGGACACCTGTTCTGGGGACAATTGTCTAAAACAGGATTTTCCTCACTTTGGAGAGATTTATAGTATACTGCCTTCTTGTTGCAAGTGAAAGGACGAGAAGAGAGATCTCTCCAATAGGATGTAAATTGCTAAAAATACTTCCCTACTCAGTCCTTTGAAAAAAAAATGTTGGCTTTAGGTATTTCAATATATACATATTATATATATATATATATATATATATATATATATATATATATATATAAAACAATAGTATATAACAATAGACATAGCAGCATTGCATGGCACTCACCATTTAACTGTGGATCCTATTGATTGCTGAGCAAGTGGAAGTGTCTTCCTTATATGATTGCTGTTTCTGATGCTTTGATGCTTCTGTTGCCTTTGTTTTATTACTCTGCCCAGTTATATATTACCTCACCTCTTTTATAGAATACAGAGCTGGCAGCTGGTTTAATTGGGAAATAAAATTATGTTGGGCAAAGGCATATTTCTACTGCGGATGTGACTATCCTCTTGGGGAGTGTTATTCTTGGCACAGCTGAAGCTTTAAAGGGAGACTGATAAAAAAAATTAAATTAAATTAAGGTGGACATGGCGACCTCTAGGCAAGATGACCACTGAGCTCCACTTTGCTCCTGGGCTAATCCACATCCACAGCTGCCTCTAGGCACTCTACAGCCCTGATCTGCGGCCCTTGGGCATCTGAACCAATACTCTTCCTGGCAGTATGCGGTGCTGTCAAGAACCTCTATTGTTAAAGAATCTCTCTAGCTTTTTCCCCACCATGCATCCTGAACTTCAACAAAATGGCAGTGGAGACTGCCCAGTATGAGCCGGTCCTGGACCTCTAGTGGCTGCTCCAGTGTCTCAGCCGGTCCTGGACCTCTAGTGGCTGCTCCAGTGTCTCAGCCAGCAGATTGCGAGCCAGACATGGGTCCCTCAAAAGACATCATGCAGTCCGGACAATTCAATCCATCTACCCGCAGCTCAGTCGAATCACAACCCCGAAGGGATCCTGACAATGACTTGGATATTGAGAGAAGAGAAGCTCAGTTGGAACCAAAAGGCCATTACTTGTTCATGCTCATAATTATGAGCAAAGGCATAACGTGCACATAGTGATGCCAAACTACCTATTTAAGCTAAACTAGGGCATGAACAGATTGCTAAGTGGTCTTCAGCTAGTTCCTGTTTACCTGTGCTTTGACTTGCTATACCTGCCTACCCGTGCTTGACTCGGCTTGCACTTGACAAATCTCTGCATTTCCGCCTGCCTATTTTGACCTCGACTTGCATTCTGACTCCGCTCCTCTCTTGTGCTTCTGTGCCCTGCTGCCCGACTGTGCACCGACTTCAGCCTGTATCCTTACTCTTCTTCTGTCTTATGATCCTGTACCTTCGCTGCCCCGTTGTTGATGACCTTTTGGCTTGTGTCCTGGCTATGCTCCTGCCTGCTGATCAAGATTCACCGTGTTCCAGTTCCTGGTTTCTGCCTGGTGATCCACGGCCATCTGTTTCCTACAAACCTCAGCTGGTGCTGCCTGTTATACTGGCCCCCATGCCACTCTGTGTCCTCACATCTCCTGTCATCACTACCAGGGGAGTTGGACAAGAGGTGCAAGAGAAGCCCCCCCCCCCCCCCACAGCTTGATCTCCACTATGTACATGACAGTACAACTCAGCCTAATGTCGGAGACCAAGAGGGGGTTTTCGCCTCTGAAGGCACTATGTCAGCTACTCGCCTACCTTACTCAGGCAGTCAACAACCTGCAGGAGGGTTATTTTCAGCTAAAAGGCCACATCCATTCCATTGCCTCCACCTCTGCAACCTCTGCACCTGCTGCAACTTCTGAATCCTCCATGTCTGAACGAGCTCTACTCCATCTGCACCTACATTAACTGTACCACCTTCATACAGTTCTCAGGTGATTGGGACAAGCATCGGGCATTCAAGAATGCATGTGAACTATATTTTACTCTGCAACCACAGACTTTTTTGCTTAAGTCCACTAAAGTGGGGTTTGCCATTTCCCTGCTTCTCAGAGAGTCACAGTCCTGGGCCCATTGCCTTCTGGAGCAGAACAATCCAGTCTTGAACACTATCAAGTACTATCAGGCCGGTAATCTACAGGTCCTTTGGGACCTTTCTTAACCGCTTGCCGACCGCCAACAATAATATTACTGCGGCAGGTCGGCTCCTCTGGGTCCAGCAACGTAGACCTACATCACTGGTCTGCTAGTGATTCCGGCGGTGTTTAGGCACATCGGGAGTCCGGCCGTGGGAGGAGCTGCTCCGATTGCCGCCTTCCTCCCCCCATCGTCGGGGAAGTGGTGAGAAAACCCACCTGCTTATGTAAACAAAGCAGGCGGATCTTCTCAGTGACAGACAGGAAGAGATCAACAGATCTCTGCGATCTCTGTGTTGGTCACAGAACCCCACACGTCAGTAAGCATGAGGCATACATTAAACCCCTTGATCACTCACAGTATCAACCCCTTCCCTGCCAGTGTCATTATTACAGTAACAGTGCATATTTTTAGCACTGATTACTGTAGTAATGTCACTGGTACCCCCAAAAGTGTCAAAAAATGACAGTTAGGGGTCTGATCTGTCCACCGCAATGTCACAGTCCCGCAAAAAAATTGCAGATCGCCGACATTACTAGTAAAAAAAAAAAAAAAAACCAATAAAAATTACATAAATCTTTCCCGTAGTTAGTAAACACGATAACTTTGCGCAAACCAATCAAAATACATTTATTGTGATTTATTTTACCAAAAATATGTAGCAGAAAACAAATTGGCCTAAAATGTTAAAACATTTTGATTTTATTTTTTTGGGGGGGAATGTCATATAGCAGAATGTGAAAAATATTGTTTTTTTTTTTTCCAAATTGTCGCTCACAAAAATTTAAAATCGCACAGGTGATCAAATACCACCAAAAGAAAGTTCTTATTGTGGGAAAAAAAGGACATCAATTTTATTTGGGAACAGCATTGCACGACTGCGCAATTGTCCGTTAAAATAACGCAGTGCCGAATCGCAAAATAGGGCCTAGTCAGAAAGGGGGTAAATCCTTTCAGTCTTAAAGTTGTTATAATACACTCTGCAACTCGAAATTTGAATTTCATCACTAAGGCACTCCGGAATCATAAAATCGCATACCAATTGAAATATCCAGCCACTCTGAGTGTCACCCTGTGGGGGAAGTCATACCTCATTACATCTATAGAAGAGGGACTCAAGATCGTTCAAAACTGGAACACCATCCCTGATGTTCAGAAACCCGCTGGCCCCTCTCCACTCCAGATGCCCAACCATGTGGCTTCAGATTGGCAAGTGTTTTCCAGGAACCCTTGTGCCTCAAGCATTGCCTAGAGGCCACACTCCTACAGCTTAGCCCATCTTTAGAATTGGAATCCTGGAGTCAGAAGGAATACTTACTACCATACCCTGAACCCCATACAGTTTTGCAGTGGATACTGCACAAGTTGGTTCTAGGAGGACCTCTATTTTTATCTGCTTACCAGCAGCTGTTGGCTGCTTGAATATCTTCTCCTTCACCCTGTAGCTACTGTTACAGAAGCTCACCTTATTTGGCTAGCCCACTTTGCTGCTTTCGGTCCTCCAGGGACTACTTTGAGTTGGATTCTGTTTAAAGAGTTCATCATATTATGCAATCTATTCTGGCTGTACACTCAAGACTATTAAAGCTCCATCAGAGTATCCATACTCCCAGGTCCAACTTTGCCAACCAGTATTTTCTTTTATCAACCAATATTTTCTATATTATCATATATCAAGTATAACTTTTTGAACTATAGTTAACAACATATTTAATCGTTTTTAATATTTGTAGCTAATAATTGTCCCTGGAGGAGGGGCCAGCATGAGTGACACGGATCTCCGACCCCTTGTCCCCTCCTCTTCCTCTGATCATCTCCTGCATTGTTTTATTTAAACCCTTGTCTCACAAGTATTAGCCAGCTTTTAAGGCACTCAATATTGACTTTTAAGGCACTCAATATTGTATAGAAAAATATATAAATATAGATACATTTTTATTAATATCAATATCAGAGCCCGTTCACACTGGGGCGACCTTTCAGGCGACCTGGTCGCCTGACAGGTCGCCGTAGGTCGCCTTCCATAGAGAAGCTGTGGACCCGTTCTAAAAGGAGCAACACAAGTCGCTCCGACTTAGAAAAAGGGTCTTCTTTGGGGCGACCCGGAGCGACCTGCATAGACTTCAATGATATGAAGTCCGTGCCGGCCGCTCCGAGGTCGCCCCGGGAAGTAGCGTTGCCCCAGTGTGAACGGGGGCTCAAAGGTAGGAATAGCAAAAACAAACAAATACATGTAGATACAAGCAAGCAGATGCAAAATACAACACAGCTACAGAAACGTGCAAGAAAACGCAGCAAAATACCCAACGTGTTTCGAAGCTATACGCTTCTTCTTCAGGGGCAGTTCAAATACAAATATTGCACATAGATTTCTACAATAGAAATAACATAGAGACATGTTAGAAACATTAAACACATTATACAGTTATAACATAGTCTCAAAAAATATTTTTTACATATATGAATAAATACACACTTACATAGTCTCTGATTGTGTTGGGATAGTTCTGCTTGCAAAATGATTAAAAACAATTGAGCGGACTCTAGGCTTCTCTGCGTGTCCCCAGAGCGATGAAAGTAGCAAAAAGGTCCCTTGTAAGTAAGAGGAAACCTAAAAAGAGGGGATGACCACCCTCAACTTGCATGAACTAGGAGACAGCCCGTCCAAAGGCTGTGTGCGGCTGGAGTCCAGAGAGTAGGAACTCAGGCAAGGAGATGGTGTAAGGATATGTTTCCTAAAGACAAGGATAATGGTTGTCTTATAACCAAGCAATATTGTCACCATGGATGAAAGCTAGGGTGGATTGGGCTAATACATTCATCAGTGTGAGGGGAAAATGCAGCAGTCATCAGGTTCTGAGTGCCTCGGCGGCTTTCTTGTCTGAATATTCTCTGCGACCGCATTGGTACGAACATGACCCCACTGGACCTCTCACCGTATTGCCTGATCTTCTTCCTTTCCCATGGATGAGAGCTGTGCATTCTCCTCATCACACAGCTGGGTGGTCTCCCCAGGTATCCATTGGAGTGTCCTGTCATTCATGCAGCCATCTCCCCTGGGTATTTCTTTACTGTTGGCAATGCTTCGTGTGGCCACAGCTTGTCTGCGCACATCGTGGTATGTTAAATAAATAATTATGATTCTACTTCTTGAAGAAAAGAAAAAAGAGAGGGTTGGGACTTTATATGAGGCAACACAAAGACATGTGCCTCCATCCCTATTATCGCACGATAAAAAACATATTAAAGTTTGGGACTTTGTATGAGATGTGTGGCCCTATGTGACTGATAATTGTGCAACCATAATAAACAAAACAGATCATGGTAAATCATGTTTTATTATACTCGTATCCAAGGTGATGGATGATGGTACTAGCAAAACATGTGAAGAACAGCATTGAAGGGTATGGATAATACATGGATGTACAGCAATGGCAAAGCAATGGTAACATCAGTACATGCATGTTGTTAAACAACATGAATGTCAACAATAAATACAAATAAAATAGCAATACAGTAAAATACATGATGAAAAAAAATTGATGATATAAAGTTTGCTTCATGAAAGGCTCGACGCGTTTCATGTAAAAACACTCATCAGGAGCAGGTGTAGTTCGTGTATCTGAAGAAAATGATGTATATGAATACATGTATATATGAAAAAACATGTGTATGGCTGTAAAACAGCTCAATATACCCAGCCCTTATATTGAAACTTACAAGTTTGTTCCAAGTAGAGTTGCAGGATGTGTAGAGATGTACCATTGGAGGGTATGCCTGACACGGGAGCTGAGGGGGCAAAGCCTGCACATGTAGGTGACTGTAGTGTTGGATCTATGGATGCTATGAATCCTCATGTGGGGACCACCAAAATCTCCAATTGACCACAATGGGTTTCTAGAATGATAATATCATGGTATCATAATAAAATATTAAAGATATAAGGATATAAAAAGCTTGGCACGTATGCAAGTAAGGAGAGATGGTGAATTGTCCATGCCAGAGGACCAAGCCGCCAAGGCCAACAGCCATGGAGTGAATAGAAAAGTAATGGATGAAGAGTAGTTGGAGTGTGGAAGAGTGCATGAACCGTGAAGCAGACTGAGAAAGGGAGAAAAGAGTACCAAGAGTGCAAGGATAGATGAGAGGCAAAAGTGATTGGTGATAGACCAGTGAGATGTGTGGTTCAAGAAAGTATAGCTGGTGACCGAGACGAATGACTAATAAGAGGGGTCATATAAAATAAATGTCCCAATTGGAATGATGAAATTGTGCAAGTAGGTAAAGGTGTCAGTCCATCTATGACTGCATAGGAGACAAGGTGAAAGTGTGTAGGAAGGAAGAAACGAAAAGTACCTCCATGAAGACATGAGCAGGGTATGCTCCCAACGTCACACTGCTACAACCACAACGAGGGATCAGCAAACGGCTATGTGAGCCTGAAGCAAAGATCCATATGTGGGAACGCTGATGGAAAACACGTGTCAATGTGCTGACGCCAATCATGACATCAGGACCTGCACGGATGTGCGTGACGCCGATGCGCTGCGGCCGCAAACCCCGCCCCCCACTCCCGCCCCAGGGAGCGTAGGGCGGAGGGAGGGGAAGGCGGGCGGAGCGCATCGCAGCTCCCGAAACCAGACAGAACCTTCTTGAAGAATGGTGTTTTAATTCAGCTCTGGTACTGCGCTTTGTTTCCCAATTGTTGTTGTCTTTATACCAGTGCTTGGCAGAGTTGTATAAAGTACTCAAATTCCATACTTGAGTAAAAGTACAAGTGCTCGATCAAAAAGTGACTTGATGACTTGAGTAGAAGTACTAAAGTATTCAACATTTTTTGTATTTAAGTATTGCAAGTAGTTTTTTTAAAAATGTTGCTACTCAAGTACTGAAAGTAAAAGTACCAGTAGTTTTGAAAAAAAAATTGCTACTCAAGTACTGAAAGTAAAAGTACAAGTACTGTGTTATGTAGTTATTAAAGAGAGAAGTCAAAAGTTTGAACATCATATTGTTTTTTATTATTTCAAATGCAGCTTTTATTTATACATACAGTAGCATTTATTTTCGTATGCGCTGATAATACACATGTTTTGAGCTTCATGAAACCTGCCATCTACTGTTCTGGCAGTGGTAATTTTTATAATTGTAACGAGTAACTATGCAGCACAAAAAAAAAATATTGGAGTAGAAGTATTGAAATCATCGAAAAAATGTAGTGAAGCAAAAGTGGAAGTAGGAGAAAAAAATTCTACTCTAGGAAAGTACAGATACCGCCTTTCAGTACTTAAGTACAGTAGTGAAGTAGTTCTACTTAGTTACTATACAATCTCTGGTGCTTGGTCCCTCTCTAGTGTTGGCAATTTTCAGTATGTCCCGCAAACACCTTCTGCAGACCTCAAGTATTGGCTTACATATCAGCTGAACTATCCAACATGGGACTTAAGAATATGTCTTTAAGCATTTGTGACCTCAATCTTCCAGCCAAACGCCCTTTCTTGTGGAGGGAATCTATGTCCAACAGAGCTGACTTAATACCTGTACAAGAAACTCACTCCTATAAGGATTCTACACTGCATTTTTCCCATAAGAACTACGCACATATTTTCCTAGCTTCGTTTCCTGCAAAAAAACGGGGTGTAATGATTGCCGTCAGAGACTCTGTATCCTTTACTTTAAAAGACTCTATCCTAGTTTTGGAGAGTTGATACATCATACTTCTTTGCAACATCAATGATTGTGATTATACATTGGTTACTATGTCCCTAACTCCCATCAATTGAGATTTATGCGTAAATGTCACCACAATTTCAAAGGTAATGCAGGGACATTTGATCATATGTGGTGATTTCAATTTCATGGTGGATCCGCACATGGATGCATCTCCTAAGATAAAAAGCCGTGTTCCCTCGATGGGTGGTCTTCTACACACAGAAGATGACCATGATGTTTGGCGTTGCCACCACGCAAATGAACATAATCTCACCTATTTCTCAGCAAGACACAATTTGTATACTCTCATAGACATGTTCTTGGTATACACGCGTTTTTTGCAAAAAGTGGCCTTATCCTCAATCTCTGACATTACAGGGTCAGGTCACGCTGCTATTTAAATAACAATAAAGGAGAAGAACACCTGCCCACCAGTGTTCGTATGGTGTGTTAACAATTTGATTAACAGAACCATCAGAAGCTTATTGCTAAACATATAGAGGAATTCTTTTCGCACAACAGTCTTCTTGTCACTAACCCATTGGTTTTGTGGAAAGTCCATAAGGCATATATATGAGGCCTGTTCAAGCTGGCCCCAGGGCTAAAAAACAATATCCTGCCAAACTGAATGCCCTTTTAGCTGAAATACACTCCCTGGACACTCAAAATAAAAACTCTCCTCCTGACAAAGCAGCAGGTCTATTGAAATTGAGAAACAACATAAGAAGACTGTTGTGCGAACAATACGATAAATATTTGTGCCACTTGAAACTGAATTTCTATGCATATAATAATAGGGTGGGCAAATTTCTTGCAGATAGATTGAAAACCCAGAAGACAACACAAAAATACCCTATATTTTCCATCCAGACACCAAACAGAAACTTATAAATTCTCAAGCCATAGCAGACACATTTGCCGACTATTATGACTCACAATACAATTTAAAGGATAACGCCTTTAATTCACAACCTTCAAAAGCCAAAATAAAAAAGTTCCGAAAGCAACTCAATCTTCCAACCCTAACCTATTCCCAACTAGACCAACTCAATGCTCCATTCTCTGTTGAAGAAATAGGCAAAACCATTAACTTCCTAACCTTGAGTAAATCTCCAGGTCCAGATGGATTTACCAACTATTTTTAAAAAATATTTAAGTACCCCATTACTCCCTTTTTACAACCAGTGTATACAATGGCAGCATCGACTGCCTTCTTTCCCCAAGAAATGTTGGCAGCACATGTGGTCACCCTCTCAAAACCAGAAAAACAGCCAACCACTCCAGCAAATTTTCACTGATTTTCCCTACCCAATTCTGATGTCAAAATATACATGAAACTGCTAGCCCGACAGCTCTTAGACCTCTTACCCAACCTAATTCAACCAGATCAACTGGGCTTTACCAAAGGTAGGCAAGCATCCGATGCCACAGGAAGAAACATTCTAAATGTTCACCATGCAGAGACTGGTCCTAACGTCTTCTCTTCTTCTATCTATTGATGCAGAGACAGGGTCCATTGGGATATACAGTATCTCACAAAAGTGAGTACACCCCTCAAATTTTTGTAAATATTTTATTATGCCTTTTCATGTGGCAACACTGAAGAAATGACACTTTGCTACAATGTAAAGTAGTGAGTGTACAGCTTGTATAACATTGTAAATTTGCTGTCCCCTCAAAATAACTCAACACACAGTCATTAATGTCTAAACCGCTGGCAGCAAAAGTGAGTACATCCCTAATTGAAAATGTCCCAATGGGGCCCCATTGGCCGTTGTCCCTCCCGTTGTCATGTGACTCGTTAGTGTTACAAGGTCTTAGGTGTGAATGGGGAGCAGGGAGTGTTAAATTTAATGTTATCGCTCTCACTCTCTCATACTGGTCACTGGAAGTTCAACATGGCACCTCATGGCATAGAATTCTCTGAGAATCTGAAAAAAAAGAATTGTTGCTTTACAAAAAGATGGCCTAGGCTATAAGAAGATTGCCAACACCCTGAAACTGAGCTGCAGCACAGTGGCCAAGACCATACAGCGGTTTAACAGGACAGGTTCCATTCAGAACAGGCCTTGTCATGGTCGACCAAAGAAGATGAGTCCACATGCTCAGCGTCATATCCAGAGGTTGTCTTTGGGAAATAGACGTATGAGTGCTGCCAGCATGCTGCAGAGGTTGAAGGGGTGGGGGGGTCAGCCTGTCAGTTCTCAGACCATACACCGCACACTGCATCAAATTGGTCTGCATGGCTGTCATCCCAGAAGCAAGCCTTTTCCAAAGATGATGCACAAGAAATCCCGCAAACAGTTTGCTGAAGACAAGCAGACTAAGGTCATGGATTACTGGAGCCATGTCCTGTAGTCTGATGAGACCAAGATAAACGTATTTGGTTCAGATGGTGTCAAGTGTGCGTGGCGGAATCCAGGTGGGGTGTACAAAGACAAGTGTTTCTTGCCTACAGTCAAGCATGGTGATGGGAGTGTTATAGTCTGGGGCTGCATGAGTGCTGTCGGCACTGGGGAGCTACAGTTCATTGTGGGAACCATAAATGCCAACATGTACTGTGACATATTGAAGCAGAGCATGATCCCCTGCCTCCCTCCCTGGGACGCAGGGCAGTATTCCAACATAATGACCCCAAACACACCTGCAAGATGACCACTGCCTTGCTAAAGAAGCTGAGGGTAAAGGTGATGGACTGGCCAAGCATGTCTCGAGGCCTAAACCCTATTGAGCATCTGTGGGGCATCCTCAAATGGAAGGTGGAGGAGCGCAAGGTCTCTAACATCCACCAGCTCCGTGATGTTGTCATGGAGGAGTGAAAGAGGACTCCAGTGGCAACCTGTGAAGGCGAAAAATAATGGTGGCCACACAAAATATTGACACTTTGTGCCCAATTTGGACATTGTCACTTAGGGATGTACTCACTTTTGCTGCCAGCGGTCTAGACATTAATGACTGTGTGTTGAGTTATTTTGAGGGGACAGCAAATTTACAATGTTATACAAGCTGTACACTCACTACTTTACATTGTAGCAAAGTGACATTTCTTCAGTGTTGTCACATGAAAAGATAATATAAAATATTTACAAAAATGTGAGGGGTGTACTCACTTTTGTGAGACACTGTATATCCGTGGTACTGTCCAAATTTGGGTTTCGGGGGCCAATTAATGGACAATTGCGCGGTCGTGCGACGCTGTACCTAAACAAATTGGATGTCCTTTTTTTCCCACAAACAGAGCTTTCTTTTGGTGGTATTTGATCACCTGTGCGATTTTTTTATCATGCGCTATAAACAAAAAAAGAGCGCAAATTTTGCAAAAATAACAATATTTTTCAAATTTTTTATATGAAATTCCCCCCCCCCCCCAAAAATTTAAAAATCTACATTTTTGAACATCTTCGGCCAATTTGTTTTATGCTACATATGTTTGGTAAAAAAAATCACAAAAAGCGTATTTTTATTGGTTTGTGCAGAAGTTATTGCGTTTACTAACTAAGGGAAAGATTTTTGTCATTTTTGTCATTTTTTTTTTTTTGGCAGCAATCTGCAATTTTTTTTGCGGGACTGCGACATTGCAGCGGACAGATCGGACCCTTGACTGTCATTTTTGAACAGTTTTGGGGTTACCAGTGACATTTCTACAGTAATCAGTGCTATACATATGCACTGTTACTGTAAAATGACACTGGCAGTGAAGGGGTTAACTTTTTTTGAGAGGGAGGGGTTATGTGTGTCCCTAGGGGCGTGATTCTAACTGTGATTGGCTGTGGCTTGAGGTCTATGAACAGTGATCAACGGTCCTACATAGTAGAACCATATGATCACTATTCATACACAGGGGAGAATGACAGGCGGCTTTGTTTACATTAGCCGCCTGCCTTTCTCCTGCTCTAACGGACGATCGCGAGTGACCGGCGGACATCGGGTCCGCCGGGCACACGCGCGGGGGGGTGTCAGTGACCGCTTGGGAGCAGGAGCGCGCCTCCAGCGGCGCGCGCTCGCTCCCTAGATCCTCACAGGCTAGCAACGTAGTACTACGTCGCTTTGCCTGTGAGTGGCTGACCGCCGCAGTAAATAGTCGTGCGGCGGTCGGCAAGCGGTTAAGGGGGTAAAACCTTCCGGGGCTGAAGTGGTTAAAGTGAATATATATATATTTTTTTCCATCTCTTAAAAGCCTACTTTGATAGTTTATAACAAACAGAACACAGAAAGTTGTTGGCTAGAGTAATGGAGGGGTATAACTAGTGTTGAGCGAACACGGACTGTATTATTCGGGTCCGTACCGGATAATTGGATTTTTGCTACCCGGACACGGACCCGAAAACTTTACTGTATGTTTGGGTTTAAAATCCGTGTTCGGTAATTTTATTTCCTGTTTTGTATGTAATGGCACGTTTTTAATGGCGGGCTTTCAACAGCCAATCAACAAGCGTTTAACTGGTGTGCCTTAAGCCATCCCAGCCATGCCTACTAATGTATTAGTAGCTGTGATTGGCCATCTGAAGCATGTGACCCATGTCTTTATAAGCTCAAGAGACACAGCGCGGTGCGTCAGTCTGCTGTAGTGTAGGGAGAGAGCACACATAACGGTGCTGGCTGCTGCTGATTAGGGACAGACAGGGAAAAACAACATTTTGCCCGAAAAGAATGCAGGGACAGGTCGGAGTGTAGGCAGGGAAAGATATTTGAGCATTTTAGGGACAGGCTGGAGAGATTAGGCAGGGGCAGATAGGAGACACAGGACAGAACAATCGTCCGTTAGCGATCTACATCGATTTTGCTGTGTGGGGGGTGGTGCAGTGAACAATCTTTTTGCCCTCACTTGAGCCCACTGAGGAGGAGGAGGAGGAGGAGGAGGAGGGAGAAAAAAATATATTTTTTATCAGTCTGTTGTGTGCAGCATTCAGCTATATTTTACTACAGATTGCTGTTCTAATCTGCTATTTAAAAATTACAAAGTTAAAGGGGAATTTTTTTTTTTCCCTTCACAGCCTGCTGCTGACGGTGACATAAAACATAAGACACTGCTGTGTTCACATGTGCTATTGAAAAATCACCAATTTTATATACATTTTTCTATTCCACTATTCAATCTACACCCTTTTGGGGTAAAAAAAATTAAATTGCGGCATAGTCTATATCGGTACGTGTGAGATACACCTTTCCAATTTTTTGGGCTCATCTTACACCGCCGAGGATTGCAGGGTGCTTCAGTTTTCCTCCTGTTCCGAACTCCTCCTACTCCTCATCCTCATCCTCCCTTTAGGGTATAAAAAATTGTAATCGGGGCCTATTCTGTGTTTGTACGTGTGGGATATAAAGAAAACAGGTATTGTTGGATAAACTAGTAGAATATTGGTGTGAACTGACTCCAATCCCAGGTAAAATATTGGAAAAGGTGTAAGGGGGACAGTGGGGCCCTGTCCCAAAGGAAGGGGAAGCCCCCACTGTGCCTCTAAACAGTTAAAGGGATGATAAGGAGGCTGACACAACCATCTAGTTTGGAGCACCAAACACTGTGAACCAGCAATTTGACAACTGAAGTAAAAAATATATATAAACTTTATTGTAGTGATTAACACACATATGTATATATAAAAATGGAGCCAACTCCACATATGACAATATTAAAAAGTAAACACAGTACAATTGCCGTAATTGTAACCAGATAGGATCGGTCTGACGCGTTTGGCATGAATGGCGCTTTTTCAAAGACCTTTTTGATGATCCTTGGTTTACTAACATAGAGAGAAAAAAAGGTGATAAGTTACAAACTATCACAAAATACAACATGCATATATAAACATTTGGACATATATTCACTCCAGGTTACTTGATGCTCACCAAAGTACTTGTGCTGTAAAGTGCTTGACCAGAAGGCTGGGAATGCTGGCCGCGCTACAAACCACACAGGGCCACACATAAAAGGGATGCAACCGAGCGAGGATATCAGGGTGAGCCAACCCCAAAAACTCTCACTCAAGGAGACAGGGAAAGGTGCCGAGTCCCGTACCCTCAGGGTGCATTCAAAGGGGTATCCTCCCTCACCACCGAGCAGGCCCAAAACAGACCGAGGGGATACCATCTAAGAAATAAATGACCAAAGGAAGACGATTTAGGGCTGAGAGGACACATTAACATGGCACCACAGTTGGGATAAACAGGGGGGGGGGGGGGGAGGGAGGGGAGGGTTATGGAGAGAAAAGGGGGGGGGAAGAGGGGAAGAGAGGGAGGAGGGAAAAAAGGGGGGGAGGAGGGGGAAAAAAGAGGAAGAATAAAAGAAAGAAAGAAAGAAGGGGGGGGGGGAAAGGAAGGGAGGGGAAAAAAGGGGAGGGGGAAGAAAAAAGGGGGAAAGGAAAGAGGGGAAGGAAGAAAGCAGGGGGTGGGGAGGCCCACAGCACATAGAAGGGCTGTGTATAGGGATCCACATCACCACACCTATATACCCTGCATCTTCCCACAAATAAACTAGTGACAGCGCTTGAAAGATATATAACCATATATAATTAAGCTTAATTAGGCAACTTGCCTCAGGTCACTCCGCCACATGAAAGCTAATAATAAATTTAGCCCGTTACAGGGGGAAGGGGCCGGGAAGGGAGAGGAAGTACACACCACCCCACTTACCCAATTCCGTTAGTACTAGGTCTCCGCTATTGCCGTCCGGGAAGTCCCGTTTGAGAGTAAAAACCCCCACAGTTGATTGGGTCCTGATGGAGAAAACAAAAGCCCCCCCTCTCTCCGTACATGAATGCACCACCTGAGGGGGAGAGAGACAGCCGCGTCTACACGCCGGCCGCCCTCCCCCTAAAGTACGGGGCTCCACCGGAAACGACGCAGACGGGAGATCGCGCCAACTGACGGCGGAAGTACTAAAACCCCGCCGGAAGTGACGCGACCGGAAGACGCGTCATCCACGGCGCGAGCGCACAAGTGTGGAGGCCTACATCTGGGACTGGAAGGTGCCCAAGAGGTGGTCTCCTCATTGGTCAAAGAAGTTTGACCACAGCCGGGGAAACAGATCACAAGCACTCACCGGCTTTGCGCCCGAACACCTCCCTAGGTATCTCCATATTGATCCCTGGGGCCTACAGGTCTAATTCGCTCCACCAGCATCCAAGCCTTTATCCAATAGGCACAGGCAGCCACAGGCACATACATAAAAAGAAAAGAGATATTAAGGACAACAATCAAAGAAAAATATTCATAATACTACAATATGCAGAAGCATAGAGATACATAATTTTACACCATCATCATGATTAACGTGACTTTACAAAAAAAAAAAGGAGGAAGAGAATTAGAAATATAGATTTTAACTGGCCAATGAAATTATAATTTATTTCAAGAAAGGTTGATATGAAATAACTGAATTCATACCCGGGGGGGGGGGGGGGGTTGTGGCATGTAAATTATAAATCCATCGGGCTTCCAATTTTAAGATTCTATTGTCCACATCCCCTCCCCGGATATTGGGGTTGACTACCTCCAAGACATAGAATTTAACTACTTCAGACTTAAAATTGTGGTAGTTACCTACATGTTTGCAGATGGGAGTGTACACCAGTCCCACCTCCATGTAGTATAGATGGTCCCTCACTCGGCAAGCCAGAGATCTTTTAGATTTGCCCACGTAAAATGAACCACACTCGCAGAGGGCAATGTATACTACTCCAATCGTTTGACAATCTGCATAGCAGTTGAGCTTGAATATAGAGCCATTCGGAAGGGTACAGGTTGGACCTGCCTGTATCCAAGGGCAAATGTTGCATTGGCCACATGGATAAGTACCCCTACGTGTCCGATCCCCACCCTGTTGTATCTGCCGAAGATGGCTGTGCACCATAGAGTCGTGAAGTGATCTGGATTTGCGAAAAACTAACTCAGGGTATTGGCGAACATAATTGGACACTATCCTGTCATCTGTCAGTAAATGCCAATTACGCCTCATAATTGCTCAGATATGCGAGTGATGGTCATTGTACGTGGTAACCAATCTAGTTGTACCGGGACCTGATGCCTTATGCCCGAAGTTGAATATTAGTTAATTTCTAGTACGGGCCTTAGCCTTATTGTAGGCCTTGCGAAGAACTTTTTTGCTGTAGCCCCGGGATCTGAATCTCTTTCTCAGAGCTGCAGCCTCCATCTCGAAATCTTCGTCCCTGGCGCAGTCTGTACTAATCTGCTATTTAAAAATTACAAATTTAAAGGAGATTTTTTTTTTTTTTCCCTTCATAGCCTGCTGCTCACCGTGATATAAAACATAAGACACTGCTGTGTTCACATGTGCTATTGAAAAATCACCAATTTTATATACTTTTTTTCTATTCCGCTATTCAATCTACACCCTTTTGGGGTAAAAAAAATTAAATTGCGGCATAGTCTGTATCGGTACGTGTGAGATGCACCTTTCCAATTTTTTGGGCGCATCTTACACCGCCGAGGATTGCAGGGTGCTTCAGTTTTCCTCCTGTTCCGAACTCCTCCTACTCCTCATCCTCCCTTTAGGGTATAAAAAATTGCAATCGGGGCCTATTCTGTGTTTGTACGTGTGAGATACACCGTTTTATAAAAGTTTTTCTATTCCGCTATTCAATATACACCCTTTTGGGGTAAAAAAAATTAAATTACGGCATAGTGTGTATCGGTACGTGTGAGATACACCTTTTAAATTTGTTTGGCGCATCTCCTTCCACCGCCAAGGATTGCAGGGCACTTCAGTTTACCTCTTGTTCCGAACTCCTCCTACTCCTCTTCCTCATCCTCCCTTTAGGGTACAAAAAATTGTAGTCGGGGCCTAGTCTGTGTTTTTACGTGTGAGATACACCGTTTTATATACTTTTTTCTATTCCGCATACTTTTCATATTTGACTGTGAGATACACCCGTTATATTTGTATACTGTTTTTATATTCCGCTATTTAATAAACACCCTTTTGGGGTAAAAAAAAAAAAATTGCGGCATAGTTTGCATATTTGACTGTGAGATACACCCGTGCGATGCTGTTGTTGTTTTGTTCCGCTATTCAATAAACACCTTTCTAGGGAAAGATCATAAATTACAGAAATATGAGGAGAACGTCAAGCTGCTGTTGCAAGGAGAGGACGTGGTCGATCTGTGCCAGCTACACGCACAAGTGAAACACCTTCCTCAAGTGTGAGTAGGCGACAGAACCTGCAGCAGTATTTGGTAGGGCATCATGCGCCTCTACAAGTGTTGAGGCAAGAACAAGTAGAGGCGATAGTAGATTGGTTTGCTGCTGAAAGTGCCTCCAGTTCCTTCACATTGTCTCCCACCCAGTCTACTGCAGAAAGGTCAGAGTTGGCACCTGCAGCCGATGTCCAACCGTCTTTCACCTCACCCCCTTGCAAATCAGGCAAGCATTCTGAGCCCCAAGTCATGCAGCAGTCTCTTCTTCTTTTTGATGACTCTGTCAGCAGGGTTTCCCAGGGCCATCCACCTAGCCCTGCCCCAGAAGTGTAAGAGATTGAGTGCAGCGATGCCCAACCACTTATTTCTCAAGATGAGTACATGGAAGGACCATCGCAGCACGTCTCCGATGATGACGAAACGCAGGTGCCAACTGCTGCGGCACTCAGAATTGTGGAGACCGACAAGGAGGGCAGGGGTGAAGACTAGGAGGAAGATGATGTGGAGGACGATGAGGTCCTCGACCCCACATGGAATGAAGGTCATGCAGGTGACCTGAGTAGTTTGGAGGCGGTGGTCGCACAGAGCCACCAGCACAGCAAAAGAGGGAGAAGGGTGCAGAAGCAGAGCGGCCGTGCCCTAGACACTATGCCTGCTACTGCCCAACGCAGCAAGGGACCGAGCGCACCAAAGCCAGCTCAAAGGAGTTCTCTAGCGTGGAAGTTCTTCAGACAATGTGCTGATGACAGGACACGAGTGGTTTGCACCCTGTGCAATCAGAGCCTGAAGCGAGGCATAAACCTTCTCAACCTGAGCACAACCTGCATGATCAGGCATCTAAGTGCAAAGCACGAGCTGCAGTGGAGTAAACACCTTCAAAACCAAGAAAGGTCTCTGGCTCCTCCTGCTTCCTCTTCTGCTGCAGTCTCGGCCTCTTCATCCACCTCTGTAGTGATACCGGCACCTGCCACCCCGCAAACAGAGGATATGTCAGCAACACCACCACCTGGGTCACCAACCATCTCCACAATGTCCCGTGGAAGCGTTCAGCTTTCCATCTCCCAAACACTTCAGAGGAAGAGGAAGTACCCCCCTACCCACCCACGATCCCTGGCCCTGAATGCCAGCATTTCAAAATTCTTGGCCTTTGAAATGCTGTCATTCCGTCTGGTGGAGACGCACAGTTTTAAAAGCCTTATGTCGGTGGCTGTCCCATAGTATGTCGTGCCCAGCCGCCACTACTTTTCCAGGCAAGCCATCCCTTCACTGCACAACCAAGTGGGGGAAAAAACTCAGGTGTGCTCTGCGCAACGCCATCTGTGGCAAGGTCCACCTAACTACCGATACGTGGACCAGTAAGCACGGTCAGGGGTGTTATATCTCTCTAACGGCACACTGGGTAAATGCAGTGGCGGATGGGCCTGAGGCGGATAGCAATTTGGCGCATGTCCTTCCACCACCGAGGATTGCAGGGCGCTTCAGTTTGGCTCCTGTTCCTAACTCCTCCTACTCCGCTTGCTCATCCTCTACCGCCTCCTCATCCGGTCAGCGTAACACCTTCACCACCAACTTCAGCACAGCCAGGGGTAAACGACAGAAGGCAGTTTTAAAACTTGCCTGTTTGGGGGAAAAAACCACACACCGCGCAGGAGTTGTGGAGGAGCATGAAACAGCAGACCGATGAGTGGTTGCTACCAGCGAGCCTCAAGCCCGGCCTGGTGGTGTGCGATAACGGGCGAAATCTCATAGCAGCTCTGGGCCTAGCCGGTTTGACGCACATCCCTTGCCTGGCGCATGTGCTGAATTTGGTGGTGCAGAGGTTCCTTAAAAATTACCCTGATATGACAGAGCTGCTGCAGAAAGTGCGGGCCGTCTGTGCGCACTTTCGGCGTTCTCACCCTGCTGCTCGCCTGTCAGCGCTGCAGCGTAACTTCAGCCTTCCCGCTCACCGCCTCATATGTGACGTGCCCACAAGGTGGAACTCCACCTTGCACATGCTGGAAAGACTGTGCGAGCAGCAGCAGGCCATAGTGGAGTTTCAGCTGCAGCACACACGCGTGAGTCGCTCTGCGGAACAGCCCCACTTCACCACCAATAACTGGGCCTCCATGCGAGACCTGTGTGCCTTGTTGCGCTGTTTTGAGTACTCCACCAACATGGCCAGTGCCGATGACGCCGTTGTCAGCTTAACTATCCCACTTCTATGCCTCCTTTAAAAAATGATTCGGGCGATGATGGAAGAGGATGTGGCACAGGAGGAGGAGGAGGAGGAAGAAGAGGGATAATTTCCAAGGCTTTCAGGGCAGTAATTCACAAGTGGCTCCGAGGGTGGGTTCCTGCACCCACAAACGCTAGGTACACAATTGTCCAACAGGGGCACAGTTATGGAGGATGAGGAGGAGGAGATGGAGGAGGAGATGGAACCATGTTCACAGCAGGGTGGCACCCAGGCCAGCTCATGGCCATCACTGGTGCGTTGCTGGGGGGATACAGAGGACACAGACGATACACCTCCCACAGAGGACAGCCTTTCGTTGCCTCTGGGCAGCCTGGCACACATGAGCGATTACATGCTGCAGTGTCTCCACAACGACCACCGAGTTGCCCACATTCTAACTTGTGCTGATTACTGGGTGGCCACGCTGCTGGATCCCCGTTACAAGGACAACGTACCGTCCTTAATTCACTCACTGGAGCGTAATCGCAAGATTCGGGAGTACAAGCGCACGCTGGTAGACGCGATGCTGCTGGCATTCCCACCTGACAGCGGGGCCACAGTGGAAGCACAAGGCCAAGGCAGAGGAGGAGGAGGAAGAGGTCGCCAACGCAACCAGGGCACCGCCAGCACCTCAGAAGGCAGGGTTAGCATGGCCGAAATGTGGAAAAGCTTTGTCAGCACGCCACAACAAACAGCAGCACCAGCAGCTCATATGGAACATCTTAGCAGGAGGCAGCATTTCACCAACATGGTGGAGCAGTATGTGCGCACACGCCTACATGTAGTGAATGACGGGTCTGCCCCCTTCAACTTCTGGGTCTCCAAATTAGGCTCATGGCCTGAGCTTCCCCCTTACGCCTTGGAGGTGTTGACGTGCCCTGCAGCCAGTGTATTATCTGAATGTGTATTTAGCACGGCTGGGGGCGTTATCACAGACAAGCGCTGCCACCTGTCCAGAGACAATGTGGACAAGCTCACGTTCATTAAAATGAACCAGGCATGGATCCCACAGGACTTTTCCGTACCTTGTGCAGAATAGAGATGGCTACCGACCTTACCCAGCCATTGTTATATTTTTGATCTTTCTCACTCTTTTGGGGTGTACCCTAATTTAAAATGACTAAAAAAAAGCAGTGTTGGCTACCTCGTCCCCCTCCACCGCCGCTTCCACCTACACCGCCACATCCACCGCCACCTCAACCTCCCTCCTACTCCATATGGGCCTCGTCCTTCACAGATGAAGAAAATTGTTTTATTTTTCAGTTTTTTTGTTGTTTTAAGTTATTTCCCTATCCACATTTGTTTGCAGAGCACTTGCCATGCTCTTAACTACATTTTGCTGCCATTTGCAGCACTCTAGCCCTTTCCATTGGTTTTCTAGAGCCATTTTTGTGCCTGAAAGTTCGGGTCCCCATTGACTTCAATGGGGTTCGGTGTCCATGCAAAGTTCGGAAAAAGTCCGGGACACGGACCCGGACTTTTTTTTCATGTTCGGCCGAACCCGGACATCCAGGTGTCCGCTCATCTCTAGTTATAACTCCTGTCCTGTTTTTTTGCCATCTATGTCCCATTTGAGAGATTTCTCTTCACTCCCTGTCCCCTAGCCAAAACAGGAAGTGAGAGGAAATGCCTGCAATTTAAGGGAATCCCTTGAAGCCCCCATCCTTTATCACTTCTCAAGGCTGCTTTTTTGGAGCCACTACCTGTATATATGCACTCCAGAGATGGCTGCATGCAGGGGCTGACTGACAACTTTCGGCCCAGGGAGCAAGTATAAACCAGAAGCCCATGGCGCAGTGAATAGGCCCGCCTCCCACTCTCCCTCTTCCTGGCCTCCTCCTGAACCCACATTCCAGGCTGAAGCTCTGCTCAAGGTACTTTCTACTCACTGGCCGAATCTGGGTTCCCGACCTGGCCAGCAGGGGGCAGTTGCGGGGAGCTGGGACAGCTTGATTGGGGCTGGCCGGGGGAGGAGAGTCTCCAGTGATGCATGGAACTGGCCTCTGCTCAGACACAGTTTACACCATCCATGCTGGAGGGGAGGCATGCACTCTGTCCTCGTCTACATCTCGCACTCAGTAGGTCAGCGGTGGAGACTTTTCTTCACCAGGAATCCTTTAGGCATGTCTGTGGTAGAAGCAGTCCAGCCTTTTTTACAGGGCATCAGAGTGGCCTGGTGGGCAATTGCCCCCGTCCCAGTCCTCCCCTGGGTGCATGACATTGCATGGAGCACCTCTTCTTGAAATAGGATTTAGAGGATAATCACTGTAGTAGCTCAAGTTATTACAATCATTGTCCACTTCCACAGCAGTACCTTAGGAATGAAATTTTGATTTATACATTGTTTTGGGGGAATGTTATATATCAGAATGTGAAAAATATAGTTTTTTTTTTCAAAATTGTCGCTCTTTTTTCAAAAATTAAAAATTGCACAGGTGATCAAATACCACCAAAAGAAAGCTCTATTTATGGGGAAAAAAAGGACATAAATTTCATTTAGGAACAGTGTCGCACGACCGCGCAATTGTCCGTTAAAGTAACGCAGTGCCGAATCACAAAATATGGCCTAGTCAGGAAGGGGGTAAAATCTTCCGGTCTTTAAGTGGTTAAAAATACCCTCATTAAGAATTTTTTTGTCAAAGATATGTAGCTAAATACATTTTGGCCTAGACATATGACAAAAATTGAATATATTGGATATTTTTTAACAGTCAAAGTAGAAAATGTTAATTTTTCGCAAAATTTTCGCTCTTTTTTTATTAATATTGCAAAACATAAAAAGTGCAGAGGTGATCAAATGCCACCAAATGAAAGCTATGTTTGTGGGGAAAAAAACGACATCAATTTTGTTTGGGTACAGCGTCGCACGACCGTGCAATTGTCAGTTAACCGCTTGCCGACTGCGCACAGTATATTTACTGCGGCAGTCAGCCCCGGCCAGGCAGACTGACGTAGGTCCACGTCACTCGCCTGTCACCGGGTTTTGAGCCAATAGCGGTCACACTACGATCGTCGGTAGAGCGGGAGAAAGGCGGAGCGGCTTATGTAAACAAGCCGCCTGTCATTCTCCCCTGTGTAAAAATGGAGATCAGAGGGTTCTACTATGTAGGACCGTTGATCTCTGTTTTTACACTAGGAGACCTGTCCCCCTACAGTTAGAATCACGCCCCTAGGACACACTTAACCCCTCCCTGTCCAATACAGTTAACCCCTTCCCTGCCAGTGTCATTTTTACAGTAACAGTGCATATGTATAGCACTGATTACTGCAGTAATGTCACTGGTACCCCCAAAAGTGTCAAAAATGTCAGTCAAGGGTCCGATCTGTCCGCCGCAATGTCGCAGTACCACAAAAAAAATCGCAGATCGCCGCCATTACTTGTAAAAAAAAAAAAAAAACACCAAAAATGACAAAAATCTTTCCCTTTGTTAGTAAACGCGATAACTTTTGCGCAAACCGATCAAAATACGCTTTTTGCGATTTTTTTTACCAAACATATGTAGCATAAAACAAATTGGCCGAAAATGTTAAAAAATTTTGATTTTTACATTTTTTTGGGGGGGGGGGGTTTCATATAAAAAAAAGTGAAAAATATTGTTATTTTTGCAAAATTTGCGCTCTTTTTTTGTTTATAGTGCATGATCAAAAAATCGCACAGGTGATCAAATACCACCAAAAGAAAGCTCTGTTTGTGGGAAAAAAAGGACGTGAAATTTGTTTAGTTACAGCATCGCACGACCGCGCAATTGTCCGTTAAAGTCACGCAGTAAAATATCGCAAAAAACCCCCTGGTCAGGAAGGGGGTAAAATCTTCCGGGGCTTAAGTGGTTAAATTTGCGCAGTGCCATGTTGAAAAAAGTGGCCTGGTCATTGAGAAGCAAAATCTTCCGGGGGGCTAAAGTGGATAATATCATTAGGTTTTGCTCCCATTCATACAAAATGAATGTGCAATGCAGCAATTTCACTTTCTTTATTTTTTTTTATTTTTTTTAGAAATTCCCCCCAAACTATAGATTCACTTAAATAAGGCACTGAAAAGTGATTATAAAACCAAGTCCTTATCAATCCAGTCACTAGAATAATGAATGACTATTTTCTTTTCTTTACACTTTTCATGTATTTTATTTCCTTTTCTTTTTTTATCTTTTTCTGTTTCCTTTCCTTTCCTTTTATTTTATTTTTTTCCTGTTTCCTTTAATTTTATTTTTTTTTCCTGTTTAATTTAATTTAATTTTATTTTTTTCCTGTTTTTAAAATATATATATATATTTTAAAGGAATATACAAGTAAGATTTGTGTTTTTAAAGCAGACACATCTAAAGCTGCAAAGCAACTGGACTTTTCATTCTCTGTACATACAGACATTTACAAATTTATAACCTTTCTAGAGGTCAAACAGCAGACAAGACAGTAAAACAAAATGTGTAAAGGAAAAAGCAATGTGACTTTATTCTTTCTACAATTTAATGTGCACAAAAAGTTGGGCAGTTCCACGCGGGACGTTTAGGGATTTTGTGTGCTTGTGATTATTGGCTGATTCTTGACATCTTCTTGGACGAAGTAAGGAATCGGATATTGTGTCAGAGGTGGTGAGGTGGTGGTTGAGACTAAAACTGGAACCAAGACTCCATTTTGTAACATGAACACCTACAATGAAGATAACACCTAGTTATTGAGCTTTGCACAAATAACGTAAAGGACAGCACTGAACTTCTGTATTATTCTCATTTTATTCACCAGGTGGAGCTCTTGGCTCTTTTTCCCATTTTCCAGACTAGTCTTACCTGAGTTGCTGGAAACAGCCTAGTTATAGACCTCAATAGCTCCATCAAGAAATAATAAGAATATTTCCTCCTCCCCCTCACTTTCTTCTCTGTTTATAAGACTCCATATAAAGCTTCAATCAGATAAAATGTCTAAAAGCAAGCTGATTCAGTTGTGCTGTCCCTGTTGTCAATTTTGTGTTTTATTATTCAATTATAATTTGATGTAAATAGTATAAAAGTATGTTCAAAGCTTGAGGTTAAAAACATATGAACTGAACTTATGAAAAAAAAAAAGATATTTGACCCAAAAAGAGCAACTCCATTTAACCGGTTGCCGACCGCCGCACGACTATTTACTGCGGCGGTCAGCCCCGGCCAGGCAAAGTGACGTATATATACGTCACTAGCCTGGGAGCCAATAGGGGGCGGGCGCGCGACGCCGGAGGCACGCTCCCGCCTCGGCTTGTTCACGGACACCTCCGTGCGTGTGACCGGCGGACCCGATGTCCGTCGGTCACTCGCGATCGTCCATTGTGAAGGGAGAAAGGCAGGCGGCTAATGTAAACAAAGCCGCCTGTCATTTCCCCCTGTGTAAAAGCACTGATCTAACGGTCCTGCTATGTAGTACCATTGATCTGTGCTGTTACACACACAGACACATCCCTGCACAGTTAGAAGCACACCCCTAGGGACACACATAGTCACTGCATCTCTAATAAAGTTAACCCCTTCCCTGCCAGTGTCATTTTTACAGTAACAGTGCATGTATAGCACTGATTACTGTGGTAATGTCACTGGTACCCCCAAAAGTGTCAAAAATGTCAGTCAAGGGTCCGATCTGTCCGCCGCAATGTCGCAGTACCGCAAAAAAAATCGCAGATCGCCGCCATTACGCGTTAAAAAAAACAACAACAAAAATGACAAAAATCTTTCCCTTAGTTAGTAAACGCAATAACTTTTGTGCAAACCAATCAAAATACGCTTATTGTGATTTTTTTTCACCAAACATAGGTAGCAGAAAACAAATTGGCAAAAATTTAAAAAAAATTAGATTTTTACTTTTTTTTGGGGGAATTTCATATAAAAAAATGTGAAAAATATTGTTATTTTTGCAAAATTGTCACTCTTTTTTTGATTATAGAGCATGATCAAAAAATCGCACAGGTGATCAAATACCACCAAAAGAAAGCTCTATTTGTGGGAAAAAAAGGACGTCAAATTAGTTTAGGTACAGTGTCGCACGACCGCGCAATTGTCCGTTAAAGTCACACAGTGCCGAATCGCAAATTACCCCCTGGTCAGGAAGGGGGTAAAATCTTCTGGGGCTTAAGTGGTTAATCTGTTTGAGTTTATTCAATTCAAAAAGCAACTCCATATAAAGCTTCAATCAGATAAAGCATCTAAAAGCAAGCAGATTCAGCTGTGTTGTCCATTTTGTAAATTTTTGTTATAATATTAAATGGCAATTTGATATAGATAGTATCAAAATCCCCTTCCCCTCCCTCCCCTCTCTTTCTTCTCTGTTTATCTGATTGAAGCTTTATATGGAGTCTTAAAAACACAGAAGAAAGAGAGGGGAGGGATTGGGAGGAGATTTTTATACTATTTATATCAAATTATCATTTAACCACTTGCCGACCGCCGCACGACTATCTACGTCGGCGGTCAGCCCCTCACAGGCAAACTAACGTAGGGCTACGTTGCTTGCTTGTGAGGGTCTAGGGAGCGAGCGCGCGCCCCCGGAGGCACGCTCCCGCTCCCGCGTGGTCACGGACCCCCCCGCGCGTGTAACCAGCGGACCCGATGTCCGCCGGTCACTCGGCGATCGGCGGGGGAGAGGGAGAATGTCAGGCAGCTTGTGTAAACAAACTGCCTGTCATTCTCCTCGCTGCAAAGACACTGATCACTCGGATCTAGTATGTAGATCCGTTGATCAGTGTCCTTACAGCTAGAGCCACAGCCAATCACAGTAGAAACCACGCCCCTAGGGACACACACAGCCCCTCCCTTCCAAATAAAGTTAACCCCTTCACTACCAGTGTATTTTTACAGTAACAGTGCATATGTATAGCACTGATTACTGTAGAAATGTCACTGGTAACCCCAAAAGTGTCAAAAATGTCAGTCAAGGGTCCGATCTGTCCGCCGCAAAGTCGCAGTACCGCAAAAAAAATCGCAGATCGCCGCCATTACGCGTTAAAAAAAAAAACAACAAAAATGACAAAAATCTTTCCCTTTGTTAGTAAACGCGATAACTTTTGCGCAAACCAATCAAAATACGCTTTTTGCGATTTTTTTTTACAAAACATAGGTAGCAGAAAACAAATTGGCAAAAATTAAAAAGAAATTAGATTTTTACTTTTTTTGGGGGGAATTTCATATAAAAAAATGTGAAAAATATTGTTATTTTTGCAAAATTGTCACTCTTTTTTTGATTATAGCGCATGATCAAAAAATCGCACAGGTGATCAAATACCACCAAAAGAAAGCTCTATTTGTGGGAAAAAAAGGACGTCAAATTAGTTTAGGTACAGTGTCGCACGACCGCGCAATTGTCCGTTAAAGTCACGCAGTGCCGAATCGCAAATTACCCCCTGGTCAGGAAGGGGGTAAAATCTTCTGGGGCTTAAGTGGTTAATCTGCTTGAGTTTATTCAATTCAAAAAGCAACTCCATATAAAGCTTCAATCAGATAAAGCATCTAAAAGCAAGCAGATTCAGCTGTGTTGTCCATTTTGTAAATTTTTGTCATAATATTAAATGGCAATTTGATATAGATAGTATCAAAATCCCCTTCCCCTCCCTCCCCTCTCTTTCTTCTCTGTTTATCTGATTGAAGCTTTATATGGAGTCTTAAAAACACAGAAGAAAGAGAGGGGAGGGATTGGGAGGAGATTTTTATACTATTTATATCAAATTATCATTTAATATTATAACAAAAATTTACAAAAGGGACAACACAGCTGAATCTGCTTGCTTTTAGATGCTTTATCTGATTGAAGCTTTATATGGAATTGCTTATTGAATTGAACAAGCTCAAACTGATTAAATGGAGTTGCTCTTTTTGGATCAAATATATATATTTTTAATATATATTAAATTGTATATATTAAGTTCAGTTCATATGTTTTCAACCTCAAGCTTTGGACATACTTTTATACTATTTACATCAAATTATAATTTAATATTAAAACACAAAATTGACAACAGGGACAGCACAACTGAATCTGCTTGCTTTTAGACACTTTATCTGATTGAAGCTTTATATGAAGTCTTATAAAGTGTCTAAAAGCAAGCAGACTCAGTTGTGCTGTCCCTGTTGTCAATATTGTGTTTTAATATTAAATTATAATTTGATGTAAATAGTATAAAAGTATGTCCAAAGCTTGAGGTTGAAAACATATAAACTGAACTTGTGAAAAAAAAAAAAGATATTTGATCCAAAAAGCGCAACTCCATTTAATCTGTTTGAGCTTATTCAATTCAATAAGCAACTCCATATAAAGCTTCAATCAGATAAAGCATCTAAAAGCAAGCAGATTCAGCTGTGTTGTCCATTTTGTAAATTTTTGTTATAATATTAAATGATAATTTGATATAAATAGTATAAAAATCTTCTCCCCCTCCCTCCCCTCCCTTTCTTCTTTGTTTATAAGACTCCATATTAAGCTTCAATCAGATAAACAGAGAAGAAAGAGAGGGGGAAGAGATTTTTATACTATTTATATCAAATTATCATTTAATATTATAACAAAAATTTACAAAAGGGACAACACAGCTGAATCTGCTTGCTTTTAGATGCTTTATCTGATTGAAGCTTTATATGGAATTGCTTATTGAATTGAAAAAGCTCAAACTGATTAAATGGAGTTGCTCTTTTTGGATCAAATATATATATTTTTAATATATATTAAATTGTATATATTAAGTTCAGT
The DNA here is from genome assembly GCF_965119305.1 of Pelophylax lessonae. Classification (NCBI taxonomy): domain Eukaryota; kingdom Metazoa; phylum Chordata; class Amphibia; order Anura; family Ranidae; genus Pelophylax; species Pelophylax lessonae. The sequence continues at coordinate 243,649,378 of NC_138776.1, forward strand.
TCATATGTTTTCAACCTCAAGCTTTGGACATACTTTTATACTATTTACATCAAATTATAATTTAATATTAAAACACAAAATTGACAAGAGGGACAGCACAACTGAATCTGCTTGCTTTTAGACACTTTATCTGTTTGAAGCTTTATATGGAGTTTTATAAAGTGTCTAAAAGCAAGCAGACTCAGTTGTGCTGTCCCTGTTGTCAATTTTGTGTTTTAATATTAAATTATAATTTGATATAAATAGTATAAAAATCTTCTCCCCCTCCCTCCCCTCTCTTTCTTCTTTGTTTATAAGACTCCAGATTAAGCTTCAATCAGATAAACAGAGAAGAAGAGAGGGGGAGGAGATTTTTATACTATTTATATCAAATTATCATTTAATATTATAACAAAAATTTACAAAAGGGACAACACAGCTGAATCTGCTTGCTTTTAGATGCTTTATCTGATTGAAGCTTTATATGGAATTGCTTATTGAATTGAAAAAAGCTCAAACTGATTAAATGGAGTTGCTCTTTTTGGATCAAATATATATATTTTTTTTCATAAGTTCAGTTCATATGTTTTCAACCTCAAGCTTTGGACATACTTTTATACTATTTATATCAAATTATAATTTAATATTAAAACACAAAATTGACAACAGGGACAGCACAACTGAATCTGCTTGCTTTTAGACACTTTATCTGATTGAAGCTTTATATGGAGTCTTATAAAGTGTCGATTCAGTTGTGCTGTTCCTGTTGTCAATTTTGTGTTTTAATATTAAATTATAATTTGATGTAAATAGTATAAAAGTATGTCCAAAGTTTGAGGTTGAAAACATATGAGCTGAACTTGTGAAAAAAAAAAAAAGATATTTGATCCGAAAAGAGCAACTCCATTTAATCTGTTTGAACCTTTTCAATTCAATAAGCAACTCCATATAAAGCTTCAATCAGATAAAGCATCTAAAAGCAAGCAGATTCAGCTGTGTTGTCCCTTTTGTAAATTTTTGTTATAATATTAAATGATAAATTGATATAAATAGTATAAAATTACACCCAAAGCTTGAGGTTGAAAATGTATGAACTGAACTTATGAAGAAAAAAGATATTTGATCCAAAACTACACATTGTTTCCCCGCAAAGAGCAACTCCATTAAACCTGTTTGAGCTTATTCAATACAATAAGCAAAGGAGCAAAGTGCACTATCCACGGCAATGATCCAGAATATATCTTGGTCTGCCTTTATTAAAAAAAACTTTAGCTGCTTATTATGAGTTTGGGCACTTTGTGCTTTACTCCGGTTTGACTAACAATGCTTTTCTTCTGTAGAAATGGAGCTTCATTAAAGAGAGAGTGCAAAGGGAGCTAAGAGTAGCTAACAGCATACATAGGATGTAGCTCATTGTTTTGTCTTAATAAGCTCTGTGTTCTTTGATGAAGGCATCGTGACTTTTGACCCTCTCTTACCTGTTTAACACTTGGTACATCCCTTAGGGAGAGGCACCCATAAGCACCAAGAAACATGGACACACAGAGGATTAGCAGGTTGTTGACCAGAGCAAGAGCATGCACAGCAATGCCACCATCCTGTCAAATAAATAGACTTGTATTAAATAAAATCAATTTTTTTTTAATGGCTTCAGTATTATGATTTGGAAAATAGATTCATTACCTGTTTTGTCCAATCAGTCTTCTGCAGGATCCTTCTGTCTTCAGCTGCCCAATGGAGAAGTTAAAGGCCCATTGGGCAACTGAAGATGACCTTATTAACATGGGGGTACTGCTCTGTACTCCTGTGTGAAGGGCTTTCTTCAGCTGGCTAATGGAGAAGTCAAAGGCCTCATTCACACAGGGGTATCGATCTGTACTCCTCCATTGGGCAGCTTAAGACAGCCCTTCACACAGGAGTACAGATCGATACTCCCGTGTGAATGAGTCCTTTGACTTCTCCAATGGGAAGCTTAAAGCGGAGTTCCACCTAAAAAAAAAAAAAAAAAACATAAAAATACCCCCGGGACAGTCAGGGCTAGTGCATTCCACAATGGATAGCCTCTGAATTGTCCCTGGTTGCAGTTACCTGCAAGAAGAAATACTTACCTTGAAAATGTCTTCTCCAGCGCTGCCATCTCAGGTGTGGGCAGCTTGAAGCCAGCGCGATCCTCTTCTGCGTCTTCTTCCATCCTCTTCGTTCCCATGATGCACTGCGACGACCCCGCCGTCACTTCCGGGGCTGCAGCGTCATCCCTGCACAGCTTCTGGGCATGCCCAGAAGCTGTTTAGCAAGGTATGACGGCGCCTGCACTGGAACTGACGTCGGGGCCGGTGCAGGCACATTGATTCCTGGGAGCGATGATGTTCAGCTCCCAGGAATCATTGCAAGCCAGGAAGTGACGATGGGCCGTGGCCGCCAAGGGAGGAAGAGGAAGTAAGGGGAGTATACGTTCTTCTAAAACAAGGTAAGTGAATTAAAAAAAAAATGTGAGTATCCATTTGTTTTACAGGTGACCCGGGACAAGAAGATGGACAAAAGTAAAATTTTAGGGTGGAACTCCACTTTAAGACAGCCCTTCACATAGAAGTCAAAGGCCTCGTTCACACACGGGTACCGATCTGTGCTCCTGTGTGAAGGGCCATCCTAATTTGCCCATGCTTGAGCCTTGAGGAAAAGGGAGGCATCCCCGAAAAACATCAGCCTGCCTACATTGCCAATTGCTACGTCATCCGTTGCCATGTTAATTGACCACCAGAGAGTGTCATACGCATTACTTCTGTTGTTTGTAAGTATTTGTTTTGCTGTTTGGTTTCATTTAATAAACCTTGGGTAATGCACTAGACATTTTCTTCTGATCAATGTACACATTAAAATAAACTAAGCTCCATAGAAGGGCCAAAGCCCGGAGGGGCTGCATGGCTTGTGGAGGAGGATGTAAGCCTAGAAGGGGTTAGGAATGTGAGGCTTTGCACCACCAGAGATCAGCCTTTCTCAACCAAGGTTCTGGGGAATCCTAGGTCCTCCAGAAGTTGCCAGAGGTTCCTTGAGCAATATGCAATTTCTGCCCCTCAAATAAGTTACCACTGGCACCGATGATCTTTTTATCTATTTGTAGGGAGACATTCTTCTCACTGACTAAAAAGAGTATTCTTCCCTATGATCACAGGCATAAAGGGCCTTTCTGCATTGATCACCAATGTGAGGAGGTCCTTCTCTTAGTCACCAATAATGTAAGGGAGTCATTTTCCACCTAACCACTAATGATAATTGAGTATTTCAATCACCATTAATGTAAGGTGACAATCAACATAAGGGGACACTACACTGACAAATGATATAAGTGGTTACTTCAAAAATTACCATGTAGGGGGAGGGGACACTTTTCCACTGACCACCAATATAAGGAATCACTGCAATTTTCAATCTGCATGTCTGAAAATAATTTTTTTGCAAAGTGCAGCCCTGGATTTGAACTGTGCTGAATATGCCACAATCCTAATTTTTTACTTATAATTTTATCTTTAACTTACTGTTCATGCTAATTTGCCATGAGTGATATATAATAGTGATTAGAAGGGGTTCCCTGTGACCGGAACGTTATTTCAAGGGTTTCAAGGTGTCATCTCTGTTAAAATGGTGGGGAAAGCCTGCTGTAGACAGACACCATGGTTACAATACATCAAACATTGGCACAGAAGGGTCGCGAAGGTGGAAAGGGGTCGTTCTCCTCTCTCTGTAACACTAGAAACTGGGAGTGATGAGTAGTTAGTCACTTCCAGTTCCACCCCTTTGTTTACCTGTGTAAAAAGAAAAACCTAACCAGATAGGATTTTACTGGTACGATTTCAAGGAACGATTGCACAATGTATATGTATAAAAAGTTATATTTTATTACAAACATTTATAAAAGAACAATAGATAAAAACAGAGTTTACAGTATCCTGTGCCATTGGCCATATAACTATTGCAGCCAAAAAAGCATAATGGTGAAACATCGTCAGTATACTATGTGTAGCACTACCCCCTAGAGGACTGCTGAGAATTGCACTTTCTGGATTCCCCTGGGTTACCCTTAGCAACTGATAGCAGATAAACAGCATTGAAAGTCCTTTGCTCAGTCAATAATCAACCCAAGAGATGTTGGTTTTGTGTTTTTATTTAGAACTGGGATAGGAGAATGCATGAGTGGGATACTCCAACTTTTAACTATGCACAATCTTGCTAGCTGTAGAGTGCGGCAAGGTCGCTGCGTTACCTTGCCACTGAAGTGAAGATAGTTTTCAAAGTTCCTGTTTAGTTCTACTCTTCAGGGTTCTAATCTTGGCACCCCCTTTACTTTCACTGCCTGTGTGTGCTGTCACCCGTACACTGACTCTATACACTGGAGTGGTCCCCTTCCTGGGAAGACCCCTTGGCAAGCTTCCCTCTACTCACGGACACTGTTTTTCCAGAGTCACTCTGCCTTCAACTCCAACAGTCAGCTTTCCTGTACCTTTGGATTCAGCGCCACACTCCTGACTCACAAGGCCAATCACCTGTGACCACCATCCTTAGAAACCTGAGTGTCTGGGGAGTACCTATTGCTACCTGAGTGTCTGGGGAGTACCTATTTCTACCTGAGTGTCTAGGGAGTACCTATTGCTACCTGAGTGTCTGGGGAGCACCTATTGCTACCTGAGTGTCTGGGGAGCACCTATTGCTACCTGAGTGTCTGGGGAGCACCTATTGCTACCTGAGTGTCTGGGGAGCACCTATTGCTACCTGAGTGTCTGGGGAGTACTTATTGCTACCAGTGCGACTGACCGGGCTGTGCGACTGTGAGTGTTGTGCGACTGAACCGGGCTGTGAGACTGGGAGTGTTGTGCAACTGAGTGTCAAGTGAGGGCAGCGGAGTACCAGAGGGAGAGAAGGTAGAGTTAAGAAGCCAGGAAATAGCCACATAGGATAGACTTAAATCACTGAATCCCCATTAGATTAGTAGGTACAATGCCCGGCGGGTGTGGAGATGCGACTCGGTGTACATCTTGTGATATGTATGCGTTCCTCGGTCATGCGATCGAGGGTGAATACAAATGCGCAAAATGTAAGCAAGTTGCTTCCCTGGAAGCTCAGGTCCTGAATCTAGGGAAGCAGCTGGCAACACTGAGACGAATGTCCATACCGGAGGAGAGCCAGGATCGTACCAGTCAGGTGCAGGCAGGGGTCTGCACAGAGGTGGCCGGAGTATTGGAGGTGCAGGCATCAGAGCAGAGTAGAGGGGTGACAGTTGGGAGGGGTAGAAGGGGACAAGGCAAGGAGGCTGATCCTGGGCTGGAGCACCCCAATAGATACGCCCCGTTGTGTGATGTTGGGGAAACCAGTCAGGGACCAGCATTGCTGGAGCAGAGCGAAGCCCCTAGCTTGTCAGGGGAAGAACTCCTCCAGTGAGGCCGGGAGAAAGGGAAAGGAAAGACAGGTGCTGGTGGTAGGGGACTAAATTATTAGAAGGACAGACAGTTTAATCTGTGACAAAGACCGCGTGTGCCAAACAGTCTGTTGTTTGCCGGGCGCTCGGGTTCGGCACATCGCGGATCGGGTGGACAGATTATTGGGTGGGGCTGGGGAAGACCCAGCTGTCATGGTACACGTGGGTACCAATGACATAGGCAGAGGAAGATGGAGAGTCCTAAACGATTTCAGGGACTTAGGCGCTAAGTTGAGGAGAAGGACCTCCAAGGTAGTATTTTCCGAAAAATACTACCTGTACCTCGAGCCACACCAGAGAGGCAGCGGGAGATTAGGGAAGTTAACAAGTGGCTGAGGAGCTGGTGTAGTAAGGAGGGTTTCGGTTTCCTGGAGAACTGGGCCGACTTCTCAGTCGGCCACCGGCTCTTTGGTAGGGACGGATTGCACCTAAATGGGGTGGGTGCAGCCGTACTGGGTGAGAGGATGGCCACAAAGTTAGAGGGGCTTTTAAACTAGGGAATGGGGGGGAGGGTACAGGTGTAGAATTAGCCAGTGGAAAGCAAGATTCAGAGGGCAGAAATGGGGGTGTTCGGAGCTCCTATACCCAGGGTGGGTATGGGGAAAAATCAAGAGAGCAGCCAAAAAACATCAAATGAGGATATATGTAACCGGTCAAAATTACGAGGCTTGTATACCAATGCCAGAAGCCAGGCCAACAAGATGGGAGAGCTGGAGCTACTGATGTTTGAGGAGGACTTAGATTTTGTGGGGATAACAGAGACTTGGTTTGACAGCTCTCATGACTGGATGGCGACCATTCAGGGGTATTCCCTTTATCGCAGAGATAGAGAAGGTAAAAAAGGGGGAGGGGTATGTCTGTATATTAAGAACAGTGTACAGGTAAATATGAGGGATGATATTAATAATGGAGCTAAGGACGAGGCAGAATCCCTATGGGTAGAGCTTCAAAGGGAAGGCACGGTGGGGAAGGTAATATTGGGCGTATGCTATAGGCCCCCCCACCAGAGGGAGGAGGGGGAGGCGGACCTCCTTTTACAGATAGGATTTGCAGCAAGGATGGGACATGTCATTATAATGGGGGACTTTAATTATCCAGATATAGACTGGGCAGAAGGAACCGCACACTCAGCCAAGGCTCGGCAGTTCCTAAATGTTTTGCAGGACAATTTCATGGGTCAGATGGTGAATGCACTGACAAGAAACAATGCGGTACTTGACCTACTGATTACCAACCATACAGACCTGCTCACGGATATAGAAATACGGGACAACTTAGGAAACAGTGACCATAGGTCAATACGTTTCAGTATTAATTACAGTAATAGGAAGCAGAGGGGTAATATTAAGACGCTGAATTTCAAAAGAGCCAATTTCCCAAAACTGCGCTCCCTGCTAGAAAATATCAATTGGGATAGAACCCTGGGAACAAAGAACACGGAGGAAAAATGGGAGTGCTTCAAGAACATACTTAACAAGGGGATTGACCAGTGCATTCCAAAGGGAAATAAATTTAAAAGAGCAAATCTAAACCCTGGATGGCTAAACTCCAACATAAAAAGGCATATTAGTGCTAAAGAAAAGGCCTTCAAAAAATACAAAGCTGAGGGGTCATTGGCAGCATTTAAGCACTACAAAGAGTGTAATAAGAAATGTAAAGATGAAATCAGGGCGGCTAAACTAGAACACGAGAGACATATAGCGGAGGAGAGTAAAAAGAACCCCAAGAAGTTCTTTAAGTATATAAACAGTAAGAAAGCGAGGCCAGAACACATTGGCCCCATAAAAGATGACAAAGGAAATATGGCCACTGAGGACAGAGAAAAGGCGGAAGTGTTAAATAATTTCTTCTCTTCAGTCTTCACAAAAGAATCGGGGGGCTACACGAACCTAGCTTGTAAGGCCGAACTAAACAACACACCTCAGGAAGGGCCGCCATGGCTAACAGAAGATAGACTTAAAACTAAACTAGAGAAACTTAACATGAATAAATCACCGGGACCGGATGGCTTGCACCCGAGGGTTCTTAAAGAGCTCAGCCAGGTGATTGCCAGGCCATTATTCTTGATCTTTAAGGATAGTTTACGGACGGGTATGGTGCCAGCTGATTGGAAAAAAGCCAACGTGGTACCAATATTTAAAAAGGGGCCGAGATATATCCTGGGTAACTATAGGCCGGTCAGCCTAACATCTGTAGTCTGCAAGATTTTGGAGGGGATGTTAAGGGACCACATACAAGACTTTAGTAATGAAAACGGTATTATTAGTAGTAATCAGCATGGATTCATGAAAAATCGTTCTTGCCAAACCAATCTATTAACCTTCTACGATGAAGTGAACTGCCACCTAGATAAAGGAAAGCCTGTGGATGTGGTGTATCTGGACTTTGCAAAGGCCTTTGACACAGTTCCCCACAAACGCTTACTGTACAAACTAAGGAAGGTAGGTATGGACCATAAGGTGAGTACCTGGATAGAGAACTGGCTCCAGGGGAGAGTCCAGAGGGTGGTGATTAATGGGGAGTACTCGGATTGGGCGAGGGTGGAAAGTGGGGTCCCCCAGGGTTCTGTCCTGGGACCAATCCTGTTTAATTTATTCATAAATGATCTAGAGGAGGGGATATCTAGTACAATCTCAGTATTTGCGGATGATACTAAACTAAGCATGCCAATATCTTCTATGCAGGATGTGGAAACCTTACAAGCGGACCTGAACAAAATAACGGGGTGGGCAACTACATGGCAGATGAGGTTCAATGTTGAAAAATGTAAAGTAATGCACTTGGGTGCCAGAAACCAGAAAGAAAGCTACTCACTAGGGGGGGGAACCTCTGGGTGAGTCTAGGATGGAAAAGGACTTGGGGGTACTGGTAGACAACAGGCTTGGCAGTGGCATGCAATGCCAAGCCGCTGCAAGCAAAGCCAACAGAATACTGGGATGTATAAAAAAGGGGATTCACTCCAGAAATAAAGAGATTATTCTCCCTCTCTACAAGACTCTGGTCCGCCCACATATGGAGTATGCTGTCCAGTTCTGGGCACCGGTCCTCAGGAAGGATGTGCTGGAATTGGAAAGGGTCCAGAGAAGGGCAACAAAAATAATTAGGGGAATGGAGGACATCAGCTATGAGGAAAGACTACAAGCACTGAACTTGTTCTCTCTGGAGAAGAGACAATTGAGGGGGGATATGATATCAATGTACAAATACTGTACTGGCGACCCTAGCATAAGGAACAAACTATTCAGAGAGAGGAGATACAATAAGACACGTGGCCACTCACTAAAACTAGAGGAAAGACGGTTTAGCCTTAAAATGCGTAAGGGGTTCTTCACTGTAAGAGCGGTAAGGATGTGGAATTCTCTTCCACAAGCAGTCGTATCAGCAGGGAGCATTGATAGTTTCAAAAGACTATTAGATGGGCACCTTGGAGACCACAACATACAGGGGTATACAATGTACGGTTAAAAGCAAACACACACACATCATAGGTTGAACTGGATGGACTGTGTCTTTTTTTAACCTCACTAACTATGTAACTATGTAACTATGAGAGATAGCCGTCACCCTCCTCCTGGGACCTGACTTCCCACCCAAAGACACCCTGCCACATGTGTCCTTGGCTTTTATGGGACAGCTACACAAGCCTGTGTGTCAATGGCTGGGTTTCCTCTACTGTCCAACAGGCTCCCCCATTGAACACAGTAGGGACACTCCCTCAGCCCAGATGAATCACACATGGACACATGCAACAGGCCTAACTAGAAACCCTGCTCCCTGATAAGCAGAAAGAGCAACTAGGTTTTAACTGCTGCTCCCCTGATAAGCAGGCAGAGCAAAATATACTCCCTACCTAGCACCTATCTAGGAGGGTGCTACATATGTACATAATACAGGGTGCTTACTGTGTCTTTCTTGGCTAGCCCTTTCATTTGTTACCTTTGCAGTCAGGATGACAAGGTCCTAATGAAGCTATGAGTGAAATGCATCGACCACCTATTAAGTATACTGACAGTGTTTCACCATTGCGCTTTTTTGGCTGGCATAGTTATATGGCCAATGGCACAGGATATTGTAAAATGTTTTTATCTATTGTTCTTTTATATATGTTTTTAATAAAATATAACTTTTTATACATGTACTTTGTGCAATCGTTCCGTTCTGGTACCAGTAAAGTCCCATCTGGTTAGGTTTATCTTTTTGCACAAATTATAAGGGATGTGATACAGCCTCAAACAGCCATAAAACCCCCTTTTTTTGTTTCCTTTGTTTACTTGGCCCCCAGCGGCCAGGAAAGCAGTCAATCAGACCGATCTGTGTCTGATTGGCTGCATGGGAGGCCAGAGGAGAGATTTGGGTTCTAATAGACCCCAAATCTCTCCATAAAGAGGACCTGCCCAGCTCATGTTGTTCATGCCTTGTTGAAAAGAAAGGGGTGCGCTGATTGGGTGAAAGGCTGCAACCAGATGATAAGACGTGTATATGTTTAAAGGTGATGGTGCGCTTTTCTTATATGTGAAAAATCATATATTGAACAATATATAACAAAAATGGGGAAAAAAAAACCCAATCGGAATCACAGTGATGAGTGAGTGTGTGTAAATGAACAAACAAAATTTACAAATAACACTCAAAGTGACTATACAAATAAAACATTGAAATAAAAGTCCATTGGATATTGTGATCCAAAATGTGAAAAATGGTGAAGAGAATCCAATTAAAAATCAAGGTGATGATGTAGTGTTCCCTCCACCGGGTGAAATGCCTCCTTACCTGGCGGAAAGAAGGTAAGTGCCTGATAATGATATTCTAATATGAAAATTAATATGTCTCCTATTCTTTTGGGGTGATAGACTCCCCGCGATGTTCACCAACCCAACGCCTGCAGCCAGGAAGTAGGAGATTGCAAACACACGCTGGCTTATACAGAGGGAAGAAAGTGGGAATGATTTCATCCATCCACGGTGTTAAGGAAGCATCCTCATGATCAGAATATTTAGAGGCTTGATTGTCTCTTACATCTGGTAAGAGGCTTGCATTTATTTATCACCCGGGTGACCGTGCACGTGTGCAGGTGGAATTAGAACACTGGTTTTTTCATATTAGAATATCATTATCAGGCACTTACCTTCTTTCCGCCAGGTAAGGAGGCATTTCACCCGGTGGAGGGAACACTACATCATCACCTTGATTTTTAATTGGATTCTCTTCACCATTTTTCACATTTTGGATCACATTATTCAATGGACTTTTATTTCAATGTTTTATTTGTATAGTCACTTTGAGTGTTATTTGTAAATTTTGTTTGTTCATTTACACACACTCACTCATCACTGTGATTCCGATTGGGTTTTTTTTCCCCCATTTTTGTTATATATTGTTCAATATATGATTTTTCACATATAAGAAAAGCGCACCATCACCTTTAAACATATTGTTCATGCCTTATGATAGTAATAAAGTTAGTACAAAAAAAAAGTGTAACATAAAATGTTTGTATAAAATAAATAATCCATGCTTATATGCAAATGCATACGTTACTCCCACATGCATATGTAAACGGTGGTCGCACCACACATGTTAGTTATTGTCAAGCAATAATTCTAGCACCAGACCTACTGTGCAACTCTAAACTGGTAACCTGTAAAGACATTTAAAGCGTCGCCTATGGAGAATTTTAGGCACCGTAGTTTGCCGCCACTCCATGGGCAGACGCAATTTTGAAGCGCAAAATGTTAGGTATCTTTTTGCTGGATGTAACGTCATCTTTCACATTTTACAAAAAAATTGGGCTAACTTGACTTTTTTTTTTTTGTTTAATTCATGAAAGTGTTTTTTCCCCCCCAAAAAATTGCATTTGAAAAATTGCTGCGCAAATACCGTGTGACATAAACTTTGTCAGAGGGACCTGATCGAACCCTCCAGTTCCCTTTATGAAGCGGCGAGTGTAAATGGACATGTGTCCATTTACACCCGCCAACATCTGATCTGATCCTATCCGTTAAAAACCGACATCTGGCTGACTGGATTGGATGGCAGTCAGGTGTAAACGGACAGGTGTCCTGTTTACATCCACGCTACCCCCCCCCCCCCTGTAGAGGAAAGTGGGCTGTGTCAGAAGTGGAGCAACCATCCGCCTTCTCAGCTGGGATCAGTGGACAGATTCCTCCTGAGCAGGTGGACTCCAACAGAGCCTGCACCGTGTGGAAGGGGCCTAAACCGAGAGCCTGCTGTTGCTACGTATATATTCCTCCTTCCTAATTTTTGTTTCTTAAAGCGGAGTTCCGGCCACAAAATCCTTTTTTTTCATACATAAACTAATCCGTTTTTTTACAGTATAGTAATCGACTGGCAATTATAAACTCTTACTTTATAAAATGTGTCCTGAGCGCCGCCATCTTTGTCCAGGTTCCCCTGAAGCTGCTGTGTGTAAATGGATGCCCTGATTCCTGGTTCGAGATGGAGGGGGGCCGGTGAATGCAGCGCAAAATCCCGCGCATGCCCAGTACTATGCGATCGGCATAGTATAGGGATGCCTATCATCACGTTATTTCCTGTTATATATATATATATATAAATAACGCGATGAGAGGAGCGGCCGGCCGCCTACGTCACTGCCCATTGCATCCTGGGAGTGATGAGTAAGAGCTCCCAGGACGCATTGCGGGACAGGAAGTGACGGCACGGGCCGCGGCCGCAGAAGGAGGAAGTGGAAGGAAAGGTGAGTATATTTTCTTCAATAATAAGGTAAGTAAAAAAAATAAAAAATCGTAACTACCCATTTGTTTTTCAGGTAACAAATAGCAAGCGGATGGCCCCAAAATCGATTAGGTCGATTTTGTGTCCGAAACTCCGCTTTAAAGACAGAATTATTTAAAATGATTGCAAAGATACAAAATATGCTTACTCTATGTGAGCAGTAGTATGAGCTATAGTCTCCCATTTTACATATCCCCGATGACAATGCTAAATCCAGGCAGGCGAGAATAATGCCAATACCACTCATGAAAGCACTTACAACGTTCATCGCAAGAGAACCTCTCACCTACAAAGAGAAAAAAAAAAAAGGAAATTAAGTCTTTAGTATAATAAAAAATAAACTCTGTGCAGTCAAACAAATATAACCATATACACCAACATATAGGAATGAATAAGTGGAAATTGGAAATATTGAAAATATTCCACATATTTTCTAGCATCTTCCACCTCTAAGTTAAAGTGCACAGTCCACAATGAAATATACATATTGTATTTCCAATTCTTGTGAATATAAATATAAAGTGATATTTGTAGTCCACCTTTTCTTCCACCATCAAAATAAGTTCAGAAAAATGTGCAAAGTGACCATCTAGCAGATCACCACCAAAAACAGTGCTTCTTCCACCTTCCAACAAAGCCACTTACCTCAGATCTTGACACTGTTATACAAGCTGTACACTCAATACTTTACATTGTAGCAAAGTGTAATTTCTTCAGTGTTTGTCACATGAAAATAGTGTGTGTGTGTATATATATACATATATATATATATATATATATATATATATATATATATACACACACACACACACTGCTGACCCCCCAATGCTTCAACCTCTGCAGCAATGCTGGTAGCACTCATACGTCTATTTCCCAAAGACAACCTCTGGATATGACACTGAGCACGTGCACTCAACTTCTTTGGTTGACCATGGCGAGGCCTGTTCTGAGTGGAACCTGTCTTGTTTAACCGCTGTATGGTCTTGGCAACCGTGCAGCAGCTCAGTTTCAGGGTCTAGGCAATCTTCTTATAGCCTAGGCCCAGAGATGTATAGTAACTAAGTAGAACTACTTCACTACTGTACTTAAGTACCGAAAGGCGGTATCTGTACTTTCCTAGAGTAGAATTTTTTTCTCCTACTTCCACTTTTACTTCACTACATTTTTTCAATGATTTCAATACTTCTACTCCGATATTTTTTTTTTTGTGCTGCATAGTTACTCGTTACAATTATAAAAATTACCACTGCCAGAACAGTAGATGGCAGGTTTCATGAAGCTCGAAATGTGTATTATCAGCGAATACGAAAATAAATGCTACTGTATGCATAAATAAAAGCTGAATTTGAAATAATAAAAAACAATATGATGTTCAAACTTTTGACTTCTTTCTTTAATAACTACATAACACAGTACTTGTACTTTTACTTTCAGTACTTGAGTAGCATTTTTTTTTTCAAAACTACTGGTACTTTTACTTTCAGTACTTGAGTAGAATTTTTTTTTAAAAAACTACTTGCAATACTTAAGTACAAAAAATGTTGAATACTTTAGTACTTCTACTAAAGTCACTTTTTAATCGAGCACTTCCACTTCTACTTAAGTCACTTTTTGACCGAGAACTTGTACTTTTACTCACGTATGGGTTTTGAGTACTTTATACAACTCTGCCTAGGCCAGTGATGGCAAACCTCGGCACCCCAGATGTTTTGGAACTACATTTCCCATGATGCTCAACTACACTGCAGAGTTCATGAGCATCATGGGATATGTAGTTCCAAAACATCTGGGGTGCCAAGGTTCGCCATCACTGGCCTAGAGCAACAATTCTTTTTTTTCAGAACCTCAGAGAGTTCTTTGCCATGAGGTGAACTTCCAGTGACCAGTATGAGAGAGTGAGAGCGATAACATCAAATTTAACACACCTGCTCCCCATTCACACCTGGGATGTTGTAACACTAACGAGTCATATGACACCGGGGAGGGAAAATGGCTAATTGGGCCCAATGTGGACATCTTCACGTAGGGGTGTACTCAATTTTGTTGCCAGAGGTTTAGACATTAATGGCTGTGTGTTGAGTTGCTTTGAGAGGACAGCAAATTTACACTGTTATACAAGCTGTACACTCACTACTTTACATTGTAGCAACGTGTAATTTCTTTAGTGCTGTCACATGAAAAGATATAATAAAATATTTACAAAAATGTCAGGGGTGTACTCACTTTTGTGAGATATGTATATATATATATATATATATATATATATATATATATATATATATATATATATATATATTAAATGATTACAATGGTGTCAATTAGAGCCAAATTGCCCTGGGTTCTGGTCGATCAGGATTTAACAAACCTGAAAGAAGTTTGGATGCTGTCCTGTAACCCCAGTAAAATCAATGGGAGTTAAATCTGTCAAATTCGAAATGCCCCATTTCTGAGCTAATAGGCAAGGGGGTGTCAAAAAATGCCATGGAGGGGGGGATTGACAATGTCCTAGAGAACATGTACCAAAGCAAAAAAAATAAATAAATTTCGACAGAAGGAGTGATTTTTCAAATGCCTAATGCAAAGCATTAAAAATGTCATATTAAATCACATGCTAAGGGGAGCCCTAAAACTGACTGTCATGTACAAAAAATGCTGCAGCAGCACTGACTTTTATGAATAAAAAAAGTAAAAATGTGTTAGGTTCCCTAGGGAATTAATATCAGATCCTTTTGGTCTGGTGTGGATTTTAAGGTAGACCATGTAAAAATAATAAAAGGGCGAGGTCCCTCTTAAAATCAATACCAGACCCTGAATCCGAGCATGCAGCCTGGCTGGCTATAAAAGGAAGGGGATGAATGTGCCCCCCCCCCCCCCCCACCAAGAGTCACAAGGAGTATCAATATTTTTATTTTTTTTAATTTGTTCAATACATTTGTTTGAAAAAATAATAAAATAAACTAGAGTTGTGCTTAAGGGCTCTTTCACACGGGCGTTCCGTATGTCCGTTTTTCATTCCATCCGTTTGCGGATGAAAAACGGACATAATGTATCTCTATGTAAATACGGATGTCATCGGATGATCATCCTCTGACATCCGTTTTTTGTCAGTTCAGTTCAGTTCAGTTTTTTTGAACGGAGGAGAACCCTATTTTTTCTTCCTTTCAAAAAACGGAACTGAAGCAAAAACGGATGTCAGTGGTGTCATCCGCAGACATCCGTATTTACATAGACATGCATTATGTCAGTTTTTCATCCGCAAACGGATGGGATGAAAAACGGACATACGGACCGGATGACACAAGTGTCATCCGTGTCCGTTACAAATAAAAAAAAAAAGGACCTGATCGGGCAAAAAAAAAGGAACGCCCGTGTGAAAGAGCCCTTAAAGAGATCATTTTGAAAATGCTTGTTAAAAGTTTACATACCCGACAAATGGATGCTTTAACATGACCTAAGATTGATATGATTCCTGTAATGAGATACTACAAAAAAAATAAAATAAAAATAAATACATGCATGTAATAATAATAAAAGTTAACAATTAAATTAACAGATTAGACTTACTAAATCCTTTCTAGACTCCTTACAATTAGACATACTGTAAATAGTTTTATATGGTCTAAGTCACGCCCCCGTTTTGAAAAAATATTTTATACTAATCGCCATATAAAGGAGGTCTAGGTTCGGATAATATTATATATCTTCACGTTTATCACAAATGGCCCGCTGGAATATTTACCAACCTAAAATCCCCTGGATTCATATCGAAAGTAAATCTATTCAACCCTTTTTTTCTCCTGGGGCTATTGTGGTCTTAAAATATTTTGCAGATTGAACTCGCTCTTTTGAATAACTTTATAACACAGCCAGACTTAAAGGGATTGGGTTACTAACAAAAATAAGCCCCAGTTTCTCCTACAGCTCCACATTAATATATTTATTGGCGACCCTACCTTTTCCCCAGGTTTTTCTGCAGAAAATCACACTTTTACTGGTGGAAAGCTAAACCATTATTTTTTTTGTTCCAGCTCCTGGAAAGTTCCACGTTTGTTTATTTTTCATTAGTGATGGGCTGAATGCCCACAAGTTCTGTTTGCCACCAGAATTCCTGAACCATGGAGAAGTTCGGACCCGAATCCCGAAGTCTATGGGACCCGAACTCGAAAAATCAAAAGTCCCATATTGAAGGCTTATATATGCAAGCCATTGGCCATAAAAAGGGTTTAGGGGTGCTGGCTATTGCCCTGGGGGATACGTATCAATGCAATTTTTTTTTTTATTTACTAAATATAGTTTTTAAAGGAGCAGTGATTTTAATGATGCTTAACCACTTTACCGCTGAGTACCGTAGTACTACTGCGGCAAAGTGGCTCGTTATCATCTGACGACGTAGTACTACGTCGTCAGACACTCCCCTTGTGGGCGGCGCACGGGCGCCGCCGGAGGCTCGCTCCCGCTGTATTCAGTCACAGCGGGAGTCGGGCCAGGGGAGGAGCAGCGGCGATCGCCTCTGCTCTTCCCCGATCGTCGGGGATCTAGTGTGGAGATCCGCCCGCTTGTGTTTACACATCTCCCAAGTGACAGGCAGGGTCAGATTGCAGGGTTCAGCATAGCTGAACCCTGGATCTGTCCTTGTGTCACACATGTACCTCCCCCCCCCACACGTCAGTAAGCACCAGGCATACATTAACCCCTCCCTCTCCAATAAAATTAACCCCTTCCCTGCCAGTGTCATTTTTAGAGTAACAGTGCATATATATAGCACTGATTACTGCAGTAATGTCACTGGTACCCCCAAAAGTGTAAAAAATGTCAGTTAGGGGTCCGATCTGTCCGCTGCAATGTCGCAGTCCCGCAAAAAAATCGCAGATCGCCGCCATTACGCGTTAAAAAAAAAACACCAAAAATGACAGAAATCTTTCCCTTTGTTAGTAAACGCAATAACTTTTGCGCAAACCAATCAAAATACGC
Organism: Pelophylax lessonae; assembly: GCF_965119305.1. NCBI lineage: Eukaryota > Metazoa > Chordata > Amphibia > Anura > Ranidae > Pelophylax > Pelophylax lessonae. The sequence goes on from NC_138776.1 coordinate 243,666,551, forward strand.
TTATTGTGAATTTTTTTACCAAACATAGGTAGCAGAAAACAAATTGGCCAAAAATTAAAAAAAAATTAGATTTTTACATTTTTTGGGGGGAATTTCATATAAAAAATTTGAAAAATATTGTTGTTTTTTCAAAATTTACGCTATTTTTTTGTTTATAGCGCAAAAAGTAAAAATTGCACAGGTGATCAAATACCACCAAAAGAAAGCTCTGTTTGTGGGAAAAAAAGGACGTAAATTTCGTTTGGGTATGGCATCGCACGACCGCACAATTGTCAGTTAAAGTCGCACAGCGCCAAATCGCAAAAAGTGGCCCAGACGTAAGACAGCAAAATCCTCTAGTGGTAAAGTGGTTAAAGTGAAACATGAAAATGAAAAACTCCTGTTGTGCCTGGAGGGTCCATTTAGTCTGCCTGTAAAGTGGATCATTTGTATGGTGTATAGAATTTGCTGCAGCAAAACAGAAATACACTGAACAAAATTATAACTGGAACACTTTTGTTTTTGCCCCCATTTTTCATGAGCTGAACTCAAAGATCTAAGACTTTTTCTATGTACACAAAAGGCCTATTTCTCTCAAATAATTGGCTAAATTTGTGTTAGTGAGCACTTCCCCTTTGCCGAGATAATCCATCCACCTCATAGGTGTGGCATATCAAGATGCTGATTAGACAGCATGATTATTGCACAGGTGTGCCTTAGGCTGGCCACAATAAAAGGCCACTATATATGTGCAGTTTTATCACACTGCACAATGCCACAGATGTTGCAAGTTTTGAGGGAGCGTGCAATTGGCATGCTGACTGCAAGAAAGTCCACCAGAGCTGTTGCCCGTGAATTATATTTTAATTTCTTTACCATAAGCAATCTCCAAAGGCGTTTCAGAGAATTTGGCAGTACTTCCAACCGGCCTCACAACCACAGACCATGTGTAACCACACCAGCCTAGGACCTCCACATCCAGCATCTTCACCTCCAAGATCGTCTGGGACCATCCACAAGCTGCAACAATCGGTTTGCATAACCAAAGAATTTTTGCACAAACTGTCAGAAACCGTCTCAGGGAAGCTCATCTGCATGCTCGTCGTCTTCATCGGGGTCTCGACTTGACTGCAGTTTGTCGTTGTAACCGACTTGAGTGGGCAAATGCTCACATTCGATGGCGTCTGGGACATTGGACAGGTGTTCTCTTCACGGATGAATCCTGGTTTTCATTGTACAGGGCAGTTGGCAAACAGCATGTATGGCGTCGTGTGGGTGAGCGGTTTGCTGATGTATGTCAACGTCGTGGATCTAGTGAACCATGGTGGCGGTGGAGTTATGGTATGGGCAGGCGTATGCTATGGATAATGAATACAAGTGCATTTTATTGATGGAATTTTGAATGCACAGAGATACCGTAATGAGATCTTGAGGCCCATTGCTGTGCCATTCATCCAAGACCATCACCTCATGTTGCAGCATGATAATGCACGGCCCCATGTTGCAAGATCTGTACACAATTCCTGAAAGCTCAAAACATCTCAGTTCTTGCATGGCCAGCATACTCACCAGACATGTCACCCATTGAGCATGTTGGCTATGCCCTGGATTGACGTATATGACAGTATGTTCCAGGTCCTGCCAATATCCAGCAACTTCTCACATCCATTGAAGAGGAGTGGACCAATATTCCACAGGCCACAATAAACAACCTGATCAACTCTATGCAAAGGAGATGTGTTGCACTGCATGAGGCAAATGGTGGTTACATCAGATACTGACTGGTTTTCGGACCCCCCAGCCCCAATACAGTAAAACTGCACATTTTAGAGATGCCTTTATTGTGACCAGCCAAGGGGAAACCCTTTGCAATAATCATGCTGTCTAATCAGCATCTTGATATTCCACGTCAGTGAGGTGGATGGATTATCTCGACAAAGTAGAAGTGCTCACTAACACAGATTTAGACAGATTTGTGAACAATATTTGAGAGAAATTGGCCTTTTGTGTACATAGAAAAAGTCTTAGATCTTTGAGTTCAGCTCATGAAAAATGAGGGCGCGTTTATAATATTTTTTCTTTTTTGTAAACAATAGTTTGGGTAGCCAGTCTGTATGATGAGTCTACATTTTAGCGCACTTGGAACAAGATTTGAGATTTTTGGATACATTCTGGTGTGTCTTTGGCAGACTTTGGATGGAAATAACGTTTTGCACCACAGTGAGCAAGCCAAATAATAGTATACTCAGGCCAAGATTAACATTTTTTTTTTTAGATAAAGTCTGGTGTCTTTTTCGCAGACTTTTAATAGCAGTAACAGGTGCAGAAATTTTGGTCTTTGGGTGTTGGTGGTGCTTTCACACCATAACCTCCTAGAGGTACTCTTGATAAAGCAAGAATTGGCCTTGCTGTAAACAACTGAAATTATATGCAGCTGTCAAACAGGTGTGGAAAAATTGGGCCTTAGGTGTTAATTGTGCCCATGATACCAAAAAATTACTTCAAGATAAAATCAACACCAACAAAGCTTGGCAACCCAGACAGTCTTGCAGAGATTCCAGATCCCAAACACATTTAGTCAGCAACACCGGCATCAGGGGCTTGATATCTGCTGCTAATCCAGGACTGATTCATTTTCAGAAATGTCAGCCGGTCAAAGGAGTCTGTGGACAGACACTCTTTTATCTGTCACAAAACCTCTGTCAGCACTGAATGCCCATTTGGAAAGCACACTGGATGCAGGGAAACCCAGCAGTTCAATTGCATACTGGGCAAAATCATGGCCCACTAACCCAGTGGATCGTCTACTGGAAAGCTCTCCATGTCTTTTTTTGCCCCTAGATAATCTTCCATCACATGATGCAGACACTGCCATTGGGATGTTGAAATTGACAGCCCTGGGTGTCGAGGACTAATATTTTTTTTTCAAATGCATCACTTAGGCGGCCCCCTTCTCCACTACTCTTCCTTTGACCAACAGAAGATGCAAAAATACCTTTTACATGAGACTGTAACCTACCAGACTTTGGAAAGGTGTTACATAAACTCCTCTTTAAGGTGTCCTCAAGATATTTTATCCTGTGCTCCCTCTGCGAGGATTGGGTGAATTTCGAGACTTTCCCCTTGTAGTGGTGGTCAAGGAAGGTTGTCAACCAATAATGATCCTTCTCCTTGATGCCAAGAATTCTCTGGTCCTTTCTCAGACTTTAAAGAATCAGGAAGCCCATGCACCACAATTAGTGGTGCCATGGGAAGCAGAGTCCTCGGGGTCACTGAGGATTACACTATGTGAAACTGCTTCCTCCCAGTCACGTACTACTCCCAAGGTATCTGGGGATTAAAAACCATCTCCTAAAGTTTGACGTATGTCATCCTCTGCTTCAATGCCTCCAAAGCTGCCAGAATCCTCTTCCTCCTGCCTCCCTCTCCTCGTGTGTGTTCTGCAGCATCGCAACAATGGTGTCTGCATAAACTTGAGAGGAAAGGAAGTCCTCCTCTTCCTCTTGCTACTCTGCCTCAAGTGCCCTGTCCATAATGTTCCAGCAGGAACACAAGAGGGAAAGTGTCACTGATGCATGTATTGTCATGGCTCACCATCCTTGTTGTCTCCACAAATGGTAACAGTACAGTGCATGCATCCTTTATACGCAGCCATTTACATGGGGGAAAAAAAGCAGAGCTCCTTTCCCTTGTGCAAATCAGGTGGTTTACAGGCAGGTTGAATTTATGCTGTATTTCAGCCAACTCAACACTGGCTATATATGATCACCTGAAATGGCTACAGACTCTTCTGGCCTGCCTTAAAAATCTTGAAACCATAGGTGCCTGTTTAAAAAACACTGCACCACCAAATTGAAGACATGTGCCTGTCGAAGGGCGGACAGAAGGTTAATGCCATTTTTGCACACCATCATTCCTGGCTTGAACTGCCATGGCTTTAACCACCTCTGGACCTGCCCTTGCAGAGCTGCAAGTATCTCTGCTCCGGTGTGGCTCCTGTCCCCTAGACAGACTGGTTGAAACACTGCATGGCATCTTTTAGCCTGACTTGTTGAATAGCCCCTTCAACACTTAGGGGGTACTTGTGGTTCATAGAACAATTCATTAAAAGAGGGTATTTAGGAGGAGAAGGGGGTGGAGCTGACAGATCTCACATTATTACTACCAGCTGTATGTAGATGTAATGGCAAAACAAGCTTCAGCACTGAGCTCTGTCCTGCATACTTCCTAGTTGCAAGAAGAGTTACCCAGTGTGCTCTGAATGAAATATATTCTCCCTGACGATGCTTGCTGGACCACGTCTCAGCAGTAATGTTGACCTTGCTGCTGACTGCCTTGTCCAACTATGCCAAAACATTGCCTTCCACGTGATGGTGCAGAGCTGGAATGGCCGTACGTGCAAAGAAATAGCGACTGAGAACCTGCCATTGTGGTACAGCACATTCTGCAAATTGGCACAGCACATTCTGCAAATTCACGGAAGGGGGCAGAATCAACCAGATGGAAGAGCAGGAGTTGTAAAACCACACATTTGGGCAAGCAGGAATTTAGGCACTGGGCATGTGGGTGGCAAGTAGTTCATTTTTTTATTTGCTGCACAGCTGGGGCAGATAAATTTGCCCGCTATACTCTACAGCTGGTGGTGTGCTGCTGGCGGACTTGTTGCAAGGACCTGTGTCACCCTTTGCTATACCATCATCCCTGTCAGTGGAGGTTACTGGGAGGCTATCATCATCATGAGATATAGTGGGGGAAGAGATGAAAGGTTAGGAGTGAGGAGGAGAAGAAGGGTGTCCCTTTTGTGTGTCTTTCAGGTGCTCTAGCCAAAGGGCTGAGTGGTGGGAGATTAAATGCATTTGCAAGCATGTGTTTCCCAAATGTCTAATATTTTTGCCATGCTTGATCTTCTTGTGGCAGAGATTCCAAATTGCAACATTGCGATCTGCTGCACATATGCTAAAAAAAAGGCCCACACAGCTGAGCTCTGGCTACTCCCCACTTTTCCATGATGGCTGCCTTGTTGGGGTTGTTCCTCCCCCTCACTTTCTTCTTCTGCTCTATCAGGCACTTAAGTTGAGTCAGTGACCTCATCATCATTATCCCCCCATCCTCATCACTGAAGCCAATTGGTTATACGCTGCAGCTGGGGGAACATGACCATGCCAATTTGTTGGTTATCAGTGTTCTCCCCTCTCTGTAGGCTAATGTTACTCCCTTCCTCAACCTCAGAACCAACATCAGAATCAAGTAATCAATGTTTGTGCATCCTCAAGAAGCAAGTGACTGTGTTCATATAATTCGTGACTTTCTCAAGGGTCACGTGATTAGTGACGCAACGCGTCGGGAGGAACCAGGTGACGTCATGTCCGGTTACGGCCGAAACTGGAAGTCTTCTGTTTACACACCGCACAATTGCGGCTGCTCGCTGTCCCTTACCTATATGTAAGTTTATACTTGTTTTATTTCAATAAATCGTTACATACTTTACCATGGAAGCCCACCTTGTTTCTTTGAGCAATTGAGAGTGAGTACGGTGATTACTACCCGCATAAGGAGTGGATATTGAGGGAGCCCCTAATTGGAAACCCCTATCTGAAAAGGAGGAAGGAGGAATCCACCAACCCCAACCCTGAGTGGTTACCATGACAAAAACAAAATGCCTTTACTGGTGTAATGTGAGCGGCCATTGCACCTGTTTTTAGATTCCTAGCTCACTTGGCATGGCACCATTTGGATTTCACAGAACAGTCACTTGTATGTGAACAATCACCATCAGTCACTTTAAATTTATTTTTTATGTTGCACAATATTTTTTATGCTGCACTACATTTTTTTATGCACCTGGATATTTAGTGTGAAGATTCACCTATATTCACAAAGTTGAAACACACATTGCACAAGATTTTGCACAGTTTGCATAGTTTGCACAATTCCCAGTACATGTTATTTGATGCGTTTTTCCACCTACAGTTAGTGCAGTATATATATATATCAGCTATTGCAGGATATATCAGCTAGTGCAGTATATACTGTATATCAGCTATTGCAGGATATATCAGCTAGTGCAGTATATATATATATATATATATATATATATATATATATATATATATATATATATATCAGTGCAGTATATATATCAGCCATTGCAGTGTTTATATCAGCCATTGGAGTATAGTGTAGGGTTAATTATTATGTTACACAGTGTGCTGCAGTCAGTTTAGTCCTGTGCTGTGCTGTGATTGTAGTGTAACACAGTTTAATGCAGTCAGATTAGTGCTGTGATTGTAGTGGGGCCACTGAAGTGTATTGTATACAACACATCTGTGTCACCCCACTGATCCCCCTTTTTACTTTATTGATATATATATATTTTTTTTCTTTTTTCTATTTTTTTTTTTTTTAGCAGCATCAGATTCTGTTGCTGCAATATTAGTAATACCCCTTCTTTGTTGCAGGTGCCAGTGTGTCCTTCTGCATCAGCAGCGATTTTTTTTGTGGCGCACCAGCACTGATCATTTTTAGGGCATATTTTCTGCCCTCCCTGTGCATCTCAGACTCTATTCCTTCTGCTTCAGAAGTGGGTGTTTTTTTTTTGTGGCACACCAGCACTAATAATATTAAGGGCATAATTGCTGTATCCCCTTGTGCATCTCAGATGCTATTCCTTCTGCTCCAAAAGTGGGTGTTTTTTTTTGGTGGCGCAGCAGCACTAATAATATTAAGGGCATAATTGCTGTACCCCCTTGTGCATCTCAGGCGCTATTCCTTCTGCCTCAGCAGGGGTTTTCTTTTTTTTTTTTGTTTTATTCATTTTTTCTTTATTATTAAAAACCTATAATAAAATGATTTATAGTACACCAAGCACAAAAGCATTGCACCCAAGCACCATATTCCCATTCTACACTCTATACTAAAAAGATATAAAAATTCCCACCAAAAAATAAAACACAATAAAACAGTTCATAGTGCACAAAGCACAAGAGTATTGCGCCCAAGCATCATATTTCCATCCTAAATTCTATAATAAACAGTTATAACCCCCCCTCCAAAATCCACATTATGTCCAAAAGGCCAACAAGGAGAGGCAGATGCTCACAGGCCACTAAAAGAGAGCAAGCAAATTCTGTGTCCACAGGGAAAAGCGTCGGCCACGCACATGGTGCATCCTCTGCAGGTGGGGCACGCTTGTCCTTTTTTTCTGGTGCTAGCCTTGTTATTGAGCTACAACATGCAGAAGAGTTGGTGGAGTGAATAACTAAGCCGTCCTCATCCTCCTCGTCCTCTGTCACACAGGCTCACAATAGTTTGCCTTCCACCACAGCTGCCAAAGCGGCATATTCCACAGGATCCTTGTCCACAGCTACTCCTCCTGTAGCCTCACCATCATGCACGGAGGAGTCACCTGAATTATTTGATCGGTGTCAGTTACATAATGCTGGAGAATGCGCAGCAATTTGAATGCTCCGATGTTGGTTCCCAGGTTGAGAAAGGGAATAACGTGACCCTGGAGAGAGGGGGTGAAAATGACGGACAAGAAACTAGCAGTCATGTACCCACATCTGCAGCATACTTCCAATTTTGCTCTAGTGATGAGGGATGGGATGATGAGGTCACTGACTGCACTTGCATGCCTGAAAGAATAGAGGAGGAAAGTGAGGAGGAGGAGGAGGGGGAGGAGGTGGCACAACTTCAACGAGGCAGGATGTGCTTGACAAGACATATGATGACCGGCTATGCAGTCCGTTGGCAACAGTACCTGTAAGACCAACATCAGAAAAAAAGCATACTTCACCTTGCTCCTCATCTGGGATCTCTACCCCTACTATACCTCATGTCTTCTCAAAAACCTGCACTGAGAGGGATGATGGTATAGCAATGAGTGCCACAGAGACTTGCACCCAATCTGCTAGCAGTACACCACCTGTTGATTTGACCAGCAGGCAAATTTGGCTACCCCAGTTGCTGAATCATAAAAATAATACTGTCCCAGCCATCCACATGCTCAGCATCGAAATGCTAGATGGCCAAATTGCTAGCATGCCAATTGCTGCCTTTTCATCTGGTAAACTTTGTCCCCTTTCGTGAATTTACGGAATGTGCTGTACCACAGTGGCAGGTTCCAAAAAGACATTTCTTTTCACTTAAGGCCATTCCAGCTCTCTACCATCATGTGGAAGGTAGTGTTTTGGTCTCGTTGGACAGAGCAGTCAGCAGGAAGGTTCACATTACTGCTCACTCTTGGTTCAGCAGGCATAGACAGGGACGTTACATTTCTTTCACGGTGCACTGGGTGACTCTGCTGGCAGCTGGGAAGGATGCAGGACAGGGTTCAGTACTGGAGCTTGTTCTGCCACCACGCCTCCAAAAAGCTGGTGCTGATTCTGCCACATCTGGCTACTCCACCCCTCCTCTTCTTCTTCCTCAATGTCCTCTTCGGCTGAATTGTCCTCTAAACCAGCAGTGCTCCCAAAGCTTTCAAGGGGCTACACAAGCAGTCAGGCTAAAAGATGCCATTCAGTGCTTCAGTTGGTCTGTCTAAGAGACAGGAGCCACACCAGGCAAGAGATTCTGTCAGCTCTGCAGGGGCAGGCTCAAAGGTGGTTGACGCCACGGCAGCTTGAGCAAGGAATGGTTGCATGTGACAATGGCACCAACCTTCTCTCTGCCCTCCAACAGTGACACTTGACACATGTTCCATGCTTGGCACATGTCCTGAATCTGGTGGTGCAGCATTTCCTGAACAGGTACCCAGGCTTACAAGATCTTCTGAGGCAGGCCATTTCTGGCAATCATACAAGTGCTCAGCTATCTGACATTCAACGAGAATTCAACCTGCCCAACAACTGCCTCATTTGTGACATGCCCACCAGGTGGAACTCAACATTGGCAATGCTGCAGCGGCTGCACACGCAGCAGAGGACCATCAATGAGTATCTGTGTGAGTATGGCACAAGGACAGGCTCAGGGGAGCTTGGTTACTTTTTGCCAGGCCAGTGGCTGCTGATAAAGGATGCATGCACTGTCCTTTCACCATTTGAGGAGGCCACAAGGATGGTGAGCCACGACGATGCATGCATCAGTGACACTATCCTTCTAGTCTTCCTGCTGGAGCACATGGTTCGTGTAATCATGGACAGGGCACTCGAGGCAGAACAGCGGGAGGAAGAGGAGGACTTCATTTCCTTACAAGGCCCCCTTTATGCAGATATAATTACTTTTGGGCCACAAAACACACAGGAGAAAGAGCAGGAGGAGGATTGTGGTAGAATGGATGTAGAGGATAACATACAACAGTCTTTATGGGATGGTTGTTATTCCCCAGAAACCTCAGGAGCTGTACGTGGCTGGGGAGAGGTTGCTCCTGACAATGTCACTTATGTTGCATGGGCTCCCTGGTTCTACAAAGCCTTTGAAAGCACCAGAGGATTTGTGGTATCAAGGAGAGGGATTATTACTGGTTGGCAACCCTTCTTGCTCCACGTTACAATGGAAAAGTTGCAGAGCTCATACTGCCTTCAAAGAGGGAGCAGTGGATGAAACATCTTGAGGACACTTTGAAGAAAAATTTGTGTAACACTTTTCCAGACACTGGGAGGGTAACATTCTCTGGACGTGTTTCTGAGGCATCGTTCAGCCAAGGAGGAGCGGTGGAGAAGGTGGCCGGCTGACCGATGCCTTTAAACAATTCTTTTGTCCTCAGCGCCGAGGACTGTTAGGTTTAAGCAACCCTCCACAGTGTCTCCATCATATGGTGCAGGATTATCTAGGGGCAAGAGCAGACTTAAGACTATTCCAACTTAGCATTCACTGGGTTACTGGGTCTTGGGGGTGGACCAATGGCCAGAACTTGCTCAATATGCAATCGAGCTACTGGCCTGTCCTGCTTCCAGCATGCTTTCTGAATGGAAATTCAGTGCTGCTGGAGGTTTTGTGATGGATAAAAGAGTGCGTCTGTCCACAGACTCTGTTGACCAGCTGACATTTATCAAAATTAATCAGTCCTGGATCAGCAGCAGCTATCAAGCCCCTGACACTGATGTAACTGATTGCATTTGCTAGGGGTCTGGCATCCCTTGAAGACTACATATGCTGCCTACCCTATTCCTGAATCTTGATTATGCTATCTTTCAGCAATGTCTTTGGTTTAGGGCACCACCAACACTCAAGGCCCAATTTTTCTGCACCTGTATGACAGGTGCATGCAATTTCAATTTTTTTTTCTAATTTTTAACAGGGCCTGTTCCAGCGCCCAGCAAGAGGGGTTGCGGTGTTTATGCACCACCAACAATGCAGGCCCAATTTTTCTGCACCTGTATGACAAGTACATGCAATTTAAATGTTGTATTGGATTTTTAACAGCAGAACCCGTTCCTGCTCCCAGCAAGAGTAACTGTAAGGGGTTGCGGTGTTCAGGCACCACCAACACCCAAGGCCCAATTTTTCTGCACCTGTATGACACAGCACATGAAATTTGAATTTTGTATCTAATTTTTCACAGCAAGGCTCGTTCCTGCGCCCTGCGCATTTTTTATTTAATAATTTTGGCGTACCAGATCCAAATCCATACCAGGGACTAGGGGGGCCTACTCCATTTTTTTTTTCATTTTTTTTTAATCTGTATTGCCAGGAGCCGACAATACATTTTTTCCTTTAGAAATGTCAGTATTGCTGCAGCAGGCTACGTACATTGTACAAATTTGCCACATTAAAGGCACATTAAGGGGACCCCCCAAGCACGATATTTAAAGAAATGTAAGCATCATAAAAATCACTGTTCCTGTAAAAACAATTGTTTAAAAAATTATTTTGCGTTAGTACATGTCCCCCCAGGGCAGTACTCAGGTCCCCATACACTTTTTTTGGCAATAACTTGCATTTAAGCCTTTAAAATGATGACTTTTGATTTTTCAGGTTCGAATCCCATAGACTTTAATCGAGTTTGAATGTTCGAACAAACTTTTTTGCCATTCGCGGTGTTCTGGTGCGAACCGAACAGGGGGGTGTTCGGCCCATCCCTACTGTGGACACAGATGCTTCTGGCCCCCTCATAGTGGCATGGGAACGTCTGCTTCTCCTTGTTGGCCTCCCAGACATGATGGGGGGGCTTATTACCCAAATGTACAGTAATAGATAATAAGAAATTGTGACTGGATGCACTTCATTGACAGAAAGGTGATGTTTGGAGCACTTTAAATTGGGACTGCCGCTGATAGAAATGAAAAAAACTATAAAAAAAAAATGGAAAAAATTACTAAACATGGGGAAACAGCAGCGTTGCAGTAAGAAAAACCTGACAATTAAAAAAAAAAAAGGGGGGGGGGGCAGGCAGGGGCTCAAAAAAAATAAATAAATGTGTATACAGCACTGTATACACCAGTTAATGTAATGTAAAATTCTGTTAAACAGTACACTACACAGACACTACACTATACTCGCACTATACTCACACTACACTGACACACTACGCTATACTCACACACTACACTATACTCACACTACACTTACTAGCTATCACTGTCTGAGCCCTGCTCTATCTCCACTCCAACAACACATCATAAAAGGTTCCTGTGGGAAGGAACCTTTTATGGTGTAGGGTGGGACTATAAGCACTGCGCCCTGATTTGGCAAAGCCTTGCACCTGACCAGCTGTCAGGTTCAAGCCTTTATCCAATTAGGACCCTCAAATGCACTGTGCAGCCCGCAGTGAATTGTGGGGCGCTCGGCGAGCGAACATCCTGCTGAGCTCCCTGCAAATTCAGGGGTTTGCCAAATGGGCAAACAGGCGTTGTTTGGGCCAAACGTATGCTCAGCCCAAACTGCTCGCCCAACACTTTTTTTTATCTCTCCAAACCTTTTATCAGATCCCTCAACGTGAGCATTACTTTATATGAATATATCTATCACAAAATCCCAAGGGTTTTTTTCTGACCTCTATAAGCATTCATCAGGCATTGATTCCCAGGATAAACTTTCTTACATGACCAAATGGGAGGCTGATTGTGATATTCCTCTTAATATGGAAGATTATGAGGACTGTCTTACGAACTACTGCAAATGCACTGGGTCACTTACAATCCATGAAACCGCGGTGAAGCTTCTTACTAGGTGGTGCTAAACCCCAGTGAGGCTACATGCTATCTTCCCAATGGTACCGTCTACCTGTTTTAGAGGGTGCCTCTCTCCTGGTTCACTCCCCAATATTTTTGGACCTGTGAGAAAGTTCATCCTCCTTGGAGGAAGCTGGAAACGTTTTCCTCAAAGATAGCAGGTAAACCGATACAAAAAACAATAGCAAACTGTTTACTCTTTACCTCTATCCCTGATATATCCAACTGTGACAGACCTAGCCAGGACAGGGGATTTTGGAGAGGACTGGGATCAAGCCTCTTACTCACTGACTATGGATCCTGGCATTTAAGGGAACACTACTCTTTGGAAGATGTATGCCTGGGGGATCTGTGGAGTAGTCTTGTTTCTGATTTTAGTTCATGTCTCCCCAAAACACACAGACTCTGGGAACTGGAGGTTCCATATCCACATTTGGGACCTGTATGCCTCAAACCAGCACTGACTGTAGATGTTAATGTGATCCGCTCAAACTACCGGGGTCTCCTGCTATAATGTGTTTCTTGTAAGTAGGTCTCATGCTATAGTCTATTCCCTACTAGTCCAGTATCAACTCCGGTCCTCGGAACCCACCCACAGGCCAGGTTTGCAAGATAACTACTTTGTAAATTACATCACAGGTCATCTCATTTTCTGCTCGGTGATTGCAGTATTCTAGTCTGCATCTCCCCAAGGTAATACTTAAAATCTGGCCTGTTAGTGGGTCCCGAGGATCGGAGTTGAGACCCACTGTCCTATTTTGAGGAGGGGGGAGATCTCTGTTTGTATTGGTAATTGTGCTAATTAACAAACCTATTGTCTGCTAGCAGTGTTTTGCCTCCGTCCCTTGGAGTTATTGTCTGCTAGCAAACCATTGTGGGATATGTTTACACTTGTGATAATATGTATTGTACTTTGTGAGGTTGATGCCGGCAATTCTGACCTGGAGTGAGATTCCTGATTGTCCAGGTGGCTAGTTATTTATTTAACTTAATGCTTAGAGTGTTAAAATATATTTCTGTATACAGTTGCGTTTGCGTATGATAATGTGATCAGCCTCACCTGAGTGTGTAGTGTATAAAAAAGCCTGTATTCTTGTTTACTAAAGAGTTCCAGTTTTGCAGCTAAACAAGTCTTGTCTAGTTCTTGGTTGCAATAAGCGGCTATAATATCTGATATCTATGTTCAGACTGGAGGAAACGGTATACTGACGGAAGCACTCAAGCGGAGTGTGAGACGGTTCCGTCACATCAACCTCCATATGAGACGTATCCATACTATCTGTGTAACTATTCACTGGGTATTGCCTTACACTAGAGGACCTCCTTTATCCCGGTTTCACAAATCAAGGTGAGAACAGATTCTATCATGGGAAAAAAATGTCATACCCTATACAATACTGTGCAATTATTAAATAAAAACAGGACCCCTAGTTTAAACATAGTAATCTCTTCCATTGACTTACCTATGTATCCTATTCTCTTTGTTTGGTTGGAACTCAATTTGTGAATCCAATGATAGCTTAGAAAATTGTCTACTTACCCTTCTGTTTTTGATTATTATATGCTTTATTGGAAATGTTATAGCTCCTCTTTTTTATTTTAACCCCTTCCATACCGCGCCATAGTGAAATGACGGCGGCAGGAATCCTTTCTCAATCCGGGCGGACGTCATATGACGGCGCCCAGATCTCCCCGCTACTGCGCGCACCCGGGGGGGCGCAGCGCGGCGATCGGGGGTGAGGCTCATCCCTTGGACTGAGCCCAACCCCGATCACGGTAAACAGCCAATGAAATTGGCTGTTTACCACGTGATCGGCTGTGTCAATCACAGCCGATCACATGAGCGGCTCCAGCGCGAGCTGCTCATTCCCTCCTCAATGCGCACCCCCCGGGGGCGCGCAGCGGGCCAATCGGGGACGAGGTTCGTCCCTCGGACAGAGCCCATCCCCGATCTAGGTAAAGAGCCAATGAAATTGGCTTTTTACCACGTGACCGGCTGTGTCCAATCACAGCCGGTCACAAATGTCAACAGAGACCACAGTAACTAGCTGTCACCGTGTTCTCCTCCTCACACACTGATCCTGTGTGAGGAGGAGATTGTGGTAACAGCTAGTTACCAAATACAGTGCACCCCAAACACACTGATTGCCCCCCCCCAATAAAGAGTATCTGTCACTAGCCCATCAAAGTACCTGTCACTAGCCCATCAAAGTACCCGAGTACCTGTCACTAGTCCATCAAAGTACCCAATTACCTGTCACCAGCCCATCAGGTACTCTGGTACTCTGATGGGCTGGTGACAGGTACTCGGGTACTCTGATGGGTAGGTGACAGGTACTCAGGTAATCTGCTGGGCTGGTGACAGGTACTCGGGTACTCTGATGGGTAGGTGACATGTACTCGGGTACTCTGATGGGATACAGAGAGGTACTTGGGTACTCTGATGGGCTGGTGACAGGTATTCGGGTACTCTGATGACTGGTATTCGGGTACTCTGATAACGGGTACTCGGGCACTCTGATGAAGGGTACTCGTGTACTCTGATGACAGGTACTCAGGTACTTTGAGTACCTGTCACCGGAGTACCCGAGTACCCGTCATCGGCGTACCCGAGTACCTGTCACCTACCCATCAGAGTACCCGAGTACCTTCCACCCGCTCATCAGAGTACCTGACACCTGAAGTACCTGAGTATTTGCCACCTGCTCATCAGTACCCATCACTACTTATCAGTACTCATCAGTACCCATCAGTACCTATCACCTATCAGTATCAGTACTGATCATCAGTACCCATCAGTACAGTATCAGTATCACCTATCAGTATCAGTACTACTCATCAGTACCCATCACCTGCCTGTCACCTGCCCATCAGAGTACCCGAGTACCTGTCACCTGCCTGTCGGAGTACTTGAGTACCTGTCACCTGCCCAGCAAAGTACCCGAGTACCTGTCACCCTTCATACAGCCACCATGTCCAAGTCCAA
Source organism: Pelophylax lessonae (assembly GCF_965119305.1). Lineage (NCBI taxonomy): Eukaryota > Metazoa > Chordata > Amphibia > Anura > Ranidae > Pelophylax > Pelophylax lessonae. Next base: position 243,681,626 of record NC_138776.1, read on the forward strand.
AAAGGTTTATACACGTCCTCCATTTAAACCTAAATACCCGTGTTATGGCAGCAGATAGCTGCCATAACCCTGGTATTTTTTTAAACGGTGGACGATTGGCTTTCCGATAAGGGTGGTCCCAGCGGGATCACCCTTCTGGGATGGCGGAAGAGGTGCCCCCCCTCCCGCTGCGTTCCGGCCCTTCTCCCTGCTTACTGGACCCGCCGGCAGCGGGGAAAATGATCCGGTCCCGGATCCTCACAGACAGGATGTCAAGTGAGGGCAAGCTTGCCCTCACTCGACTCTATGTTCTTGAAGGACCGGAGCTACGGCAAATGTTGTTGCCTAGCAACCGGTTTAAAGGTCCCTTTTTTTTTTTTTTTTTTCATTTTATTTTATTATTATTCTTTTTTTTTTCTATCTTTTAGTGTACTTGTGAGATCTGAGGACTTTTTGACCCCAGATCTCACAAAAAAGAGGTCCTGTTGTGCCTTTTTCTATTACAAGGAATGTTTACATTCCTTGTAATAGAAATAAAAATGATCATTTTTTTATTTTATTTTTAAAACGGTGTAAAAATAAAAAATAATAAATAGTAAAAAAAAACAAAACATTAAAGCGCCCTGTCCCCGTGAGCTCGCACGCAGAAACGAACGCATACGGAAACCCCGCCCACATATGTAAACGGTGTTCAAACCACACATGTTAGGTATCGTCGCGATCGTTAGAGCAAGAGCAATAATTTGAGCCCTAGACCGCCTCTGTAACTCTAAGATGGCAACCTGTAGAAATTTTTAAAATGTCACCTATGGGGATTTCTAAGTACCAAAGTTTGTTGCCATTCCATGAGCATGCGCAATTTTGAAGCATGACATGTTGGGTATCTATTTGCTCGGCGTAACATTATCTTTTACATTATGGAAAAAAATTGGGCTAACTTTACTGGTTTCTTATTTTTTAATTCAAAAAAGTGAATTTTTTCCAAAAAAATTGCGTTTGGAAGACCGCTGCGCAAATACGATGTGATAAAAAATATTGCAATAATCTCCATTTTATTCTCTAGGGTCTCTGCTAAAAAAATATATATAATGTTTGAGGGTTCTAAGTAGTTTTCTAGCAAAAACAACTGATTTTAGCTTGTAAACACCAAATGTCAAAAATAGACCTAGGCAAGTGGCTAGGATGCATGATGGTGCTCCTTGGATGTTGGGCCCCTCTATATGGTCAGGCTGTGAAAAAGTTTCACACATGTGGTATTGCCATAATCAGGAGGAGTGGCAGAATGTATTTTGGGGTGTCATTTTTGCTGTGTACATGCTATGTGTTAGGAATATCCTATAAATTGACAAGTTTGTGTAAAAAAAAAAAAGTTTTTATTTTTTTCCCACATTTTCCAAAAACTTGTGGAAAAAAATGACATGTTCAAACGACCCATAATGCCTCATAGAATATACGTTGGAGTGTTTGCTTTCCAAAATGGGGTTATTTTGTGGACTTTTCCATTGTATTGGTGCTCTAGGGCCTTCAAAAGTGTGATAGGTAGTAAGAAAGTTTTATGTGTATTTATAGAAATATAGAAACATAGAATGTGTCGGCAGATAAGAACCATTTGGCCCATCTAGTCTGCCCAATATATCTGAATCCTATGAATAGTCCCTTGCCCTATCTTATATGAAGGATAGCCTTATGCCTATCCCATGCATGCTTAAACTCCTTCACTGTATTTGCAGCTACCACTTCTGCAGGAAGGTTATTCCATGCATCCACTACTCTCTCAGTAAAGTAATACTTCCTCATATTACTTTTAAACCTTTGCCCCTCTAATTTAAAACTGTGTCCTCTTGTGGTAGTTTTTCTTCTTTTAAATATGCTCTCCTCCTTTACCGAGTTGATTCCCTTTATGTATTTAAAAGTTTCTATCATATCCCCTATGTCTCTTCTTTCTTCCAAGCTATACATGTTAAGGTCCTTTAACCTTTCCTGGTAAGTTTTTTCCTGCAATCCATGTACTAGTTTAGTAGCTCTTCTCTGAACTCTCTCTAGAGTATCTATATCCTTCTGGAGATATGGCCTCCAGTACTGCGCACAATACTCCAAGTGAGGTCTCACCAGTGTTCTGTACAGCGGCATAAGCACTTCTCTCTTTCTACTGCTTATACCTCTCCCTATACATCCAAGCATTCTGCTGGCATTTTGTGCTGCTCTATTACATTGTCTTCCCACCTTTAAGTCTTCTGAAATAATTACTCCTAAATCCTTTTCCTCAGATACTGAGGTCAGGACTGTGTCAAATATTCTGTATTCCACCCTTGGGTTTTTACGCCCCAGGCTCCTAGAACGCTTGAAGGTGCTACTTGGATGTGGAGTCTCTTTTTGTGGCCAGGCTGTGTAAAAGTCTCACACATGTGGTATCACCATACTCAGGAGAAGTAGTAAAATGTATTTTTGGGGGTCATTTTTGCTGTGTCCATTCTATGTGTTAGAAATAGCTTATAAATTGACAACTTTGTGGGAAAAAAAAGAAAAAAAATTTTCTTCATTTTCCCAAGAATTGTGGGAAAAAATTATAACTTCAAAAAACTCACCATGCCTCTAACGAAATACCTTGGACTGTCTACTTTACAAAAAGGGGTCATTTGGGGGGGGGGGGGGTATTTGTACTGTCCTGACATTTCAGGGCCTCAAGAAAGGAGATAGGCTGTCAGTGCATCTGGTGTGATCAATTTTCAGTAATTGGTACCATAGCTTCTAGACTCAATAACTTTCACACAGACTAAATAATATGCACTAATTTGGGTTAATTTTACCAGAGATATGTAGCAGTATAAATTTTGGCCCAAATGTATGAAGAAAAATATTTTTTTTTGCAAAATTTTATAATAGAAACTAAAAAAAAGTGTTTTTTTTTTCAAAATTTTTGCTCTTTTTTTTGCTTATATCACGAAAAAAAAAAAAACCCAGTTGTGATCAAATACCACCAAAAGAAAGCTCTATTTGTGTGAAAAAAATGATAACAATTTTGTTTGGTAAAGCCCCGTACACACGTACCGATCGTCGGCCGACTGATCGGCCGTCTTTTGTCCCCGGGCTGTCGGTGTCTGTTGAAAAGTGCAAAGACAGCACAAGAATTTTGTCCGCCGACTACAGCCGACTGCAGAAGTGATGTCATGTGATGGTTAACTTTCCTTGTGTTTTTTCTTTTCTGAGCATGCCCAGTCTTGAAAAACTTCTGTGGTCTGTCGGCCGAATTCTGTACTGACTGGCGAACAATCGGCCGCTCTGGTGTCGGCATACAAAAATTTTAATGCTTGCATGAAAGATTCTTGTCGGCAGAATGTGCGCTGACATCTGTCGGAGGCATCATACTAACAAGCGTACAATCGGCAGATCTTTCGTCCGCCGACGTTTGTATGCCGACAATCGGTACGTGTGCACGGGCCTTTACAGTGTAGCATGACCGAGCAATTGTCATTCAAAGTGTGAGAGTGCTGAAAGCTGAAAATGGGTCTGGGCAGGAAGGGGGTCTAACTGCTCTGTATGGAAGCAGTTAAACTTCTCAGGCTAAAGATGCACTTTTGACTTATAACACTGAAGATTCGTTATATTTTTTTTTTGTATTTTTGTACTTCTCTTACCACCTACGTATGATTATTTTTGTAGGCCTGCACAATTATTCTTTGCTCTACTTTCCTTATTCATTAGAATTTTATAAACAAAAGAAAAAACACAAAACCAGTTGAATAAAACTGAAGTGGTACTTACAGCCATTGCAGCCCAAAAGGGGTTTCCACTTGTCAGAGACAGCCCAGAAACAGAGAAGAACATGCCAATTCCCATAATCACATCAACTGCAGCTGCACAAATCAGCACCACCTACAGAAAAAAGACAATTCTTGTTTTTAGGTAACTCAATATACATCAGGCTTCAATTTACTTTTGTCATATGTCCTAACTATTTGTTGTATATATAGTAATGTATATACAACAATGGTGTAGGGATCTGCTGCCCTCTACTGTCTGTATTTGTAGCACTGACATATACAAAGGAAAAAAAATGCAGGCAAATGACATGTCAATGACAGCTTCTTAACCCCCCCCCCCCCCCCGAAAAAAAAAAAAAAAAACACAGAGACCCCGCCAATGGTCTGTTATGTATTTTGGGGACCCTTTATGGGGTCTGTGTGCTTTTTTTTTTTTTTAAAGTGTTACTTAAGCCACAACAGTAAAATCAGCCTGTATATGCAGTAAAGCATGCTTGTAATACTCACTGTAGAACCTAAGGGGTTAATCCTCTGCATTGTGTAAAAAGGCTGTTTGATCCTGTCTTCTCTGATTCTCCCCTTCTTCCAGTGTCCCCTAAAAGTTCCCTGATAACACAGAGCCTATGGAGTCAGGCTGCATATGCTCAGTTTGGTGTGTATTGTTAGAGAGGTTTTTTTTTTCTTTTCTTGGGAGGATGCATGTGGCCACACAGGGCCAATCAACACTGTCCAGACAGCAGGTCAGGGGTCCTGCGGTCTCATAGGACAGTCCTAAAACTACTCCTACAAGCTTTAACCAGTGCTTGGCTGGACACTGATAGAAGTCACAAGGCTGCTCTAACTGCTGATGAGAAAAGGTATTTAGCAGTTTATATTTACTAAAATAATTGCATGTCCATGTTCTGTGTACTGTGGGAGAGCAGATATAGTGAATGCAGGCTCCTGGGTTTAGTAACACTTTAACCGGTTCCGAACTGCCCACCCTATATACTGTATACTGCAGCAGGGCTGCCTGGCTGCGCAAAATCACATGTATGTGATTTTGTGCAGGTGATGTAGGGGCGCGCCGTCGGAGTGCTTCTTCCACTTTTATTGGACACAGCAAGAGCCAATTAGCGGGTCCGCTGATCGCTCGGAGGAATGACAGAATGGTGGTCTGCCGATATAAACAAGGCAGACCGTTGTTCTGTCAGGGAGTAAAAGAGATCTTGTGTTTCAGCTAAGCTGAAACACAGATATCTCTTTTTCCTCTAGTGCATCTGCTCCCCCCACAGTTAGAAAGCACTCCCTAGGAGCACACTCACCCCTGATGTTAACCCCTTCCCTACCAGTGTCATTTATACAGAAACAGTGTATTTCTTTTAGCACTGCTCACTGTATTGGTGTCACTGGTCCCTAAATAGTGTCAGATTTGTCCGCCGCAATATCGCAGTTTTACTAAAAATTGCTGATCACTGCCATTACTAGAAAAACAATAAAAAGTATAAAAAGTCCATAAATGTATCCCCTAGTTTGTAGATGCTATAACTTTTGTGCAAACCAATTAATATACACTTATTAGGTTTTATTTTACCAAAAATATGTAGCAGAATACATATTAGCCTAAGCTGATGAAAAAAATTAGATTTTTTTAAAAATTGTATTGGATATGTTTTAAAGCAGAAAGTAAAAAATATTGGTTTTTAAAAAAATTATTAAAACAAAGCTCTATTTATGGGGGAAAAAAAAGACATCAATTTTATTTGGGTAAAGTGTTGCACGACTGTGCAATTGTCAATTAAAGCAACGCAGTGCCATATCTCAAAAAATGGCCTGGTCAGGCTGTAGCACGTCATACAGCAATAATGAAGGCCCCCCTCCCCAGAAAAAAAAAAAAAAAAATATATATATATATATATATATATATATATATATATATATATATACAGGACCCTTTGAGTATGAATTGTAATTGGGTACCTGATGCAAAAAAAATCACCCCCAGGGAAGTCTATACCAGACCAAAAGGCAGTTGTCAAGTCCTGCTGGAAAATGAAATTAACATTTCCATAAAGCTGGTCAGCAGAGGGAATTTCCTGGTAGAAGGCTGCACTGACTTTGGACTTGATAAAACACAGTGGACCAACACCAGCAATGACATGGCTCCCCAAATCATCAAGGACTGTGGAAACTTTAGCATTTTATTTGGAAATCATGGTACCAGAGTCTGGAGGAAGAGTGGAGAGACACAGAATCAAAGTTACACGAGGTCCAGTGTGAAGTTTCCACAGTCCGTGAGGAATAGAGGAGCCATGTCATCTGCTGGTGTTGGTCCACTGTGTTTTATCAAGTCCAAAGTCAGTGCAGCCCTCTAGCAGGAAATTCTAAAGCACTTCATGCTTCCCTCTATTGACCAGCTTTATGGAGATGCTGATTTCATTTCCAGCAGGACTCGGCACCTGCCAACACTGCCAAAAGTAACAGTAACTGGTTTAATGATCACGGTATCACCGTGCTTGATTGGCCAGCAAATCTGCTTGACCTAAACCCCATAGAGAATCTGTGGGATATTGTCAAGAGGAAGATGAGAGACACCAGACCCAACAATGCAGATGAGCTGAAGGCCACTATGAAAGCATCCTGGGCTTCCATAACACCTCAGCAGTGCCACAGGCTGATCGCCTCCATGCCACGCCGCATTGATGCAGTAATTGATGCAAAAGGAGCCTCGGAGTGCGTACTATACTGTACATGGACCTACTTTTCAGTAAGCAAACATTTCTGTATAAAAAAATCCTTTTTTTATTGGTCTTAATATTCAGATTTTTTGAGGTACTGAATTTTGGGTTTTCACTAGCTGTAAGCCATATTCATCAAAATGAAAAGAAAGAAATGCTTGAAATGTATCTCTCTGTGTGTAACACATCTATATATAATATGAGTTTCACTTTTTTAATTGAATTACTTAAATAAATAACTTTTTGATGATATTCTAATTTTATGAGATGCACCTGTATCTAGAAGTGATGGAAATACCACTTCTATATATATGATTTTCAGCTCCCGTTGAACAGGGTTGGGAACGGGCAAAAGTTTGGTCCAAATCTAGCTATTTTTATTTCTGTGTAGCAGTATTTCCAGCATCAGTGCTGGATATGGGTCTGCCATGGTTACCGTTAACACCAACAGCGCATTTAAGCTTGTTGCCCAAGTGTGAGATCTGAGACAATAAACAGTCCGGCATCTTTGGTTTTTAGTTTTATTGTAAGAACTTGAATGGGAGGAGGGAATGAGTGGAATACTCCTCTGGCTCAACTAGTTACAGAATTGGGACACTTAAGAAAAAATGCCATCTAGCGCTGTCTTGGCGCCGGCTGAATGCCGACCAACGCTTACTGGCGCTTGTAAATCTGATTTGCTGTCTGTGAACTGAAACTTAAAGCGGTAGTATCCCGCTTTTTGACACTTTTACCTACAGGTAAGCCTACAATAAGGATTACTTGTAGGTATAATTAATATCTCCTAAACCGGCACGGTTTAGGAGATATTTGCAGTGCATGCAGCCGCTCACGCGAGTGGCGCATGCGCTCTGAAGGTCCAGGGGGACCTTCGGTTTTCTTTGCCGGCAGCTTGCCGGAAAATCACTCCCACGCGCATGCGCGGGAGTGACGACATCGCGGCTCCGGCCAATCACAGCGCCGGAGCCGCCGAAACCGGAAGAGACGCCGAGGGATCATGGAGGTGCCCGCAGCGATGTCCGGGGGTCCGTGTTGGGGCTTCGTTCTAAGGTAAGTAATACATAATGAGCTAGTATGCGATGCATACTAGCTCATTATGGCTTTGTCTTGCAGGTTTTTTTTTTTTTTCATTTTTGGGTTTACAACCACTTTAACTTCTGATGCTTCCTCACAGCTCAAAAGTCCTGTGCACTGCTCCCTGTAGTCTTCTCTAACTGAGATAGCCACTAGCAATGATGCTGCAACAATTAACACTTTACACTTCAGGGCCCAACTGCTGGCACCCCCTTTACTCTTCAGGGTTATCTCTGGCACCCCCGTTACTATATTCCTGTATCGGCTAGCTAGCTCCTGGATCCCTCTGACCGTCTCCGGAGTGGTGCCCTCTGATAGGCAGACCCCCAGGGGCAGTTTGCAGTACTCATGACTCAGAATGCTTTCCTGAAACTTGACCCCAATGCTCCGCTGGTCCTCAGCACACCTGGATCCTTCTCTGCAGATCAGCTCAGCCCTGTGTCCACTCAGGCAAGCCGCCTGGGACACCCGATTCTTCCTGACAGGAGGAGAGACAGCCGTCACCTCCCTCCTGGGACTCTGCTTCCCGCCGAAGACCATCTGTCATGTGCTCCGAACAGACTTAACTCAGTAAGAACAGACTTAACTCAGAGCAGTAAGGATGTGGAATTCTCTTCCGCAAACAGTCGTATTAGCAGGGAGCATCGATAGTTTCAAAAGACTATTAGATGGGCACATTAAAGACCACAACATACAGGGGTATACAATGTGTGGTTAACAGTAGACACACACACACACATCATAGGTTGAACTGGATGGACTGATGTCTTTTTTCAACCTCACTAACTATGTAACTATGTAACTTATACCCCATCCCAGAATGCTGTGCGGCAGAATCTGCCCTTCCAGGATGGATACAAGCCCTGGTGTGCTACTGGTCAGGTTTCCTCCACTGCCCAATGAGAGCCCTCATTGGGATACAGTGGGGAGACTCCCCAGCACAACAGGCACACATGGGAACACATGCCAGCCTAGCTGAAAACATGGCCTTGCTGATAAGCAGACAAAGCCCACTATATTTTACCTAGCACCTACATTGGAGGGTGCTACATCTGTTATGTATGATGATATACGCCATATGTCTTTTGTCTTGATAAATTATATATTTTTGTTTTTTTGGGTTGGTTTGTCAACAAGTTCCAGCCTACCGTACGTTAAAGTCCTACGCAGTTTTGGATCAAATGTTTAGAATTTGAAGGTGACAGTACTCTAGGGAACAGTATACTCCCCCTATTACCCAATATATCTGACCCTCATTTGTCTTGATTCAACATAGCTTCATAGTTACATAGTTAGTCAGGTTGAAAAAAGACACGAGTCCATCTAGCTCAACCGATAAAAAACAAAAAAGAAAACACAACTATACAATCCCATATACACAATCCTATACCTGCAGTTGATCCAGAGGAAGGTGAAAAACCCCAGCAAAGCCTGATCCAATTTGCTACAGCAGGTGAAAAAATTCCTTCCTGCTCCCCCAAGAGGCAATTGGATATTCTCTGGATCAACTTTACCTATAAATATTAGTACCCAGTTATATTCTGTGCACCTAGGAAAGAATCCAGGTCTTTTTAAAAGCAATCTAGTGAGCTGGCCAGAACCACCTCTGGAGGGAGTCTATTCCACATTTTCACAGCTCTTACGATGAAAAAACATTTCCGCATTTTGGAGACAAAATCTCTTTTCCTCTAGACGTAAAGATTGCCCCCTTGTCCTCTGTGATGACCTTACAGTGAATAACTCACTAAGTTCACAATATGGACCCCTTATGTATTTAAACATGTTGATCATATCCCATCCTAATCTCCACTTCTCAAGAGTGAATAAATTTGGTTCCTCTAATCTTTCCTCGTAGCTGAGCTCCTCCATGCCTCTTATCAGTTTGGTTGCTCTTCTCTGCACTTTCTCCAGTTTCCCGATATCCTTTTTTGAGAACTGGTGCCCAAAACTGAACTACATATTTCTGATGAGGTCTTACTAATGATTTGTGAAGTGGCAAAATGATCTCTCTCTCTCTCTACAGTCCATGCCTCTCTTAACACGAGAAAGGACTTTGCTTGCTTTGGAAACTACAGCTTGGCATTGCATGCTATTATTAAGCTTATGAACTACCAGAACACCCAGATACTTCTCCACTATGGATTCCCGCAGTTGTACTCCCCCTAACATGTTGGTATTACAAGCTGTAAGGGTAGGGTGATGGGGTGGTTGTCACGTCCTCGATGTTTCTCTCCTTGTTGGGAACCAAACAAGGGCCACATGGGAGGCGTACCCCAGGGTGGGTTTTTCTGGGCTATGCTAGGCACTTTGTACAGTGTCACTGCACTACACATAGGGTTCCTTTACTGAAGTCACACTCACGACCCAGTGGATGATATACATGAACAAACTCTAGTAAACTCTCTTAATGTATTAGGCACCACCAAAATTACTTGTGTTCCACATGTCCAGTGTATCACCACTACATCACTCCCAGTAATAGTATGGGGTCCCACTGTGCACCTAGCATGGACTCCATGCACAGGGGCGTATCTGCCATGAGGCAAACAAGGCATTTGCCTTGGGTGGCATTTTTCAAGGGGGTGGCACCGCTCCCCAGGCTGAAGAACTGCTGTGTACGGGCTGTGGTGCTCTCTCCTGAGACACACAGCTCCCAGCTCGACTTCCGCCTCTTCAAAACTCTGCCAGAGTTGCAGAGTGCTGGCTCTGACCCAGGATTAGGGACGGAATTAGCGCTTTTGCACTGGGCTTCTGAAACACAATACATCAGCCGGTCCGCCTTACATATGCTCCTACAACTTTCCCACTGATCCAGGTGCCTCCTGTTCCCCAGCATGGCTCACCGGTTATCAGAGCCAGCACAGGCAGAGGGGGGAGCATGCACGTGTCCTGATCATGGTGAGCGAGCAGCTCACACACAGAACTCTACTCTCTCCTATTGCTCATGTAGCTGCACAGATGCCCTGATCCCTTGCTATACTGACTCCTCACCACCAAATTCCTGTTGCTCCCCGACACCCGGGGATGCCCAAGGCCAGGCTTCCAGCTCATAAAAAGCCATCAGTGAATTAACGGAAGCATTTGGGGGTGGTGCCCAAGTAGCCCCTTATGCCTGCAGGTATGGGGCTTTCTGCTGCCCCCTCTGCCATAGTCTTCACAAACCTGTCAGCTTGAAAATAGTGGAGATGGGGATGGCAGCAATTACTGTACCTCCACCTCTGTAGCATAGGGGGTTATAAAGAATTGAGAGCTATGAAGAGTGGGGGGTTGTAAAAAGGCGAGAGCCGTGAAGAGTGGAGGGGGGAGGATTTGTGAGGAGTATGGGGGGGGGGGGTTGTGAAGAGGTGAGAGCTATGAAGGGGGGTTTGTAAAGAGGGGGGGTTGAGAAGAAGTGAGAAATTAAACAAAGATTGAATCGGCGCTAGTGGAAGAAATCTCAAAGAGCTTCTTAATCAGCTCACTGCATGTCATAAAGTCTCAATGAAAGCGTATAAAGGATAAGATCAATCACATCAAAATACCAATGGTAATACTGGGGCTAATGTATCCAAAGGTGTCCCAAACAGATGTAAGTGAAATATATAAAACAATTATTAAAATTAATCAGACTCTTGTGTCAAATAATCCGAATCATAAAACTAGATATGTGTCTGTCTTCAATCACAACGTTTAAAATCAACTAATTAAAATAAGCAGCCAAAAATTTGCATCAGGCGATTCAAATCGCAGGATCAACTGTTTTCAATAAATACTGATCTAATAGTCTCTTAATCCATCACATAGAATATAAATATCAAAAATAGGTGAATAGCAGTGAAACAAACGTAAATTGTGAACCAGCTAGTAATTCATATATAAAGTGCAAATAAGTGTAGCAAATTCATAAAAAAATAATAAGATCTACTCCATGATGTGAAATATGAATAAAAATAGATATATGACAAATATATATAAAAAACTCTGTAGGTGTATATACCAATAGATAAATAAATAAATAGATAGATGAATACGGTGAATGAATAAATAATCCTTGTGCAAAATTAATAGTACAGTAAAACCTTGGATTGCGAGCATAATTCGTTCTGGAAGCATGCTTGTAATCCAAAGCACTCTTATATCAAAGCAAATTTCCCCATAAGAAATAATGGAAACTCAGATGATTCGTTCCACAGCCATTTATTCATAAGTCCTTCAGTTTGTAGTCCATATAAAAAGATTATATCATTGCGATAGGTTATATAACCATAAAATGTCCATCCACAAATAGCCCCTTCCACAAGGGGATTAGAAGCAAAATCCAGTAGGAGCTACAGAGTATCAAAGAGAAGAGAGGCGCCTCTAAGTGTAGCAATATGGCTCCATTTAATGAAGGTACAACATTTAGCAACTCACATGGTTAATGAATAAAACAGGCACATCTAAGTATGCAGGCATCTGGGGTAAAGCTGTCCACATGGACTATCTTCTGCACAGCCGGCTGCCAGTCTGTAATCCTGACCGGGAAGACCACCCTGCAGTAAAGGGATCTGAAAGCGAGGGGCAGCATGGAAGGGATGACGTAAATGGCGGTGCGGAGGACGGTCTATGTGGACAGCTTTAGCCTGGATGCCTGCATACTTAGATGTGCCTGTTCCAATCATCAACCATGTGAGTTGCTAAATGTTGTACCTTGATTAAATTTAACCATATTGCTACACTTAGAGGCGCCTCTCTTCTCTTTTATACTCAGCTGTGACTTGAGGCTACTTGTATATCAAGACATCGCTTGTAAACCAAGTCAAAATTTATTTGAAAATTTTGCTTGTCTTGCAAAGCGCTCTTAAACCAAGTTACTCTCAAACCAAGGTTTTACTGTAATAGTCCATGTGCAATATAGTGATCAGGTGAAGTTCATATGTGCACATAAAATCAAGTGACAGTAGGCGATTTCTCTCTTAACAAACAATTGTGAATTTCCAGTGATGAGATCCGGAGTGAGCAGAAATAATTTGAGTGCAATGGCCGCTCACCTCACTGCACCATCAAAGACGCTTTTGCTGATATCTAACCCTGAGATAGGGATGCTGGACCTCTCCGGTGGCTTGTGGACTTATATTCCAATTAGGGTGTCTCTGATCTCCACTATTTGTTCAACTTCCACCTTTCCCAGGAACGCTCCAAGGATCCCAGTAAATTAAAAAAAATATATTGGCACCAATAGTGAAGTATGTCTTCAACTTACTTTGTTAAAAAAAAAACAGGCAAACACTCACATTTGCAAATCAAAGATACGAGCAGTTACAAGCAGCCACACTATTGCGGTGTAATCCTCTGGGTACTTCCGGCTACGGCCGTAAAAACCGAAAGTCGACATGACCTGATGCCTGCCGACGCGTTGTGTCACAGATCAAGTGACTTTCTCAAGAAGTGAGAGCCATCAATTCTGGGGGGGGGGGATTTGTGATGAGTATAGGGGAGGTGGTTGTGAAGAGGTGAGAGCTATGAAGAGTGGGGGGGATTGTGAAGAGTGAGGGGGGAAATTTGTGAAGATTTTAGATAGGTGGGGTGGTGAAGAGGTAAGAGCTATGAAAAGTGGGGGGAATTATGTGTGTGTGTGTGTGTGGGGGGGGGGGGGTTGTAAAGAGGTGAGAGCTATGAAGAGGGGGAGTTTGTAAAGAGGGGGGTTGTGAAGAGGTGAGAGCTAAAAAAAAAAAGTGGGGAAGGAGGAATTTGTAAAGAGTGGGGGGTGGGGGGATTGAGAAGAGGTGAGTTGGAAAGAGGTGAGAGCTATGAAGAGTGTGCGGGGGGAGGGGGGGTTGTGAAGAGGTGAGAGTTGTGAAGAGTGGGGGGTGTTTGCGAATAGGGGAATTTGTGAAGAGACCAGGAGTGTGCAGATGAAGGAGTCAATCATAAACAGGGAGGGGTGAGACAAATTTAGATAGGGGGGCACCTGATTTTAGTCTTGTGTAGGTCATTAGGGGGGTTTGTAAAGAGGGGGGGTTGAGAACAGGTGAGAGTTTTAATAGTGGGGGGGGGATTTGTGAAGAGTGAGGGGGAGGTGTTGTGAAGAGGTAATTGCTATGAAGAGTAAGGGGGGAATTGTGAAGAGTGAGGGGGAAATTTGTGAAGAGTTGGGGGGGAGGGTTATGAAGAGGTAAGAGCTATGAAGAGTGGGGGGAAGTGTGTGTGTGAATAATGGGGAAGGAGGAATTTGTGAAGAGGGGGGGTGGTAGGGAAGAGGTGAGAGCTATGAAGAGTGGGGGGGTTGTGAAGAGGTGAGAGCCTTGAAGAGTGGCGTGTTTGCGAATAGAGGAATTTGTGAAGAGTCGGGAAGTTTACAGATGGAGTCGATCATACCCAGGATGGAGTGGGACAAATTTAGATAGGAGGAGCACCTGATTTTAGTCTTGTATAGGGCAGCACAAAACTAAAATACACCACTGTCCATGCATGCACTTCACTTAACTTCTTTGTACCTGTTTACTGGGTGAGGGTCCCAGCGAGGCAAAGTCTGCTCCCGTTGCTATGTGAGACAAATTGCCACCAAATGAGTGCCGACAACACCTCCCTTGCATTAAGAGGTTATCTCATCTTCCACATGTACACGCTTAACGACAGGCTGCTAGAGAAACCTTTGTTAACCTTGGTAACCACTTGTACCTTCACAGTATATTAACTCCTTGTACTGATGTCTTCATACCCCCATGTACTTAGTGACCTGAGCTGTAGACTATATGTGCCGGATACTTATATTGCATCCTTTTAAAAACTTCAGACCAGGCAAGGGCAAAGTTTCAAAATGCTTCACTGAAGAGTAAATTAACACGGTGACAATCACAGGTAACTGTTCGGAATAAAGTGCAGGCAATCATTACCCTAACATCCTTGGTCCCTAAATTCAGGCTTGTGCCTTTCCTAGCATACTTGCTTAGGTTAAGTCCATAATTAGATGAGCCCATAGTGGGTTAAACTCCAATTTTGACAATTCTCTGGTTCTTCAGGCTCTGATTACAGCATGGCAGCATTCCAACCCCCACTTTTCCAGACCCCATCTGATTTCCACCATTCCTTACTCTCCTCCCTTTTTAGGTTCAGGCTTTCCTTTTGTTATATCGCACAGAACCAGTGGGCTGGAGCCAGTAAAAACCCGCCAAACAGAAAACCCAGGAACACACTTAACTCTTAGCTAACACTTACTGTAACTCTTAACAGGCAGCTGGAGCTTCAGCCTATCCCAACCATCTAAAGCCTTTAGTTTATTCCTCTCATGAATCAGTGATAAACAGCATGTTCAAGGCAAGATGGCATGTAAAATGTCTAAAATAAATATAATTAAGTTTTTTTTTTTTTAACAAATATAGCTGGGAAACTGGAATTCTCCTGCCCCATTTTAGGCAGCCTGGAGGGGGTTGGAGGGAGTAAATCATATACATAATCTTCTTCCGGGAAGAAGTCACGAGGTAACATGACGCAACGCGTAGGTCCCCCGGAAGTGACGTATGAGGAAGAGACGCACATTACCTACACTTGTTTTACCTTACTGCTGAAAGTGATTTTAAATGTGAGTTATTGCTAATTTAAATACATTTTCTGACATACTACACCATGTTTGGTACGCACCTTGTTTGTACCCCATTTCTGAGAGTGCTGCCAGGAGAGTTCTACCAGGAGTAGCGGAATTCCCATTCCCTAGGATCATAGGAGACCCCATTCACAGGACCCTGGGGCCCCTGGAGTGTCTCCTTACTCCCCCTCCTTTACCAGAGGGCAGACCAGTACCAGGAACCAGGAGAGGGAGCCATCCCTGGAACCCTGCAGCCATATTTACCTACAGGCTTTATACAAGAACGTGACAGGTGATAGGCCAACCACACTGTTAGGAGGCCCCCTCACGGTCTATCACCTGCACTTTCTGTTTGGAGGTACCCGGTAACGTCCATCTGCATGTATACCTCAGATTTATTTATTGTCAGTCACCAGCACCCAGCATTTGGCTTAGCACAAAGCACCATTATCACACCAAATCACAAGAGAAGAGACTTAAGTTTACTTTCTTCATTCCCAAGATCTTTGCACTATGCACTTTATTTGAACCTATTTATATACCACCACTGCTTTTATTTACAGCAAGGCATACTTACAATTATCACCTTTTGAATAGGTGTATTAATGTACTTGATCTACAGCTAAAATAATTTTTTGAAAACTTGTAAGTATCAGCACGGTCACATTACACACGTATTTACCAGCACTAATATGTATATTATTTTGTTTTTGCCTTGCACCAGCGTTTTATCCGTTAGCACTAGGCACTTTGGGCAATCACAGCACTACACACTTTGTGTCCAACCAGTTTTTGCACTACCCATAGCACTCTACCTTTGCACTGCCATATTTATTGATTATTTATCGACATTCCAGTCATATACCTTGTTTATCTGTATATTTATTTATGAGAAGATCTGTATTTGTTTACATTGCCTTTTCTGATCTATAGAGCTACTTATCTTTGACTGTCTGTGATTAGATATACCGCTTATCACGCAAGAGGTAGCGGAGCACTACCCCACACCTCTAATCTGACAGGACATTGTGCTGTGATTTGCTGAAGCATACAGGTCAGGTGCATGCTTTGGCCAATCACAAGCACTTACTGCACTGCAATTGCACAGTGAATTATGGGGCGCTCAATGGGGGGCAAACTTCCCGCCAATTGTGCAAACGCACGATGTTTGAGCTGAACTTACGTCCGACTCGAATGGTCAGCCCATCACTAGTGCCAACATCTACGCAGCTTCAGAAGCAGCAAGTGTGACAACAAAGCAATGATTTTACTGCAGAAGGAAGAGAGTTTCACCCCATCAAAGGAAGTGCCTTCCAACTGTTCTACTGGCAGTGTCAATAGGTATTTACACTATTTTTGGGTACTGAGGAAAATAGAGTCTAGTCTTGCTGCAATAGACAGCCTTTATTATATTCAGTATGTATTTTTATAGCTTGCCCATAGTTCCACTTAAAGTCATATTGTAAATGGAAAGCAGAAGGGATGCCCCCTATCGCCTATCCTCTTTATGTGACCCCTTCAAAAGTGAAGGACTTCAAGTCCCACCATGAACCCCTCAGAGCTAAGGATGTGACACCCCCCACCAAATCAAAGAGATGCTGGCTGCCACAAGGGGGACGACCCCAGGCACCCTGCAAGAGATGCAGGGCAATTGCCCCAGGTGCCCAAGCTAGTGCCCCCCTGCCAGGCAAGTTAGTGGAGCCAAGTTCCAGGACACAGGGCTGGTTCACAACATTTGTTCAGGGAGGGACAGTAGACTGGTAGCCTAAGCAACTCATCAGATGAGGAAAAAAGATGTATCAGGCTATGCACATCACATAGAATACACAACGTGCTTAGGATACACTATGAGCATAGCCAGATACTGTCTCTATTCTTTTTCTCTGGTGCTGTGCTGGTCTACCGCCCTCCAATAAGCCCACAGGGGTTTTGGTCCAACTCTCACTGTAAGGTTTTGGTTTAAGAAAAAAAAATAAAAATGGGATGCTCAGTCTAAAGTGTCCGGCCTATTTTTGGTCCCAGTCCAAACTTGGCTGTGCCTGTGTCAGGGAGACAGAGTGAAGTGGGAGAGAGCAGATACTGTAAGAATTTAACCACTTTACCACTGGAGGATTTTGCTGTCTTACGTCCAGGCCACTTTTTGCGATTTGGCACTGTGCGAATTTAACTGACAATTGTGCGGTCGTGCGACGCTGTACCCAAACCAAATTTACGTCCTTTTTTTCCCACAAACAGAGCTTTCTTTTGGTGGTATTTGATCACCTGTAAGATTTTTAATTTTTGCGCTATAAACAAAAAAAGAGCGAAAAGTTTGAAAAAATAACAATATTTTTCAAATTTTTTTATATGAAATTCCCCCCCAAAAAAATGTAAAAATCAAAATTTGTTTTCTGCTACCTATGTTTGGTAAAAAAAAAATCACAATAACCGTATTTTGATTGGTTTGCGCAAAAGTTATTGCGTTTACTAACTAAGGGAAAGATTTCTGTCATTTTTGGTGTTTTTTTTTTTAACGAGTAATGGCGGCGATCTGCAATTTTTTTTTTGCGGGACTGCGACATTGCGGCGGACAGATCGGACCCTTGACTGACATTTTTGACACTTTTGGGGGTACCAGTGACATTTCTACAGTAATCAGTGCTATATATATGCACTGTTACTGTAAAAATGACACTGGCAGGGAAGGGGTTAATTTTATTGGAGAGGGAGGGATTAATGTATGCCTGGTGCTTACTGATGTGTGTGGGGGGAGGTGACTGAGTGACACAGGGACAGATCGCATGTTCAGCTATGCTGAACCCTGCAATCTGTCACTGTTTGTCACTTAGGAGATCCGCCCGCTCTGTTTACACAAGCGGGCGGATCTCCAGACTCGATTCCCCGACGATTGGGGAAGAGCAGCGGCGATTGCCGCTGCTCCTCCCCTGGCCCAACTCCCGCTTTGACTGAAAGCAGCGGGAGCGAGCCTCCGGCGGCGTGCGAGCGCCGCCCACAAGGGGAGGAGTCCAGCGATGTAGGTCTACGTCGCTGGACAGAATCGAGCCACTTTGCCGCAGTACAGTCCCAGTGACTGGTCGGCAAGTGGTTAAAGTTGGGCTATTGGAACACCGGGATCAGCAGAGAGACAGGATAGTCTGATAAGAGGAGGAGAACAGGAGTGAAGGACTGCAGGGTAACTAACTCGGCACAATCAGTAGGACTAAGAAGAGAGGAAGATTGCAGTATTGCAGGGATGGAGAGGCAATATATGAGAGGGCGAGTGAGTGGAGAAGAATCTGGGGGTAGGAGGAGGGTGGGATGAGATAAACAAAGTTACAGAGAACCTGAACAAGTGGAGTTGTAACGGTTAGCCGTTACAGAGTCAAACTGAGCACAGCTTACATCTTAGCAGAAGCGTGCTGTGAGAGAATGCCAGGAGGAAGGAGACTGTAGTTTAGTGGTTGAAAATGTGCTTGTCATTTGCCTGGGCCCTCCCTGTAGAAGTTATTGAGCCCTGGCCCACTACAGGAGTACCAGTGGTACATCCTTATCAGTGGCCCTGCACCCGATGATCAGAGTTACACTGGAAGTAGCAAAATCACTTAGAACCAAAGCGCTGTCGGATACACACCCTTCCGGCTTGACACTGTTTTTTGTTACACCCAAAGATTGAACTGGAAACTCAGGACGGAACATTTCTCTCCACTCTTCGAGATCAACAGTTTTGAGTGCTGCATTTCTCTCAGGAGGGTACTTGGTGAACCTTGGCGGACATGCGGTCAATGTTCAATCTTCCCCTTTCACTATGAAAAGCAACTGAATTACGCCACTTTATCTCCCATAATTGGGGAATTGTGACGAGTTTACCTGTTTTTTGGACTTTGAAATGTTATGCTTAAGTGTAGAGGAAACACCCCACAGCTTGTCTCAGTCCTATGGGATATTATCCTATCCACCAGGTGCAACGTCTCCTAAATATCTTACACAGTGGGGAGCAGACCTTTGCATGACTTTTACCAAATCAAATTTATGTAAATGACCCACAAGGCATCAATATCCTGCAGTGTTCAGGAAATGGGATATAAAATCCCTTCTAGATGATATTTGGTCCCAACAACACTCCATAAGATATTCCTGAAAGTTTATCTGCTTTGCTGGAAGTGCTCGGAAGAAGAGGGAACCATGCACTACATCTTCTGGTCATGCCCTAATCTCAGGAACTTCTGGTCCCAAGTCAAGCATTGGATTTTCAAATTCACCGTCATCCGTATCCTTGATAATGCGGCAGCATTTCTCCTTCATCTAACTCCCCTATTACTGAGACACTATAAATGTTCATTGTTGATTAATTTGCTCAATGCCAGAAAGGCATATATTGTTGCGCATTGGAAACAAACATCAGACATCAAACCCATAAGCCTGTGGTTTGCTAAGATTACCAAGACTCACCTCATGGAGGAATTGATGGTAATGATCAACCATATGGAGGAACACTTTTGGAAAACATGGTTTTACCGGTCCCAATTCACCTACTGAATATAGTGATATCCAGAGTTTTCAAGTTTAAAAATACCCTTGGGATTCCCATTTCTCTATTCTGAATGTCATCCCGTGGAGGGGAGGGACTACCGGTCGGTGTTGCCCCTCATTATTCCCCCATCCCTCGCTACCTTTTCTCCTCCCCCCACCTTGTTTTTTTCTTAAGACATCGAAAATTGGTGGAAATAATTAACATGTCAATGTGTAAAGGAATCCTTCTCAACAAGTGAACATCAGTTCACCTACATTAACTCCTGAGATTCAATTATGCAAGTTCAGTCTCTCACATTAGTACAAGATCTCCTTCGGTAAGCTATCTCTGATTTGGATTCATGTAATTCCTGTTTTACCATTGAGATAATTTTCCCTTTTTTTTATGTACTGTTTGAATTATTGTACAAAATAATGAATAAATAATCTAAAAGGCCATATTGTAATTTAACCACTTTAGCCCTGCTCACATTGCTGCTACTGCAGCAATGTGGCTCGTTATCGTCCAGCGACGTAGACCTTGTGGGCGGCGCACGCGCGCCGCCGGAGGCTCGCTCCCGCTGTTTTCAGTCACAGCGGGAGTCGGACCAGGGGAGGAGCAGTGGTGATCACCGCCGCTCTTCCCCGATCGTCGGGGAATCGAGTGTGGAGATCCGCCCGCTTGTGTAAACAAAGCGGGCGGATCTCCTAAGTGACAGGCAGGGTCAGATTGCAGGGTTCAGCATAGCTGAACATCCGATCTGTCCCTGTGTCACTCAGTCACCTTCCCCCCACACACGTCAGTAAGCACCAGGCATACATTAACCCCTCCCTCTCCAATAAAATTAACCCCTTCCCTGCCAGTGTCATTTTTACAGTAACAGTGCATATTTATAGCACTGATTACTGCAGTAATGTCACTGGTACCCCCAAAAGTGTCAAAAATGTCAGTCAAGGGTCCAATCTGTCCGCCGCAATGTCGCAGTCAAAAAAAAAATTGCAGATCGCCGCCATTACTCGTTAAAAAAAAAACACCAAAAATGACATAAATCTTTCCCTTAGTTAGTAAACGCAATAACTTTTGCGCAAACCAATCAAAATACGCTTATTGCAATATTTTTTTTACCAAAAATATGTATCAGAAAACAAATTGGCCAAAAATGATCAAAAAATTAGATTTTTTATATTTTTTTTGGGGGGGGGGGGAATTTTATATAAAAAAAAAATGTGAAAAATATTGTTATTTTTTCAAACTTTTCACTCTTTTTTTGTTTATAGCGCATAAAGTAAAAATCGCACAGGTGATCAAATACTACCAAAAGAAAGCTCTGTTTGTGGGGAAAAAAAAGAACATACATTTTGTTTGCATACGGCGTTGCATGACCGCGCAATTGTCAGTTAAAATCGCACAGTGCTGAATCGCAAAAAGTGGCCTGGACGTAGGACAGCAAAATCCTCCGGTGGTAAAGTGGTTAAAAAAGGGCCATTATCAGATAAAATCTCACACTATAATTATTAATTTATCAAATTGCACAATCTTTAACTGCAAACAGCAAAGTAGAGTAGAGAATAATAGAAGTTGATCTCTTTATGAAGACTTTAGTACTTACACCAAGTGCAAAAGGCTTCCCTTTAAGAAAGGTCTGATGAAAAGTGGTTGAAAGTTGAACTTGTGGCAAAGGAACATTGACATTCCATTGTGGAGCAACAGGAGACATGTTCACCACTGGAGGAGCTTCAAGGACTTCATATACAGTGGAGACTGGTTGGGCAATGTCCATGGGAGTTGGGATTGAAGTGCTCAGAACAGGTTCCTGAGAATAGATGTTGGCTGGCACAGCCTCATAACTGTATGCACTGTCAGAAAATGGTGAAGTCATAATGAAGGGGATATTTCTTGACAATTCTGGAAATGTAAAAAAGACCAGAGTCAGCATAAAAATCTAAACACAGCTAAAGCAATCTAATGTAATACCAATAAGAAAATCCTCTATATACAGTACATGGTTGTTTACTATTGTAAATTGTTCAGTTAAAATAGACAAAGTTGAATATAACCAGATGATAGCTCGACATTAATAAAAACTGTCAAAACCCAGAGTAAAAATTCCAACAACTATCATACAGACTTGCATTCATTGTTGTTAACCATCATGCAACATATATCTTTGGTCTTAAAGCTGACCTTGTACCACTTATGCAAAAAAAAAAAAACCTGAAGTGATAAATGTCCCCCCTAAATTAAGAAGAAAAAATATACTTGCAAAGCCATTGAATCCAGCATTTCCCCTTATAGCGTACTTCTCATTCCTCTCTACAATTTATTTCTTCATTACTGGGTCTGGCTGTCTCTTCTAACTACAGCTGGCCCCCTTATGACACGGTGCAGGATCTTGCACATGTGCAGTCTCCTTTCATTCTTTCTCCTAGCTGAGAGAGATATCAAGCTAATCTTCTGTTTGTGGACATCTTGCCTTCATGGGCATGGGCGTCCGCAGAACTTTTTTCAGTGGGGGGCATAATTTTAAGGTCACCCATGATACGCCCCTTTTCAACAATGTCATGAAGGGGAGGGGCTTAGTCATTATGCTTATTATGAGTATTTATTTTTGAAGAGCAAACAGAAGCATTTATTTTTAAAGTATTTGTTAACCTAAAAAAAAAATATTGATCATGTTCCCTTAAAGCATGTGATACAGCACAGTGTTTTGCTGTGTAATTCGGCCCCTTCTATCACCTAAAATACCTGGCTGACCCTGCCTGGCTATGTCCTCCCTTCTGCAAACTGACCACGGTATACCATGGCTGCTGAGCCCTGACACTGTGGTCAGTTTACGTGCCTCCATCATCCGCAGCCCTCCTGTCCTCCTCTGTCCTCTCTTCCCCCTCCCTCCCTGCCAGTCTGCTCCTGTGTCAGTGCCCCTCCCCTCCTGCTGCTGTAGTTTTATTTAAAGTTTCATATCCTGTCTACAGTCTATTTATTAATTCTGTGTGCCCAGTGTCTGTGTTTTATAAAAAAAAATAAGCCATTCTTTACAAGTTTTTAGAGTGCCACTCGCCGCTCACGTGACTCGTCGCCTCTCTCCTCCTCTCCGCCTCCCCTCCTCCTCCCCTCCAGACTGACACCAGTGAGGAATCCTTGCCCCTGCAGGCAGCTGTCAGACAGGGAGAGGAAAGACCTGACGGGTCACGTGAGCAGCGCTCGGCCCTCTGAAAACTGGCAAAAAAAGGCTTATTTTTTTTTTAAAACACATACACAGGCACACAGGATTATTTAACAGACCAGACAGGATGGTAAAAAGTGGCTTAACAACCACTTGAAAGGGGAAGTTGAGATTCCAGAGGGGGGCATTTGCCCCCCCCCTTGCCCCGACCTGTGGATGCCCATGGATGTGTGACATGAGTATCCCAGGAAGCTCCAGGAGGAGACTGACATTTCATATTAGCCTGCATGACAGTCATGGAATAGGACTGGTGCAAACAAAAGAAAAAAAAGGGGTGAATAAAAGGTAGGAAAAATAAACTTGGCTTTTTAATATTGTGGAGGGTGTTGGATTTAAATGGGTCACATTTTTTAGATGAAATGTCTGCTTTAAAAGCCAATTTGTGCAAATTTTGTGCCTCCTATTCCCTGACTCGTTTTGTTACTAACTTAGTTTTGTTGATTCATTTCAGATTTCATTTAGTTTCAATTTTAATTTCGTTTTCTAACAAATTCCAAATTTTCTGAACTATTCAAATTAGGATCGGTCAAAAAATAGATGATTCAAATTCTGCGTGAATATCTGGTTGTTAAGGAGTAGGCCGGGAAGCCAGCTGCTGTGTCCTTAACCACTTTACCACCGGAGGATTTTGCTGTCTTACGTCCAGGCCACTTTTGACGATTCGGCACTGTGCGACTTTAACTGAGAATTGCGCGGTCGTGCGACGCCGTACCCAAACGAAATGTACGTCCTTTTTTCCCACAAACAGAGCTTTCTTTTGGTGGTATTTGATCACCTGTGCGATTTTTACTTTTTGCGCTATAAACAAAAAAAGAGAATGTAAATTTTGAAAAAATAACAATATTTTTCACATTTTTTTATATGAAATTCCCCCCCAAAAAATGTAAAAATCTAAATTTTTTTAAATTTTTGGCCAATTTGTTTTCTGCTACCTATGTTTGGTAAAAAAAATCACAATAAGCGTATTTTGATTGGTTTGCGCAAAAGTTATTGCGTTTACTAACTAAGGGAAAGATTTCTGTCATTTTTGGTGTTTTTTTTTTTTAACGAGTAAGGACGGCGATCTGCGTTTTTTTTTGCGGGACTGCTACATTGCGGCGGACAGATCAGACGCTTGACTGACATTTTTGACACTTTTGGGGGTACCAGTGACATTACTACAGTAATCAGTGCTATAAATATGCACTGTTGCTGTAAAAATGACACTTGCAGGGAAGGGGTTAATTTTATTGGAGAGGGAGGGGTTAATGTATGCCTGGTGCTTACTAACGTGTGCGGGGGTAGGTGACTGAGTGACACAGGGGCAGATCGTATGTTCAGCTATGCTGAACCCTGCAATCTGTCACTGTCTGTTACTTAGGAGATCCGCCCGCTTTGTTTACACAAGCGGGCAGATCTCCAGGCTCGATTCCCCGACGATCGGGGAAGAGCAGCGGGGATTGCCGACGCTCCTCCCCTGGCTCGACCGACTCCCGCTGTGACTGAATACAGCAGGAGCGAGCCTCCCGCGGCGTGCGAGCGCCGCCCACAAGGGGAGGAGTCCAGCGACGTAGGTCTACGTCGCTGGACGGGAACTAACCACTTTGCCGAGTGAGCCGTCGGCAAGTGGTTAAGCACCGACGACTCATCAGCTGTCAGCAGGCTTCCCACCTGAGAGCTAAAATGTAAACAAAAGAATGCCGGCAATAGAAAAGTCAGAAAAAAAAAGTGTGGGGTCCCCCCCCAACCCATACCAGGCCCATTTTGCCCTACCCACTGGTGGTTCAGTCATGACTAAGCCCCAGTGGGAAAGGTAAAATTCTTCAAGGTTGAGGCCGTTCACATTCTTCTCCACCCATTGAACTAGTGGTGTGTGGTGTCTCCCATCCCCTCATGCTTTACTTTTGGATCACGCATAAGACAGCCTGCATCCTTACATTGCTGTGAAACACCAGATTATAGCCGCTAGCAGCAATCACTATGTTCTCCTGGCGAGGATTGCTTCCCCCTCCCTTTCGCCAGAGTAACCCATGATTGCAGGAAATAAAATTGCTCTGTCTACCAGGATTTCCCTCACTTTGGAGAGATTTATAACCCTTCCTGTTGCAAGTGAGAGGATGAGAAGAGAGATCTCACCAATGGAAGGTAGATGGCTAAAAATCCTTCTCTACTCAACCTAATTGAAAAAAAAAAAGTGGCTTTAGGTATCTCTTAATTCTAGATCAATGGTGCATATAAATATTGATAGAATTAGATGTACTCATCCAGTGGCGAAACAATAGACATAGCAGTTCATGGCACCTGGGGTAGGAGAGGGACCCCATTAGGGAGTCTTCTAGTGAAAATTAAACTTTTACGTTTTCAGTATAACATGATTGAAGTCATATTTCAGGATCCTTATTAGTCATAGAGGGGAAGTCATATTTGCTTTTTATGATCAATGGAAATGTATTGCCCTATGAACTTCTACTACAGACTGAAATTAACCATATATTCCTAATGCAGTCAAAAATCTCAGCGTTTCCCCCCAGCTCAAACATTATAGAACAACCGGTATTATCATTATGGTTATTATTGTTATGCTACTACAACTTTTATCCACAGCATTAGTACCTTGTAGTGTACCAACTATGCTGACACCTGTCCTGCTATTTGCTCTTGATTTAAGCATACCTAACATCAATGACACAAGTTGCCACAGTTGACACTGCAAGTTTACTATGGCGACCCATAATTTGTAAGTGCATCCCCGTACTCACCGTTTAAATATGGATCCTACTGATTGCTGTGCAACTGGAAATGCTTTCCTTATATGACTGCAGTTTTTTGATGTTTTGAAGCCCTTATTTTATTACTCTGCCCAGTTATATATTACCTAATCTCCTTTATAGAATACAGAGCTGTCATCCGGTTTAATTGGGAAATAAAATGATGTTGGGCAAGGGCGTCTTTTTACGGCAGATGTGACTATTCTCTTGGAGAATGTTATCCTTAGCACTGCTGTGGCTTTAAAAAATAACATAAAATTTTCAGCCTAATGCTGCTAGATACAGTATCTCACAAAAGTGAGTACACCCCTCACATTTTTGTAAATATTTTATTATATCTTTTCATGTGACAATACTGAAGAAATGACACTTTGTTACAATGTAAAGTAGTGAGTGTACAGCTTGTATAACAGTGTAAATTTGCTGTCCCTGCAAAATAACTCAACACACAGCCATTAATGTCTAAAACGCTGGCAACAAAAGTCAGTACACCCCTAAGTGGAAATGTCCAAATTGGGCCCAAAGTGTCAATATTTTGTGTGGCCACTATTATTTGTCAGCACTGCCTTAATTCTCTTGGGCATGGAGTTCACCAGAGCTTCACAGGTTGCCACTGGAGTCCTCTTCCACTCCTCCATGACAACATCACAGAGCTGGTGGATGTTAGAGACCTTGCGCTCATCCACCTTCCGTTTGAGGATGCCTCATAGATGCTCAATAGGGTTTAGGTCTGGAGACATGCTTGGCCAGTCCATTACCTTTACCCTCAGCTTCTTTAGCAAAGAAGTGGCCGTCTTGGAGGTGTGTTTGGGGTCGTTATCATGTTGGAATACTGCCCTGTGGCCCAGTCTCCCCGAAGCAAGGGGATCATGCTCTGCTTCAGTATGTCACAGTACATGTTGCATTCATGGTTCCCTCAATAAAATGTAGCTCCCCAGTGCCGGCAGCACTCATGCAGCCCCAGACGATGACACTCTCACCACCATGCTTGACTGCAGGCAAGACACACTTGTCTTTGTACTCCTCACCTGGTTGCCGCCACACACGCTTGACACCATCTGAACCAGATAAGTTTATCTTAGTCTCATCAGACCACAGGACATGGTTCCAGTATTAGGTTGAGGTCAGAACTGTGAGCAGGCCAGTCAAGTTCCTCCACCCCAAAATTGCTCATCCATGTCTTTATGGACCTTGCTTTGTGCAGTGGTGTGCAGTCATGTTGGAACAGGAAGGGGCCATCCCCAAACTGTTCCCACAAAGTTGGGAGCATTAAATTGTCCAAAATGTCTTTGTATGCTGATGTCTTTATACAATAGTGCAGCGCAATCCTAATGGTAAATCATACAAAGTAAATAAATAATAACATGCTCAAGAAAAGTCCCAAGAACTCAGGTGCAGGTGTAAATAGAGAGAAATGACTGTCCCAGTGGTCGATGGTCCTAGAGAAAAACTCATTAAATTCTGTGATGTGTCAGAACAGGTGCTCAAAAGATCCCACCACCTATCATGCTCTGCCTCTCACCTTATCCTTGTGACCCTACAGGGTCAAAACAGCATGTAACATCCAAAGGAACCAATATATTCTACCTCCACTCCTTCTCTCCTTATACCACAATGTGCAGAGTGTATAGATTGCAGACCTCAGATCATCGTTAGTAACTGGTGTCCTCAGTATACATAGACAGATCCTCCGTAGTGTACATAATAAAAAGGAAAAAAGATCCAATGCTCTTTGTATGTACTGGTATTAAGCTTTATTCAGATAAGGTAATACACTCACGTTTATGGAGTAAAATCAAAACGTTATTGCAGAGCCTGCAAGCGTGCGTGCATGTCGGTATCCAAGCAGGAAGGAGTCCAAAGATGGCCACGGGTCACGTAACGTCCCCCGCTGACGTCTTCACTGGAACTATGGGGCCAACCCTAACCCCTGAAAGACAATCCTGCACCATAATCCCCACTCCACTAAATGATTTGGTCCAGTACACAAAGCAAAGTCCATAAAGGTTCACAAAGACATGTATAAGCAAGGTTGGGGTTGTAGAGTTCTGACCTCAACCTGATAGGACACCTTTGGGATGCATTAAAGTAGAGACTGCGAGCCAGACCTTTTTGTCCACATCAGTGCCTGACCTCAAACTGTAAATGCACTTCTGGAAGAATGGTCAAACATTCCCATAGACACACTCCTAAACCTTGTGGACAGCCATCCCAGAAGAGTTGAAGCTGTTATAGCTGCAAAGGGTGGGCCAACTCAATATTGAACCCCATGGACTAAGACTTGGATGCCATTAAAATTTATGTGCGTGTAAAGGCAGGTGTCCCAATACTTTTTGTAACATAGTGTATATGTATTTACAAAGTACATCATTACGTAATTGTAAGTTTAACACAAAAGACATGATATATATCAAAATAGTGTAGCGTTAGAAATAACCACAATTAAATAGTAAAATACCACATTAGTCACAAAAAACTAGTGCGGTGATATAGACAAGAAAGAACAAAGTCCATAAGGGTCATGAATCCTGTAATGAAATAATATATGGAGAGTAGTAGTCCAAAGGTTGGTGAGGCAGGAGGGAAAACACCCGTGAAAGGTAATGTAAGATGGCTGCTTACCAGAGTAAATGGGCCCCCAACTTAATGGACAGGCCACACAGGTTTGGTAAAAAATTCAGCATATACTCTCGCCTCCACAACCATAAGGACACGGATATGGATTAGTGCACTGGTACCAATCTCAGCTTCCACTAGTTGAAACGATATGCTCATATATCACTCCAATATAAGATGCCAAACACATGGGAAGGAGAATAAAAGGAAACCATAGCATAATCCAGCATGAGATAATCACAGTGTTTTATTTAAGGTTACACTTACACAAATGTAGACAAATGCAGGCAGACAATAGTAAAAATCGCGGCGTCCCGCGGGAGTAGATCGAGCTAGCGTGGTGTCCGGTACCGCCCGACCGGTTTCGTCAGATGTGACGTCGTCTGGGGCGACATGATGACTGTATTAGGCTATTATTTATGGATTTTTTTGTTGGTGATGGTTGGTGATTATATTGTAGATATTGTATACCCATGCCTCTTAATAGGATATTATTCGAAACGCATTGGGTTCTGTCCCGGTTGTGGGATATATACAAAGACATCAAGATTAAAAATGTTTATGTGTTCCTTTTGGGGTTATATTTGGGTATTATAGATATTGTATCATGTACTGTATAAGGAATTGAAATGATGTAAAAAAAAAAAACATCAGCTATTTATTGTTTTTATTTGTATTTTATGATGTTATAATAGCATTGTATTCTTGATGATACAAAAACCCAATGAAAATGTTTTTGTGTATTTGATGGATATAGGAATGTTGGCATAGACATTTTTTCTGCTCTTTCTCTAACTATACATTGTCTGAAGGAAGTCAGCCTAAAAATTTATGTACGGAGTGTTTTCCTTTTAGCTGTTAGCACTATTAGTCATTGGAATTTTCAGAAAATGTCTTTAAAGGTGCACCCAGAGTTTTGTAACATCACCATCATTGTAACCTTCAGAGGGTCAATCGAGGCAGCTAATTCTGACTAAGCACACAATAAAGAGAAGTAAAAATTCCATAAACTTTCCCGTACGCCTACCATTTCCTTCAATACACTTTATGAGCCACCGAGTCAGGCTGTATTGCAAAGCCTAATTAATTCTGCTTCACAACCATAGCCATGAGCTTCTACTTTGTAGATTTCAATACAGAGAAATATGGTGGGGCCGAACCTTGTTTGTATTACCCACACTTTACTCCAGGGCTTTTATTGTCCCGCTAAAAAACATTTCATTGTATGACCCTGTTTTTTTTTGCTATGGGTTACCCACCTCTTCAAGCAGAAAGGACATTAGCAACAAGACACATTTTTAATAGCAATACGTAGCGCTACCCCCTGAAGGGCTGTTGGATTTTGGGTCCCCCTTCACCTGCATAGCCATACAACACACATTTTCAGGAAACACTCCACAGTTATTAATACAGTCCATGAGTTTGGTTTTGATCATTTATTAGGGGAATATAACTGGGTGTGGGTTAGGGTGATATGGGATGCCCAGAACTGTATTTACAGAAGATTCTTGGACAACTTGAACTGCTCCCAACTTCCCCCTACCCATTCACATAGGGGACGGGATCTGGGGGCCCCCTTGTTAAAGAGGGCTTCCAGATTCCGATAAGCCCCCTGCCCGCAGACCCCCACAACCACAGCCCGTTGTTGTCAGCACGGGTACAAGGTGCTTTGGGGTGCCCCCATGTTAACGGCATGTGGCCTAGTATGGTTCAGGAGGTGGGGCCCTCACCCCCCCCTCTTTCCAGAACTGGCAGGCTGCATGCCCAGATAAGGGTCTGATATTGGATTTTTGGGGGGACCCCATGCAGTGTTTTTTTCTTTTTTTTTTTTTCACTGGGCCAATTGCAGCACTCTGTACCATGTGACAGCTGTGGGCCAAACACAGAATCACTAAAGTAAACAATGAGTCATGCATGAAAGCCATTTATGACAGTTCAGATGATTTCTGCTACAGTGGGCTTGCCAGATTTGCTGTTGGGAAATTTAAGTGGAGAGTGATAAACAGTTTTACTTTTGACTGCTGGTGACTGTTGTTTGCATTTCTTTTCTTCCTTTCCTTCCTTCAGACTACTAACTAAGGGGAGTGGTTAATTGGTCACAGGTGCTTCAGGTGCTATTTAAATTTCTGCAGGACTCCTTTCTGAGCTTGCTCTTTTTTGAGCTTGCCACCTTTTTGCTTGCTGGATCTCTGACAAGTGGACCTTGACTAAGTGGTGAATTAAAAACCACAGTTTAAAACAGGAGATTATAACAGGAGCCTTCTGATCAGTAAGTAACATCTGAAATTTTCTATTAGTTGTATTATTGTTGTAACCGGGGAAATGTGTGCTAGCAAGATTGAAGGTTTTGTGCAGTGCAGTGTTCCACATGCATACAATAATGGAGCAACTGCTCCAGGATGGATACCGCTGCGACAGATGTGAGCAGGTTGCCCTTCTGAAAGCTCACATTAGAGATCTGGAGGAGCAAATTACAACACTGGACAGAACTGACAACCTTGAAAGGGGTCTTCTGCTTGCTGAGCAGGTGGCTAGTGGGGTTAATGGGGAGGGTGGAGGGGTAAGTCAGGTTTATCAGGTAGGAAGATGGGTTAATACAGTCAGAGGGAGTGGTAGGGGCTCACAGAAAAGGAAGGCCAGCCCTGGGTTTGAGCACCCTAAGAGATTTGCCACATTGGGTGAAGATGTGGGGGTGGCAAGCTTAGAGGTGGCAGGCCTAGATGTCACTGCTATCCCTAACAGCCAGGAGAGCAGTCCGTCTAGTAGAGGTGGTGAGGGGACTGGTAGGCCTAGACAGTCGGTGGTAATTGGGGATTCTATAATCAGAAGGACTGATAGAATAATTTGTCGCCAGGGTCACCTCAACTGAATGGTTTGCTGTCTCTCTGGTGCCAGGGTTTGTCATGTGGTGGACCGGGTTGATAAAATACTGGGAGGGGCTGGGCATGACCCAGCTGTCTTGGTCCACATTGGAACCAATGACAGATTATATGGAAGGTGGAGGCTCCTTAAGAACCAATTTAATGAACTAGGCTGCAAGTTGAAGGGAAGGACCTGTAAGAATATTTAATAATAATATCTTGCGCTCATACTTCATTATGTCAGAATATTTATACTGCTCTGAATATAACAGTGTCTATTTATGGTTAATAAGCAAAGATCTATGAGAAAGGAGAATCTTCATCTATTGCCACAATCAATATGTCGTGAATTCTTTTTAATTGATTCATTTCTTTTTAAAAGCATATACCAATCTTAGTGAGTACAGTCTACAGTATGGAATATATATAAAATATTTATTCTCAAGACATGTAATCACAATATATGATCAAACAGGAAGTGACACAAAAAAATAACTCTTACATAAAATACTAACTTCAAACAATTAATGCAATGTGATGTTTAGATCAATAATGAAAGTGAAACTGAAACAAAGTGAAAGTGAAAAGAAAGCAAGATTACCATTTCTCCAGGTAAAGCATAAACCATAAATGGATGTTCTATAAAATCAGACCACAATTGTCTGCGCAATGCATAGCCGAAAGTCACTTCACTGCAGATGAGTGAGAATAAGCCATGCAAAACGGAAGACTTAAAATTGCAAATAATGCACTAAATCTGATATTAATAAAAATGTATAAAAACAAAAATCAGCTTTTTAGAGAAAAATCTACCATGGTTTATGCGGCTGGGATTGTAATCTTATTACCCTTAAATATGCAATATAAAACATATAAGGAAGGAATTAAACAATATTGAATAAAATCAAATAACATAGCAAGGCATATTTACCACACTTAAGATGGCCGCTAGCTTCAAATGGTCGTTACCAGAGTCCTAAGATGGATGCCAGTGAGGGAGGAGTTTTGTTTGGTGTCCCTCAAAGTTTCAGATGAATGATGGAGGAAGATGGAGTATGTCTGGATGAGTCTATAGAAACATAGAAACATAGAAACATAGAATGTGTCTGCAGATAAGAACCATTTGGCCCATCTAGTCTGCCCAATATATCTGAATCCTATGAATAGTCCCTGGCCCTATCTTATATGAAGGATAGCCTTATGCCTATCCCATGCATGCTTAAACTCCTTCACTGTATTTGCAGCTACCACTTCTGCAGGAAGGTTATTCCATGCATCCACTACTCTCTCAGTAAAGTAATACTTCATCATATTACTTTTAAACCTTTACCCCTCTAATTTAAAACTGTGTCCTCTTGTGGTAGTTTTTCTTCTTTTAAATATGCTCTCCTCCTTTACCGAGTTGATTCCCTTTATGTATTTAAAAGTTTCTATCATATCCCCTCTGTCTCTTCTTTCTTCCAAGCTATACATGTTAAGGTCCTTTAACCTTTCCTGGTAAGTTTTTTCCTGCAATCCATGTACTAGTTTAATAGCTCTTCTCTGAACTCTCTCTAGAGTATCTATATCCTTCTGGAGATATGGCCTCCAGTACTGCGCACAATACTCCAAGTGAGGTCTCAACAGTGTTCTGTACAGCGGCATAAGCACTTCTCTCTTTCTACTGCTTATACCTCTCCCTATACATCCAAGCATTCTTCTGGCATTTCGTGCTGCTCTATTACATTGTCTTCCCACCTTTAAGTCTTCTGAAATAATTACTCCTAAATCCCTTTCCTCAGATACCGAGGTCAGGACTGTGTCAAATATTCTATATTCTGCCCTTGGGTTTTTACGCCCCAGGTGCATTATCTTGCACTTATCCACATTAAATTTCAGTTGCCAGAGTTCTGACCATTCTTCTAGTTTTCCTAAATCCTTTTCCATTTGGCGTTTCCCTCCAGGAACATCAACCCTGTTACATATCTTTGTGTCATCAGCAAAAAGACAAACCTTACCATTGAGGCCTTTTGCAATATCACTTATGAAGATATTAAACAAAATTGGTCCCAGTACAGATCCCTGAGGTACCCCACTGGTAACATGACCTTG
Source organism: Pelophylax lessonae (assembly GCF_965119305.1). Classification (NCBI taxonomy): domain Eukaryota; kingdom Metazoa; phylum Chordata; class Amphibia; order Anura; family Ranidae; genus Pelophylax; species Pelophylax lessonae. The sequence goes on from NC_138776.1 coordinate 243,714,727, forward strand.
TTCTATAGATGGATGTAGTAGTGTGTGTGATGTATGTGTATTGTATGATGGGCAGTGTAATGTGTGTCCTCTCTCATATCTGGGCTGTTCTTTTATATGGTAAGAACAAAGGGCTATAAAAAATACCATAAGTTAAACCCAGAGGGATGAAACATTATCCCCATTGGTTGGGATATTCTATACCTAAACTGGTGAGATCATAGACACACCTCTCCTGATAATTCAATGTTCGTATAATAAAATTAAAGGATGGTTTCTCTATATGTAAGAGTAATCATAAAACACAACATAAAACTTTGTCCATACTCCCAGTACATACATAAATGTCCATCTGTATCCCCATCATTCTCTGGCAATTATTGGATCTGGTAAACCATTTCAATAATAATTATTTTTAATACAATATAATATTTCTATATGGGAATATCTGAATAATCCCCAAACTGTACTTGGTATTTCGTCTATAGAGGGCAGTATCGTACCGTTCATTAGATTTTGTAGTTAAATAATAATTAGAAACAATTACCACTCTTCGTATCTGATGACCTCTTTGACCTCTGGCTAGTGAAAAGCCATTACTTATTTGACCATGCCATAGACTGTCAGACATTTAGTCTAGGACTGGTAGAATTTATGATACCTCTGAACACTTAGCCTAGTCTAAAGCAATTCTTATATAAACACTCCTACCACATGCCTTGAAATGAAGTAATACGTTTTTAACTCTAGTCTTAAGTCTAAGTAAGATTACTACTTTAAGAATATAAACCCAAAATATAATATAACATTCCTAAATATATATGTATATGCCTTACATAATATAATGACATAATTATGGCTAATATCTTCTCACACATAATAATGTATCTTTAAAAACTTATATAGTTCATCTTTAAATGTCTGCTAGAGTATACTGGGGTATTGTCCATTGTTAAATACTTATAGACAGACTGGCACTACCATTATATCTTATCTAAAAGGTGTCTATGTAAATCTTATTTATGATCTTATAGATACAAAAACCTCTGTTGAAATTATAAGACCCTATTGTAAGCCTGTAAGAGACATTTTGTTTAACAAGTACATATATGAACTTTCTTTCACCTTCAAAACAAAATGGAAGCCATGCTGTACTGTTCAGCATCATAAGATATGAATATACATAGCTTTTAAAATCATTTTTATTCTATTAGTTAATTACCTATTATTATTTGACTCACCCCAATAATCCCCTAGAGGTGGGACTTTATAGGCACTAATATATTGACCAATTTATAAATACAAAGGCATTATTAGAAAACAATTGTGTTTTATTAAAATAACAAATTACATATCAATTTAAAAAAATAATGGCAAGTCGTGTACAGTATATTAGAACACATAACAAGTGGCTACCGCTTTGATATAAGGTGTAAACCCAACGCGTTTCAGAGGCATAGGTAAAAAGCTCCTTCTTCAGGGGGCAACCTTTTAAAGACGGTCTGTAAGTGATCAATTGCAAATAATTAATATTCCATACAGCTATGATTGCATATTGAGATAATGAAACAACGAATCTAATTTCAAAACAATAAAGTAGAAAAACTCACTTACATACTTGGTTATGTGGATAAAGTTAGTAACAGCTTGCCAATGGAGATAAAAACATGTGACTGTATTGCTCAGATCACTGTATCAGGAGGTATCGAACAGAGGAAGTCATAGTGAAGTTTGAATGGAAATCATTCTTGTTTCATTCTGATATTTGTGTATCCCTCAGCAAGAAGCTGATTGGAGACAGCTGGAACCCACAATAGATGGAGAATCTGCCAAATAAGGGATACAAATGGAAACACTCAAAGAGCTGTATAAATGAGATGGTAACCATGCAGTTTATTCCCAGACACTTTGCTAACTGCCGCACTCACGGGGTGGTATATTTACTCCTCTGTGAGTGCGGCTGTTTTTATGTTGGCAAAACAAAATTACCATTTGCCAAACGTGCCAACAGACATGTTAAAAGCATGAGAACATGCAACCCGGATTTGCCCTTGGGGCGCCATACTAGTCTAATACATGCAGGCAAGTTTTCAAAAATCAAATTTTTGATTCTTGATAGAATTCATCCCAGTCCCCGTGGAGGGGACTGGAATAAAATTCTTCTTCAGATGGAATTACGATGGATCTATTCCCTAAAGGCCACAGACCCTCCAGGTTTGAATGAAATGATTTCATACAAACCTTTTCTAGAGGGTTTCACATCAGGGGGAATGGAAAAATAGGGACTTTTTTCCAATTCTGTTTTCCAACATTTCCTTATTTCTTCCTTTATTTTCCAGATCCACTTATATTCACATCAATTGTTTGCAATTTTCTGTATTTCACTCTGAGGGAGTTATTTACTGTTTTGTCGTATTTTTGAACTGCAGTTTGTATAGAAAGTATAATTTTTACATCTAATTACTGTCTATGTTATCTAATATATTTGTCAGAAGGGTTGTACAATATTATTATCTCCACACTGTATCATCACATGTGACTGTCATGCCTTCACTGTTCTGTTAGAGGTATCTAATTAAGGGGATGTCTCGTTTCATACCCTATCAAAAAGATATCACCTCTTTCTCTCTATATTTAAGTCAAATTTGTAGGTTTTAGATATTTCTATTGTTATTGATCTCTTTTTGAATCTTATAATTATACCCTGCAGGTTGACCTTTAAAATACATTGAACTCTTTTATTTACTCAACGATGCCTCTAAGTTTGTGTCTTCCCATGTTGACATGCCCGGCACGGGGAGGCGGACGCCCTGTTGGTTGTTCCGCCTTCGATGCGGCCCCATTGGTTTCGATGCGGCTGCCCAATCACTTCCGTTTGCGCACCACGCCGCGGAAGTGACCGTGCCGGTGGAGCGCATCGGCCGTTCCTATCTCCGCCCCATGACGCAACCACGTTGGCGGGGAGGGAGCTTCGGACGGCGGCTGCGCACCAGGGAATCCACTGGGAGAATGCCCTGTCTGGGCTTTCAGATGGAGACACTCACAGCTGTTTATACTCAGTAATTAGTTTGAGCTGTTAAATAGCTACTCCCTGCACAATGAGCTGCATTGCTCGTCTGTCTGGAGGAGAACGCTGACCACACTCTCTAACAAGCCTTACTCCAACTTGGTTCTAAGGTAACAAATCTTATTTTAAACCTTGTCTTGTCAATTTACCCTATGGTAATAGCGACGCTACATGGTTTCAAACCCTTTGTTAGTCCATTAATTCATTTAACTTATGAATTTTTGGGAGGCTTTCTTAAGCTGATAAAACTTTTTTAAGGTCAAACTTTAATAATTATACTTTCTAACTTCACCAGTTTTCATTCTCCATGAAATAAACAAATAACAAAAAAATCCTTTTTTTTTTTTTTTTGCCATGTGGGATCTCATTTCCTGCATGGTTACCATCTCATTTATACAGCTCTTTGAGTGTTTCCATTTGTATCCCTTATTTGGCAGATTCTCCATCTATTGTGGGTTCCAGCTGTCTCCAATCAGCTTCTTGCTGAGGGATACACAAATATCAGAATGAAACAAGAATGATTTCCATTCAAACTTCACTATGACTTCCTCTGTTCGATACCTCCTGATACAGTGATCTGAGCAATACAGTCACATGTTTTTATCTCCATTGGCAAGCTGTTACTAACTTTATCCACATAACCAAGTATGTAAGTGAGTTTTTCTACTTTATTGTTTTGAAATTAGATTCGTTGTTTCATTATCTCAATATGCAATCATAGCTGTATGGAATATTAATTATTTGCAATTGATCACTTACAGACCGTCTTTAAAAGGTTGCCCCCTGAAGAAGGAGCTTTTTACCTATGCCTCTGAAACGCGTTGGGTTTACACCTTATATCAAAGCGGTAGCCACTTGTTATGTGTTCTAATATACTGTACACGACTTGCCATTATTTTTTTAAATTGATATGTAATTTGTTATTTTAATAAAACACAATTGTTTTCTAATAATGCCTTTGTATTTATAAATTGGTCAATATATTAGTGCCTATAAAGTCCCACCTCTAGGGGAATTCTTTTCTTTGATTCTATTGTCCTTGGGATGTGGCACACTATTGTGGATTCCACATGAGCATACTATATGTCACCCCAATAATCCCGACATAATCCCGACAGGGGGAGATTAGAGAGCTGAATGCATGGCTAAAGATCTGGTGTAACAAGGAGGGATTTGGGTTTTTAGAGCACTGGGCTCACTTTTCATTGGGGTGCAACCGATATGCTAAAGATGATTTGCACCTTTATGCTAGGGAAGAGGTTAATGGGAAGGTTGGAGGAGTTTTTAAACTAGGATTGAGGGGAGAGGGTGAATTTGATTATAATGGGGCAGACAGGTCAGACAAGGGTCAGCCCCTATCTGTGGGTGGAATGGGGAAGGATGGGGGAGAGTTATGGCAAAGGATAGGAAGGTTCCCATGTTACAATCAACCAATGGAAATTGTACTATTTATACCAAAATTAAAAATATGCAAAATAAGTGTGCAAAATGTGACAATAAATTAAAGTGTTTGTTCACCAATGCCAGAAGTCTGCCAAGCAAAATAGAGGAGGTGTAAGCTCTGGTGCACAAGGAGAACTATGATTTAATTGGTATTGCTGAACTTTGCTTCATTCCTCACATGACTGGGCTATTAATATTCCTGGCTATGCTCTCTTTTGGAAAGACAGGGTAAAACGGAGGGGTGGTGGTATCTGTCTCTATGTGAGAAGTGATCTCAAAGTGAGTGTGAAAGAGGACCTACTTGATGGAGAGTGTGATGAGTCTGAAGCAGTATAAGTGTAAAAATGTACATGGGCATGCGTAATACAAAGATTATCATTGGAGTTTGTTATAGACCTCCCAGTATTAATGAGGAGGTGGAGACTCAGCTCCTGGCACATATAGAAAGGGCTGCAGGTGGTGGGACAGTGATAATAAAGGGGAATACTAACTACCCAGACATTGACTGGAGGACACTGCTGGAACAGTTAAAGAGCAAACATTTATAAACCTATTACAAGACAATTTTAAGGCCCCCACTAGAAATGATACTCTGTTGGACCTGGTAATCTCAAAACATGCAGAGCTTATTAATAATGTTCATATAAAAGAACATCTGGGTAGTAGTGACCATATTATGATTTAATTTAATGTTAGCTGTAAGCAAAAAACACATACAGGAAATATTATACCCTGTGGTATTCATTTGAAAGGAGCTGGACACAGGCTCCTACGTACCTACACCTTGGGGATCACACAGCTTGGACACTAAGCTTGCAACCCAGGTAATATTACTGATTTTTATTGAGGCCAATTCACTACTTATTTTGTGTTTTGGTTGCCAACAACCTGCTGGCCTGTATCGGGATTAGCATATGCACCAAGTTACCACATTAATAGCCTTTGTTTCCTTCTCTGTTTATAGCTATCTACCTGGAATGATATTTGGCTCTTTTACTATTTGTTATACTTCATTGCAGTATCCTATCACCTAGTATCTGTTGGACTCCAACTCTATTATCAGTGTCTGATCTACTTGCCTTGCCAATTTATGTTGTATACTTTACTACCTACAAGCCTTGGAGAATATGAGGTGAGCTTGTATAGTATATCTCGCTCTCAACTTACACCAATTAATAAAGATACCCTGGCTATATATATATATATATATATATATATATATATATACACAGTGCCTTGCGAAAGTATTCGGGCCCCTTGAACTTTGCGACCTTTTGCCACATTTCAGGCTTCAAACATAAAGATATAAAACTGTAATTTTTTGTGAAGAATCAAGTGGGACACAATCATGAAGTGGAACGAAATTTATTGGACATTTCAAACTTTGTTAACAAATAAAAAACTGAAAAATTGGGCGTGCAAAATTTTAGGTCTTCAGGGTGGGATCTATGCATTTATGTTAAGGTGTTGATATGTTATGTTTCACATTGTACCCACCATGTGGTGGTTATAGGTTTATGTATTATGTAAGCATGTGTACTGTATTGTTTAAAACAAACAATTTTTTAAACTATTGTAATAAATCATGAAATGTTTGTGCCTTTAAAGTCCATATTGTTTCAGTCTAATTGTGAGAACCTTGTCAATGATTTCAAGGCAGCTGGGACCATAATCACCAAGAATACAATTGGTAACACACTACGTCACGAAGGACTGAAATCCTGCTGTACCCACAAGGTCCCTCTGCTCAAGAAATCACATGTACAGGCCTGTCTGATGTTTGCTAATGAACATCTGAATGTTTCAGAGAAGAACTGGGTAAAAGTGTTGAGTTGAGGCCAAAGAGCTTGATTTTGGTCTCATCTGACCACAACTCGCCGTGTTTGGAGGAAGAGGATAGGAACACCAGAGGGATTGTGTCCGTGATCTCCACTTTATTGTGACTCCCCATTCTGATCACTTCTTTGACAGCAGAGACAATGCGGTACACATGTCCTGAATGAGAAGACCGTAATGTGAAAAAAAACTGTTCCAACAACAAGTACTTATATTCACACAAATATGTATTTACAGCCAGGTGATGCAAGTGCAGCCCCTGGAGCATGGCCAAGGTCAAATTCATGCAGGGAGAAATATCACAAAAAGTGGGGGACAGCTGGTGTTGCTGCTGAATTGCAGCCAGTCGAGCAGCAGCTGAGTATGACCGCCTCTTGTTGCTGCACACTTTTCAGGCCTGTAAGCAGGTTGGAAGTTTTAGCCAGCTAGTTTGGTGCTGCCCTGACCAGGAGGGTAGAAGTTAAGACCTTTCCCAGGTTTTTTCTTTTTGGTGGGTCATTTTGTTGGATCCGATCAACTGGTCCTTTGCCATATAAAAGGAAGGTGGTCTGGAGCTCGGGGGCAGGCAAAGGGCCGCCTGGGATTAGTCAGTCTGTGGACCTTCTCAAGGGCGCCAGAAGGATGCTGGGTATCACTATCGGGATGTGAAGCTATCGGAACTTGAGTTCACACCAAATACACCAGTGCTGAAATGTGCCTCATAAGGATTCACATTTGCATAAGAGAGCCTTGGAAGGACTATGATGAATGGAATGCACTTTTGCAGGTATGCCTGGGCAGCACACAAGCCTGTAGTTATAGTTAGGGAATTAGGAAAGTACAATATCTTTCCTGTTGGATTGTGAAATGTCTATTTTTGCATTTTTGCCAAGTAAAGTATTGAAACATTGTCCCTGCCTGGTCCGAAGTTAATAATAGGTGTAGCATAAGTAACCGGCACATACATTGGGGTATGAAAACCTTAGTGAGGAATGGAGTAATGTGAAGACACATGTGGTTGCCAAGAGTATTGAAAGTTTAACAAGCAGCCTGTCAAAAGCGTGTACCTGTTATACGTGGCACGTTGATGGTATGTTCATCTCTAAGTGTATAGGTGCAACTGAGGTTGCCATTGGGGAATACTCAACAGTTTTGTCCCAGGGCGTTGATGAAAATGGCAAAAAGCAAAGGTACCCCATGTGCGTGAGTGAAGTGACCCTGTAACATAGTGCCTAATGTAGCCCAGAAGAATCCACGTGTGGTAAGTCTTCCATGTGACCGAGTACTTGGCACCTAATGAGTTAATGGGGAAACATGGAGGACATTACAAACTTTCACCACCCTGCCCCCTCCCTGCTCACAGGCCTGCTGCATGACTTCCTGGAAGCCTGGGTACCCAATAGGCTGGTGCCATTGTCACAGATGATCATGCGTGACACAAGATGGCATGGCATCAGCTACATTTCAGCCTGCCTCTGAAGAGCCTGGAGGAGGGGGTAGAGGTGACTTAGATGTCACCATCACTAAGTAGCCCTATCCTGCATCTTTCCAGCTGCCAGAAAATTGACTCCATGGGCCATGAAGGAAATGTAATGCCCCTGCTTCCTAAACAGCATGGCTGCCACTGACTGTTTGCTCAAGCAACAAGGAGACAAATGCTAGTAGAGGACAAGGATGGTCTCCTGTGTAAAATTAAAACAAATAGTAGCCATGGAACAGCACAAGCTGCAAACTTGTGGAAGGGGGCAGACTCTACTAGCTGGAATGGGAGCAATTGTTAAGCCAGCAATCTTGCCAAGCTGTAATTGAAACGTTGGTCATGGGGGGTGATGCTTCATCATTTTTTTTCTGCTCCTGCAGCTGGAGAAGAGATGCCCACCTGGTCAAGATGTAGCAGGATGGCAGGGTGAGGTTAGGAGACCTTGAGCACAGTTAAAGCATATGCCTGGCCCTACTAACCTTGGCCCCCAAGCTGAAGTTCCTGCCTAAAAGCCACTGCAGCCCGGCTGGGTGCCTGTGACCACCCACTTTTTTGGAGAGGTAACTTGGGTGACACATTTAAGGGTTAGTTATATATTATATACATAGGGAATGGATGTTTGGTAGTTACTAAAAACAAACTGTAGACGGCAAAAAAAATTAACAAAATATTTTCTATTCCTAGTGATTCAATAAGAGGATATAGGAAATTAGACCCTTTGTACCTAGTTTTTTTCTCAAGATGCTACAAAATAGTTTAAATTAAGAAATCAAAATTAGTTCTATATGTTACAACAGAAAAATACAGATTTTTTTTCTATATAACCTTTTGTAATAAAATATCCAACTTCTCCCTAAAATCTTTAGAACAATAAAAATGAGCCATTGTAGAATTATAATAATTTTATTTCAACAGTACAATAAAAAATTATAATAAATAGTTTATTAAACAAAAACTCTGATCAATAAAATATATAAGTCGTCATCATACTTGAGAAGGTCAGTTTTTGCATACAACAAATAAATAGGAAACACTTTATTAGAAATCTGTGTTTTTTTGTGTCCTTAGTCATTTCATCTTCTGCACACAAATTATTGATTATCATTTTTCAGATTTGTTTTTTAAGTATTTTGGGCCATAAGTAATGTGAGTAATTCAAGCCAACAATATAATACCTTTAAATACAACATGATGGGCTGATGTCTATTGAAGCCCCTTATTTGTTACAGATTAAATATTACAGCTGGGTAAAAAGCTTTTTTTTTCTTCTTTTTAAGGAGGTCAGTTGTGGCTTCATAGTCTGGATTGGATACACTTGGATGTGAAAGGAAATCTATTAACTTTATAAACTAAAGAAGTATCACCATCGGTATTATTCATTTTTTTTTATCAAACATTAGAAAAAGGGTGATGATGTGAAGGAATGTAATCTAAGCAATTTTGAATTTAGAATGACTGTTGCTGCCAGGTGTGATGGTTGTAACTTCTCCAAAAATCTTGGCAACCTAGAAAGCCCTGGTGGAGCTTTATTTAGTGAAACATGCAGGGTGGAGCCATTTGATGTTACACAGGATTGGAAATTCTGTTTTACTTTACATACCTTTAATTAAAGTCAAAATTTAAAATGCAGAGTGGAGCACAGGATCTCTAATAGAGTTTAAAGACCCTGAAGGGGGTTCTCATCTGGTTTATTTTGAATCGCTCTCCAAAGAACAGGGCCTGAAACAGGGTTGTTATCTCGGAAATAATGGAAGTGTATACCGTTATAGCACCCTCTAGCTAGTGTGCTGGGTGTAAATAGATTTTGTTAGTGTAGGCAAATTGGTTTGGCTATGAGCCAGGCTCTGGGTCAGGGTTGAATGACTCAGGAAGCCTGGATGAATCAGCAAGCAGCAGCTCTGGTACCGCCCCCTGTTTTCTGGAATCTTGGAGAAGCTACCAAGTGCAGTGGGTGAATGATTGGAGGGGCTATTTTGAATATCTGGGAGTTCCCCAGCCAATACTCAGCAGAAAGGGGCTGGAAGGGGACAGGCCACCTTATAGATAGAGGACAAGTCCATCTGGTAAGCGGCCAATCACACTGGGGAAGTTATCCGATTTATCCTCTTGCTACCTTTGGTAAGGGGTACCTACTGAGTTTGGTGGTGGTTGTCACTCTCATTTACTACACTATTTAGCACTGGAACTTCTAGTTTCACACACTTCGGGTGTCATTTTTCCTGTTGTTTTTTGGTTTTACGCTATGGCGTTTGCCCTGTTCTTCTTTTTTACATAACACCCATTACTGGAGACCCACATCGCAACTGCGAAGGTCTACTATTTATATCCTTTGAGGCCCGGTGGAGTCATCTTTCAGTATTTGGCCATATATTCTGCTACTTCTGGTAAGCGGTACCTGCACAGGGCATACATCATTTGTGGATTTATTCCTCATTCCATTATCGGTTTACACTATGGTGTTTTGTTTCTCCTTTTCACTAATGTCCCACTGAGGAGATCTACACCGGAGTCTTTTGAGGTTCATCGTGGTTCACATTTGAAGATTTTTGCTGTCAGCCATATTATTTGGCTTTCTATTGTTTGGATTTTGGTAAGCGGTACCTGCACAAGTATCTTCACTTCACATTTATGGACATTCACATGGACTAGTTCAATTTATAGCGCAGCTTGTTTTATATAATCTATTCTTGGGGTGATGGTCGCACTTGAAGTTGCTGCTTTGTTTTGTTTTTTGAATCAGCGCAGTTGTTTTCCCTCTTTTTTCCACCTTATAGATAGCCATGAGTCATGCCAGCAGGGGCAGTCGGGAGGAGGATGGGGATGGAGTGCTGAAGACGCTGTCGGTGGCCCTTGAGGGTGTCCCCTAGACTGACGGGGGGGCCTCAGGCCAAAACAGAGGACCCCCTTCCTGGAGGCACTGGAGCAAGGAAAGGACAGCAGGAGCAGGTCAGCACATCTGGGAGATCTCCTGAGAAGTCAGCCGGGTGGGCTGGTGGGTGCTCAGTTGGGAGGACTGTGGAGAAGTTAGCCAGGGGAGCTAGTAAAAGGGGCAGCAGCCAGATGGGTTGGCAGTGCCTGAAGAGGTGGTGCTGGGATCAGAAGCCACAGGGATGTATGCTGGACACTGATCTTCTTTGCTACACACCAATGGGGCCTTGGGCTCCTGCCTATAACAGGCTTTTGCTCTGAATCTGCTATTTCAGATTAACTATCAATGTGCCAGTGGAGTACTGCAAGCAAGTGAGTGCTGGAGGAAGCAGAGTAGTGTATATAGACTACTGTATATATACCAAAAGTTGTCCCTGGAATAGTTAAGTGAGAATCCCATAATTCCCAATCCCAATCTAGGTTCTAATCCCTCAAATAAATTAAAATTAAATTAAATAAATTAAAAAACAAAGTACTGGACTGTTCTCTGACTCTGAATGCCTGTGGAAATTTGGCATGCCTGGTTGTGCATGGTGGGGGATCCCATTCTACTTGCAGATCCTTAGGGGGATCGCTTCAAAGACAAGTGCCAAAATTGATGTCATCCAAATTCATTGCTTGGAGTCGTAGAAAAAAAAAAACCAGTATGTTTTAGGAAGCCCTGAGGGACCTTCTTCCTCAGGGTTTGGCAAAAGCCAAAGCTGCATGCTCTGAACAGTATAAAACAAAAAATATCCTAGGAGACAAAATGAAGTGTTGAGCTGCTCCAGTCACTGGTTTGACATCCAGATTACGATGTTTTAGTCTTTACTAAGCCCTGATGAGATGCATTAACTTTTTTTTTTTTTTTTTTAATGTGATTCCGCACAAAGAACTCGGATGCACCAATTTTGAGGTTTCCCCTAATTAAAGCAGAGCAAAGTGCACCATGGAGGTCTCTCTCGGGTTTTTCCATGTCAGCTACTTGGTACATACACTATAGAGAGCTTCAAATGCTAGATACAAAGATTACGCTGCAAGGTTTGGGTCAGTGAAGCTGAGAAGCTGGGAAAACCGGTTGGTGTTTTGGCTTTATCTGAGATTTTTTTATTATAAATGTTTTTAGACCTTCTGACCTTCATATCGGAGGGTGAGCTGCAGTTCAATTATGTAGAGGTGTTTACACCTAAGTGTGGATTTGGTGAAGGTACTGGAGGCATTGGTGATATTGTATGATTCTCAAGTGCGATCATCTGCAGGAAAAAACAATGACATTGACAAGTTATAAAACAAAACAACTCTACTTGATCTAGCACTATACTTATTCATAGTTTAGTAGTTTTATATTAAATGAAAACTAATGTATATTTCCTGTACATTTTCACAGTAATTTTTGATGGATGTGATGTACATCCTTAAAGGAGAAGTACAGCCAAAGTGCACTTCGTTTTGTACTCCTGTGACCCGTTTTCAGCAGACAGTGGGCTGAAGAGGCGGTCCAGGCTCAGGCAAGATCACAACCATATTGTCAAGACCTGCCCACATGGCTGGACCGACACCCGGCTCTGCCTCTCAGCGAGCTGCTCACAGCCTGAGCCGTTCGCTCCCACCCCCGCCACAGCCCAGCGCTCGGGGAAGGGGAAGAGCCGAGAGCTGATGACTGACAGTCACCAGCTCTTTGCTCAGGGAGCTCTGAAAACCGAGCGATTGGCGGTGTTTGACCGTTCGGTTCTCAGTGTTGGAGGCGGCGGGGGACAAATTACCTAGCATCCAGCTAGGTAAGCATAAATCTGCAAAAACCCTGATTCCCATATTTCTCTTTTAAAGTATAGAGAAAGCTAAAATCTGTATTTATTCTAGAGAGTAGGAAAAAATGTAAAAGAAAATGTGAGGTTGGTTTGTCTTCTTGGTTCCGGTTTGATCTCCCTTAATTTCCTGCTCCCTGGACACAACAGTAAGTCAGATGATATTTCTCCAAAGTGAAGGAAATCTTATCTTAGGTACCTCCAAAGGAGATGTTCACTTGAAAAATATCCCCTCTCCATTTGCAGTGACAGATCAACATTTTGGATTTTTCCTCCATTTTGGCTTCAGTGACGATGGTCACCAGGACATATAAAGAGGTTTAATCCTCCCAATGGTGACACAAACAGCAATAAAACCTGGCAGAAGCTCTCCCTTTCCCTGCTCTATTGAAAACTGAAAAAAAAAACTGGGCTTAATTTCCTGTTCCTTCTAATCTTACATCATCCATGAATTTGTAGGTGCTCTCTCTAGTGATTAAAAATTAAATATAAATATCACCAAACCGCCCTCTAATAGTGATATAATATATCCCCTGCGCACAAGCAGAATGATCAAAGGCGTCTTTTGAAAGACCCTACCGCAGCTACTTGAAAGGAAAACTGTGTTTAAATATACTCAAATCAATAGTCACCCAGGACCACGAAATTAGCATAAGTAGCGCAGATAGTGCATAAATCATGAATCAAAAAGCAAAAAAAGTCCTTTGAACGTTCATATATAAATAAACCAATAGACAGAATGCTTTCACATATAAACGTCCATCCCTGGATATAAAGGGGTTAAAAGACTTTTGCAACAGTCCACTTCACCAAGTAGGAATCACCACTGTGTGTCGGGGTCACCAAATAACTAAACCTCCACCGTTGTGATGTACAGAGGGGGATGGCAACTCACCAGAACATATGGCCCACCTATTCTCATATATACACCGGCTTGTGTATAAATATCCCTCTTGGAGTCGGCTACCGCTGCAGATATTAGACATACATCCCTGATGGTCTCTCACGAAATAACGTGCGTCCCTTTTCCTCACAATAGATTGCCCATCAAGCAAGCATAAAGGAAACAAAAAGGAACCGCACTAGCGTAATATTGCCTAAACCATTCCAACTTTATTCCAAAGAAACCCAAATAAAATGCACTCACAAATGCAAGATATCAATAAGCCTTCATAATCTTATATCATTAGAGTACCGCGGGTACCGTAGTGGGCAATATTGGTCCAGCTCACCCTCTCGAGTCAGTGGAGAATATGGTCCAATTGATTCAGACCCACTGCAATTATGAGACATTGCTGGATCCCACCAGGATTGCTTTCTGAACGTACGCTAGAACAACTCTGTGATTCTACACCTAGAATGTAATTCAGTTTTGTATGTTTACACCAAATATTATAATCCTTATGTTATTTAGTGTTGAGCGAACACGGACTGTATTATTCGGGTCCGTACCGGATAATTGTATTTTTGTTACCCGGACACGGACCCAAAAACTTTACTGTATGTTCGGGTTTAAAATCCGTGTTCGATAATTTTATTTCCTGTATGTAATGGCACGGTTTTAATGGCGGGCTTTCAACAGCCAATCAACAAGCATTTAACTGGTGTGCCATAGAAGCCATCACAGCCATGCCTACTAATGGCATGGCTGTGATTGGCCAGCTGAAGCATGTGACCCAGGTCTTTATAAGCTAGAGACACAACGCGCTGTGCGTCAATCTGCTGTAGTGTAGGCAGAGAGCACACATAACGGTGCTGGCTGCTGCTGATTAGGGACAGACAGGGAAAAACAACATTGTGCCCAAAAAGAATGCAGGGACAGGTCGGAGTGTAGGCAGGGAAAGATATTTGAGCATTTTAGGGACAGGCTGGAGAGATTAGGCAGGGAGAGATTAGGAGACACAGGACAGAACAATCGTCCGTTAGCGATCTACATCGATTTTGCTGTGTGGGGGGTGGTGCAGTGAACAATCTTTTTGGCCTCACTTGAGCCCACTGAGGAGGAGGAGGAGGAGGAGGGAGAAAAAAATATATTTTTAGCAGTCTGTTGTGTGCAGCGTTCAGCTATATTTTACTACAGAGTGCTGTTCTAATCTGCTATTTAAAAATTACAAATTTAAAGGGGAATTTTTTTTTTAAGAGCACTTGCCATTCTCTTAACTACATTTTGCTGCCATTTGCAGCACTCTAGCCCTTTCCATTGTTTTTTTAGAGACATTTTAGTGCCTGAAAGTTCGGGTCCCCATAGACTTCAATGGGGTTCGGTGTCCGGGTAAAGTTCGGAAAAAGTACGGGTCACGGACCCGGACTTTTTTTTCAAGTTCGGCCGAACCCGCCGAACACGGACATCCAGGTGTCCTCTCAACTCTAGTTATAATGGCTTGTATGAGAATTATATCATTCGATTGCTCTACATCTGCATTGTCATGTTGTTATATGGTTGTTTCTGGTTGCTAAAATCCTAAAAAAAAATATTGAAATGAAAAAATAAAAATAAAACCTACCAGTATTTTCACGCCCTTTGATAAAAGCAGCAGATCTTCTCATGATAAAGTCCTTAGCGGAGGATATCGTTTAGAGGTATAATGTAACATGCAACTTGAAACACTGACAGTCAACAAGGATAAAATGATAACCAGCACGTTCGAAGCGATTAGAATATAGTAAATTGTATATGAACTCGTCTGCAAAACAAAAAAACAATGGATATAAATACTGTACATAGTTTTCCTACACTTAACATTTGTTTTGCTAAGTATAGACAGTCAGACTCTTCATTATCCAGCACCTCCAGGAATGTCTGCTGCCCGCATCCCCTGCTGCACTCTGTGGTTCAGTCCTCTGACCTCTATGGTCCTGCTGAGTCCTGTTGATAATGTTGAAAAAGAGGTGATAACCACAATCAAAATGGGGGGACACAGGCATCTGACACTCCCAGAAAAGTCAAATGCTGAAGAATCTTATAGATGCTGCAGTGCCTAAATTAAGAGAAGACATAAGCCACAGAGTATATTACTTGATGGAGGCACCCAATACTGCATTGTACGAAGAAAGGGGTTGTGTCATGTGCTAGTCTGTTATGTTGCCCAAAATGACAAAAAGTACAGGTTCAATGTACGGAAAATGGTCAAAGTTATGGCGCAGAAGTGTAAATGACCTATGACCCGGGGGGGGGGGGGTCGTGGTGATTCCCAAGGGACTCTTGCGGAGTCCCAGGACACTTTGGAGCAGCACCCGAAGTTTCTCTGGACTGATAATGACAGCAGAGGGCGCATCTGAGCATAGTGGGTTAAAACATACGTATTTATTGAAGTAGACAATTGGCAACTTGCACAAATCATAAGGGGTAGCTTGCACATCAGAAAATATATGTAGTACCCTGCTAGGTAGGTGCTAGAGAGTGAGTATAGTTTTTGGCTCTGTCTGACGCCTATCAGGAGAGCAGCAGGAAAATTCTATATTGCTTTCTGCTTAACAGGGAGCAGGATCTGTGAGTTAGGTCTTCTCATGGTGCTCAGTGTGGGATTCATCTGGTCTAGGGGGGTGTTCCACACTGGTCCTATAGGGAGGCATATTGGACAGTGGAGAAAACCTGACCAATGAGTACACAGGCTTTGATCCAGCCCCAGTGATTGGCACAGACTGCAGTCTCGATGCATTGTTGGATGTGGTATAAAATCCAGGAGCACATGTGCTCGGGGTCTTTGGCTGGTGAGCAGAGTTCCGGAGGGAGGGAGGGTGGCTGCCTCATCTTCTGCAGCAGTTGGTGTATGGTCACAGGCAGTTGGCCTAATGAGCCAGAAGGCAGGAGCTGAGCCCAGAGGTCCAGAAGAGCTGACTAGAGGGGTTGAGACACTGGAGAACCTGGAAAAGTATTGTGAATTCAGGAGATCGTGTCTAAGGGCCTGACCAGGAAGGGGGCCACCCCAGAGTAGAGTAGTCAGAGGATGGGTGTTAGCTGGTGGAGTGAAAGGGGGTGCTAGGCGAGTACCCTGAAGATAAGTGCTAAGCAAGTGTCTATTCAGGAACTTTACCTCTAGATTCATCTAGTGGCAAGGTGAAACTGCGGCCTAGCTGCATCCTCAGATAGAAGTCCTCAGCATTGTGAATAGTTCAAGTTTTGGAGTATCCCACTCTTCCCTTCTCCTATCCAAATATAAAATAAAACAACAAAAACAACAATCCCTAGACTGTTTATTGACTGAGCCGGAGAGTAAAGTGTTAAGATTCTGCATGCAGTTGCTACCAGTAACCCAGAGGGACCCGAAAAGGTGAGAAATCCAGCAGCCCTCAAGGGGGCAGTGCTACATATAGATTCTTCAATGAGCTCTGTGCAGTTCCTTAATTGGGACAAGCAGCATCTGCAGCTAAATTACCAAGACACCCCGGGGGGGGGGGGGGGAGTAGACTAAGTGTAGCAGTATATAGAAGGATAACACACATATTATAGCAACTCACAGAGTTAGATGGGAAAGTACATGAATGATAAGTCCATACCCCCCCACCTTTCTGAGATGGGAATGAGGGACACCTATTAGCAAAGTATGTAGGCATAGGGCACACTCCCCTTTAACGAGAACTGTACAAAAAACAATGGGCAAACCCACGAGTGATTTTCTCAAATGCAGCAGTTTAGATATTGGGTGACAGGTTTAGCACTGTAAAACACTTTTCATAGATAAATAGTGCATTTTATATACAACTATATAGATCAGATCAAAATGAGGGACAAATTAGGTGGAAAAGGGGACAGAGGGACATTGTTCTGAATGAGGGACAGTCCCTCGAAATCAGGGACAGTCCCTCCAAATTAGGGACAGTTGGGAGAGATGTAAGTCACTGTGACTTCTATCCCAGTCTCTCATGCAGTTCCTCAGGTCCTTTGGGTGTCTGAGATGTCACAGAGTAAAGCAGCCATAAGGATTAGGGATGATCGAACGGTTCGGGTCGACCATCGGTTCGGCCCGAACATTGGGTGTTCGAGGTTCGGCCGAATTTAGAACTTTTTGCCCAAAAAGTTCGGAATTCGGCAACCAGAACCGCCCAAAATGCAATGCTTCAGGAAATGGGCTTTAAAAGCCTGTGATTGGACCAGAACCATTAGCAAAAGCCAATTGAGGGGGCAGGAGAATCCTAGGAATGTGATTGGAGTGACTAGGGGGTCCCTAGACCAATCATTAGTGAATACGCCCCCCAGTATATAAGATCGCCCCCGCCATATTCCTAGCATTGTTATACTGGACATGGAAGAGAGTGGAAGCAGTTCTGTTAATTTTACTTAACAAGTGTCATTTAGCTATTTATTAGTGTCAGGAAAGGGATATCTAGTGTAGTTAGAGTGCTCCTTTACACTTAAGTTAGCTTCAAAAATTTAGTTTCTGTAGGGAAAGTGTTAAGTGTCAGGGGACCGTAGTGTAGTGCAGGGTTAACTGGCAGTGACTGCTATGGAAGGGTGACAAAACCCTTCCATAGCAGGGTGACCGCTATAGAGAAATGATCATTTCTCTGAATTGCTTCGGGACACCCATATGGCTTCTCACCAGCCAAGCATTTTTTATGCTGCAGGGGCTGCCACTGCCAGTGCTTTTTTGAGGACATGTTTGATGTCAGACATGACATCTGAACATGTGTATAGGGGGTATATATACACATATATGTGTATATATACCCCTAGACATATATAGGTGTGATAGTAGCAGAAATAAATGCTTGCGCTAATGAAATCATTTACAGTAATATATTTCTGCTACTATCACACCTATATATGTCTAGGGGTATATATTCAGACATATATGTGTATATATACCCCCTATACACATGTTCAGATGTTTTGCCTGCCTCAAAAGAACCCAAAAAAATGCCAAAAAAACGCTAGCGTAAAAAAAAAATGCCCAGGTGTGTTTTTGCTGGCATTTTTTGGGGGGTTTTGGAGGCAGGCAAAACATCTGAACTTGTGTATAGTGGTGTATATACACACATCCATATATTTATATACACACCTAGACATATATAGGTGTGATAGTAGCAGAAATATATGCTTGCGCTAATGAAATCATTTACAGTAATATATTTCTGCTACTATCACACCTATATATGTCTAGGTGTGTATATAAATATATGGATGCGTGTATATACACCACTATACACAAGTTCAGATGTTTTGCCTGCCTCCAAAACCCCCCAAAAAATGCCAAAAAAAACGCTAGCGTCAAAAAAAAAAATGCCCAGGTGTGTTTTTGCTGGCATTTTTGGGGGGTTTTTGGAGGCAGGCATCTGAACTTGTGCACAGTGCACAGTACCACTATACACAAGTTCAGATGTTTTTCCTGACTGCAAAGAACCCAAAAAAATGCCTGCTTTGAAACCGGCAAGGTGTTACAGCAGAGAAGCCATATTCCTGTGCTGAAAGTTTTCTAATACAAACAATCCTTTTTTTTTATGGAGGCAGGCAAAACATCAGAACTTGTGCACAGTACCACTATACACAAGTTCAGATGTTTTTCCTGACTGCAAAGAACCCAAAAAAAATGCCTTCTATTAAACCGGCAAGGTGTTACAGCAGCGAAGCCAACCCCCTGTCTGAAAGTTTTCTAATACAAACAATCTTTTTTTTATGGTTCTGGACATGCTACAGAGCTGAAACTTCACATGTACACTTTTTAGACCCCCCAGATCCAAAGTAAAAATCAAAAAAATTCTTTTTTTTTGTAATTTTTTCAATAATTGGCTTTTTTTTTATCAAAAATGACAATTTTTAAGAACTTTTTTTGTGTGATTTTGTGTCTGGGGGGTCTAAAAGGTGTACCTGTGAAGTATCAGCTCTGTAGCATGTCCAGAACCTGAAAAAAAGATCATATAGGTGTTAAAGTTAAAGGAGGGTCCCACATCCCTGTTCTACTGAAAAATTATCTTTTTTTTTCATGGTTCTGGACATGCTACAGAGCTGAAACTTCACATGCACATCTTTTATACCCCCCAGATACTAAATCCAAAGTCAAAATCAAAAAATCTCTCTCTTTTTTCTTTTTTTTTTTCCAATAATTGGCTTTTTTATCAAAAAAAATTTTAAGAACTTTTTTTTGTGTGATTAATAGTAAATGGGGCATGACCCAGAACCCTAGGCACTTTTTAGGGGCATTTATTGGGTTTTGGGGCTTCAAAATGGTGTTTTTTTAAATATCGAAGTTCGGGTCCCATTGATTTCAATGGGGTTCTGAAATCCGGGAAGTTCGGATGTTCTGGCCGAACCGAACTTTTCAAAAGTTCAATCATCCTTAATAAGGATTCAAAAGATGATGGATAGAGACTTGGAGAGCACCAGAGGACCAGAAGGCAGTTGGGGTGGAACGCACATGGCACCGGAGGTGGCTTCACGTACGTCTGGATGTGGGGGGCATGGTTATGTGTTGGTTGGTTTGGTTTGACGAAGAGACATTCCACTTTTAAATGTGTAACCATGCCCCCCAAATCCAGAGGTACGTGAAGCCACCTTCGGTGCCAGATGCGTTCCACTTCTCTGGTGTTCTCCAAGGCTTCATCTATAATTTATTGGATCCTAATGGCTGCTGTACTTTATCACATCCCTGCCATCCAGAGGACCTGAGGAACCGCATGAGAGACCGGGACTGATGCCACAGTGACTTTCATTCCTGCGTTTCTCCATCTAACTCTGTGCCATATTATATGCGTGTTTTCCTTTTATATACTGCTACACTTAAGCTGGCCATACATTATACAATTTTCTTGATCAATTTCCTTTAGATTTACCTTCAACTATGTAACGCAAGTGCCTTCCTGATTGCACACAAATTGAATAAATTAAAATTGTACATGAAAATTGTATAATGTATGGCCAGCCTTAATCTTCTAGGTATTGCAGGTGCATGTGCTGCTTGTCCCAATTGAGGAAATGCGTACAGCGCATTGAAGACTCACCTCATAGGCATTTACATTCTGATGTGCAAGCTACCCCTTATGATTTGTGTAAGTTGCTAATTGTCTATTTCAATTACCGTATTTTCCGGCGTATAAGACGACTGGGCGTATACGACGACCCCCCTAATTTTCAAGTTAAAACATAGGTTTTGGGCTATACTCGCTGTATAAGACTACCCCCCTTCCGAAGCAAGGCAACACCATTGAAAAACGTCAGAATTCTCATAGATCTCCAAGGTACCCCAAGTACTGTAATACATGTAATCTCTCATAATATCTCCAAGGTACTCTAATTATAAGTATTACCGGTAGATGTAATCTCAAGACGCTGCCTGTGTGGGAATCCTTTACCGGTATACTGTATGTACCGCCGTTTCGGCTACATACAGTGTACCGCGCTGAGCCAATCCCAGTGAGCGATGTATTCTATTATTGAATACAAAGCCTGCTCGGATTGGCAGAATCAGAGAGGCGGGCTGATGTTACTCCGCCAATCCGAGCAGGCTTTGCATTCAATAATAGAATACATCGCTCTCCCTGATTGGCTCAGCGCGGTACACTGTATGTAGCCTGAGCTACGGTACATACGGTATACCGGTACAGGATTCCCACACAGCCAGCGTCTTGAGAGATTACATCTACCGGTAATACTTATACTTAGGTTACCTTGGAGATATTATACTCGGTGTATAAGACGACCCCCCATTTTTGGGGAATTTTTTGAGGTTCAAAAGTAGTCTTATAAGCCAGAAAATACAGTAATATGTTTTAACTCACTACACTCAGATGTACCCTCTGCTGTATAAATCTATCACTGTACAGAAAAGCTCATGCTTTATGTATTCTTTTTAACATCCATTAACTAGTTTTTCAGTTCATCTAGCGTGTTTGAATGAAACCTGTCTTTATGCAGGGCTATCACATGGGTTGTAATTTGAATATCTCCTCTATAAAAGGACTGGTGGGCTTAGGAATTACTTAAAGTTGGGGCAATTGTATTCTCTACCACTTTGTAACATTTACTGATTACCAGCACACTTGCTCTATTTAGCTGCAATGACGCAACTGACACTAAGTAG
This sequence comes from Pelophylax lessonae, assembly GCF_965119305.1. Taxonomy (NCBI): domain Eukaryota; kingdom Metazoa; phylum Chordata; class Amphibia; order Anura; family Ranidae; genus Pelophylax; species Pelophylax lessonae. The sequence continues at coordinate 243,736,237 of NC_138776.1, forward strand.
TTACATTTCTCAGCAGCAACTGTTAAATATATTCCGTAATTTAAGGCGTGACAGAGTTCAGGCAAGCATCACTGGTATGATGTTCTTCATTAGTTGTCCATAGAACAGACAGAGGGTCGGACAGTGGCTCTGACCAGGCCAAGGCTTTTCATCTTTTTGTAGCCATATGACACAACATGGGTGCATAAATTACAAATACTTTGACAGATAAGTGTGTGTGTAAAAACTGTAATTATATTTTTCGTTGGAGAACCCCGTTTAAGACAATCTTTTTTAAAATGGAGTTTGAATTAATTATGTGTAGAACACTCTAGCTAGTGTAAATAGGTTTAGTAGTAGGCAAGTTGGCTTAGCTGAGAGCTAGGCCTGGGTTGTAATTATGGGTCAAGGATTAGTGACTCAGGGGCTGGATGACTAATCCTGACAGCTCTTCTGGTGCTTCCCCATTTCCTCTGGAAATTGGAGAATGTTCTAAACATAGTGGATGGAAGCTAGAATGGGCTGTTAGGAATAAGCATGAGGACCCTTTGCCAAACCCCAGTGAATTGCTGGCAGGGGGCAGGTGCCTTCTGGTGCCTTCCTCTGTTCTCTGGAAATTGGAGAATGTTCTAGACATAGTGGGTTGAATCTAGGGGGGGCTGTTAGGAATAAGCATGGGGACCCTTTGCCAAACCTCAGTGAAGGGCTGGCAGGGGGCAGGCCTCCTCATAAATAGGCATGAGGTATGCCAGCAAGGGGCAGTCAGGTGGAAGATGGAGTGCTAAGGTGGCTGTCTGGGGCTTTTGAGAGTGCCTTCTAGTCTGGGCGGCGGGTGACCTCGGGCCTGGGGCTCAGGTGCTGGAGGATTCTCCCTAAAACACACGGAGGAAGCCCTTTCGGGATATACAGGAGCAAGGAGAGGACAACAGGAGTAAGTCAGCACACCTGGAATATTTTGTGAGCTGGGTGGGCTGGTGAGTGTCAGACTGGAGGACTGTGGAGACTGGAGAGAAGTTAGCCTGGAGGGCTAGTGAAAGGGGCAGCTGCAGCCAGGTGGTTTAGCAGTGCCTGAAGAGGTGGTGCTGGGACCAGTTGCCACAGGAGGAATGTATGCTGGACACTGAACTTTTGCTACACAACTAAAGGGCCTCGGGTTCCTGCTTGTAATGGGCTTTTGCTTCATCTGACAGAGTAACTGTTGGATAATTCACAGTGTTCCAGCTGAGTTCTGTTAGCAAGCCAGTGCAGGAGGAAGCAGTGGAGCTGTATATAGAGACTGTATATAGGAAGAGTTGTCCCTGAAGTTGTCGTTAAAGTCAAGTGGGCATCCCATAATCTGTAATCCCTATCCAAGTTTATATTCCTCAATAAAACAATAAAAAAACAAAGTTGCAGGCTTTTCTTTGAATCTGAGTGCCTTCCACAGGAGTGATCCCCTTCCTGGCAGACCCCTGTGCAAGTTCCTCTGTACTGAGACATGGACACTGTTTTTCCAGAGTCACCATTGGCAGGGGGCAGGGGGCAGGTGCCTTCTGGTGCCTCCTTCTGTTCTCTGGAAATTGGAGAATGTTCTAGACATAGTGGGTGGAAGCTAGGAGTGGCTGTGAGGAATAAGCATGAGGACCCTTTGCCAAACCCCAGTGAAGGGCTGGCAGGGGGCAGGCCTCCTCATAAATAGGCATGAGTTATGCCAGCAAGGGGCAGTCAGGTGGAAGATGGAGTGCTAAGGCTATCTGGGGCTCTTGAGGGTGTCTTCTAGTCTGGGGGGGTGACCTCGGGCCTGGGGCTCAGGTGTTGGAGGATTCCCCCTAAAACACACAGAGGAAACCCTTCCTGGATGTATAGGAGCAAGGAGAGGACAACAGGGGTAGGTCAGCCCATCTGGAATATCTCCTGAGCTGGATGGGCTGGCACAGGCACTCCGATTCAGAGAACAGTCTGCAACTTTGTTTTTTTTTATTGTTTTATTGAGGGATATAAACTTGCATAGGGATTACAGATTATGGGATGCCCACTTGACTTAACACAATTTGGTGTGCCCGGCTGTGCAGGGTGGGGGATTCTAGTATACTTGTGGCTCCTTAGGGGGAGCGGTACATATGTATCGAAGACTTACAAATGGCTGTTTGCACATGGACCCAAAATAAGAAAAGGAAGGACATTCCATGTTCTTCAGGTCCTGCAGGTCGAGAATGCTGAGTGCCAACCCGACACAACTGAGAGCCAATGACAATAAGTTCAAGGAAAGCAAGCTCTTCACCTACAGAGATAAATTGGATAAGGATTAAATGTAAGTAAGGACAGCATTAACCCCCTTCATTAATAAGACCTCCCACCACAATGTATCGCCTTTCCCCACTTCACCTATTGGTTTGACATGCCTGGGCACTTATGCAAAAGTTGAGCTAGAGCTCCTAAGATTTAAGCCAAACCCTTGACTAGATAGAAAAGATGTTTTCTCCCAGACTGCCCGACTACCACTCCAATGACCACTATAATAAATTAACCAGACATGACAACAACTGGAGTTTTAATGGCAATAGCAGCCTTTTATTGACCAAATATAAATAACATATTAAACATATTAACATATGAACACACAGACAGTATTCCCAGGAGCCCCAAGGTCTTTGTGTGCAAACACTTCAAGTACCTGTGAAAACCACCATTATAGGCATCCAGCTGCAGAAAACACCGGCTTGGAGACAAACCAGTATCACAGGTACCACCAGCCAGAATAATGGGAGCCGTACCCAAGACAGGTCACTACAAAATGTACCTTTTTGCACCTAATCATAACACATCCACCTCGTGCCCCGACAGCCGCTATGACAAAAATGCCAAAACCTAGAACTTGTAAATGACAAAACAAAGACTGAATCGTCGTTAAAAAACCTCTATCTCTAAGGGAGGGAAGGTGGGAAGTTGTCCCTTCCAGGCTCTCTTCCGACTGACTCCTCCCAACTACTTCCTACATTCCCAAACTACTGAAGCCCCACCTGCTCCATACTTTCCACCAATCAAGTAAGTATCACCTCATTACTTACTTTTTCTCCCCAAAACTCCTCCTATGTCCAACCCCTTTTAACCCAGTCATGCCGGCTAGGCTTCTCTCTTCTACTCCGGGCCTAACTTTACTGCAAAAATGCCAAAACCTAGAACTTGTAAATGACAAAACAAAGACTGAATCCTCGTTAAAAAACCTTTATCTCTAAGGGAAGGAGGGTGGGAAGTTGTCCCTTCCAGGCTCTCTTCCGACTGACTCCTCCCAACTACTTCCTACATTCCCAAACTACTGAAGCCCCACCTGCTCCATACTTTCCACCAATCCAGTAAGTATCACCTCGTTACTTACTTTTTTCTCCCCAAAACTCCTCCTATGTCCAACCCCTTTTAACCCAGTCATGCCGGCTAGGCTTCTCTCTTCTACTCCGGGCCTAACTTTACTGCAAACTTGAAGAAAATCTATGTGTTGCCCTTACAGGAAAGCAAAAATATAACTTAAAGTGAGAATAAACTCCCTTGCATGATTTTTACCTATAGGTAAGCCTAAAATAAGGCTTACCTATAGGTACAGTAAATATCTCCTATATGTGCACCATTTAGGAGATATTTACTTTAGACGCAGCCAGTATCGGCGCATGCCTTCTGAAGGAACGGCAAACCTGTGCCATTCCTTCAGATCCATGCCGTTAACAGCGACTCCCATCAAAGTGCCTAAAGTGGAACTGAAGTCATCCCAGGGCCCCAATAACATTTACATAATCCATGGTCAAAGAAAGAAGATGCCACATTATATAACACATGCATATGCAGAGATGTATAATAACTAAGTAGAACTACTTCACTACTGTAAGTACCGAAAGGCGGTATCTGTACTTTCCTAGAGTAGAATTTTTTTCTCCTACTTCCACTTTTACTTCACTACATTTTTTTGATGATTTCAATACTTCTACTCCGATATTTTTTTTTGTGCTGCATAGTTACTCGTTACTATTATAAAAATTACCACTGCCAGAACAGTAGATGGCAGGTTTCATGAAGCTCAAAACATGTGTATTATCAGCGCATACGAAAATAAATGCTACTGTATGTATAAATAAAAGCTGCATTTGAAATAATAAAAAACAATATGATGTTCAAACTTTTGACTTCTTTCCTTAATAACTACATAACACAGTACTTGTACTTTTACTTTCAGTACTTGAGTAGCAATTTTCTTTTCAAAACTACTGGTACTTTTACTTTCAGTACTTGAGTAGCAAAATTAAAAAAAAAAAACTACTTGCAATACTTAAGTACAAAAAATGTTGAATACTTTAGTACTTCTACTCAAGTCACTTTTTGATCGAGCACTTGTACTTTTACTCAAGTATGGGTTTCGAGTACTTTATACAACTCTGTGCGTATGTGTACTGGAGTTACACCATCCCAGCAAAACCCACTTCACTCTTGGCATCTTACAGATACTGAATGTGGACTGAGAGTGTACACTGCCCTGAGAATGCAGAGACAAAATAAATGCAAGGGGAATGGGGGAGGATTTGTTTGTCAGAATAGACATACAAAGTATTTTTTTTTGTACTTTAAACACTTCTGGACCAAAAGGATTTGCCCCCTAATGACCAGGCCATTTTTTGCGATTTGGCACTGCGTTAATTTAACTGACCATTGTGCGGTTGTGTGACGCTGTAGCCAAATAAAATTGATATATACACAAAACTCATCCAAACTCTACTGCCATATGAATGATGTGAAGACAGAGTGCCAGGGCTCAGGCCAACCGGTCCACTATAAATAAATCCAACAAAAAGCCGGCAACTCGGTGCTTCTTCTTAAATGAGTCTATATTGATGCACAACAGCAAATACAATGTCCATTGATACGCGTTTCGGCCTCAGCCTACCTCATGAGGCCGAAACATGTTAGCATCAATGGACATTGTATTTTCTGTTGTGCATCAATAAAGGATCTTTTAAGAAGAAGCACCGAGTTGCCGGATTTTTGTTGGATTTACAAATAAAATTGATGTCCTTTTTTTCCTACAAATAGAGCTTTCTTTTGGTGGTGTTTCTGCGATTTGTATTTTATGTGCTATAAACAAAAAAAGAGCAACAATTCTGAAAAAAAAAAGCAATACACACCAAAACCGAGCATGTGCAGCTTGCCCCCCAAGGCTCTGTTCTGTTATGAGATGGTTTGGGGACTAAAGAATAAGGGGAGGACCAGAGGAGACAGGCTCAAACAGCCTTTTTACACAATGCAGAGGATTAACCCTTTAGGTTCAACAGTAAATATAACAAGCATGCTTTACTGCATATACAGTAAACACTGATTTTACTGGTGTGGATTTAGTAACACTTTAAAAACAGGTTTAACCACTTTGCCACTGCTCACTAGAGCTCTACTGCGGCAAAGTGGTTCGTTATCGTCTGGCGGCGTCGCCAGACACTCCCCTCCCTTTCTCGACCGCCGGAGGCTCGCTCCCGCTGTATTCAGTCACAGCGGGAGTCGGGCCAGGGGAGGAGCAGCGGCGATAGCCGCTGCTCTTCCCCGATCGTCGCGGAATCGAGTCTGGAGATCCGCCCGCTTGTGTAAACGGAGCGGGCGGATCTCCTAAGTGACAGGCAGGGTCAGATTGCAGGGTTCAGCATAGCTGAACCTGCGATCTGTCCCTGTGTCACTCAGTCACCCCCCCCCCGCACACGTCAGTAAGCACCAGGCATACATTAACCCCTCCCTCTCCAATAAAATTAACCCCTTCCCTGCCAGTGTCATTTTTACAGTAACAGTGCATATTTATAGCACTGATTACTGTAGTAATGTCACTGGTACCCCCAAAAGTGTCAAAAATGTCAGTCAAGGGTCCGATCTGTCCGCTGCAATGTCGCAGTCCCGCAAAAAAAATCGCAGATTGCCGCCATTACTCGTTAAAAAAAAAATGACAGAAATCTTTCCATTAGTTAGTAAACGCAATAACTTTTGCGCAAACCAATCAAAATACGCTTATTGTGATTTTTTTTACCAAACATAGGTAGAAGAAAACAAATTGGCCAAAAATTTAAAAAAATTTAAATTTTTACATTTTTTTTTTTTGGGGAGGGGATTTCATATAAAAAAATGTGAAAAATATTGTTATTTTTTCAAAATTTACGCTCTTTTTTTGTTTATAGCGCAAAAAGTAAAAATCGCACAGGTGATCAAATACCACCAAAAGAAAGCTCTGTTTGTGGGAAAAAAGGACGTAAATTTTGTTTGGGTACGGCGTTGCATGACCGCGCAATCGTCAGTTAAAGTCACGCAGTGCCGAATCGCAAAAGTGGCCCAGACGTAAGACAGCAAAATCCTCCGGTGGTAAAGTGGTTAAACCCTCATCATTTTTTAGTTGACACATTAAGCACAATAAAATATATATTCTCCAGTAAACTATTTGATACAATTTCTCCAGCACTAGCAGCTTACAACTTTCAATGATGCTGACTCCTGCTCTCTCAGTGCTGCTTCCCTGAGCTTCTGGTCTTCACAGGAAAGAGACAACAGTGGACAATGCAGTCTCCAGCCAGTGCGTTAGCTTGGAGAAGAGAGCTGGAGGAGTATAGAGGAGCAAAGTAGGGAGGAGCAACCTAGGCTAGAGGGCTGTGGGTTTCTATTATGGCTCCATAGGATGCTGAAAGAGAAAGAAAGCACCCTGAAACAGGAAATCTGGGGTAGCAGTCATGGCACCACCATAAACTGGAAAAAAAAGCAAGGTGTAAAGAGGAAGTAAACTTGAAGCCATCATTTGTACCTATAGGTAAGCCTATAATAAGGCTTACCTATAGATACTGTATATATCTCCAAAATGTGTACCGTTTAGGAGATATTTACATTAAATGCAGCAGATGACGACATCTGCGCATGCGCTCTGAAGGAACAGCCACCCGTGCTGTTCCTTTGGATACCTGTGCTGTGATTGACGGCTCCCCCGTGCATGCGCGGGAGTGACTTTATCGCGGCTCCAGCCTGTCACACAGCCGGAGACCGCAGACCTGGAAGGAAGACCGGGTGAAGATGGACGTTGCCTCCAGCGATTACATTGCATCGCTGGAGGGCTTTGTTTTTAAGTAAGTTTCACATAATGTCCCCACGAAAGTGTTAAAAATGTCAGCCGCAATGTCGCAGTCCCGCTAAAAATTGCAGATCATTACTAGTAAAAAAATAAAAAAATAACTAAAAGTGACATAAATCTTTCCCCTAGTTTGTAGACGCGATAACTTTTGCGCAAACCAATCAAAATACGCTTATTGTGAATTTTTTTTACCAAAAATATGTAGCAGAATACAAATTGGCCTAAAAGGATGAAAAAAATGTATTTTTATTTTTTTTTATTAGGAATGTTATATAGCAGAATGTGAAAAATATTGTTTTTTTTTTTTTTCCAGAATTGTCACTTTATTTTTTTGTTTATAGTGCAAAAAATAAAAATATAATAGGTGATCAAATACCACCAAAGAAAAGCTCTATTTGTGGGAAAAAGAGGACATCAGTTTTATTTGGGTACAGCGTCGTACGACCACGCAATTGTCAGTTAAATTAACGCAGTGCCGAATTGCAAAAAATGGCCTGGTCATTAAGGGGGTAAAACCTTCCGGTCCAGAAGTGGGTAAGTTCTGCTGTGATATGCCCCTTCTATTGTGATGTAATTGACCTAATAAAGAAGTACTAGACTTCCAAGTTCTGGCACCACTGTTGACTCCAGTCAGCAAATCAGGCAGCGTCCCCCTATGATACTGCACCCCATGTGACCTGATAATGGGACCCAAATACCCCTTTACCAGTTCACCTACCATGCAGAACATTTTTTCTAGCAGGTTAGGAATCTATGTGCAGCATTCAGTTGCTATTTGTTCATTTTGCACACTGTGACTTTGCTTTTTGCACCATCTACCAAATTAGCCTGTCTGAATGAATAGTACAAAAAAAATTCTGATAAGGACCAATTTATTTACTTCTTTGATTGAATTTATTTTCTGATGGCTTACCTTGCAGATGGTGGGTTTAATGCTTGCTAAAGTAGTGAAAGATCCTGTAATTAGGTACTGTAAAAAAAAAAAAAAACAGTTAATATGCTTATAATGGTTCTACATGTTCTAAAAGATGCAATACATAGATACAGTGGGTACGGAAAGTATTCAGACCCCCTCACATTTTTCACTCTTTGTTATATTGCAGCCATTTGCTAAAATCATTTAAGTTCATTCTTCTTCCTCATGAATGTACACATAGCACCCCATACTGACAGAAAAACACAGAATTGTTGACATTGTTGCAGATTTATTAAAAAAGAAAAACTGAAATATCACATGGTCCTAAGTATTCAGACCCTTTGCTGTGACACTCATATATTTAACTCAGGTGCTTTCCATTTCTTCTGATCATCCTTGAGATGGTTCTACACCTTCATTTGAGTCCAGCTGTGTTTGATTATACTGATTGAACTTGATTAGGAAAGCCACACACCTGTCTATATAAGACCTTCCAGATCACAATGCATGTCAGAGCAAATGAGAATCATGAGGTCAAAGGAACTGCCTGAAGAGCTCAGAGACAGAATTGTGGCAAGGCACAGATCTGGCCAAGGTTACAAAAAGATTTCTGCTGCACTTAAGGTTCCTAAGAGCACAGTGGCCTCCATAATCCTCAAATGGAAGACGTTTGGGACGACCAGAACCCTTCCTAGAGCTGGCCGTCTGGCCAAACTGAGCAATCGGGGGAGAAGAGCCTTGGTGAGAGAGGTAAAGAAGAACCCAAAGATCACTGTGGCTGAGCTCCAGAGATGCAGTCAGGAGATGGGAGAAAGTTGTAGAAAGTCAACCATCACTGCAGCCCTCCACCAGTCGGGGCTTTATGGCAGAGTGGCCCGACGGAAGCCTCTCCTCAGTGTAAGACACATGAAAGCCCGCATGGAGTTTGCTAAAAAACACCTGAAGGACTCCAAGATGGTGAGAAATAAGATTCTCTGGTCTGATGAGACCAAAATAGAACTTTTTGGCCTTAATTCTAAGCGGTATGTGTGTAGAAAACCAGGCACTGCTCATCACCTGTCCAATACAGTCCCAACAGTGAAGCATGGTGGTGGCAGCATCATGCTGTGGGGGTGTTTTTCAGCTGCAGGGACAGGACGACTGGTTGCAATCGAGGGAAAGATGAATGCGGCCAAGTACAGGGATATCCTGGACAAAAACCTTCTCCAGAGTGCTCTGGACCTCAGACTGGGCCGAAGGTTTACCTTCCAACAAGACAATGACCCTAAGCACACAGCTAAAATAACGAAGGAGTGGCTTCACAACAACTCCGTGACTGTTCTTGAATGGCCCAGCCAGAGCCCTGACTTAAACCCAATTGAGCATCCCTGGAGAGACCTAAAAATGGCTGTCCACCAACGTTTACCATCCAACCTGACAGAACTGGAGAGGATCTGCGAGGAATGGCAGAGGATCCCCAAATCCAGGAGTGAAAGACTTGTTGCATCTTTCCCAAAAAGACTCCTGGCTGTATTAGATCAAAAGGGGGCTTCTACTAAATACTGAGCAAAGGGTCTGAATACTTAGGACCATGTGATATTTCAGTTTTTCTTTTTTAATAAATCTGCAACAATGTCAACAATTCTGTGTTTTTCTGTCAGTATGGGATGCTATGTGTACATTCATGAGGAAGAAGAATGAACTTAAATGATTTTAGCAAATGGCTGCAATATAACAAAGAGTGAAAAATTTAAGGGGTTCTAAATACTTTCCGTACCCACTGTATATACAATTCATATAGTGCAGTGAAGTGCCTCTTTACTAGGGATGATCGAACGGTTCGAATCTCATTTGTGGGTCTTTGGAGGTAGGCAAAACATCTGAACTTCTGTATAGGGGTATATATACACACACACTTTTATGTATTTATACACATACACATATATACTGTAGGTGTGAAAGTAGCAGAACACTATGCTTGTGCTAATGAAATAATTAACAGGCATATGGCTCCGCTCCTATCACACCTATATGCCACAAAAAATGCCCAAAAAATAAACGCTCAGTTGTGTTATTGCAGGCGTTTTTTTTTGGGCATTTTTTGTGGGTCTTTGGAGGCAGGCAAAACATCTGAACTTCTGTATAGGGGTATATATACACAAACACTTATATGTATTTATACACATACACACATATAGGTGTGAAAGGAGAGAAGCCATATGGGTGTTAATTATTTCATTAGCGCAAGTATAGTGTTCTGCTACTTTCACACCTATATATGTGTATGTGTATATATACATACATGTGTGTGTGTATATATACCCCTATACAGAAGTTCTGATGTTATGCCTGCCTCCAATAACCCCCAAAAAATGCCCAAAAAAACGCTTGCTACAAAACCGGCAAGGTGTGAAAATAGCGGAGCCATATCCCTGTTCTATAAGTGTTCTAATACAAACGATCTTTTTTTTTCTGGTTCTGGACATGCTACAGAGCTGAAACTTCACAGGTACACTTTTTAGACCACCCCAGACACTAAACCCAAAGAAATCTCATTTTTTTTTCAATAATTTTTTCAATAATTGGCTCTCTATCAAAAATGACAATTTTTAAGAACTTTTTTTATGTGATTAATAGTCTCTGGGGCATGACCCAGAACCCTAGGCACTTTTTAGGGGCATTTATTGGGTTTTAGGGCTTCAAAATTGTGTTTTTTGATTACCGAAGTTCGGGTCCCATTGATTTCAATGGGGTTCTGAAATCTAGGCCGAACTTTCGGGAGGTTCGGGTGTTCTGGTCGAACCAAACTTTTCAAAAGTTCGACCATCCCTACTCTTTACCTGCTTTCCTTAGCAGTGGGTGCAGGCCCCTTTAACTCCTGTGCTCTGGTGCTCAAAGTGACCACGTCTAATGGGACAGCAATGACTGGACATATGAGCTGCCACCAGGCCCTGGGTTTACCAACGTTGTAACCAGAATGTGGGTAGCCGATGAGTGTGAGACCATTCAGCTTATAAGCTCCAGTCACGATGGATACTGTGACAACTGGCTCTTGCATACAGTAAAACCATGGATTGCGAGCATAAATTGTTCCGGAAACATGCTTGTAATCCAAAGCACTCTTACATCAAAGCAAACTTCCCCATAAGAAATAATGGAAACTGATTCGTTCCTCAACCATCTATTCACAAGTCCTTCTTTTTATAGTCTACAGTATATAAAAAGATTATAGCAATGTGATAGGTTGTGTAAACCAGTGTTTCTCAACCTTTTTTTAGTTAACTACTTGCCGACCACCGCACGACTATTTACTGCGGCAGTCAGCCGCTCCTGGGCAAACCGACGTAGCCCTCGCCCAGGAGCCTGTAGGGGGCGAGCACCCTCCCGCCCTCCCTCGTTCACAGGGATCCCCGCGCATGTGACCGGCGGCTCCGATGTCCGTCGGCCACTCGTGATCTCCCACAGGAGAGGGAGAAAGGCAGACGGCTGATGTAAACACAGCCGATGTAAACACAGCCGTCTGTCATTCTCTCCCTGAGCAGAGTGACGCCCCTAGCTGCCAGGGGAAGAACTCCTCCCGTGAGGCAGGGAGAAAGGGAAAGGAAAGACAGGTGCTGGTGGTAGGGGACTCAATTATTAGAAGGACAGATAGTGTAATCTGTGACAAAGACTGTGTGCGCCGAACAGTCTGTTGTTTGCCGGGCGCTTTGGGTTCGGCACATCGCGGATCGGGTGAACAGATTATTGGGTGGGGCTGGGGAAGACCCAGCTGTCATGGTACACGTGGGTACCAATGACATAGGCAGAGGAAGATGGAGAGTCCTAAACGATTTCAGGGACTTAGGTGCTAAGTTGAGGACTAGGACCTCCAAGGTAGTATTTTCCGAAATACTACCTGTACCTCGAGCCACACTAGAGAGGCAGCGGGAGATTAGGGAAGTTAACGAGTGGCTGAGGAGCTGGTGTAGTAAGGAGGGTTTCGGGTTCCTGGAGAACTGGGCCGACTTCTCATTCGGTCACTGTCTCTTTGGTAGGGACAGATTGCACCTAAATGGGGTGGGTGCAGCCGTACTGGGTGAGAGGATGGCCAAAAAGTTATAGGGACTTTTAAACTAGGGAATGGGGGGAGGGTACAGATGTAGAATTAGCCAGTGGAAAGCAAGTTTCAGAGGGCAGAAATGGGGGCATTAGCGGTAGGGTGTTCGGAGCTCCTAAACCCAGGGTGGGTACGGGGAAAAATCAAGAGAGCAGCCTAAAAACATCAAATGAGGATAAATGTAACCGATCAAAATTACGAGGCTTGTATACCAATGCCAGAAGCCTGGCCAACAAGATGGGAGAGCTGGAGCTGCTGATGTTTGAGGAGGACTTAGATTTTGTGGGGATAACTGAGACTTAGTTTGACAGCTCTCATGACTGGATGGCGACCATTCAGGGGTATTCCCTTTATCGCAGGGATAGAGAGGGTAAAAAAAGGGGAAGGGGTATGTCTGTATATTAAGAACAGTATACAGGTAAATATGAGGGATGATATTAATAATGGAGCTATGGACGAGGCAGAATCCCTATGGGTAGAGCTTCAAAGGAAAGGCACGGTGGGGAAGGTAATATTGGGCGTATGCTATAGGCCCCCCAACCAGAGGGAGGAGGGTGAGGCGGACCTCATGTTACAGATAGGATTGGCAGCAAGGATGGGAAATGTCATTATAATGGGGGACTTTAATTATCCAGATATAGACTGGGCAGAAGGAACCGCACACTCAGCCAAGGCTCGGCAGTTCCTAAATATTTTGCAGGACAATTTCATGGGTCAGATGGTGAATGCACCGACAAGAAACAATGCGGTACTTGACCTACTGATTACCAACAATACAGACCTGCTCACGGATATAGAAATACGGGACAACTTAGGGAACAGTGACCATAGGTCAATTGGTTTCAGTATTAATTACAGTAATAGGAAACACAAGGGTAATATAAGGACACTGAATTTCAAAAGAGCCAATTTCCCTAAACTGCGCTCGCTGCTAGAAAATATCAAATGGGATAGAACCCTGGGAACAAAGAACACGGAGGAAAAATGGGAGTGCTTCAAGAGCATACTTAACAAGGGGGTGGGCCAGTGCATTCCACAGGGAAATAAATTTAAAAGAGCAAAACTAAACCCTGGGTGGCTAAACTCCAACATAAAAATGTATATTAGAGCTAAAGAAAAGGCCTTCAAAAAATACAAGACTGAGGGGTCATTGGCAGCATTTAAGCACTACAAAGAGTGTAATAAGAAATGTAAAGACGAAATCAGGGCGGCTAAAATAGAACACGAGAGACATATAGCGGAGGAGAGTAAAAAGAACCCCAAGAAGTTCTTTAAGTATATAAACAGTAGGAAAGCGAGGCCAGAGCACATTGGTCCCATAAAAGATGATAAAGGAAAAATGGCCACAGAGGACAGAGAAAAGGCGGAAGTGTTAAATAATTTATTTTCTTCAGTCTTCACAAAGGAATCGGAGGGCTACACGAACCTTACTTGTAAGGCCGAACTAAATAAAACACCTCAGGAAGTGCCGCCATGGCTAACAGAGGATAGACTTAGAGCTAAACTAGAGAAACTTAACATAAATAAATCCCCGGGACCGGATGGCTTGCACCCGAGGGTTCTTAATGAGCTCAGCCAGGTGATTGCCAGACCATTATTCTTGATCTTTAAGGATAGTTTACAGACGGGTATGGTGCCAGCTGATTGGAAAAAAGCCAACGTGGTACCAATATTTAAAAAGGGGCCGAGATATATCCCGGGTAACTATAGGCCGGTCAGCCTAACATCAGTAGTCTGCAAAATTTTGGAGGGGATGATAAGGGACCACATACAAGACTTTATACTAAATTCTTTTTTTATTTATAATTTTTCACATACATTTCTTATACATTCATGGTTTCATGTATTATTCACATTATAACAGAGGTTAAGATTTATAGCTTCAATAACTTTCCCACTATGGGGAGGGTGCAAAAGTAAGGGAAAACAAAACAATATCAATGAGAAATAATCGCATCTTACGTATTCCCCCAATTTGCTGGTCTGTTTGTGTACCTTTAACCCTCTGACCTCTCTTTTAATACTCAGAGACCATGAGGAAACAACAAGACTATACACTAAACACTAGAACACCAAATAAAAACAAAGCAAAACCAAAAAAAAAAAAAAAAAAAAAAGGGGGGGTAGAAAAAAGGAGGGGAGGGGGGAAGGGAGACCCAGGGGGGGAAGGGAAAAAAGTGGCCAGAAAAAGTAAAGGGGGAGTTCTCCCTGGTTATGGGGTTCCCCCTAATTCCTAAGCCTTCATACTGGATTCTGCCGTCTCGAGATTATATACTCATTCCATCCATTCCATATTGCTTTATATTTTTCTATTTTATGATTGGCATTCAGTACCAGGTTTTCTAATTTGTTAATCTCTTCCACCTTATTTATTCACATATTTATGTCTGGTGGTTCCTCTTTTTTCCACTTTAAGGGAATACACATTTTCGCTGCGTTCAATAGGTAGGGTATTATTGAATCTTTGTATTGTTTAGATGGTATGTTAGTTTTGTGAAGGAGGAAGAGGGCTGGGTCCATTGTCAACTGATATTCTGTCAGGGTTTGTGTAATTTCATAAATCTGTTTCCAGAATTTTTCCATTTTGGGACATAACCAGAATATGTGTAGTAATGTTCCTCTTCCCTCTCCACATCTCCAACATCCATCTGTGTTCGTTGGTACTATTTTATGCATTTTAACTGGGGTTTGATACCATCTCGACAGTATTTTGTAATTCATCTCTTGTATTTTTGTACTAATGGATGTTGAGTGGGCCAACTGGAATATCCGCTTTTTCTCTACGTCTGAGAAAGTATTATTTAATTCCTTCTCCCAATCATTCATATATAGTAGTTGGCGGCTATCTCCATTGTCCCCCAGCATCGAGTATAATTTAGATATGGAATGTGCTAGTGTCCCTTTTTGTACGCAAATCTCTTCAAATTTTGTATATTGTAATGTCACCTCGTTGGGCTTTGGTAGAGTCCCCAGGAAATGTCTAAGCTGGATCGCTCTCCATCTATCCAGCCGAAAGTCTCCTAGGGGGTCCACCAGCTCCCTCTCTGTTATCCATCCCTCTGACGTCATGAAGTGGTCTACCTGATAAAAACCTTTTTCCATCAGATCTCTAAATTTTTTGTCTTGGTAACCAGGTGTGAATTTGGGATTTCCCAGGACCGGGAACAAGGCGGAATATTTTCTTGTCAATTTATATTGTTGAAAAATTTTTGCACAAGTTTTAATTGTAAGACCTATAATCGGGTGTGTTCTCATAGGAGCTGGTTGGATGCTACTGCAAAACGGAGCTCTTTCCAGTGGAATTTCCACTTGAGCTTGTTCCATGGTTGGCCATAGTTTTGTTTTCCTATGGCGGCACCAATCTACAAATCTACCCAACTGTGTGGTCTGGTAATACCTCCTCATATCTGGGACTGACAGTCCTCCTTCCTCTTTTCGTAGTGACATCACCTTCTTTCTCAGTCTGGGATGTTTAGCTGCCCATATAAATTCCTTCAAAATACTGTCTATCTGTTTAAAGTATTTCTGTGGAATGAATATGGGTAAGGTTTGAAAAAAGTACAAAAATTTTGGTAAGATAGACATTTTTACAATATTGCATCTTGCCATCCATAAGAGCACTCCCTTTCCCCATTTTTGCAGCAATATATGTACAGATTTCAACAATACGGGGTAATTTTCTGCGTACAGCTGGGAGAATTTCGGTGTTATCTGTATTCCCAAGTATTTCAACGATCTACTAGTCCACTTTAATCTAAAATTTGAGTTCAACTGTTGTAACAGTTCCTGTCCTAGCCCCACTCCCATTGCCTCCGATTTATTTATGTTTATCTTAAGATTGGATAATTCTCCATATTCATCGAACTCTCTCAGAAGATTCGGGAGTGAGATAATCGGATTGGTGAGAGTGAACAGCATGTCGTCTGCAAAGGCTGATATCTTATATTGAGTTTGGCCAATTTTAATGCCTGTAATATCTGGATTTAATCTTATTTTACATAAGAAGGGCTCCAATGTCAAGATAAACAATAAAGGGGAAAGGGGACAACCTTGTCTGGTTCCGTTCTGGATCGAGAAGTCTTCCGACAACACGCCATTCACTCTCACCTTTGCCGATGGGTCCGAATAGATCTGCGAGATCCAGTTCAACATGGTTTCGTCCATGCCCACGTGTCTTAATACTGCCATCATAAACCTCCAACTTACTCTATCAAAAGCTTTTTCAGCATCTGTACTTACAAATATACTTTTTATCTGTTTATGCTGAGCAACATATAACAGATTCAATGCTTTTATTGTATTGTCACGACCTTCTCTTGTCGGCATGAACCCTACTTGATCTAGATTTACCAATTTTACTAGATGGTTTTGAATTCTAGTAGCTATAATTTTTGTGAATATTTTCAAATCTGTATTTAGTAACGAGATTGGTCTATAACTTGAACAGGATGCTGGATCTTTATCTTCTTTAAGTATTACTGTTATATGTGCTTGTAGGGTTTCTTTTAATATTTTCTTGCCTTTACCCCATGCATTAAACATTTCCAGCATAAATTTCTTTAATTGAGGTATATACATTTTATAATAATGAATTGTATATCCATCAGGACCTGGTGCTTTCCCTTCTTTTAAATTAGAGATTGCTGCATTTAATTCATCTTCTGTGATCTCGGAACCCAAGTCCTCTCTCTCACTCTCTGATAAGCATGGCATCTTAGATGTCTCTAAATAATTCTCCATTTGAGATGGAGTCAGATTCCGAGGTCGCAGATTATATAATGATGAGTAGTATGTTCTAAATTCATGAGCGATCTGTCTTGTAAATACATACAAGACTTTAGTAATGAAAACGGTATTATAAGTAGTAATCAGCATGGATTCATGAAAAATTGTTCGTGCCAAACCAATCTAGTAACCTTCTACGATGAAGTGAGCTGCCACCTAGATAAAGGAAAGCCTGTGGATGTGGTGTATCTGGACTTTGCAAAGGCCTTTGACACCGTTCCCCACAAACGCTTACTGTACAAAGTAAGGAAGGTAGGTATGGACCATAAGGTGAGTACCTGGATAGAGAACTGGCTCCAGGGGAGAGTACAGAGGGTGGTGATTAATGGGGAGTACTCGGATTGGGCGGGTGTGGAAAGCGGGGTCCCCCAGGGTTCTGTCCTGGGACCAATCTTGTTTAATTTACTCATAAATGATCTAGAGGAGGGGATATCTAGTACAATCTCAGTATTTGCAGATGATACTAAATTAGGCTTGCCAATATCTTCTATGCAGGATGTGGAAACCTTACAAGCGGACCTGAACAAAATAACGGGGTGGGCAACTACATGGCAGATGAGATTTAATGTTGAAAAAATGTAAAGTAATGCACTTGGGTGCCAGAAACCAGAAAGCAAGCTACTCACTAGGGGGGGAACCTCTGGGTGAGTCTAGGATGGAAAAGGACTTGGGGGTACTGGTAGACAACAGGCTTGGCAGTGGCATGCAATGCCAAGCCGCCGCAAGCAAAGCCAACAGAATACTGGGTTGTATAAAAAAGGGGATTCACTCCAGAAATAAAGAGATTATTCTCCCACTCTACAAGACTCTGGTCCGGCCACATCTGGAGTATGCTGTCCAGTTCTGGGCACCGGTCCTCAGGAAGGATGTGCTGGAACTGGAGAAAGTCCAGAGAAGGGCAACAAAAATAATTAGGGGAATGGAGAACATCAGCTATGAGGAAAGACTACAAGCACTGAACTTATTCTCTCTGGAGAAGAGACGATTGAAGGGGGATATGATATCAATGTACAAATACTGTACTGGCGACCCTAGCATAAGGAACAAACTATTCAGAGAGAGGAGATACAATAAGATACGTGGCCACTCACTAAAACTTGAGGAAAGGCGGTTTAACCTTAAAGTGTGTAAGGGGTTCTTCACTGTAAGAGCGGTAAGGATGTGGAATTCTCTTCCACAAGCAGTCGTATCAGCAGGGAGCATTGATAGTTTCAAAAAACTATTAGATGGACACCTTAAAGACCACAACATACAGGGGTATACAATGTACGGTTAAAAGCAAACACACACACACATCATAGGTTGAACTGGATGGACTGATGTCTTTTTTCAACCTCACTAACTATGTAACTATGTAAGTACAGAGGCTATGCAATCCTGCTATAAATCTGACATAAATCTTTCTCGTAGTTAGTAAACGCAATAACTTTTGCGCAAACCAATCAAAATACACTTATTTCAATTTTTTTTTACCAAAAATATGTAGCAGAAAACAAATTGGCCTAAAATGTTAAAGAATTTTGATTTTTACTTTTTTTTTTTTAAGAATTTCATATACAAAATTTGAAAAATATTGTTATTTTTTCAAAATTGTCGCTCTTTTTTTGTTTATAGCGCAAAAAATAAAAATCGCACAGGTGATCAAATACCACCAAAAGAAAGCTCTGTTTGTGGGAAAAAAAGGACATCAATTTAATTTGGGTACAGCGTCGCACGACCGCGCAATTGTCCGTTAAAGTCACACAATGCCGAATCGCAAAATAGGGCCTGGTCTTTAAGCAGCCAAATCCTTCGGGGCTTAAGTGGTTAAAGAGAGTTAGGGGAGATTTCTGCATTCTCGGCATAGATAACTGATTAAATCCATGGCACTATCCCCAAATTAGACAAATGGAAAGACACCCCCACCCATTTCCCCATTTGGAGATTAAGATAGGAGAAGGAAAGGGATTTTATGGTGCCTGACAAAAATAATGGTATAATCCATAAATATGAAACCGAATAATTTATTAATGCATCAAAAATATTAAAATCATCCAAAAGGTGACCATAGTACATTTTTCTATACAAATCATGCATCTGACTACACAAGTTAGGTAGATATGAATTCAGCATCAACGTGTTTCGCCCTAATCAGGGGCTTCTTCAGGATCCAAATGTGAAGAATTGCCAACACTACAGACATAGGAAACTTTTTTTTTTAACACACCAATATAATATTATCAATCAAAAAAGAAAAAAATAACACACAGAAAAACAAAAAGAAGGCATAACATATATTATATATGAATTTACATATTAATCAAACATCTTCATATATGTATTCCTGACATAAAAGGAAAAGAGGGGGGGGGATTAAAAAAAAAAGTGGGGCATTGGGAGGGTAAAAATAAAATATTAATAGCTTATTTTATTTTTACCCTCCCCATTTCCCCACTTCTTTTTCTTTTTTTTTTTTTTATCTCCCCCCCCCCTTTTCCTTTTATGTCAGAAATACATATATGAAGATGTTTGATTATTATGTATATTCATATATAATATATTTTATGCCTTCTTGTTTTTCTGTGTGTTTTTTTTTCTTTTTTGATTGCTAATATTATATTGGTGTGTTAAATTTTTATTTTTTTTTCTTATGTCTGTAGTGTTGATAATTCTTCACATTTGGATCCTGAAGAAGCCCCCGATTAGGGCAAAACGCGTTGATCCTGAATTACCTGCTTTGTATCTACCTAACGTGTAGACAGATACATGATTTGTATAGAAAAGTGTACTATGGTCATCCTTTGGATTATTTTTTCATGTTTAATGCATTAATAAATTATTTGGTTTTATATTTATGTATTGTACCATTATTTTTGTCAGGCACCATAAAATCCCTTTCCTTCTCCTACCTTAATCTCCAAATGGGGAAAAGGGTGGGGATGTCTTTCCTTTTGTCAACCTTTTTTTAGTCAAGGCACCCTTTACAATTCTGCACAGTCCCGAGGCACCCCATTTTAAAATTTAAAAAACGAAATGAATAGCTTTACCTAATGCAGCAACACCCATATGCGTAGGACACCCAACATTAGAAGTGATTTATTGTTCCAAAGAAAACAACTTTGCACACTGGTACTGACTACTACTAGTATTTCAATGTTTCTCTTCTCCCTCAGTTTCTCTCCCTTACTCAGCTAATGTGACTCCAGTGCTGATGGAGAGGGGCAGGGGAAGGGCCAACAAGGGTGCTATGCAGGTGCCCAAAGTTTTTTTTATTAACCAATGATGTCATTGGTTGTTAGGACACTGGCGACTAGAAGGTTGCAATGGCGCACAATGAAAACCTGTGGCTTTATGTAACGAATAGGCAGGCTTCATCCACCTGCTGGTTCGTATCCAATTTGGGAAGTTTCTAGGCATTTTTCCAAGGCACCCCTGAAGACACCGGAAGGCACTCCAGGGTGCCTAGGCACCCTGGTTGAAAAAGGCTGGTGTCAACCATAAAATGTCCATCCAGAAATGGCAGCCTCCACAAGGGGATAAGAAGCATAATCCAGCAGGAGCTACAGAGTATAAAAGAGAAGAGAGGCACCTTTAAGTGTAGCAATATAGTTACATTTAATGACGATACAACATTTAGCATGGTTTATGATTTAAAGAGGCACATCTAAGAATGCTGCCACCTGGGGTAAAGTTGTCCATATAGACCATCCTTTGCACCGCTGGCTCTCACCGCTGTCAGTCTGCAATCGTGTCCGGGAAGACTACCCTGCAGTTGTCAGGGTGCCAGGAAACCAGACCAAACAAGGATGCAAGTAAAATAAAGCAATTTTATTTATGCAACAAATAATAATCACACAGCAAGAGAGAGGAGCAAAATCAAGAACAGCCGGGGTCAAGTTCGGAAGCGGGTAGTCATCCAAGCCGGGATCGAGTCCAGGAACAGGTAGTCAGCCAAGCCGAGATAGAGTCCAGAAGCGAGTAGTCTGCCGTAGCCGGGTTGTCACCTGATGCCGATGCGGAATCCAGAACCAGGAAGGTCGTCAGCCAAGCCAAGTCATGCACAGAGAAACCACAGAGACCAGGGGACTGCTCGCAGTGATGCACCTTGGAGCACAAATGGAAGGGCAAGGTCTGAAAGCCATCAGGTGTGCAACATCATCACTGAGCAACGTCCAGGCAGCAGACAAGTGATGATGCAAACAGAGTGTATAAGAACCAGCAGTCTGCACATGTCCAAGATGGCTGTCAACAGGAAGGCGAGGTAAGACCTTGACAGCAGCATTGCTATTGTTGTTGTTTTGGTGTGTATCCCAAATAAATCCTCCTTCTTCAGACTTGGTTTATCAGAGGGTGTGACATTGCCAGAAGGGTTGTTGTAAGCCGGAATCAGGGAATCCATTTATCAAGCTCTCCTTCAGGGGTAAGTGCTATACTGTATGTATGTGTTCTAAAATGTGCTTCACCTTTTGCCACTTTTACCCACTTTGGTCCAGCTAAAGAAATGATCTCAGCAGACATTTAGAAGAGTTTTTGGTGCCTCAGGTCAAAGGAATTGGGACTTTAAGGGCTCGGTAAAAATAGTATGTTTATTGAACATGTATTGGTTTGCGGTATGCAAAAATTATAATACAAACATAATAACACAATAGGTGCCAATGGGTTATAGACCCATGTGAAGAAGTGAAAAATGGAACGAAAGGTGACAAAGTGAAAATGGTGACTTTTGGAACTCTGTCTTTTTGGGCTCAGGAGTGTGAGCTTGTTGAGAGAGAGTGTCTTGTCGAACTTCCGACGCGTTTCGGCATATTAGTATATTGCCTTTATCAAGGAAGCGGTGGAGAGTTCACCATAACGGGAAAATATATAGTAAGTATATATTGAAATATATGGTATAGCACTATTTGAGAAAATAGTGAATAGTAATAAAGTAAGCACATACATGTGACTAAGCGGTCGAATCCCAGGCTTTGGTATTCCCATTGCTTTTAAAAAGCCGGCTAAATTTTTTCCTGAATCTTGATCTATCCATTGGTTAATGGCAGATCCCTCTTGCTAAGACAGACCACCCAAAACCCCCTTTCACTACTCCCATGTGGATGAAGAAACCAAAGAGGATAAAGGACTGGAGGGAGACCTAAGAGTTAACTGTGGGTGAACTGCCTCCATGTACTGGAAGAGTATAACTGGGTGGAGACACAGAGAGAGAACACAGAGGTTACCCCCCAATACACATGATGCAGCTCTGGTAGTGGCCAAGTACCAGAGAGAGATCAAAGTTTTTGCCAGAAACACACAAACCGTTAGCGCCGGTTCACACTACCGCGACGCTACTTCGGGTGGCGACCTCTGAGGTCGCGGTGCGAGCAGCGCGCCGCGACCTCAGAGCGGCCGCCACGGACTTCATAACATTGAAGTCTATGGCGGTCGCCTCCTGGTCGCCCCAAAGAAGCTCCGGACCCTTTTTCTAGGTCGGAGCGACTTGTGTCGCTCCTATTAGAACGGGTCCGCAGCTTCCCTATGGGAGGCGACCTGCGGCGACCTGTGAGGCGACCTGTGAGGCGACCAGGTCGCCTCACAGGTCGCCCTAGTGTGAACCGAGGCTTAAGTGAATGGTCCTGTCTTGTTTTTTGAGAGATGGCATAATGTAGCATAGAATATTGTTCCCCCATGACTCATTGGTAACCTGGCAGGTCATGCTATCAAAGGTTCAAGCTCTGTCTATAACATAAAGAAACCATGCAGGGCATCCACAAGACATTTGCCTGGTTCAAGTGGCAAGACGTGTGGAGGTCTTTTTCACCCAATCAAGTAAGTTTGTTGGTACTGTGTGATCTGTTTAATGTCGTAAGGGATTAGGTCCAGGTACCAACCAAGACTTGGCACACAACCGCCCTAATAGAAGTATTGATTGTCGACTTTCTGACCCTTGACATGTCAGAAGATGGTTACCACCAAGTACTCATTATGGTCAACCACTTTACCATACTTATGACCAGACTGCCAGGACTGTAGCCCAAATAGTATGGAAACACTTCTTTTTTCCTTATGGTTGCCTATAGAGAATGCACTCAGATCAGGGACCCGGCTTTGAAAACAAGTTCTTCTAGAAGTGGCATCATTCTCTAGGTATCAAGAAAACACATACTACTCCATATCACCAACAAAGGCAATGGGGCATGCAGGAGTTTCAACCACACCCTGATATAGCTGTTGAAAGTCCTAGCCCGAAGGAAACTATTTGGGCGAAGTGGTCAGAAAGTACAACCACACAGTTCATTTGGCAGGAGGTCATTCACCCTATCACGTTATGTTTGGCTGTACTCTCCGAGGGATCTCTGAAGCTTTGGGGTACACTTAAGAACTGGAGCACACTCCAGAGTCCTGGATTCAGGAGTGGAAGCAACACCTTTTGGAAATTCAACAGGTCATAAAAGGTTAGTCTCATCCTCCCCCTCCTCCTCCTCCTCCCCCTCCTCCTCCCCCTCCCCCTCCTCCTCTATCCTGTTAGGCACCCAAGCACAGTCAGTGACCTCATCATCTCCTACCTCCTCGTCACTGGAGCAAACTTGGCAATATGCTTCAGCTGTGGCAACATGACGGCTGGTCTCTTGTCCGTCGTTGTCACCCCCCTCTCTCTAGGCTCATGTTATTCCCTTCATCAACCTGGGAAACAACATCACAGCTTTCAAATTACCTCGCATCCTCCAGGAGCATGTCACTGACACTATGATTGAATAGTTCAGGTGGCTCCTCCGTGCATGATGGTGGGGTAACTGAAGGAGTAGCTGTGGATAAGGAGCCTGTGGAACGGGCCACTTTGGCAGCTGCAGTGGAAGGCATACTACTGGGAGTGTGGGTGTCAGAGGAAGAGGAGGATAAGGACAGATTATTGATCCACTCCACCAACTCTTCCACATGTTGTGGATGAATAGCACAGGCAGCACCGGAAATAAAGGACAGGCGTGCCCCGCCTGCAGAAGATGCACTATGTCGACTGTGACCACCACTTTTCACAATGGACACAGAGGCTGCTTGCCCTCTTTTCGTGGCATGTGGTGGCATGTGAGCGTCGGCCTCTTCTTGTCAGCCTTTCAGAAATTATGTTGATACAGATCAATATAGGGTATACGCAACTGACCAATAGATACTCAATGACCAGATATTATGTAATTGATAGCCCTATAGATTAGCTGTGGTGGTTATAGATGTGCGCACGTGACCGATTATCAATACTCTCACTGATATCTGATGTAATCTATAATCATATAGATGGATGATCTGTGATCCCTATAGAAAGATCTACAACTGAGAAAAGTTTACTGTGGCTTATATCTGCAGTGATGTCTACTCCTACAGGTATGTGACCCCTATAGAAAGATCTACAACTGAGCAAAGGTTACTGTGGCTTATATCTGCAGTGATCTCTTCTCCTACAGGTATGTGACCCCTATAGAAAGATCTACAACTGTGCAAAGGTTACTGTGGCTTTTATCTGCAGTGATCTATATTCCTACAGGTATGTGACCCCTATATAAAGATCTACAACTGAGCAAAGGTTACTGTGGCTTTTATCTGCAGTGATTTCTATTCCTACAGGTCTGTAATACCTATAGAAAGATCTACAAATGAGCAAAGGTTACTGTGGCTTATATCTGCAGTGATCTCTACTCCTACAGGTATGTGACCCCTATAGAAAGGTCTACAACTGAGCAAAGGTTATTGTGGCTTATATCTGCAGTGATCTCTACTCCTACAGGTATATGACCCCTATAGAAATATCTACAACTAAGCAAAGGTTACTGTGGCTTATATCTGCAGTTATCTCTATTCCTACAGGTCTGTAACACCTATAGAAAGATCTAAAACTGAGCAAAGGTTACTGTGGCTTATATCTGCAGTGTTCTTTATTACCACAGGTTTGTGACCCCTATAGAAAGATCTACAACCGAGCAAAGGTTACTGTGGCTTATATCTGCAGTGATCTCTACTCCTACAGGTATGTGACCCCTATAGAAAGATCTACAACTGAGCAATGGTTACTGTGACTTATATCTGCAGTGATCTCTACTCCTAAAGGTATGTGACCCCTATAGAAAGATCTACAACTGAGCAAAGGTTACTGTGGCTTATATCTGCAGTGATCTCTGTTCCTACAGGTCTGTAACACCTATAGAAAGATCTACAACTGAGTAAAGGCTACTGTTGCTTATATCTGCAGTGATCTATATTCCTACAGTTCTATAAATATTTTAGAATGTTGCAGAAACTGACCGATGAACAATACTGTGACTGGTATCTGATGTAAAGAAAGACAGCTCTCCCTACCTCACACAGGAACCTTGCCCTCCCTACACTGCTACTCACTCACTGGCGCTTTACTGTCTGATATGATGTAAAGAAATCAATCTATCCCTACCTCACACAGGAACCTCGCCCTCCCTACACTGCTAGAAATGTCTCTCTGCACTGTCTGACTCCAAAAAATCTACTCTCTCCCTGCCTGAATTGCGTGCCTTTCCCTGTCTGATCGCCCGCACAATGACACTACACGCTGCGGCTGCGCGAGCAGCCTTTATGTAGTGTGGGGTGTGTACTTGGCCCCTGAGCCATGATTGGCTAAAGGCAGCCTGCCTTTAGTCCAATCATGGCAGAGATCATTTGATTGGCAAAAGCATGAGGTCAGGGTGCATGCTTTGGCCAATCACATAACGCGCAGCACGGGCGGCGCGCGTGCAGTGCATTATGGGAAACTGGAATTTCCCACAAAGAAGCACATTTGTTCATCGTTCGATGAACGATCAAATTGGCGATGTTCGAGGCCAACTTAACTTGAAGCTGGCCAGCTGTAGGTTGTATGACTCCCCATATCACTTTGTAGTTTGGAATGGGCAAACTTCCTTCTTGCATTCTCTTTTAATGTTTGTTAGTGAGATCTCTGCATTGAGTTAATGGCTCTTCACTCCTACTGTGGCCATTATTATAACAGGAGGAGTTGGGACTCACCAAGTTGGGGGAACACCAAAAACATTCTGGTGGTCATGAACAGATTTGTGAATTATGGCAGGGAGATCTCACTGTTGGAGTATATAAGACATACAAGAAGCATGGGGCTGACCTTGATCACCAGTTTCCACCTTTATCTAAAATATCACTTTCGGATGGACTTACCCTTAAAAACAACAAAACAGGAGATTATGTGCAAGCGAAATGTTATGGCTTGTTTTTAATACTTACAAACACCGGTGCCCAGAAGATGATGCCTGAAGATAGTGACCGAGACCCACCATTAGATTTATCAATTGACAATGCAATGCCATTTCCAAGCTGTACAATGAATACCAGACTCAGCAAACTCTACAGGCCAAAGAAAACAATAATTAACACGTCTATCAAAAAGTAATATACTATGACTATTTAAGACACCGTGATTTAAGATTTTATGTATCTTTTATGGATACATAGTTAGTCAGGTTGAAAAAAGACACAAGTTCATCTAGTTCAGTCAACCTATTACAGAACCCAAGATAATATTTGTGCACTTGCAAAAAAACTGTAAACCTTAGTTACAAAAAACTAAGTAAAACAAATGCAATAAAAACTCAATTATATCGAACAGACAGCAGTATCGAAATCACCAATCAAAGTAGGATGTGTAACAAGCTCCAACCAAACTATAAAATGTGTGCTGTCCTTGTGCTAGGTATAAGTTATTAAATCACATAAGAGACACAATAAAAGTGCATTAAACATAAAATTAACTCATCCTAAACTAATATATCTGTGCAAATAAAGTCCATATAAAATGTGCACAAAAAAAAAATATATATATATATATATACTGTATATATACTGTAAGGGATTAGCTCGGTGGTAGGCGTATGGGTGACCCCTTTGGGGGTGCGTTTTCACAGAGAGATAGCCGATTAGAGGTTGAAAACAAGACTGATTTATTCATGCAATTTACTTAACACAATTGCAAGCATCAAAACAGCCAAAATAAAATAAAAGACAAAATAAATCCTTGCCTCTGTGGGCGGCTACTTTCTCACGCTGGAACCTACCTAAGAAGTCTTTCCAACCTACTGTTGGGCCGACACTGCTGATCCTACAGCAGACACTCAAATGTCCATTTGTTTGCTTTTCACACAGCACAAACATTGTCCATTGAACATGTCCCTTTGTTTTCTTTCACACAGCACATGTTCATTTATAACAGGATCCTTTACTCTTCACACTCTTCACATGGAACACTTTGTCTTCTCACCTTTGAGACGTCTTCACTCGTGGTTACCCTCCTTAGCTTCACATCGCTGTAGGGGGTCTTCTCCCATGCTCACCAGCTTGTCGGGAGGCACACATCCGACTGTCCCCCTCTCCCAGCCCACACGGCGACAGGCGGCAGCAGTCCTTCTCCCATGCCCACACGGCGTCGGGAGGTACACGTATGTCTGTCCTCCTCTCCCAGCCTACACGGCGACAGGAGGCAGCACTCAATAGATTTTCTCTGGACAAATTATAGAGTCCTTGATCTCCTCATTCTGAACAGCTGAATGGTTTTCAACTTCCTGCTGGCTCTCTCTGCAGCCAACACCCTATAGTATCAGTGAACTTTCAAAGCAGGTGGGAATGTGTCTCCTCTCAGTGACTACATTCCCAGATTTACCTGACTTCCTGTCACATACCCCCCCCTCTTGTTTCAACCCTAGGGTTGGGACACATATTTCCAGGCACGCATGTGTCAGGCACTGCTGACTCACTGATAAGCCTCCTATTATCCTCAAGCTTCCGGATGAAACTGTTTTGTCATCTTCATTGACAGATTTCTCATAACTGCCACACAGTTTGTCTCTCATCTCATATACACATTCTTCAACTGCATTTTTGGCATCATTTTGCTCCTTCTCGTTTCTGTCATCTTCATTGACCGCTTTCTCATAAATGTCAGACAGCTTGTCCCTCATAACCGTCTGTCCAATCCACCATGGAGGACCGTGATCCATAGGCAACTCAATTGGGCTAGTCTTAATGTCTTCAACATTCTTAAGACGCCTCTCTCTGCAATCCATAAATGTTTTCCACAAAACTTTGAGAACCTTTGCTTCACTAAGCTTTGTTCCAAGTAGGGACTCTTTACATCCCTCTGTGACTTGAGTCTCTCCATACATCTGTACACAATCATTGACTTTTTGTTGTAAAAGGGAATGATCTTCCTTCTTGAGCTTTGCTTGCTCTAAGATGCTGTGCAGAGGATTTTCCAATTGAGACAACAGGCTGTCACACATTTCTTCAAAGTGACCCCTGTTCCTTTTCCCAGAGATATCAATATCATTCACCAAACATTTCATATTCATAGGCAGATCGGAAGCATTTGCACTCATCAACTTCTTAAACTTTTCGCCCTCCTGAGCGAGTCGCAGTAAAGGCCTACTATTTGATTTGATATTCAGTTTATATTTCTTGCCAAACTCTTCACAGAAGTAGTCAACCAGAACATCATCAACTTTCCTTACACCAACATAGGGGTTAAAGGCAACAACACAGTTGAACCCAGCGATCTGGGTGGTATCCATTATAGACCTCCTCTCTGCATCAGTGAAGAAGCATGGAACTGCAACACATTCTTTTACAGGTTTCTTCAATGCACTTTCTGCTGAACTATTTGACCGCTCAAGGTCACCTAGTTCTTTTTCTCTATCTGAATTCCACATGGAATGCATCTCAAGATCACGATCAAACTTCTGCCACCCGTCTTTCACCAGTTCCATTTTGGAAACACTCCCTGAAAGGCACTTATTCATTTGCTTCACGTTTTCACCAACAGCCTTAGTTTTCCCCACTAGGTTTTCAGCCTGAACTGAGAAATCATCACATTTCTTACTCAGCTCCTTTGTTTGCTGAAGCTCTAATGATACATTTTCCAATGCTTGAAGTTTTTGAAGAAACGGTTTATTCCAAAGGGGTGATTCAAGCCACGTGTCATCACATTTCTGAGGCTCACTCAGGACAGACCCCAAAACACTGATCCTTTTAAAAACTGCATCAGGCACACTATCCCCTCTTTGGGACAGATCCTCTGTTGCCTGGAATTCCTCTTCCAGTTCCTGCAACGGAATCTTCATCTCTTCTACTTGCTGTTCTAAGGCTCGCTTAGACTTTTCTAGCTCCTGAACGCTTTTCACAACATCATCCTTGGAGCTGACCAATTCTTCCATTTCTGTACGCAGCTGTTTAACACTTTCTAGTTCAGCCTTACACTCTAGAGCTTCCTCCAAAGAGCAAGCCAAGAACAGGGCTTTGCTCTCGTTATCACGCACCTCCGTTTCTGCCCGTGCGCGTTCTTCTGCATATTTTGCAGACACAGTCTTCTCTTCACCAAGCATCTGATCAAACTTCTTTTTCACATCTTCAACACACTGTAATGAACCAACGCTTTCTTCCATGCGTTTTTTCATATCCGCTATCTGAGCTTGCAATGTTGCGACTTGCTCTGATAGGTTTTTCTTTTCTTCCGCCTCCTCTTTTAATTGTTCCAGGAAGCCATTTTTCTCATCTTCCATTTGTTTGAGCTTTGTGCTAAAACTCAGCCTTTGACACCTCTCTTCCTGTAAGAGTTCCTGCGTGTCTTGCAGCTGCGATTCCAAGATAGAAAAATCTTCCGCAATTTCTCTAGATTTGCTGTCTGCTTGAGAAAGCTGATTTGTAACATTGTCCAACTCAACCTGCAGTCGGTTTGCCTTCTCTAACAGCTTAGCACACAATCGGTCACCTTCTGACACCTTGACTTGCGATTCCAGAAGCCGTGCCTCTACTTTTTCCCTCTTATGTTCACAATCTCCTTTTCCCTGCATAAGAGCCTTCACCTCATTGGCTAGTTTCTGGGAATGAGACTGTAATTCTGCCACACAGGCTTCTTTCTCCTTTAACTGCTGCTGGAAACGTTGGGCTTCACCTTTCCAACTTTCACAGTCTGCACGTAATTCATCTACCACATTGCTCAAAGTGGTGAGCTCATACACAGTACTCAGTAATTTAGCCTCTCTTTCACTTTTCTCGTTGTCGCTGAGAGACAATGTCGTTTTCAGAGCGACATTCTGTTCCTGCGACTCCTGCAGGTCTATTTTTGTAACTTCCAAACACTGAAGACTTTTTTCCAGCTGATTACGCAACTCCAACATTTCACACATACTTTGCTTCTGCAAAGTCTGAATTTCACTTTCCTTTTCCATGAGGATGGTATCTTTCTCCATTATAGTCTCTCTGCGTTTTTGCAACTCGACCAAAAGAAGAGCAGTGGATTCTTCCCACTGTAACACATGAGACTTGAGTAGTTCATTCATTTCCTGCAAGTTTCTATGCTCCATTTTAAGCAATTCCAAGGCTTGTTCCTTTTCTTCCATTTTCCGTTGCAAGGCATCCAATTCAGCCCTGCACACATACTCGGTTTCTTCCAAACCGATGGCCTCCATTGGCTGCTGGCATCTCTGTTTCCAGCCTGCCATGCTCTCTTGGTGAGCCTTTTGTTGAGCTGCAAAGCTCCGCTGTTTCAGCATCTCCCCCATTTTGAGTTTACTTTTCATCTGAGAACCCTGCGTCTCCATAGCAGTTTCATTTGCCCCAGTGTTGCTAGGGACAACAACTTTTCTCTTTAGCCGATTCCGTTCAGGCATGGATGGGGCTGGTTCAAATGGTAGCATCCCCTCCATCCATAGAATCCGGTCTCTCATTTCATCTATCTTTGCATTTTTCAGGCGTTTGGATCGCCCCATCTTCAATAACTCCACAAACAAATTTTTCACAGTCCAGCAAAAAAAATTTTCAGACCACTGTCTCTTCAACACATGTAGTTTTTCTCTCTCTTGCAGGATCTCTTTTCCTGCGCACACAGTTTGTGCAGTCCCTTGCACCAGACACAACAAAGTTCATCAAATAATTTTGAGACCGCTGTCTCTTTAAAACACTTTTTTTTTTTTTTTTTTTTTCTGTCAGGATCTTCTCTCCTGCACACATAGATTGTGCAATCTCATGCACCAGACAAAGTTCATCAAACATATGCACTCCATTGCAGGGATCTCTGCTTATGCCCACTGCATACCTCCACCATATGTAAGGGATTAGCTCGGTGGTAGGCGTATGGGTGACCCCTTTGGGGGTGCGTTTTCACAGAGAGATAGCCGATTAGAGGTTGAAAACAAGACTGATTTATTCATGCAATTTACTTAACACAATTGCAAGCATCAAAACAGCCAAAATAAAATAAAATAAAAGACAAAATAAATCCTTGCCTCTGTGGGCGGCTACTTTCTCACGCTGGAACCTACCTAAGAAGTCTTTCCAACCTACTGTTGGGCCGACACTGCTGATCCTACAGCAGACACTCAAATGTCCATTTGTTTGCTTTTCACACAGCACAAACATTGTCCATTGAACATGTCCCTTTGTTTTCTTTCACACAGCACATGTTCATTTATAACAGGATCCTTTACTCTTCACACTCTTCACATGGAACACTTTGTCTTCTCACCTTTGAGACGTCTTCACTCGTGGTTACCCTCCTTAGCTTCACATCGCTGTAGGGGGTCTTCTCCCATGCTCACCAGCTTGTCGGGAGGCACACATCCGACTGTCCCCCTCTCCCAGCCCACACGGCGACAGGCGGCAGCAGTCCTTCTCCCATGCCCACACGGCGTCGGGAGGTACACGTATGTCTGTCCTCCTCTCCCAGCCTACACGGCGACAGGAGGCAGCACTCAATAGATTTTCTCTGGACAAATTATAGAGTCCTTGATCTCCTCATTCTGAACAGCTGAATGGTTTTCAACTTCCTGCTGGCTCTCTCTGCAGCCAACACCCTATAGTATCAGTGAACTTTCAAAGCAGGTGGGAATGTGTCTCCTCTCAGTGACTACATTCCCAGATTTACCTGACTTCCTGTCACAATACATATACAGTATCTCACAAAAGTGAGTACACCTCTCACATTTTTTTTTAAATATTTTAATATATGTTTTCATGTGACAACACTGAAGAAATGACATTTTGCTACAATGTAAAGTAGTGAGTGTACAGCTTGTATAACAGTGTACATTTGCTGTCCCCTCACATAGTTACATAGTTACATAGTTAGTGAGGTTGAAAAAAGACATTAGTCCATCCAGTTCAACCTATGATGTGTGTGTGTGTCTACTGTTAACCACACATTGTATACCCCTATATGCTGTGGTCTTTAAGGTGCCCATCTAATAGTTTTTTGAAACTATCAATGCTCCCTGCTGATACAACTGTTTGTGGAAGAGAATTCCACATCCTTACTGCTCTTACAGTGAAGAACCCCCTGTGTATTTTAAGGTTAAACCGCCTTTCCTCTAGTTTTACTGAGTGGCCACGCGTCTTATTGTATTTCTTTTCTCTGAATAGGTTTTTCCATATGCTAGGGTTTCCAGTACAATATTTGTACATTGATATCATATCCCCCCTCAATCGTCTCTTCTCCAGAGAGAATAAGTTCAGTGTTTGTAGTCTTTCCTCATAGCTGATGTCCTCCATTCCCCTAATTATTTTTGTTGCCCTTCTCTGGACTCTCTCCAGTTCCAGCACATCCTTCCTGAGGACCGGTGCCCAGAACTGGACAGCATACTCCAGCTGTGGCCGGACCAGAGTCTTGTATAGTGGGAGAATAATCTCTTTATTTCTGGAGTGAATCCCCTTTTTTATACATCCCTGTATTCTGTTGGCTTTGCTTGCAGCGGCTTGGCATTGCATGCCACTGCCAAGCCTGTTGTCTACCAGTACCCCCAGGTCCTTTTCCATCCGAGACTCACCCAGAGGTTCCCCCCCCCCCCCCAGTGAGTAGCTTGCTTTCTGGTTTCTGGCACCCAGGTGCATTATTTTACATTTTTCAACATTGAACCTCATCTGCCATGTAGTTGCCCACCCCATAATTTTGTTCAGGTCCGCTTGTAAGGTTTCCACATCCTGCATAGAAGATATTGGCATGCTTAGTTTAGTATCATCCGCAAATACTGAGATTGTACTCGATATCCCCTCCTCTAGATCATTTATGAATAAATTAAACAGGATTGGCCCCAGGACAGAACCCTGGGGGAACCCGCTTTCCACACCCGCCCAATCTGAGAACTCCCCATTAATCACCACCCTTTGCAACTTCCCCTGGAGCCAGTTCTCTATCCAGGTACTCACCTTATGGTCCATACCTACCTTCCTTAGTTTGAACAGTAAGCGTTTGTGGGGAACGGTGTCAAAGGCCTTTGCGAAGTCCAGGTACACCACATCCACAGGCTTACCTTTATCTAGGTGGCAGCTCACTTCATCATAGAAGGTTAATAGATTGGTTTGGCAAGAACGATTTTTCATGAATCCATGCTGATTACTACTAATAATACCGTTTTCATTACTAAAGTCTTGTATGTGGTCCCTTAACATCCCCTCCAAAATCTTGCAGACTACTGATGTTAGGCTGACCGGCCTATAGTTACCCGGGATATATCTCGGCCCCTTTTTAAATATTGGTACCACGTTGGCTTTTTTCCAATCAGCTGGCACCATACCCGTCTGCAAACTATCCTTAAAGATCAAGAATAATGGACTGGCAATCACCTGGCTGAGCTCTTTATGAACCCTCGGGTGCAAGCCATCCGGTCCCGGTGATTTATTTATGTTAAGTTTCTCTAGTTTAGTTCTAAGTCTATCTTCTGTTAGCCATGGCGGTATTTCCTGAGGTGTGTTGTTTAGTTTGGCCTTACAAGCTGGGTTAGTGTAGCCCCCCGATTCTTTTGTGAAGACTGAAGAGAAGAATTTATTTAACACTACAGTACTGCCTTTTCCCTGTCCTCTGTGGCCCAAACTCCCTTATCGTCTTTTATGGGGCCAATGCGTTCTGGCCTCGCTTTCTTACTGTTTATATACTTAAAGAATTTCTTGGGGTTCTTTTTACTCCCCTCCGCTATATGTCTCTCGTGTTCTATTTTAGCCGCCCTGATTTCGTCTTTACATTTCTTATTACACTCTTTGTAATGCTTGAATGCTGGCAATGACCCCTCAGTCTTGTATTTTTTGAAGGCCTTTCCTTTAGCATTAATATGCATTTTTATGTTGGAGTTTAGCCACCAGGGTTTAGTTTTGCTCTTTTGAATTTATTTCCCTTTGGAATGCACTGGTCAATCCCTTTGTTAAGTATGCTTTCGAAGCACTCCCATTTTTCCTCCGTGTTCTTTGTTCCCAGGGTTCTATCTCATTTGATATTTTCTAGCAGAGAGCGCAGTTTTGGGAAATTGGCTCTTTTGAAATTCAGTGTCCTTATATTACCCTTGTGTTTCCTATTAGTGTAATTAATCCTGAAACTAATTGACCTATGGTCACTGTTTCCTAAGTTGTCCCGTATTTCTATATCCGTGAGCAGATCTGTATTGTTGGTAATCAGTAGGTCAAGTACCGCATTGTTTCTTGTCGGTGCATTCACCATCTGACCCATGAAATTGTCCTGCAAAACATTTAGGAACTTGCGAGCCTTGGCTGAATGCGTGGTTCCTTCTGCCCAGTCTATATCTGGATAATTAAAGTCCCCCATTATAATGACATTTCCCATCCTTGCTGCCAATCCTATTTGTAAAAGGAGGTCCGCCTCCCCCTCCTCCCTCAGGTTGGGGGGCCTATAGCATACGCCCAATATTACTTTCCCCACAGTGCCTTCCCTTTGAAGTTCTACCCATAGGGATTCTGCCTCGTCCATAGCTCCATTATTAATATCATCCCTCATATTTACCTGTATACTGTTCTTAATATACAGACATACCCCTCCCCCTTTTTTACCTTCTCTATCTCTGCGATAAAGGGAATACCCCTGAATGGTCGCCATCCAGTCATGAGAGCTGTCAAACCAAGTCTCTGTTAATCTAAGTCCTCCTAAAACATCAGCAGCTCCAGCTCTCCCACCTTGTTAGCCAGGCTTCTGGCATTGGTATACAAGCCTCGTAATTGGTTTATTGGTGATCGGTTACAAATATCCTCATTTGATGTTTTTAGGCTGCTCTTGTGCTCACAATAACTCAAAACACAGCCATTAATGTCTAAACCGCTGGCAAAAAAAAGAGAGTACACCCCTAAGTGACAATGTCCTAATTGGGCCCAAAGTGTCAATATTTTGTGTGGCCACCATTATTTTCCAGCACTGCCTTAACCCTCCTGGGCATGGAGTTCACCGGAGCTTTACAGGTTGCCACTGGAGTCCTCTTCTACTCCTCCATGTCAACATCACGGAGCTGGTGAATGTTAGAGACCTTGCGCTCTTCCATTTGAGGATGCCCCACAGATGCTCTATAGGGTTTAGGTCTGGGGACATGCTTGGCCAGTCCATCGCCTTTACCCTTAGCTTCTTTAGCAAGGCAGTGGTCATCTTGGAGGTGTGTTTGGGCTCGTTATCATGTTGGAATACTGTCCTGCCGCCCAGTCTCTTAAGGATGGGGATCATGTTCTGCTTCAGTATGTCACAGTACATGCTGGCATTTATGGTTCCCTCAATGAACTGTAGCTCCCCAGTGCCGGTAGCACTCATGCAGCCCCAGACCATGACACTCCCACCACCATGCTTGACTGTACGCAAGATACACTTGTCTTTGTACTCCTCACCTGGTTGCGGCCACACACGCTTGACACCACCTGAACTGACTAAGTTTATCTTGGTCTAGCCAGACCACAGCACATGGTTCCAGTAATCCATGTCCTTAGTCTGCTTGTCTTCAGCAAACTGTTTGTGGGCTTTATTGTGCATAATCTTTAGACGAGGCTTCCTTCTGGGACGACAGCCATGGAGACCAATTTGATGCAATGTGCGGCGTATGGTCTGAGCACTGACAGGCTGACCCCCCACCTATTCAACCTCTGCAGCAATGCTGGCAGCACTTATACATCTATTTCCCAAAGACAACCTCTGTACTTGACGCTGAGCACGTGCACTCAACTTCTTTGGTCGACCAAGACAAGGCCTATTTTGAGTGGAACCTGTCTTGTTAAACTGCTGTATAGTCTTGGCCACCGTGCTGAAGCTCAGTTTCAGTTTCTCGGCAATCTTCTTATAGCCTATGCCATCTTTATGTAGAGCAACAATTCTTTTTTTCAGATCCTCAGATAGTTCTTTGCCATGAGGTGCCATGTTGAACTTCCAGTGACCAGTATGAGAGAGTGAGAGCGATAACACCAAATTAAACACACCTGCTCCCCACTCACACCTGAGACCTTGTAACACTAATGAGTCACATGACACCGGGGGGGGGATAGCTAATTATACCCAATTTGGACATTTTCACTTTGGGGTGTAATCACTCACCTGACCTAAACCCCATAGAGAATCTGTTGGCCATTACATAGTTACATAGTTAAATAGTTAGTGAGGTTGAAAAAAGACAACAGTCCATCCAGTTCAACCTATGATGTGTGTGTGTTTGCTTTTAACCGTACATTGTATACCCCTGTATGTTGTGGTCTCTAAGGTGACCATCTAACAGTTTTTTGAAACTATCAATGCTCCCTGCTGATACGACTGCTTGTGGAAGAGAATTCCACATCCTTACCACTCTTACAGTGAAGAACCCCTTACGCATTTTAAGGTTAAACCGCCTTTCCTCTTCCATTGTCAAGAGGAAGATGAGAGAGACCAGACCCAACAATTCAGATGAGCTGAAAGCCACTATCAAAGAAACATGGGCTTCCCTAACACCTCAGCAGTGCCACAGGCTGATCGCCTCCATGCCACGCCACATTGATGCAGCAATTCATGCAAAAGGAGCCCTGACCAAGTACTGAGTGCATACTATATTGTACATGGACAGACTTTTCAGTAAGCCAACATTTTTGCATTAAAAATCCTTTTTTTTATTGGTCTTGTATCATTTTCTGAGATACTGAATTTTGGGTTTTCACTAGCTGTAAGCCATAATCATCAAAATTAAAAGAAAGAAATGCTTGAAACATATCACTCTGTGTGTAACTCATCTACAGTATATAAAATATACGAGTTTCACTTTTGGAATTGAAATACTGAAATAAATTATCTTTTTGATGATATTCTAATTTTATGAGATGCACCTGTATGTATGTATGTGTATATACATATGAGTTCATCATATGTTTAATGCACTTTACTTGTGTCTCTTATGTGATTTATTAACTTATACCTAGCACAAGGATAGCACAGTTTTTATTGTTTGGTTGGAACCTGTTAGAAAACATAAATACCCACAGTTGATCCAGAGGAAGGCAAAAAAAACCCTATAAAGCAAGATCCAATATGTTCCAGTGGGGCATCAAAATTTCTTTCTGATCCCCCAGGACAATTGGACATTTCTTAAAAATGTATCCAGTTATATTTATTAATTATTATATATTTATTATTATAATTATTTATTAATGTATTTAGCTCTTTTTTTTTAAAGCAAACAGTTGAGCTGATCAAAACAAGTTTAATATGATTTTATTATATTTTATTATATTTTTATTATATTTCTATCACCTTTTTTTATTCTTTCAAGGTGGAGTTTTACCTAAGCTTATAAAGGTTCTTTATAAAATAATACTTCCTTTTTGGGGTCATGATGTCATTGGGGAGGGGAGGAGGCGGAAGCTATCCTTCAATAAATTGGAGCCTTCTAACAAGGGCAACCTCTACTGGCATACCTAGAAACGTTTGAAAATCAGCAGTTTTGAGAATAAGGATGGGGCACGGGGCAAAACAGGGGGTAAAGCTAATATGGGCATGTGCAGTACACTGTGCTGAAATGTAATTAATGTTTGTGGCATGCACTGATATAGTGCCAATTGTATGTTGCACACTACAGAGAAGTCACTGAGATGTCACAAGGGGCGGGGTCTCTAGATGATGTCACTGAATGACCTTGCTCCTTAGCTATATAAGAACTGGCAGACAATGGAGCTGACACAAAGCCAGCTTTGTAGGAGGATCATATATTTTTTTTTACATTTTTAGAGGGTCAGAAGTAATCACCGGAGTAGGAAGACATCACCAGACGGAGAAGACCAGAGAAAGAAGACCAGAGAAAAAAGACAGGAGGGAGAAGACAAGAGAAAGAAGACAGCAAGACAGCGGTGGTGGAACCAGAGAAGGTAGACACCCAGAGAAAGAAGACACATTGGAGCTATGACGGGCGACATTCTTAATTTTTAATAAAGGACTTGTCAAATACTTTATAATCTTTTTTTTTTTTTTTTTTTTTTTGTAAATGGGTAGGGGTACGATGTACCCCATACTCATTCACATGGGGGGGGGGGGGATCTGGGGGCCACCTTGTAAAAGGGAGCTTCCAGATTCCAATAAGCCCCCTGACTGCAGACCCCCACAACCACTGCCCAGGATTGTCAGGAAGGGGCCCTTGTTCCCATCAACATGGGGACAAGGAGCAGATCTCCCCTGCCCCAAAGCACCCCCCATGTTGAGGGCATGTGGCCTGGTATGGTCCAGGAGGGGGGGCTCGCTCATCCCCCCTCCCTTTCCTGACCTGCCAGGCTCAGATAAGGGTCTGTTATGGATTTTGATGGGGACCCCAAGCCATTTTATTTTTTGTTCTGGATTTCCCTTTAAAATCCATACAAGACCAAAGGTCTTTGGGGGGGGGGGGGTTCCCCTTCAAGGCCCTCAGAGCACAAGTCACATGCCACAAGTCGATCAGAGAAGACGATGATCCAACTTGGATGCAACTTTGAAAGAAGATTTTTCCCCTGGGGGTGGGACTTTAAAGGCACTGAATATATAACTAGAAACACTGTATACAATTAAATAAATTTATTGAAAGACATGAATACAAAACGTTGTATATTAAAAACAAATAGCAAGCTGTATACAAATCATGGTGTCATGGGGTAAAAAACAGATACCGCTGTGTTGAAGGTAAATGCCCGACGCGTTTCAGAGATACAACTCAGAATTCCTTCTTCAGGGGCTACCTTTGTATAGCGGTCTGTAAGTGATCAATCAAATATTTATCAATTAGTGGTAAGTATATCACAGATTTGTATATACAAACAATGTCATAGCATGTGCATTAGTTATTGTAAACATTATACTGCATATATACTTCAAGCAAAATTTATATTTAACATGATGTAAAGGAACACTTACAGTATCTGCCAAATGACACTTTAGATTGTGAGCTTGCCCATAATAAAAACAAGAAACTGGATTGCTCTCATCCCTGCATTGGGGTGCCTTAATCAGGAAAATGGAAGGATTGGATGAAGACGTATCATGTAGGCACGTTCCTGCTCATGTGTGCCCGTCAGCAGAGAGCTGAATGGGGACAGCTGGAACCCACAAAACACTGGGAGATCTGCTAGGCAAGACAAAGAGGAACAGTTTTTTTGGGCGAGTGCCATTGGCTCTCTTCGAGACCCATGGTTCTCGCCCATTCACTTCCTGTTTGCGTGTCACGCCGACGGAAGCGACCGTGCCGGTGGAGCGCATCGGCCGTGCGGACTTCCGCCGTGATCTTGCTCGCGCATGCGCGGTTGGGAATTCGCCCGGCGGCTGCGCACCAGGGAACCCACAGGTGGACTGCTAAAGAGGCAGACAAGAGGTAAGTACATCCAGCTATTGTCAATTAGGCAATTACCTCAACCAATATAAACAGCTCCCCTTCTAGGCAGTGATTCGGTTTGTTCACTTGCTCGAAGGTGGATGCTGCAATACATGATCTCATACGAACCTACATTACTGCCAAGGTAATTAAACTTTTTTTCTTTTCTTTTTACACTGTGACTATGTGGGATTTTATTTGTCTGCTATTAATGCTGCAGCTATTTGATCAACTTTCTTAATTCTTACACAATGCCTGACTTTTTATTTAGTGGCATTGTTGTCTACTTTAGTCGAGTCGATTTTCTTCTACTAATATTTTTTTAATAAACTTCCTGATCTCCCATTGAATAGACGGTGGTTGTCCACTCCTCTCTCGATTTATTTACGATTCATTACCACCTAATCCTTTATATACATTTTTTGTATGCAGCACTTTATGCAGACACAAACCCCACAGAATAGTGCAGTGTTTAATCACTTGCTCTATTATTATTAGAGCAAGCGTAACCAAACCCTTTTTTTCTTTGCTCCTTGGTAAAAAACTGTTCCTCTTTGTCTTGCCTAGCAGATCTCCCAGTGTTTTGTGGGTTCCAGCTGTCCCCATTCAGCTCTCTGCTGACGGGCACACATGAGCAGGAACGTGCCTACATGATACGTCTTCATCCAATCCTTCCATTTTCCTGATTAAGGCACCCCAATGCAGGGATGAGAGCAATCCAGTTTCTTGTTTTTATTATGGGCAAGCTCACAATCTAAAGTGTCATTTGGCAGATACTGTAAGTGTTCCTTTACATCATGTTAAATATAAATTTTGCTTGAAGTATATATGCAGTATAATGTTTACAATAACTAATGCACATGCTATGACATTGTTTGTATATACAAATCTGTGATATACTTACCACTAATTGATAAATATTTGATTGATCACTTACAGACCGCTATACAAAGGTAGCCCCTGAAGAAGGAATTCTGAGTTGTATCTCTGAAACGCGTCGGGCATTTACCTTCAACACAACGGTATCTGTTTTTTACCCCATGACACCATGATTTGTATACAGCTTGCTATTTGTTTTTAATATACAACGTTTTGTATTCATGTCTTTCAATAAATTTATTTAATTGTATACAGTGTTTCTAGTTATATATTCAGTGCCTTTAAAGTCCCACCCCCAGGGGAAAAATCTTCTTTCGAATTTCCGTTTACGGGATGTGGCACACTTTGGGGTGATTTCACACGGGCATATTATATGCAACTTGGA
Source organism: Pelophylax lessonae (assembly GCF_965119305.1). Lineage (NCBI taxonomy): Eukaryota > Metazoa > Chordata > Amphibia > Anura > Ranidae > Pelophylax > Pelophylax lessonae. Next base: position 243,776,941 of record NC_138776.1, read on the forward strand.
TGCAACTTACATTTAAATCAATGAGCTGAAATCATACCCAAGTTGGACCAAAGTAGTGCAGGAACCTTTTTCAAAGCAGGCCTGACACAAGTTGGACCAGTTAGGACGGCTCTCCTAGGAAACCATTGATTTTGACATGTCATGCGACTTGTGCTCTCAAAGTCGGAGTGTATGTCGGACCAGTGTGAACCAGCCCGGAGGGATCCAAAATAAGGTACACCAACACTTTTAAGTGTCCCAGAATACCCTGAGGCACCTTCGAGCTAGTGTTAATTTTGACGTCAAATTTAGATTTCCTTTTAGTCATAGTCTTTTGGCTAAAATGCCATTTTTGTTTTAATCGTTTTTTAGTCACCTGAATTGTTTTAATTTTTGTTGTATTTTAATTAACTACAATCTCCAGTTCATTTTAGTCGACTGCAATCTCCAGTACATTTTAGTCGACTACAATCTCCAGTATATTTTAGTTGACTAAAATTGAATGGGTTTATTTAAATTGTAATACATTACTTAAGCATTTCTCTAGAATTGCCAAACTCCTTATATACTCCTGGAGTAAAAATCTAATAACATTATTATTATTTATGGTATTAACCACTTGCCGACCGCCGCACGACTATTTACTGTGGCAGTCAGCCGCTCCTGGGCAAACCGACGTAGGCTGCGTCGCTCGCCCAGGAGCCTGTAGGGGGCGCTCCCACCCCCACTCGTTCACATGGATCCCCGCGCGTGTGACCGGCGGGTCCAATGTCCGCCGGCCACTCGCGATCTCCCGCTGGAGAGGGAGAAAGGCAGATGGCTGATGTAAACACAGCCGTCTGTCATTCTCACTGATGTAACTGCAGAGACTATACGATCCTGCTATGTAGGATCGTATGTCTCTGTGGTTATATCACAAGCCACACCCCCCCACTGTTAGAATCACACCCCTAGGGATACATTTAACGCACTGATCACCAGTAAAGTTAACCCCTTCCCTGCCAGTGTCATTTTTACAGTAACAGTGCATATTTTTAGCACTGATTACTGTAGTAATGTCACTGGTACCCCCAAAAGTGTCAAAAATGTCAGTCAAGGGTCCGATCTGTCCGCCGCAATGTCACAGTCCCGCAAAAAGAAATCGCAGATTGTCGCCATTACTAGTTAAAAAAAAAAAAACAATAAAAATGAAATAAATATTTCCCTTAGTTAGTAAACGCAATAACTTTTGCGCAAACCAATCAAAATATGCTTATTGCCATTTTTTTTTACCAAAAATATGTAGCAGAAAACAAATTGGCCTAAAATGTTAAAAAATTTGATTTTTACATTTTTTTTGGATAATTTTATATAAAAAAATGTGAAAAATATTGTTATTTTTTTCAAAATTTTCGCTCTTTTTTTTGTTTATAGCACAAAAAGTAAAAATCGCACAGGTGATCAAATACCACCAAAAGAAAGCTCTGTCTGTGGGAAAAAAAGGACGTCAATTTAATTTGGGTACATCGTCGCACGACCACTCAATTGTCCTTTAAAGTCACGCAGTGCCGAATCGCAAAATAGGCCCTGGTCTTTGAGCAGCCAAATCCTCCGGGGCTTAAGTAGTTAAGGTTTGAATATGTACTACAGACACATATTTAGCTGTTGTAATATATAACGTCTTTATAAATCCAGGTTTCATAAGAAACAGAAATATTGCTTTTTAACAAACAGAAGTCCAACTTTAAAAAAAATAAATAAAAAAAACTGTAAACTCTGTTGGCTGTAATGCCATTGCACATATTACCTGAATATATTGCTACATATTAACAAAAATAAAAAATACTAATAGCCTTTTTTTTTCTTTAGGCAACTAAGTAGATGCCTCCTACTTATTCTTATGTGGTAGTGAAATAGTGCAATACAGGTTTAAACTTAATGTGCTATTATCATAGGCTGGGGATGGAGTTTAAAGAAGGCCAGCAGAGGGTGCCAATGAGATAGTATGAATTTGTGTTAAGTGTGGAACTGAATAGGAAAGAGAAAGGAATAATGGGAGCCTGCGTCTCGCAGCCAATACAGCTTGCTGATAGAGTCAGGGGGCTGGGTCTTAAACAGACAGGCAGAGCTCCCAGGAAAGCAGACGTTTAGGTGGGTAAACGTCCCTCCCTCCCTCATATTTTCATTCCGTTTTCATTCCTTGACGGAAATTGAATTCAGTCAATTGACGAAAACCATGATGAAAATCAAATTCCAAATTTTATTTTCGTTTAGTTTTCATCACTAAAAATATGCAGCTAACGAAAACTATGACGCAAATATTTTCATCTACGAAATTAACACTGCCTCATGCATACCTCCAAAAGGATGGGCTTTTTGGCACACAACGATGAATAAAATTGACATCTATGAATGGAATTGTGTTTGTAAACCATTCTATTCTTAGTAGTCAGCTGTAAAGTGATTTCCACTTCACCTACTGAATGGTTTTGTTTACCTACAAACCCATTCACACTTTAACCACTTGCCGACCAGCCGCAGATATATGGCGGCAGGTCAGCAGGTTCCCGTGAATCGCCGCACCCATATGGCGCTTCTCGGAAGCGATCGTGGGGGAGCGCGTGCCCATTCACCAGCGGGGAAGCTTATCTGTAGGGCCAGCGGCCGCGATTGCCCCTGTGGAGACAGAATGACGGTCTGCTGTTGTAAACACGGCAGCTTGCTATTCTGTCATCAATCAACACAGAGCTCCTGTGTTCCTTCTATTTAGGCTATGTTCACATCTTGGCGTTGCTATTACAGGCATTTTTATGGGCGTTTTTTCAGGCGTTTTACAGGCGTTTTTTGTGCAGGCGTTTTTAGATTGAATAGAGACCAATGGAAAACGCCTGTAATCTGCCCAAAAAGAAGCTCATGTACATTTTTGAGCGTTGGGCATTTTGTTCACAGCGTCAAAACGCTAAGATGTGAACAGGGGCCATTAAAATGAATAGGATTTGTCTTGTTGGGCGTTTTGAGAGCTGATCCTAGAGCAGAAAAACTCCCCAAAAACGCCCCAAAATGCCTACATGTGAACAGAGCCTTAGGAACACAGGTCCCTGTGCTGATTCCATAAGCCCATTCAAACCTTAATACCATAAATAATAAGATTTTATTCTATTTTTTTATTCCAGGAGTATGTATTGAATTTGGAAATTCTAGAGAAATGCCTAAATAATGCATTACAATTTAACTAAACCCATTCGATTTTAGTCAACCAAAATGCACTGGAGATTTTAGTTGACTAAAATACGACTAAAACTAAAACAATTCCGATGACGATAATACGACTAAAACTGCATTTTAATCAAAAGACTATGACTAAAACTAAATTTAAATTTGACGTCAATATTAACACTGTTCCCCAGACACACACTTATGCAGGTCTGTACTTGTCTCCTCTAGCCAAACTTTTTTTATTTTTTTTCTAGAAATAGAAAGGTTTAGAACTGAGTCTAGATTGGGAAGATTTCCCTCACATGCTTTTCTGATGACTTTTTGGCCCACCCCAATACTCAGGGTAATGCCAGAACAAGAACTGAGAGGAGATCCCCCCCAATGTGGACACAATCAATCAGCATGTATAATTAACTTTTCTCATAATTTGCAAAAAATATATAAAAAAATAAAATTAGGTTGGAATTTTGCGCTATATAGATATAGGTAGTAAGGTCTACAGCTAAATTTAAACATTACAAATGTGCCTGTGAACTTCTCCAACTAATTAAACACTGCTTCCTCCTCATAAAGAAGGTCATGGTTCTTCCCTGTTCCCTTGTTGAAAAGTCAGAAGGTTTTTTTTTTATCTTAATGCATTAAGATAATAAACCTTTAGTGTGCAGAAACCCCCCTTACCCCCCCCCCCCGTACTTACCTGAGCCCATCTCTATCAAGAAATGTCCACGAGTGTCTCGGCCGTCTGGGACTCTCCCTCCTTATTGGTTGAGAAACATCAGCAGCGACATTGGCTCCGGTTGCTGTCAATCAAAGTCAGTCAGCCAATCAGGAGATAGAGGGAGGGGCCTGGCAGTGGCTCCGTGTCTGATTGGGCACAGGGAGCTGTGACTCGGCTTGGGTGCCCCCATAGACTTCTTGCTGTGGGGGCACTCAACAGGAGGGAGGGGCCCAGAAAAAGGGACCAGAGAAGTTGAGGATCTGGGCTGCTCTGTGCAAAACCAACTGCACAGAGGAGAAAAGTATAACATAATTGTTATTTTTATTGAAAAAACCCAAGAATTATAAACACTTTAACCAAGATAGGCAGAGAACATATCTATCTTTTTAAAGATTTACTGTACAGTATGAGGAAGTTGTCTATTTCTGTTCATTTAACATAGATCTAAATTCCAATTTGACAACATTCCTTTGCGGTATATTATTACCAGATGCCATTTTTTCATAAAATGTTGTGTTCACCTTTATTTTCTTTTTTATCTGAGCCCATTTATTCTTCTCTAGCCTGTTTTAGCCACTTCCTGTCTCACTCCCGTGATTGCTCTGGATTAGGTTCATGATGGCAATGGTGGACCATGAATGCACAGATTTTGTCAGCATGGCCACTGGTTGTCTCCATCAGGGGGTGCATGTGATAGGGTAAAAGCTTAAGAGCAATACTGGGAGACATTTACCCTATAACAGGAAGTGCCTGAACAAGGACCTATTGACAGGATCGCCAGGCCTTATTTTAATGAAAGCTGCAGATTTAATAATAAGCTTCAACATGTTAATGTAATTTTGAAGTCAATTTTAATGATTGGATTTAGACTTACTTTAATAGGACTATTACTTTGACTATTCAGATTTAAACCCCCACATTCCTCATCCACGGATACTCAATACTCACCTTCCCAACGTTCTCCAACTACTTGGGCTTCTCTGTTGGAGCTGGGAGTCCAATCCCTATATGGATGTTATTATTTTAGGAGAACTTGTCATTTTGTCCTGAATGGGTAAAGTGACCACTTCCCCCTGAATAATTTTGTTATAGTTTTACAAACCCCGGTATATTTTGGAAGATTGGGAGATTATTGTAAGGCTTGGCGATAACCTAGAAAAAGAACACTACAACCTAATAGACTAACCTGATGGGAAGTAAAGCCTTGACAATACAAAACATATTTATAAACCCACTAAGCATTCCTACTCTTCTTGATATAGGCAGAAATCAGTTTGAACCATCTCTGTTTTTAGACCTACTTTTGTATTTTTACCCATCACAATGTCATTCCTGTTGAAAAAAAAATGTTACGTTCATGCTTCAAAATTACTCATTGCTTACCCCAAAAGTTCTTGGGTTGCAATACCTTGTTTCCAAGATTCGTGTGATATCTACTGAATTCTCAGTTGTATTGACAGTACGGGGATTCCTGGTTGGAGAATTGGAGGAGACATTACTGAAACAAATTGTTGGTGGTGCATTGTGTTGTTGAGCAATTGGTGTGTCGTCGATCAAACCCTGACGAGGATACCTAGCTGGCACATTTGAGGATGCATCATTTGAGGCAGCTTGTGGTGGCTTACACCATTGTGGAACAACGGCTGGTGGGTTTAACTGGTATTCAGGGAGAGAAACAAACCACAATGGTATATCAGTAAGAGTATCATAAGCTGGGGGAGATTCAGGCCACCGTTGACTAGGATATGGAGTAAAAGGGACACTCCCCATTTGTGAATTAGAGTAAGCAGGAGGTGCAGATGTTCCAATATTTAGTTGAAGCTGGTCCTGGCTGGTTGTAGCATGCATTGGTGTCAGCATTCCCAGTAATAACTCTGTGAGGTAGAACAAAATGAAATGTTGTCATATCTATAGTAGCAAGTACTACCCATGCACATTATTTAGAACCAATTGCATATATAATAAAAATGCAAAACTTTGATTTTGCTGTGCAACTGAGGTTGCTAAAAGTAGAACACAACACAGGCATTGTATGAAAAAGCAACTACAGGTAACCAAAAATGGCAATATATGCTAAAAAAAAAACACACATAAAAAATGCACACTACCTAGGGCTTATGCGAGATTGGTGAATATCTATAAATCTAGGAGTCGGCTACTTAAAAACAACAACTTGTCATAAATACATATGTCACAATAATCATAGTAGCGCTCAATACTCTAAAAGTTCAAAGTCCTCCTGGTGATGAAAAAAAGTACAAAAAAGCAGTCAGTAAAATGTTTCCTCTGGGTATGATATTTCACAATTTCAGTCCTCCGCCTTTAACAGATTAAATACCCTTTGTGCTCAGTGGACCTAAACCCCTAGGGACACCTCACTCACCGCAAATAAATGGCTGTCCCTGAATGATAGGAAAATAGCGCTTTTATTTATAAAACCATTCGGGTGGATTCCTCCAACATCCTCCTTCCCCACAGTGTTCACTTTATATCACTAAAACATAGCTCTCCGTGCTATTAAAGCACTTCCAGTTGAAAAAAAACTTGCGGATTACGATTGGCTGCGGAAAAGCAAATCATAAGCTGGACCCTTCTCTGTAATCCACGCCTCCTTAGTGATTTACCAGTAGTATTGGTACTGAACTGACCGATAGATACTAAATTGCCCTATAGATAGATAGATAGATAGATAGATAGATAGATAGATAGATAGATAGATAGATAGATAGATAGATAGATAGATAGATAGATAGATAGATAGATATCAAAGTATGGTCTACACTGAACTGACCGATTGATATCCATATCTATATATATATATATATACAGTATATATCAGTCAGTTCAGTATAGACCATACTTTGATATCTATCTATATCTATATATATATATCTATATATATATATATATATATATATATATAGGCCACTTGAGCAAATATTATGCCATTCAGTATCTATCGGTCATTTCAGTATAGGCCATACTTTGATATCTATATATATATATATATATATATATATATATATATATTGTGACAGGAAGTCAGATAAATCTGTGGGTGTTGTCACAGACGGGAGATACATTTCTGCCTTGTTTAGACAATTCACCAATTACTATCAGGTGTCGGCTGCGGAGGTAGCCAGAAAGGTTTAAGGACGTTGGAAAGCTTCAGCTATTCAGAATGAGGCAATTAAGGCCTCTATAAGTTATCCAGAGGATGACTACTGATTGCTGCCTCCTGAGGCTTTTTGCATTAAGGAGAGCAGTGAGCTGAGAAAGACTTCTGAAGGTGAGGTGGTGTTGTCTTTTTGTGTGAAAGGAAAACAAATGGACTATTGGTTTTCTGCTGTATGACCAGCAGTGTCTGCCCAGCAGTAGGTTGGGACAGACTCCATAGGTAGGTTCCTGTGTTGTGAAGGTAGATGCCCCAAGTGGCCAGAGTTTATTTTATGTTTGTTTGATTTATGCTGTTTGGATGCTTGCACTTGTTTCCTCCCACCCGGGGGGTCATCCACACCCCCTACCGAGCTAACCCCTCACAATATATATATATTATATATATATATATATATATATATATATATATATATATATATATATATAGGCCACTTGAGTATATATCAGGCCATTCAGTATCTATCGGTCAGTTCAGTACAATATATGTCAGCAGTGCAGTAGCAGTATATATCAGCAGTGCATTATATATATATTATATATTGACCAACCAGTAATAACCCCCCCCCCCCCAAAATCCACATCATGTCTGAAAGCCTGACAAGGAGAGGCAGACACTCACAGGTCATAAAAAGAGGGCAAGCAGCCTCTATGTCCACAGTGAAAACTGGTGGTCAAAGACATGGTGCATCCTCTGCAGGCGGGGCACGCCCGTCCCTTTTTTCCTGGGCTGGCCGTGTTATTCAGCCACAACATGCAGAAGAGTTGGTGGAGTGGATAATGAAACCGTCCTCATCCTCCTCATCCTCCGTCACCCAGGCTCATACTAGTTTAGCTTCCACCGCAGCTGCCAAAGCAGCCGTTCCACAGGCTCCTTCTCCACAGCTACTCCTTCTGTCGCCCCACCATCATGCACGGAGGAATCACCTGAACTATTTGATCTTTAATAAAGGACAAACGTTTGAAGAGAATTGCTGAGCAGCCTTGTGAAGTATTGAGCATGGGGTCTAGTGGCAAGTTAATGTTTCCTGCTAGGATTACAATCCCCTAGGCAAAATTGGCTAATTTTGTTAAATTGTGTGACCTGAAAGTGGGTTGGTTGTGGTTTGGGCTGTAAATATTTACCAGGGTACATTGGGTGTTGCCTATAGTTCCCTTAAGAAAAAAGATAGTGACCATGATCATCTGCTATCATATCAGAGAGTTGGAAAGATATGCTCCTACTAAACGCAATGGCCACTCCTTTATTTTTGTTGGTGTCTGATAAGCTATAGTACCAAAGTGGAAATTGGGGAGAGGAAAGTCTGATAGAAGTAGCATGCGTTAGATGGGTTTCTTGTAGGAAGGCAATGGCAAAGCAGGAAGCGTTTTCTAATTCTCTCATTACCTGGTGTCGTTATGTGGCAAAGTTCAAATCTCTGACGTTATATGAAAGAGTGGTTAGAGTAGCCATTGTGTCAGTGGAGCATAATCCTTCAGTTTATGTAACCACCTAAACCAGCAAAAATAGAAAGGGAAGGAAGCTTTGAGGGGGGGGGGGGGGGGGGGATGAAGACGAGGACAGGAAGGAGAGAAAGAATACATGTATGTGAGACAAATATAGAATAATTGCATCACTGGGGGATACGTATAAAGTTCACGCATAAGACTGCTGTGAACCCTAAGGGAATGAGGAGGACGAGCAGCTAGCATGAACACAATGCAAGGTTCAGCTAAAGTGAGACAGGTGCTGCTCAAATGCATCAACCCCAAAAGGAAGGGGGTATGTGACAATGATGTAAGACACATAGTGCACTAGGGCTGTGTGACCCTGTCAATGTACAACCAGTTTGATAAAAGCTAAAAGACAAATAGAGTTAACCTCTGGTAGGATTAAAAACATAAAAACAATCAGCAGAAAAACCTAAGTGTGAATGAGGAATGAGTAGGTAACTTTTAAAGGTGAATGTCCAAAGGTATTAAATAGATTCTGTGCTAGGGAAGGCATTAAATGGGAAGCCATAAGGAACTAAAACAGATATGTGGCCAGCCTTGGTGCAGTCAGGCAGTTGTGGAGAAAAGAGGAAGCTGGAGATTATCTGACCCATTTTTCTAAGAGCATCCCGGTATCACCTTTCACCTCTTTTTGGAAGGGGTTTTACGCCAGTGGGACTCCGGGTCACTGAGAACACCGGATATGGTCGTGCCAGCCAGGGAGCTCTAACGGTGGCATGCCAATATCCTGAAAGAAGGCTGGGAGGTTCTTGGGAAACCTCAGGGTGAAGGAGCGGCTGCTCTTTGTAGCGATGAGGCAAGAGGGGAATCCCACTCTGTAGGTAGCTCCAGCAGCTCTAAGTTGCTCCAGAAGTGGTTTGAGGGCTCAACGGCACTCCAGGGTGTCTTTAAAAAGGTCAGGGAAAATGTTGAGAGTTGCACTGTCAAAATCGATAACTGGGGTAAGTTTTATCATGATAGCGTTTTTGTCTTTAAAGTAATGAAGGCAGGAGATAAAATCCCTGGGTTGATCTGCTGAGAGGTTGCGTGGGTGTAGGGTATGATGGACTCGATCCAATCTCTGGGCTTTGGTAGCTGGTTTTCCCAGAATCATGTTTAGGATACCCTGAATCGTATTCTCTAGGTCACCATCTTTAGTAGCCTCAGGTAGCCCTCGGATTCGCAAATTGTGATTCCAGTTCTCTAAGTCTTCCAGCTTGGAGAGAGCAGAACGATGAGCAAATGCCAGCTGAGTAACTTTATACTGCAATTCCTTGATGGCTTCTTCCTGTATATCCTGGCATTTCTCTGTGTCCTCCACTCTGGTCAGCAGATGGGACATGTCCACCCTCACTGCAGTAATTTCTTTCTTGATAGATTTCTCCAGGTTAGGGAATATCCCTGCAAGTTCCTTTTTAAGCTTTTCGTTAGAGAGGATATGTCTGAGCCAGCAGGGGAGCCAGGGTCCTCCATTAGATCTGAGCCAAAGTAGAAGGTCGGGGAGCTCCTTCGGGGAGAAGCCACATGCATGGATGGAGATCTGCTGGGTCTCGAGGCTCTGGCCTGTCCACTCAGCACGCTAGGGCTGTTGCTGCCCGTGGCTAGGAAGCGTTTTATGGAGCCCAAGGAGGATTTCTTTGCTGCCGTTCTCCTCCCCGATCTCTTACAAAGAGTAAATCAGGATTGGGAAGCTTTGGTAGGCATATCCAGAGGTAAAGAGACCGGTGCATGGACGGAGCTCAAGTCAGACATGTCCAGCTGGAGCCATGTGGAAACCACAACCCCACATTGCATGCTATTGCTGAGTCTTTCCTCAACTAGGACCCCCAAATTATTTTCCTTCCTCGATTCCATCAGAGGTTCTCCCTCTAGCATGTAACTTGCATTCATACTTTCAGCCCCCCAAATGCATTACTATACATTCCCCTACATTGAACCTCATTTGCCATGTATTTGCCCATCCCACTATTTTATCAAGGTATTCCTGTAAAGTTACCAATAAAAAACAAACAGTGTTGCGCCAGAAAAACAACGGTGATATACAGTAAGTGAAATTCATAAATCACAAATAACAACTATGAAGAGGATAAAAGTAAATAGACTTTCAAAATGTAAATGACTAAACAAAATCATATATAGTGCAATATATGTGAATAAATGTCCATCAAATAAATCCCAGAATCCAAGCAGGTGACACTTCAGTGAATGTGTATTCCTTCACCATACAAAGTGGCCTCTCACCTTGTTTCTAGACCTGAGTAATGCAGGTCAATCCAAGCATTTTTCCCCTCAAACAGGGGAGATGTCAGACTATAAACAGGGAGGCTGATCCTGGATTCCACTTCCGATCATGGATGGTCATACATGAAGATTAAAAAAGAAGAAATGTAGTGCTCTCTGCTTATTTAAACAGTAATGGGACCCCTACCGATGAAGTCACAGCTGAGAAGCATTGACGTAACGCGTATGAGGGACGGAGCCTGCATACCCGACGTTGCATCTTTCCCTGATCTGCCACGAACTGTGTTTTAAGCAGGCACTGCTGAGTGCCATGTATGTAAGTGCAGCTATTTATTCATAAAATTACTGTTTAAATAAGCAGAGAGCACTAGATTTCTTCTTTCTTAATCTTCATGTATGACCATCTATGATCGGAAGTGGAATCCAGGATCGGCCTGGAACATCTCCCCTGTTTGAGAGAAAAATGCTTGGATTGACCTGCATTACTCAGGTCTAGAAACAAGGTGAGAGGCCACTTTGTATGGTGAAGGAATACACATTCACTGAGGATTCACTGTTTGGATTCTGGGATTTATTTGATGGACATTTATTCACATATATTGCACTATATATGATTTTGTTTAGTCATTAACATTTTGAAAGTCTATTTACTTTTATCCTCTTCACAGTTATTTGTGATTTATGAATTTCACTTATATCCCAGTTGTTTTTCTGGCGCAACACTGTTTGTTTTTATTGGTATTTGATTGTAAAGGTGTAAGCACTTTTAGTTGCAGCCGGATGTGATTTACCTGTGTTGATTTTATTGCACATATATTTAAGGTTTTAGCACATAGAGATTATTTATCACATTCTTGTGCTCATAGTTTTTTTGATAATTCCTGTAAAGTTTCTATATCCTGTTGTGTAGTTATTGCCCTGCTTAGCTTTGTGTCATCAGCAAACACTGAGTTTGAACGATTTATCCCAACCTCTATATCAATTACAGATTAAATAGGAGGATTGGTCCTAGGAATTAGCCTTGGGGTTCCCCACGTATACCTCCAGACTATTCAAAAGATATGCTATGTTAAATGGGTCCAATAAAATGATCATACCCAAAATTGTCCATCTGGTAACTAAAGTAGTGTAAAGCTCATTAAAATTACAACTTATTTTTATGTGATTTGTCCCCATTATAAAGGCATTGGAACTATGTTTGTAGTTACAAAGCGTTTTTTAAATCTGGCACTACAAAAAGCAACAAATGCCAATTTTAAAGGTTTAAATGCGGACAGAAAAAAAGTCTGGACATTAAAAAAATGCTAAGAGAAAAAAAGGGATGTAAAAAAAAAAATTGGCATAATTAAGGAGCAAGAAGGGGACCTTTTTTTTTGCTAATTTTTCAACAGAATGACCATTTGGGAATAATTGGTATTGGCCCTGCTTGACACAACTCTGTCAGCTAAATGTCTTTGTTGCTTCTTGGAATGATAAAAAACAGTAAAAATAACAATCGGCAACCAGGAACATAGTAGAGAATTTTTTCAAGTGACCTTGCAGATGCAGATTTTTAACACAGCTGCTCCGAACATTATGGAACCTTGCTGCTATAGGAATTCTGTCAATGAGAACCAAGCTTCCCTGATTCCAACATACCAATAAATCAGATGGCCTGCAAGTCAGTTACTATGTTCCTCTGAACAGGCATACCCCGCTTTTAAGTACACAATGGGACCAGAGCACGTATGTAAAATGAAAATGTACTTAAAGTGAAGCAATACCTTTTTTCATTTCCTAGGCAAGCTGGCTGGCCACAAATAGGATATATTGTAGTCCTGGGTCCCCTCACATTGCTCCCTAAGTTTGGTATCCCTGTCACTTATGGTTTGGGAGTAGTGCCATGTCAAGCTGACCAAGATTTCCCATAGACGCCAATGTTAAAAACTGGGAGTAATGCCATGCCAAGCTGACCAGGCTGTGTCCGTACTCGCGAGTATACGTAAAGTGAGTGTACTTAAAACGGGGTATGCCTGTACTCATCAGTGAATATGAACCACTGTATATGTTAATAGAGGTGAATATTTTTCAGAAGAAACAGGAAAGTTCATATATTTTGCAAAATTATAAGTTCTAATGTCTATTCTGATTTGTTCTACCCCATGCTATTTACAAAGTGCTGAGAAACACGGCCATTGATAGGTACCATGGAGCATAGCCACTGATGTACAGACCTTCTAATCTATCAGTATTTATTTTAATCTCACAACTGGTATTTATATTCAGCTGTCTTCAAACTTGATGAAAGCCCAACCCCAACACCCATTAAATATATTATTATGGAAGAGTTAGAGCCTCTGTGAGGTAGGTATTGCTGTGTGTGTCCCTATTGGGGAGATTCCTTTCATTTGGTGTTCCGGAGACACAGGGCAAGAACTGGGGAGTGAGGAACAAGGAAGGAAACACAAAAATAAAAAAAAACTTTACAATGGTATGAGCTCCTTCCAGTTTCTCCCTCTATATAAAAGTTTGCTGTCCCTTCCTGCATTAAAATAGTTTCCCTTCATTTCTCACCTTGGGAGGCCCACCTGTCATCATGATAGGAAGAATGGGCAAATTTCCCACTAGGTTCAAAAGAGGCCCTAACCCTTCCCCACTCTATCCAAAGCATAAAGAAAAGTTGGTTGGGCTTAACAATGGCCCCATTAAACAAATTCTACCAAAATTAGCATTGTGTGAGTAACTAGATAGTATATATAATCTGTACCTGAGATGTAAGAATAAGCTGTACTCACCCACAACAAGTAGCTTGTCAGTGTCTTTCTGAATTCCGTGAAGAACTGAATTTACCTTTTTTACGAGTGAAGTTTACTACCTCATTCTGTCACACCTTTATGACCGTATCAAATTCCAACAACTATGACTAGAGCACTCATTGCAGTTTATTTATCACCAAACATTAAACATGTATATGCTGTTGTAGCACACCCCACGTAGGAGCTGCAGATGAAAGGGGTACCCCACTCCGGCACAGCCAGACACACCATTTCTTTACAAGCACCCAGAGTCAGAGAACAGTCCATAGCTTTGTTTTAGTTATTTATTAGGGGTTTATAACTTGGATACCTCCCAGTGTCCAAAATGCAAACATGCATATGCTGGGGCCCAGAGAGCTCCAATGGAAAATCCACATATTTGTTTATAACTGGATCCTAATAATTGGAAACAGTTATTGTCTAGCATGACTTCCAATAGTTCCATGACAAATTAATTTTGTGCCCCCATCTCTGGATAATGAATGTCCAGGAAGTGAGTCACTGCTTTCAGTCCACATCTATTGGGGATGGAGGTGTACAGTGATTCCACGCCTACCCCCACTAGTATTATTCCCTCAGGGATCCCTTCAGTCTTAGTTAGCCGCTTGCCGACCGCCGCACGACTCTTTACGTCGGCGGTCAGCCCCTCACAGGCAAAGCGATGTAGGGCTACGTCACTAGCCTGTGAGGCTCTAGGGAGCGAGCGTGCACTGCCGGATGCCCGCTCCCGCGCGGTCATGGGCCCCCCCCCCGCGCGTGTGCCCGGCGGACCCGCGATCGTCCGTGACAGCGGGAGAAAGGCAGGCGGCTAATGTAAACACAGTCAGTCTCCCCTGTGTAAGAATGGAGATCAGACGGTTCTACTATGTAGGACCGTTGATCTCTGTTCTTACACTAGTAGCCACAGCCAATCACAGTTAGAAACACGCCCCTAAGACACACTTAACCCCTCCCTCTCCAATACAGTTAACTCCTTCACTGCCATTTTTATTCTAGTTTTTCTCTTCCAGGGACTGGCAATCACTGTCTCCTCCTCATCATTCCCTTGGTTCTCCTCATTCTCATCTAGTAGTTCAGTAAGTTCTGGAAGGGCCTGCATCTCTCTTTCACTATGAGGTTCATTAATATTAACATGATGTTTTTCATAGTCCAGTCTTAAAAGTACCTTTCTGAGGGGGGCGTGTCCTGCTGGCGACGAGGACGGCCACTCTCTAGGAGAACTCTGGGTCCAGGCACCGCTAAGCGACTAAAAGCAGCGAAGGGTGAGAGCACGGATCCTCCAGCCAGTCCTCCTGCATTCCGCACATATTGGGCGACATGCTGAAAAGGGATCCACGGCGTGCGGCTCTCCAGAAGCTCACAGACTTCTTCACTCTGGCTGGAGGAGCATGGAGGCAAGACGGTGCCGCACTGGACATGTGTATGTCCGATACTGAGGACTCCTCTTCAGACACCGATGGATCCGCCTCATCGGTATGTACCACGATACATAAACTGAATGCCAGCCAAGCAGAACCCTCTCCACCTGATAACCCTACCACTAGAAGCCCAGCAAAAAACAAGAAAGCTAAAAACTCTGCTACATATACAGCAGGCTTCCCTATGGATCCTGATATACCAGGCCCCGCTCCACAGGCGTCATTGGACCAGTTCCCTTCCTCTTCACAACCTGTGTCTGTGGCAGATTTGCAAAAGATATGCTTATTGCACTGAAGGACTCTTTACATGGAGACATGATTAAGATTAGTGTTGAGCGAACACGGACTGTATTATTCGGGTTCGTACCGGATAATTGGATTTTTGTTACCCGAACACGGACCCGAAAACTTTACTGATATGTTCGGGTTTAAAATCCGTGTTCGGTAAATTTATTTCCTGTTTTGTATGTAATGGCGCGCTTTTAATGGCGGGCTTTCAACAGCCAATCAACAAGCGTTTAACTGGTGTGCGCCATTACAGCCATGCCTACTAATGTATTAGGAGCTGTGATTGGCCATCTGAAGCATGTGACCTATGTCTTTATAAGCTCGAGAGACACAGCGCGGTGCGTCATTCTGCTGTACTGTAGGGAGAGAGCACACATCATACACGCTGGCTGCTGCTGATTAGGGACAGACAGGGAAAAATTGTGCCCAAAAAGAATGCAGGGACAGGTCGGAGTGTAGGCAGGGAAAGATATTTGAGCATTTTAGGGACAGGCTGGAGAGATTAGGCAGGGACACATAGGAGACACAGGACAGAACAATCGTCCGTTAGCGATCTACATCAATTTTGCTGTGTGGGGGGTGGTGCAGTGAACGATCTTTTTGCCCTCACTTGAGCCCACCGAGGAGGAGGGAGAAACAAATATATATTTTATCAGTCTGTTGTGTGCAGCGTTCAGCTATATTTTACTACAGATGGCTTTTCTAATCTGCTATTTAAAAATTACAAATTTAAAGGGAAAATTTTTTTAAGAGCACTTGCCATGCTCTTAACTACATTTTGCTGCCATTTGCAGCACTCTAGCCCTTTCCATTGGTTTTTTAGAGCCATTTTAGTGCCTGAAAGTTCGGGTCCCCATTGACTTCAATGGGGTTCGGTGTCCGGGTAAAGTTCGAAAAAAGTCCGGGACACGGACCCGGACTTTTTTTCAAGTTCGGCCGAACCCGCCGAACACGGACATCCAGGTGTCCGCTCAACTCTAATTAAGATGATGGGCCCTGTACATGCCTCAATTAATGAAGTACAACAAAGAGTCTCCCACATTGAGAACAAAATGGAGGATGTTGTTTCGGCTCACAACTCCCTTTTGGATGTATGTAAAACATAGCAATCAGAGATAAAGAAAATAACAGCCAAAATTGCAGACATGGAGGATAGGTCTCGTATAAATATTTTGCGGAGTGCCTGAGACCATCCCCACCTTAGGCCTAAAGGAATTCCTACAGGAATTACTGCTCTCACTGCTGCCTCAGGCTACTGCCATGGAACTGATCATTGATAGAGCGCACCGGCTCCCTAAGCCAGCATTCCTCCCTGATTCAGTCCCACGTGACGTGCTTACCAGGATTCATTATTTTCACATAAAAGAGGGCGTGATACAAGCAGTGCGCGAATCCCCTCTCCTGTCAGGAAAATTTGCAGGAATTTCTCTATTCAATGACCTGTCCCAAGCCACTAATTAGTATAGAAGAAACCTTCTCACGATTACTAAGGCTATGAGGAACCACAGTATTGTTTACCACCGGGGGACATCCTCCAAACTCATTGTGACTTACCAAGGAAAGGACATTCCTATTCTTAGTCTGGATTCTGGCCTCAAGTATCTAAAGGAATGGGGCATTCTTTCCGCTGACGTCCAACCCCCAGACAAAAGAGGTTCTCTCAAACTATGCCACACCTGAACTGGCGCATCTTCTTCCTTCACATTTGGGTCTCAACACCCCTTTGCATAACCTGCTAGTTACAGCAGCGGTCAATGGAACCATGTCACTGCCGTGACATCTGCTCACCCATTGTTCAGCTGCTCCCAATACTTCCCCCGCACTATGAGTAGAGTCGTCTACTCCCTGAATTTTGGAACTGACCAAGATTCTTTCTTAATGTTGTTTGTTGTTGGTTTTTTGTCTGCTTTCTTTTTTTCTTTTTTTCTCTCCCCCTCATTTGCCTTGCATATGACTTTTGGGCTGTCACCCTTGGACAGACGGCCTGCACCTCCACACGGATGTATACCAGCACTCCGGAACATTTCCATCAATCCCGCGGACTTGAACTTACTCCTTGGCATCTGACCGGTATTAATACACCGTTGCATGCACACACAAGTGATCTCTGCTACGTATCTAGCTTGCATTTAATCTCATGACTATTAAGATTGTATCTTTAAATGTTAACCACTTTAAGACTGGAGGATTTTCCTGATTAATGACCAGGCCACTTTTTTCAACTTGGCACTGCGTGACTTTAACTGACAGTTGCGCGGTCATGCATTGCTATACCCAAACTAAATTTACGTCCTTTTTTCCCACAAACAGAGCTTTCTTTTGGTGGTATTTGATCACCTCTGTGCTTTTTATTTTTTGCAATATTAATAAAAAAAGAGCGAATATTTTGCAAAAAATTGGTATTTTCTACTTTGACAGTTAAAAAATATCCAATATATTAAATTTTTGTCATATACAGTGGGTACGGAAAGTATTCAGACCCCCTTACATTTTTCACTCTTTGTTATATTGCAGCCATTTGCTAAAATCATTTAGGTTCATTCTTCTTCCTCATGAATGTACACATAGCACCCCATACTGACAGAAAAACACAGAATTGTTGACATTGTTGCAGATTTATTAAAAAAGAAAAACTGAAATATCACATGGTCCTAAGTATTCAGACCCTTTGCTCAGTATTTAGTAGAAGCCCCCTTTTGATCTAATACAGTCAGGAGTCTTTTTGGGAAAGATGCAACTAGTCTTTCACACCTGGATTTGGGGATCCTCTGCCATTCCTCCTTGCAGATCCTCTCCAGTTCTGTCAGGTTGCATGGTAAACGTTGGTGGACAGACATTTTTAGGTCTCTCCAGAGATGCTCAATTGGGTTTAAGTCAGGGCTCTGGCTGGGCCATTCAAGAACAGTCACGGAGTTGTTGTGAAGCCACTCCTTCGTTATTTTAGCTGTGTGCTTAGGGTCATTGTCTTGTTGGAAGGTAAACCTTCGGCCCAGTCTGAGGTCCAGAGCACTCTGGAGAAGGTTTTTGTCCAGGATATCCCTGTACTTGGCCGCATTCATCTTTCCCTCGATTGCAACCAGTCGTCCTGTCCCTTTCTTCTGAAAAACACCCCCACAGCATGATGCTGCCACCACCATGCTTCACTGTTGGGACTGTATTGGACCGGTGATGAGCAGTGCCTGGTTTTCTCCACACATACCGCTTAGAACTAAGGCCAAAAAGTTATATTTTGGTCTCATCAGACCAGAGAATCTTATTTCTCACCATCTTGGAGTCCTTCAGGTGTTTTTTAGCAAACTCCATGCGGGCTTTCATGTGTCTTACACTGAGGAGAGGCTTCCGTCGGGACACTCTGCCATAAAGCCCTGACTGGTGGAGGGCTGCAGTGATGGTTGACTTTCTACAACTTTCTCCCATCTCCTGACTGCATCTCTGGAGCTCAGCCACAGTGATCTTTGGGTTCTTCTTTACCTCTCTCACCAAGGCTCTTCTCCCCCGATAGCTCAGTTTGGCCGGACGGCCAGCTCTAGGAAGGGTTCTGGTTGTCCCAAACGTCTTCCATTTGAGGATTATGGAGGCCACTGTGCTCTTAGGAACCTTAAGTGCAGCAGAAATCTTTTTGTAACCTTGGCCAGATCTGTGCCTTACCACAATTCTGTCTCTGAGCTCTTCAGGCAGTTCCTTTGACCTCATGATTCTCATTTGCTCTGACATGCATTGTGATCTGGAAGGTCTTATATAGACAGGTGTGTGGCTTTCCTAATCAAGTCCAATCAGTATAATCAAACACAGCTGGACTCAAATGAAGGTGTAGAACCATCTCAAGGATGATCATAAGAAATGGAAAGCACCTGAGTTAAATATATGAGTGTCACAGCAAAGGGTCTGAATACTTAGGACCATGTGATATTTCAGTTTTTCTTTTTTAATAAATCTGCAACAATGTCAACAATTCTGTGTTTTTCTGTCAGTATGGGGTGCTATGTGTACATTCATGAGGAAGAAGAATGAACTTAAATGATTTTAGCAAATGGCTGCAATATAACAAAGAGTGAAAAATTTAAGGGGGTCTGAATACTTTCCGTACCCACTGTATTTAGGCCAAAATGTATTTAGCTACATATCTTTGACAAAAAAAAATCTCAATGAGCGTATTTTTAACCACTTTAAGATCAGAAGATTTCACCCCCTTCCTGACCAGGCCATATTTTGCGATTCGGCACTTAGTTACTTTAACGGACAATTTTACGTCCTTTTTCCCCCCAAAAAATAGAGCGTTCTTTTGATGGTATTTGATCACCTGTGCAATTTTTAATTTTGGAAAAAAAGAGTGACAATTTTGAAAAAAAAAAAATATATATTTTTCACATTCTGATATATAACATCCCCCCCCCCCAAAAAAAAAAAAAATGTTTTCTGCTACATATTTTTGGTAAAAAAAATAAAATAAATGTATTTTAATTGGTCTGTGCAAAAGTTACTAACTATGGGAAAGATTTGTCATTTTTATTTTTTTATTTTTCTCACTAGTAAAGGCGGCGATCTGCAATTTTTTTGCGGGACTGTGACATTGTGGCAGACAGATCGGACCCGTAACTGACATTTTTGACACTTTTGGGGGGGGGACCAGTGACATTACTACAGTAATCAGTGCTAAAAAATATGCACTGTTACTGTCAGGGAAGGGGTTAACACTGTTGGTGAGCAAGGGGTTAAATGTGTGCCTCATGCTTACTGACGTATGTGGGGGGAGGGGGTTCTGTGACACAGACAGAGATCGCGGGTTCAGCTTTGCTGAATCCTGTTATCTGTCCCTGTCTGTCACAGAGAAGATCCGCCTGTTTTATTTACACAAGCGGGCGGATTTTCTCACTCTTTCCCCGATGATCGGGGAAGAGAGACGGTGATCGCCGTCTCTCCTCCTCTGGCCCGACTCCTGCTGTATCTACACACAGTGGGAGCGAGCCTCCGGCGGTGCGTGCATGCCGCAGAGACAGGGAGGAATCCAACGACGTAGGTCTACGTCGCTGGGCACAGGGCTGCCACTGTGCCGCAGTAGCAGCAACATGAGCAGTCCGGAAGTGGTTAAAGGTCTGAACAGCCCGTTTAAACGCAAAATGATGTGGTCAGAAGCACAGAAGTTACGAGGGGATGTTTTCTGTGTACAGGAAATGCACTTCCATGCTTCCAAAGTGCCAAAGTGTTCAAACACGCTGTTCCCACATATTTTTTTGAAACAACGGTGTGTTTATAGCTATTACAAGTAGAAGCGTTTTAACCTCAGGCAACGCAGGGGGTTCTTTACTGTTAGGGCTACAGGATTGTGGAATTCTCTACCATAAGAGGTGGTTTCTGCGGGAAGTATGGTGACTTTCAAAAGACTCTTGGACGTACATCTCAAGGATCAGAACATTCAGGGGTATGAGAGGTGATTACGGCCACACACACCTACACAGGTTGAACTGGATGGACTATTGTCTTTATTCAACCTCAACTACTATGTAACTATGTAAAAACACGGTTGCATTTACTCTTCATGAAGTAATTACTGATACTCACGGGAGGTATGTAATTCTGATCTGTACCCTGAACAATGTGTTGTACACACTCACTACGGTATATGCCCCAAATCAGGGACAGTTACGGTTTCTACGGAAGCTACTAGGCAAAATCAAGAAACATAGTAAGTCCATATTTGTATTAGTGGGGGATTTCAATTCAATTGTAGACCTGAAATTGGATAGTACCTCACACCCCTACTCCCAGAGACCAATGCTACAAACACTTCTACACTCTGAATCATTTTATGACGCCTGGCGATGCTTACACCCAGGTGAGAAGGATTTCACCTTCTTTTCTAATCCGCATAA